>NW_027488369.1:10635363-11270726 GCF_051014445.1 Colletes latitarsis
GGTGGCGACGGTATGGGGAGGGGGCGACGGGTCCCCACCGTTCTCCTTGTTGGAGCGCGGTCGGGGATTCGTCGCCGTGGACTGGGGGGGAGTCGCTGTGGTGGGGTGCTACATTTCGCCCCGTAGCGGTCACGCTGCGTTCGAGCTGTACCTGGCCGAGGTCGCGGCATGCGTGCAGCGCTACGCGGCCCGGCCGGTGCTGGTCCTGGGGGATTTTAATGCCAAGTCGGTGGCTTGGGGATCCCCCAGGACCTCCGTTCGCGGCGGGATCCTGGGCGATTGGGCGGCGGGGCTCGACCTCCGGGTATTGAACCGGGGGTCGGAGCACACATGCGTGCGGCGATATGGGGGGTCCATCGTGGATGTTGGATTCGCGACCCCCAACGCCGTGCGCATGGTGTCGGGTTGGCACGTGGTCGCGGGGGCAGAGACACTCTCCGATCACCGGTACATCCGGATGGAGGTCTCTGCCGCCGCGAGTGCATCCCGACACGGCCGCCTGCGTGGCGCCCCACCACGCCGCTGGGCGCTTCGGCGCCTGGACAAGGACGCCCTGATGGCAGCTGCCCTCGCTGCAACTTGGCCGCAGGGAGCGGCCGAGTTGCCGAGCATAGAGGAGGAGGTCGCCCGGCTCGGGGCATTGGTCGCGGGTATTTGCGACGCGGCGATGCCTCGGGTCGGGCGGGCTTCTCCTCGCCGGGCGGTGTACTGGTGGTCGGACGCGATCGCGGAGTTGCGAGTCGCGACTGTCCGCGCCCGACGCCAGTACACCCGCGCGCGCCGTCGTCAACGTACAGGCGACGGCGTGGCGCGAGCGAGGGCAGCTGATGACCTGTATGGAGCATACCGCGTGGCGCGGGTTGCTCTGCAGGTCGCCATCAAACGGGCCAAGACCCAGGCATGGAAGGAGCTCCTCCAGACCCTTGATGATGATCCATGGGGGCGCCCATATAAGGTGGTGCTGAATAAGCTCCGCCCGTGGGCGCCCCCCATCACCGAGGGTCTTGACCCCCGGCTGCTGGAGGACGTGGTCAATACACTCTTCCCAATTGGGGAGAGGGGACCGCGTCCTCCGGCGGCGGCGGCTGTCCCAGTGGAGTGGACGGCCGAGCTGGGGGTCACGCAGGAGGAGCTGGCAGCGGCCATCAGACGGCTCGGGGTTCGTAACACGGCCCCGGGTCCGGATGGTGTGCCCGGCCGGGTTTGGGTCTTGACCCAGGGCGTCCTTGGGGCCGACCTCAGGCGGTTGTTCGACCGCTGCCTGAGGGACGGGCGATTCCCCCCCAGTTGGAAGGTGGCGAGGATGGTCCTCCTCCGGAAGGAGGGTCGGCCCGCGGAGTCTCCCTCCGCATACCGGCCCATTTGTCTCCTCGACGAGGTGGGCAAGCTCTTCGAGCGGGTGATTGCTGCCCGCCTCGTCGAGCACCTGTCGCGGGGTGATCCCGGTCTGGCCGACTGCCAGTTCGGTTTCCGGGGGGGCCGATCGACTATCGACGCGATAGGTCGTGTGAGGGCCCTCTCGGAGGCGGCCGTCTCCCGGGGAGGGGTGGCATTGGCAATATCCTTGGATATTGCCAATGCCTTTAACACCCTCCCCTGGGAAGAGATAAGGAGGGGACTCGAATATCATCGAGTCCCCCCTTGTCTCAGGGCGGTCGTCGGGGATTATCTCCGCGGCAGGTGGATCGAGTATCCGGGCCGGGATGGTGATATGCGGAGAGAGGTGTACTGCGGTGTTCCGCAGGGGTCGGTCCTCGGGCCACTCCTGTGGAGCATCGCGTACGACTCGGTGTTGCGGGCCGGCCTCCCCGACGGCGTCAGCACGGTGTGTTATGCGGATGACACACTGGTGCTGGCCGTCGGGGCGCACTGGGGGACGGCCATGCGTCGCGCGGAGGAGGGGTCGCAACGCGTCGTCGACCGGATCAGGGGGATGGGGATGACGGTGGCGGTCCATAAGACCGAGGTGATTGCGTTTCATTCACCTCGGCAGGATCCGCCACCCCCTCTGATCCGGGTGGGTGGGGCTGACATCGAGGTGAAGCCCCAGATCAGGTATCTGGGGCTGATCCTCGATAGCCACTGGCGTTTCGAGAAGCATTTCCGCTGCCTGGTCCCCCGGTTGGAAAGGATGGTTGCGGCTCTGGGCCGGATCCTGCCCAACCTGGGGGGCCCGGCGGGCCGGGTTCGTCGCCTCTATGTGGCAATGGTCCAGTCGGTGGCCCTATACGGGGCCCCCGTCTGGGCGGACGACCTGGCTGCCTCCCGGCGCAGCATGACTATGCTGCGTCGGGTGCAGAGGCGCATGGCGCTCAGGGTCGTCCGCGGGTATCGGACCATGTCACATGGGGCGGCGACGGTTCTAGCGGGGATGCCGCCCATGGACCTGCTCGCGCGGTCGCACGCGGTGATGTACCGGCACCGCGTCGACCGTCGCGCGGGGGTGGGGGCGGTCCCGGGTGGGCAGGAACCTGCTTGGGGCGATTTGAAGCGCCAGGCCCGGCAGTCCGTGTTGCTCGCGTGGCAGGAGCGGCTGGCTCTGCCAACCGCGGGGCACCGGACTGTCGGGGCTGTTCGGCCACTCCTGAAGGAGTGGCTGGACAGAGGCCATGGCAGCCTCACCTACCGGCTGGCACAGGTATTTTCCGGGCATGGCAGCTTCGGAAGATACCTGTGCCGGATAGGGAAGGAGCCGACGGCGCGTTGCTGCCACTGCGACGCTGAGCAGGACACGGCGGATCATACCCTGGAGGTATGCCCCGCGTGGGAGGGGGAGCGCCGTGTCCTGGTCGGCGTCGTCGGGCGGGATGTCTCGCTGCCGGGCGTGGTGCGCGCCATGCTCGGCAGCGAAGAGAAGTGGAGGGCCGTGGCCTCCTTCTGCGAGAACGTAATGTTGCAGAAGGAGGCCGCGGGGAGGGAGCGCGAACTTCAGCGGCGCGCTGAAGCTCGCGCTCGTGCGGTGGCCCGAGGTCGTCGCCCGGTCGCGAGGCGTCGCGGGCGGCCGCCTCGGCGTGGCGGATGACCTAGGCTGGGAGGGGGGTCCTGAGGGGACCCTCCTCCCGCCAGGCGGCGCCGGGTCTGACCGGTTGGGGGTAGGAGTGCCTCCCCCTACCGGTCCGACGCAAGGGGAAGCACCCTCGGCGGTCTGGTGCGGCCATGAACGCCCGGCCGCCGAGGGCTGGAAACGGGGTCGCGGGCGGTTGCGAGTTGGGGCTCGCAGCCGCCACTAAACGCGGCCCCGGGACGGATAGCGGCGGGATGGAGTGGCCCCGTCCCGCCGCTATGAGGCAGTGTGTCTACTGGGGGGACCGATTGTCCCCCCGGGGGATGGGCGCGAAAGCGCGGGCACGGGGAGGATACCGGAAGAATGCTTCGAGCGATTCCCGGTATCCTCCCAAAGCGTGCCGAAAGGTCACCGTGGGGTTTTTAGTGGGTAGGTCCCGCGCCTGTCGTTGTACGGGCGCGGGGAATCCCACACACCCCTCCCACCTCTCCCCAAGGAGGTGGGAGGGAGTCTTTCGAAGATTTTCCCCACGACAAAAAAAAAAAAAAAAAAAAAAAAAAAAAAAAAGTTAGGTCTGGGATAGGTCTGGGATTTGACCTCATCAGACTCATACTTTCGCAATCTTCACATACTTGTTGAACGGATCCTGGGTTTTTTCTGGTTTGGATCACGTAGTAATGTGGGACCACACTGAAACAGTCAAGTAAACCTGGTTTCGATCAATATTTTAGAGAATAATTCATGTTAGGTCTAGGTTAGGTCTGGGATTTACTCACATCAGGCTCATTCTTTCGCATATTACAGATACTTGATGGCTAGATCCTGGGCTTTTTCTGGATTGGATCACGTAGTAATGTGGGACCACACTGAAACAATCAATTAAACCTGGTCTTGATAAATATTTTAGAGGATAGCGCATGTTAGGTCTGGGATAGGTCTGGGATTTGCCCTCATCAGACTCATAGTTTCGCACACTTCACATACTCATTGAACAGATCCTGGGTTATTTTCTGGTTTGGATCACATTGTAATGTGGTACCACACTGAAACAGTCGATTAAACCAGGTTTCGATCAATACTTTTGAGGATAACGCATGTTAGGTCTGGGTTAGGACTAGGATTTGCTCTCGTCAGGCTCATACTTTCGCATATTTCTCATACTTCATGGCTAGATCCTGGGCTATTTCTGGATTGGATCACGTAGTAATGTGGTACCACACTGAAACATTCAATTAAACCTGGTCTTGATAAATATTTTAGAGGATAACGCATGTTAGGTTTGGGTTAGGTCTAGGATTTGCCCTCATCGGGCTCATACTTTCGCATATTTCTCATACTTCATGGCTAGATCCTGGGCTGTTTCTGGATTGTATCACGTAGTAATGTGGTACCACGCTGAAACAGTCAATTAATCCTGGTTTCGATAAATATTTTAGAGGATAACGCAAGTTAGGTCTGGGATAGGTCTGGGAATCGCCCTAATCAGGCTCATACTTTCGCGTTTTTCACGTACTTGCTGAACTGATCCTGGGTTTTTTCTGGTTTCCATCACGTAGTAATGTGGTACCACACTGAAACAGTCGATTAAACCTGGTTTCGATCCATATTTTAGAGGATAACGCAAGTTAGGTCTGGGATAGGTCTGGGATTTGACCCCATCAGACTCATACTTTCGCACACTTCACATACTCGTTGAACAGATCCTGGGTTTTTTCTGGTTTGGATCACGTAGTAATGTGGTACCACACTGAAGCGGTCAATTAAACCTGGTTTCGATCAATATTTTAGGGGATAACGCAAGTTAGGTCTGGGATAGGTCTGGGATTTGCCCTCATCAGGCTCATACATTCGCATTCTTCACATACTTGTTGAACTGATCCTGGGTTTTTTCTGGTTTGAATCACGTAGTAATGTGGTACCACACTGAAACGGTCAATTAAACCTGGTTTCGATCAATATTTTAGAGGATAACGCAAGCTAGGTCTGGGATAGGTCTGGGATTTGACCTCATCAGACTCATACTTTCGCACACTTCACATACACGTTGAACAGATCCTGGGTTATTTTCTGGTTTGGATCACATAGTAATGTGGTACCACACTGAAACAGTCGATTAAACCTGGTTTCGATCAATATTTTAGAGGATAACGCATGTTAGGTCTAGGTTAGCCCTGGGAATTTCACTCATCAGACTCATACTTTCGCATTCTTCACATACTTGTTGAACTGATCCTGGGTTTTTTCTGGTTTGGATCACGTAGTAATGTGGTACCACACTGAAACAGTCGATTAAACCTGGTTTCGATCAATATTTTAGAGGATAACGCATGTTAGGTCTATGTTAGCCCTGGAATTCTCACTCATCAGACTCATACTTTCGCATTCTTCACATACTTGTTGAACTGATCCTGGGTTTTTTCTGGTTTGGATCACGTAGTAATGTGGTACCGCACTGAAATAGTCGATTAAACCTGGTTTCGATCAATATTTTAGAGGATAACGCAAGTTATGTCTGGGATAGGTCTGGGATTTGACCTCATCAGACTCACATACTTTCGCACACTTCACATACTCCTTGAACAGATCCTGGGTTATTTTCTGGTTTGGATCACATAGTAATGTGGTACCACACTGATACAGTCGATTAAACCAGGTTTCGATCAATATTTTGGAGGATAACGCATGTTAGGCCTAGGTTAGGCCTGGGATTTGCCCTCATCAGGCTCATACTCTCGCATATTTCTCATACTTCATGGCTAGATCCTGGGCTGTTTCTGGATTGTATCACGTAGTAATGTGGTACCACGCTGAAACAGTCAATTAAACCTGGTTTCGATCAATATTTTAGAGGATAACGCATGTTAGGTCTAGGATAGCCCTGGGATTTTCACTCATCAGACTCATACTTTCGCACACTTCACATACTCCTTGAACAGATCCTGGGTTATTTTCTGGTTTGGATCACATAGTAATGTGGTACCACACTGATACAGTCGATTAAACCAGGTTTCGATCAATATTTTGGAGGATAACGCATGTTAGGCCTAGGTTAGGCCTGGGATTTGCCCTCATCAGGCTCATACTCTCGCATATTTCTCATACTTCATGGCTAGATCCTGGGCTGTTTCTGGATTGTATCACGTAGTAATGTGGTACCACGCTGAAGCAGTCAATTAAACCTGGTTTCGATCAATATTTTAGAGGATAACGCATGTTAGGTCTAGGATAGCCCTGGGATTTTCACTCATCAGACTCATACTTTCGCACACTTCACATACTCGTTGAACAGATCCTGGGTTATTTTCTGGTATGGATCACATAGTAATGTGGTACCACACTGAAACAGTCGATTAAACCATGTTTCGATCAATATTTTAGAGGAGAACGCATGTTAGGTCTAGGTTAGGCCTGGGATTTTCACTCATCAGACTCATACTTTCGCATTCTTCACATTCTTGTTGAACGGATCCTGGGTTTTTTCTGGTTTGGATCACATAGTAATGTGGTACCACACTGATACAGTCGATTAAACCAGGTTTCGATCAATATTTTGGAGGATAACGCATGTTAGGCCTAGGTTAGGCCTGGGATTTGCCCTCATCAGGCTCATACTCTCGCATATTTCTCATACTTCATGGCTAGATCCTGGGCTGTTTCTGGATTGTATCACGTAGTAATGTGGTACCACACTGAAACAGTCGATTAAACCTGGTTTCGATCAATATTTTAGAGGATAACGCAAGTTAGGTCTGGGATAGGTCTGGGATTTGACCTCATCAGACTCATACTTTCGCACACTTCACATACTCGTTGAACAGATCCTGGATTATTTTCTGGTTTGGATCACATAGTAATGTGGTACCACACTTAAACTGTCGATTAAACCAGGTTTCAATCAATATTTTTGAGGATAACGCATGTTAGGTCTAGGTTAGGCCTGGGATTTTCACTCATCAGACTCATACTTTCGCATTCTTCACATACTTGTTGAACGGATCCTGGGTTTTTTCTGGTTTGGATCACGTAGTAATGTGGGACAACACTGAAACAGTCAATTTAACCTGGTTTCGATCAATATTTTAGAGAATAATTCATGTTATGTGTAGGTTAGGTCTGGGATTTGCTCTTATCAGGCTCATTCTTTCGCATATTTCTCATACTTGATGGCTAGATCCTGGGCTTTATCTGGATTGTATAACGTAGTAATGAAGTACAACACTGAAACAGTCGATTAAACCTGGTTTCGATCAATATTTTAGAGGATAACGCAAGTCAGGTCTGGGATAGGTCTGGGATTTGACCTCATCAGACTCATACTTTCGCACACTTCACATACTCGTTGAAAAGATCCTGGATTATTTTCTGGTTTGGATCACATAGTAATGTGGTCCCACACTGAAGCAGTCGATTAAACCAGGTTTCGATCAATATTTTAGAGGATAACGCAAGTTAGGTCTGGGATAGGTCTGGGATTTGACCTCATCAGACTCTTACTTTCGCATTCTTCACATACTTGTTGAACGGATCCTGGGTTTTTTCTGGTTTGGATCACGTAGTAATGTGGGACCACACTGAAACAGTCAATTAAACCTGTTTTCGATCAATATTTTAGAGAATAATTCATGTTAGGTCTAGGTTAGGTCTGGGATTTACTCTCATCAGGCTCATTCTTTCGCATATTACTGATACTTGATGGCTAGATCCTGGGCTTTTTCTGGATTGGATCACGTAGTAATGTGGGACCACACTGAAACAATCAATTAAACCTGGTTTTGATAAATATTTTAGAGGATAGCGCATGTTAGGTCTGGGATAGGTCTGGGATTTTCACTCATCAGACTCATACCTTCGCATTCTTCACATACTTGTTGAACGGATCCTGGGTTTTTTCTGGTTTGGATCACGTAGTAATGTGGGACCACACTGAAACAGTCAATTAAACCTGGTTTCGATCAATATTTTAGAGAATAATTCATGTTAGGTCTAGGTTAGGTCTGGGATATACACTCATCAGGCTCATTCTTTCGCATATTACTGATACTTGATGGCTAGATCCTGGGCTTTTTCTGGATTGGATCACGTAGTAATGTGGGACCACACTGAAACAATCAATTAAACCTGGTTTTGATAAATATTTTAGAGGATAGCGCATGTTAGGTCTGGGATAGGTCTGGGATTTGCCCTCATCAGACTCATACTTTCGCACACTTAACATACTCATTGAACAGATCCTGGGTTATTTTCTGGTTTGGATCACATTGTAATGTGGTACCACACTGAAACAGTCGATTAAACCAGGTTTCGATCAATACTTTTGAGGATAACGCATGTTAGGTCTGGGTTAGGTCTAGGATTTGCCCTCATCGGGCTCATACTTTCGCATATTTCTCATACTTCGTGGCTAGATCCTGGGCTGTTTCTGGATTGTATCACGTAGTAATGTGGTACCACGCTGAAACAGTCAATTAATCCTGGTTTCGATAAATATTTTAGAGGATAACGCAAGTTAGGTCTGGGATAGGTCTGGGAATCGCCCTAATCAGGGCATACTTTCGCGTTTTTCACGTACTTGTTGAACTGATCCTGGGTTTTTTCTGGTTTCGATCACGTAGTAATGTGGTACCACACTGAAACAGTCGATTAAACCTGGATTCGATCCATATTTTAGAGGATAACGCAAGTTAGGTCTGGGGTAGGTCTGGGATTTGACCTCATCAGACTCATACTTTCGCACACTTCACATACTCGTTGAACAGATCCTGGGTTTTTTCTGGTTTGGATCACGTAGTAATGTGGTACCACACTGAAACGGTCAATTAAACCTGGTTTCGATCAATATTTTAGGGGATAACGCAAGTTAGGTCTGGGATAGGTATGGGATTTGCCCTCATCAGGCTCATACATTAGCATTCTTCACATACTTGTTGAACTGATCCTGGGTTTTTTCTGGTTTGAATCACGTAGTAATGTGGTACCACACTGAAACGGTCAATTAAACCTGGTTTCGATCAATATTTTAGAGGATAACGCAAGTTAGGTCTGGGATAGGTCTGGGATTTGACCTCATCAGACTCATACTTTCGCACACTTCACATACACGTTGCACAGATCCTGGGTTATTTTCTGGATTGGATCACATAGTAATGTGGTAGCACACTGAAACAGTCGATTAAACCTGGTTTCGATCAATATTTTAGCGGATAACGCATGTTAGGTCTAGGTTAGCCCTGGGAATTTCACTCATTAGACTCATACTTTCGCATTCTTCACATACTTGTTGAAGTGATCCTGGGTTTTTTCTGGTTTGGATCACGTAGTAATGTGGTACCACACTGAAACAGTCGATTAAACCTGGTTTCGATCAATATTTTACAGGATAACGCATGTTAGGTCTATGTTAGCCCTGGGATTCTCACTCATCAGACTCATACTTTCGCATTCTTCACATACTTGTTGAACTGATCCTGGGTTTTTTCTGGTTTGGATCACGTAGTAATGTGGTACCGCACTGAAATAGTCGATTAAACCTGGTTTCGATCAATATTTTAGAGGATAACGCAAGTTAGGTCTGGGATTGGTCTGGGATTTGACATCATCAGACTCACATACTTTCGCACACTTCACATACTCCTTGAACAGATCCTGGGTTATTTTCTAGTTTGGATCACATAGTAATGTGGTACCACACTGAAACAGTCGATTAAACCTGGTTTCGATCAATATTTTAGAGGATAACGCAAGTTAGGTCTGGGATGGGTCTGGGATTTGACCTCATCAGACTCATACTTTCGCACACTTCACATACTCCTTGAACAGATCCTGGGTTATTTTCTGGTTTGGATCACGTAGTAATGTGGTACCACACTGAAACTGTCGACTAAACCAGGTTTCGATCAATATTTTAGAGGATAACGCATGTTAGATCTAGGTTAGGTCTGGGATTTTCACTCATCAGACTCATTGTTTCGCATTCTTCACATACTTGTTGAACGGATCCTGGGATTTTTCTGGTTTGGATCACGTAGTAATGTGGTACCACCCTGAAACAGTCGATTAAACCTGGTTTCGATCAATATTTTAGAGGATAACGCAAGTTAGGTCTGGGATAGGTCTGGGATTTGACCTCATCAGACTCATACTTTCGCACACTTCACATACTCCTTGAACAGATCCTGGGTTATTTTCTGGTTTGGATCACATAGTAATGTGGTACCACACTGATACAGTCGATTAAACCAGGTTTCGATCAATATTTTGGAGGATAACGCATGTTAGGCCTAGGTTAGGCCTGGGATTTGCCCTCATCAGGCTCATACTCTCGCATATTTCTCATACTTCATGGCTAGATCCTGGGCTGTTTCTGGATTGTTTCACGTAGTAATGTGGTACCACGCTGAAACAGTCAATTAAACCTGGTTTCGATCAATATTTTAGAGGATAACGCATGTTAGGTCTAGGATAGCCCTGGGATTTTCACTCATCAGACTCATACTTTCGCATTCTTCACATACTTGTTGAACTGATCCTGGGTTTTTTCTGGTTTGGATCACGTAGTAATGTGGTACCACACTGAAACAGTCGATTAAACCTGGTTCCGATCAATATTTTAGAGGATAACGCATGTTAGGGCTAGGTTAGCCCTGTGATTTTCACTCATCAGACTCATACTTTCGCATTCTTCACATACTTGTTGAACTGATCCTGGGTTTTTTCTGGTTTGGATCACGTAGTAATGTGGTACCACACTGAAACGGTCAATTAAACCTGGTTTCGATCAATATTTTAGAGGATAACGCAAGTTACGTCTGGGATAGGTCTAGGATTTGCCCTCATCCGGCTCTTACTTTCGCATATTTCTCATACTTCATGGCTAGATCCTGGGCTATTTCCGGATTGGATCACGTAGTAAAGTGGTACCACACTGAAACATTCAATGAAACCTGGTCTGGATAAATATTTTAGAGGATAACGCATCTTAGGTCTGGGTTAGGTCTAAGATTTGCCCTCATCGGGCTCACAGTTTCGCGTTTTTCACATACTTTTTGAACAGATCATGGGTTTTTTCAGGATTGGATCACGTAGTAATGTGGTACCACACTGAAACATTCAATTAAACCTGGTCTTGATAAATATTTTAGAGGATTACGCATGTTAGGTATGGGTTAGGTCTTGGATTTGCCCTCATCAGGCTCATACTTTCGCATTTTCTCATACTTCAACGCTAGATCCTGGGCTGTTTCTGGATTGCATCACGTAGTAATGTGGTACCACGCTGAAACAGTCAATTAAACCTGGTTTCGATCAATATTTTAGAGGATAATGCAAGTTAGGTCTGGGATAGGTCTGAGATTCGCCCTAATCAGGCTCATACTTTCGCGTTTTTCACGTACTTGTTGAACTGATCCTGGGTTTTTTCAGGTTTGGATCACGTAGTAATGTGGTACCACACTGAAACAGTCGATTAAACCTGGTTTCGATCAATATTTTAGAGGATAACGCAAGTTAGGTCTGGGATAGGTCTGGGATTTGACCTCATCAGACTCATACTTTCGCACCCTTCACATACTCGTTGAACAGATCCTGGGTTATTTTCTGGTTTGGATCACATAGTAATGTGGTACCACACTTAAACTGTCGATTAAACCAGGTTTCAATCAATATTTTTGAGGATAACGCATGTTAGGTCTAGGTTAGGCCTGAGATTTTCACTCATCAGACTCATACTTTCGCATTCTTCACATACTTGTTGAACGGATCCTGGGTTTTTTCTGGTTTGGATCACGTAGTAATGTGGGACAACACTGAAACAGTCAATTTAACCTGGTTTCGATCAATATTTTAGAGAATAATTCATGTTAGGTGTAGGTTAGGTCTGGGATTTGCTCTTATCAGGCTCATTCTTTCGCATATTTCTCATACTTGATGGCTAGATCCTGGGCTTTATCTGGATTGTATAACGTAGTAATGAAGTACAACACTGAAACAGTCGATTAAACCTGGTTTCGATCAATATTTTAGAGGATAACGCAAGTTAGGTCTGGGATAGGTCTGGGATTTGACCTCATCAGACTCATACTTTCGCACACTTCACATACTCGTTGAACAGATCCTGGGTTATTTTCTGGTTTGGATCACATAGTAATGTGGTCCCACACTGAAGCAGTCGATTAAACCAGGTTTCGATCAATATTTTAGAGGATAACGCAAGTTAGGTCTGGGATAGGTCTGGCATTTGACCTCATCAGACTCATACTTTCGCATTCTTCACATACTTGTTGAACGGATCCTGGGTTTTTTCTGGTTTGGATCACGTAGTAATGTGGGACCACACTGAAACAGTCAATTAAACCTGGTTTCGATCAATATTTTAGAGAATAATTCATGTTAGGTCTAGGTTAGGTCTGGGATTTACTCTCATCAGGCTCATTCTTTCGCATATTACTGATACTTGATGGCTAGATCCTGGGCTTTTTCTGGATTGGATCACGTAGTAATGTGGGACCACACTGAAACAATCAATTAAACCTGGTTTTGATAAATATTTTAGAGGATAGCGCATGTTAGGTCTGGGATAGGTCTGGGATTTGCCCTCATCAGACTCATACTTTCGCACACTTCACATACTCATTGAACAGATCCTGGGTTATTTTCTGGTTTGGATCACATTGTAATGTGGTACCACACTGAAACAGTCGATTAAACCAGGTTTCGATCAATACCTTTGAGGATAACGCATGTTAGGTCTGGGTTAGGTCTAGGATTTGCCCTCATCGGGCTCATACTTTCGCATATTTCTCATACTTCATGGCTAGATCCTGGGCTTTATCTGGATTGTATAACGTAGTAATGAAGTACAACACTGAAACAGTCGATTAAACCTGGTTTCGATCAATATTTTAGAGAATAATTCATGTTAGGTCTAGGTTAGGTCTGGGATTTACTCTCATCAGGCTCATTCTTTCGCATATTTCTCATACTTCATGGCTAGATCCTGGGCTATTTCTGGATAGGATCACGTAGTAATGTGGTACCACACTGAAACATTCAATTAAACCTGGTCTTGATAAATATTTTAGAGGATAACGCATGTTAGGTTTGGGTTAGGTCTAGGATTTGCCCTCATCGGGCTCATACTTTCGCATATTTCTCATACTTCATGGCTAGATCCTGGGCTGTTTCCGGATTGTATCACGTAGTAATGTGGTACCACGCTGAAACAGTCAATTAATCCTGGTTTCGATAAATATTTTAGAAGATAACGCAAGTTAGGTCTGGGATAGGTCTGGGAATCGCCCTAATCAGGCTCATACTTTCGCGTTTTTCACGTACTTCTTGAACTGATCCTGGGTTTTTTCTGGTTTCGATCACGTAGTAATGTGGTACCACACTGAAACAGTCGATTAAACCTGGTTTCGATCCATATTTTAGAGGATAACGCAAGTTAGGTCTGGGGTAGGTCTGGGATTTGACCTCATCAGACTCATACTTTCGCACACTTCTCATACTCGTTGAACAGATCCTGGGTTTTTTCTGGTTTGGATCACGTAGTAATGTGGTACCACACTGAAACGGTCAATTAAACCTGGTTTCGATCAATATTTTAGGGGATAACGCAAGTTAGGTCTGGGATAGGTCTGGGATTTGCCCTCATCAGGCTCATACATTCGCATTCTTCACATACTTGTTGAACTGATCCTGGGTTTTTTCTGGTTTGAATCACGTAGTAATGTGGTACCACACTGAAACGGTCAATTAAACCTGGTTTCGATCAATATTTTAGAGGATAACGCAAGTTAGGTCTGCGATAGGTCTGGGATTTGCCCTCATCGGGCTCATACTTTCGCATATTTCTCATACTTCATGGCTAGATCCTGGGCTGTTTCTGGATTGTATCACGTAGTAATGTGGTACCACGCTGAAACAGTCAATTAATCCTGGTTTCGATAAATATTTTAGAGGATAACGCAAGTTAGGTCTGGGATAGGTCTGGGAATCGCCCTAATCAGGCTCATACTTTCGCGTTTTTCACGTACTTGTTGAACTGATCCTGAGTTTTTTCTGGTTTCGATCACGTAGTAATGTGGTACTACACTGAAACAGTCGATTAAACCTGGTTTCGATCCATATTTTAGAGGATAACGCAAGTTAGGTCTGGGATAGGTCTGGGATTTGACCTCATCAGACTCATACTTTCGCACACTTCACATACTCGTTGAACAGATCCTGGGTTTTTTCTGGTTTGGATCACGTAGTAATGTGGTACCACACTGAAGCGGTCAATTAAACCTGGTTTCGATCAATATTTTAGGGGATAACGCAAGTTAGGTCTGGGATTTGCCCTCATCAGGCTCATACATTCGCATTCTTCACATACTTGTTGAACTGATCCTGGGTTTTTTCTGGTTTGAATCACGTAGTAATGTGGTACCACACTGAAACGGTCAATTAAACCTGGTTTCGATCAATATTTTAGAGGATAACGCAAGATAGGTCTGGGATAGGTCTGGGATTTGACCTCATCAGACTCATACTTTCGCACACTTCACATACACGTTGAACAGATCCTGGGTTATTTTCTGGTTTGGATCACATAGTAATGTGGTACCACACTGAAACAGTCGATTAAAGCTGGTTTCGATCAATATTTTAGAGGATAACGCATGTTAGGTCTAGGTTAGCCCTGGGAATTTCACTCATCAGACTCATACTTTCGCATTCTTCACATACTTGTTGAACTGATCCTAGGTTTTTTCTGGTTTGGATCACGTAGTAATGTGGTACCACACTGAAACAGTCGACTAAACCTGGCTTCGATCAATATTTTAGTGGATAACGCATGTTAGGTCTATGTTAGCCCTGGAATTCTCACTCATCAGACTCATACTTTCGCATTCTTCACATACTTGTTGAACTGATCCTTGGTTTTTTCTGGTTTGGATCCCGTAGTAATGTGGTACCGCACTGAAATAGTCGATTAAACCTGGTTTCGATCAATATTTTAGAGGATAACGCAAGTTATGTCTGGGATAGGTCTGGGATTTGACCTCATCAGACTCACATACTTTCGCACACTTCACATACTCCTTGAACAGATCCTGGGTTATTTTCTGATTTGGATCACATAGTAATGTGGTACCACACTGAAACAGTCGATTAAACCTGGTTTCGATCAATATTTTAGAGGATAACGCAAGTTAGGTCTGGGATAGGTCTGGGATTTGACCTCATCAGACTCATACTTTCGCACACATCACATACTCCTTGAACAGATCCTGGGTTATTTTCTGGTTTGGATCACGTAGTAATGTGGTACCACACTGAAACTGTCGATTAAACCAGACTTCGATCAATATTTTAGAGGATAACGCATGTTAGATCTAACTTAGGTCTGGGATTTTCACTCATCAGACTCACTCTTTCGCATTCTTCACATACTTGTTGAACGGATCCTGGGTTTTTTCTGGTTTGGATCACGTAGTAATGTGGTACCACACTGAAACAGTCGATAAACCTGGTTTCGATCAATATTTTAGAGGATAACGCAAGTTAGGTCTGGGATAGGTCTGGGATTTGACCTCATCAGACTCATACTTTCGCACACTTCACATACTCGTTGAACAGATCCTGGGTTTTTTCTGGTTTGGATCACGTAGTAATGTGGTACCACACTGAAACAGTCGATTAAACCTGGTTCCGATCAATATTTTAGGGGATAACGCATGTTAGGTCTAGGTTAGCCCTGTGATTTTCACTCATCAGACTCATTCTTTCGCATATTTCTCATACTTGATGGCTTGATCCTGGGCTTTTTCTGGATTGCATCACGTAGTAATGTAGTACCACACTGAAACAGTCAATGAAACCTGGTTTCCATCAATATTTTAGAGGAAAACGCAAGTTACGTCTGGGATAGGTCTAGGATTTGCCCTCATCCGGCTCTTACTTTCGCATATTTCTCATACTTCATGGCTAGATCCAGGGCTATTTCCGGATTGGATCACGTAGTAAAGTGGTACCACACTGAAACATTCAATGAAACCTGGTCTGGATAAATATTTTAGAGGATAACGCATCTTAGGTCTGGGTTAGGTCTAAGATTTGCCCTCATCGGGCTCACAGTTTCGCGTTTTTCACATACTTGTTGAACAGATCATGGGTTTTTTCTGGATTGGATCACGTAGTAATGTGGTACCACACTGAAACATTCAATTAAACCTGGTCTTGATAAATATTTTAGAGGATAACGCATGTTAGGTATGGGTTAGGTCTAGGATTTGCCCTCATCAGGCTCATACTTTCGCATATTTCTCATACTTCAACGCTAGATCCTGGGCTGTTTCTGGATTGTATCACGTAGTAATGTGGTACCACGCTGAAACAGTCAATTAAACCTGGTTTCGATCAATATTTTAGAGGATAACGCAAGTTAGGTCTGGGATAGGTCCGGGATTTGACCTCATCAGACTCATACTTTCGCACCCTTCACATACTCGTTGAACAGATCCTGGGTTATTTTCTGGTTTGGATCACATAGTAATGTGGTACCACACTTAAACTGTCGATTAAACCAGGTTTCAATCAATATTTTTGAGGATAACGCATGTTAGGTCTAGGTTAGGCCTGGGATTTTCACTCATCAGATTCATACTTTCGCATTCTTCACATACTTGTTGAACGGATCCTGGGTTTTTTCTGGTTTGGATCACGTAGTAATGTGGGACAACACTGAAACAGTCAATTTAACCTGGTTTCGATCAATATTTTAGAGAATAATTCATGTTAGGTGTAGGTTAGGTCTGGGATTTGCTCTTATCAGGCTCATTCTTTCGCATATTTCTCATACTTGATGGCTAGATCCTGGGCTTTATCTGGATTGTATAACGTAGTAATGAAGTACAACACTGAAACTGTCGATTAAACCTGGTTTCGATCAATATTTTAGAGGATAACGCGAGTTAGGTCTGGGATAGGTCTGGGATTTGACCTCATCAGACTCATACTTTCGCATCCTTCACATACTTGTTGAACGGATCCTGGGTATTTTCTGGTTTGGATCACGTAGTAATGTGGTACCACACTGAAACAGTCGACTAAACCAGGTTCCGATCAATATTTTAGAGGATAACGCATGTTAGGTCTAGGTTAGCCCTGGGATTTTCACTCATCAGACTCATTCTTTCGCATTCTTCACATACTTGTTGAACGGATCCTGGGTTTTTTCTGGTTTGGATCACGTAGTAATGTGGTACCACACTGAAACAGTCGATTAAACCTGGTTTCGATCAATATTTTAGAGGATAACGCAAGTTAGGTCTGGGATAGGTCTGGGATTTGACCTCATCAGACTCATACTTTCGCACACTTCACATACTCCTTGAACAGATCCTGGGTTATTTTCTGGTTTGGATCACATAGTAATGTGGTACCACACTGATACAGTCGATTAAACCAGGTTTCGATCAATATTTTGGAGGATAACGCATGTTAGGCCTAGGTTAGGCCTGGGATTTGCCCTCATCAGGCTCATACTCTCGCATATTTCTCATACTTCATGGCTAGATCCTGGGCTGTTTCTGGATTGTTTCACGTAGTAATGTGGTACCACGCTGAAACAGTCAATTAAACCTGGTTTCGATCAATATTTTAGAGGATAACGCATGTTAGGTCTAGGATAGCCCTGGGATTTTCACTCATCAGACTCATACTTTCGCATCCTTCACATACTTGTTGAACGGATCCTGGGTATTTTCTGGTTTGGATCACGTAGTAATGTGGTACCACACTGAAACGGTCAATTAAACCTGGTTTCGATCAATATTTTAGAGGATAACACATGTTAGGTCTAGGTTAGCCCTGGGAATTTCACTCATCAGACTCATACTATCGCATTCTTCACATACTTGTTGAACTGATCCTGGGTTTTTTCTGGTTTGGATCACGTAGTAATGTGGTACCACACTGAAACGGTCAATTAAACCTGGTTTCGATCAATATTTTAGAGGATAACGCAAGTTACGTCTGGGATAGGTCTAGGATTTGCCCTCATCCGGCTCTTACTTTCGCATATTTCTCATACTTCATGGCTAGATCCTGGGCTATTTCCGGATTGGAACACGTAGTTAAGTGGTACCACACTGAAACATTCAATGAAACCTGGTCTGGATAAATATTTTAGAGGATAACGCATCTTAGGTCTGGGTTAGGTCTAAGATTTGCCCTCATCAGGCTCACAGTTTCGCGTTTTCCACATGCTTGTTGAACAGATCATGGGTTTTTTCTGGTTTGGGTCACGTAGTAGTGTGATACCACACTGAAACAGTCGATTAAACCTCGCTTCGATCAATATTTTAGTGGATAGCGCATGTTACGTCTAGGTTAGCACTGGGATTTTCACTCATCAGACTCATACTTTCGCATTCTTCACATACTTGTTGAACTGATCCTCGGTTTTTTCTGGTTTGGATCACGTAGTAATGTGGTACCACACTGAAACAGTCGATTAAACCTGGTCTCGATCAATATTTTAGAGAATAATTCATGTTAGGTCTAGGTTAGGTCTGGGATTTGCACTCATGAGGCTCATTCTTTCGCATATTTCTCATACTTGATGGCTAGACCCTGGGCTTTTTCTGGATTGCATCACGTAGTAATGAAGTACAACACTGAAACAGTCAATTAAACCTGCTTTCCATCAATATCTTAGAGGACAACGCACGTTAGGTCTGGGATATGTCTGGGATTTGCCTTCATCAGGCTCATACTTTCGCGTTTTTCACATACTCGTTGAACAGATCCTGGTTTTTTTCTGGTTTGGATCACGTAGTAATGTGGTACCACACTGAAACAGTCGATTAAACCTGGTCTCGATCAATATTTTAGAGAATAATTCATGTTAGGTCTAGGTTAGGTCTGGGATTTGCTCTCATGAGGCTCATTCTTTCGCATATTTCTCATACTTGATGGCTAGACCCTGGGCTTTTTCTGGATTGCATCACGTAGTAATGTGGTACCACACTGAAACAGTCGATTAAACCTGGTTTCGATCAATATTTTGGAGGACAACGCAAGTTAGGTCTAGGTTAGCCCTGGGATTTTCACTCATCAGACTCATACTTTCGCATTCTTCACATACTTGTTGAACGGATCCTGGGTTTTTTCTGGTTTGGATCACGTAGTAATGTGGGACCACACTGAAACAGTCAATTAAACCTGGTTTCGATCAATATTTTTGAGGAAAACGCAAGTTAAGTCTGGGATAGGTCTGGGATTTGCTCTCATCAGGCTCATTCTTTCGCATATTTCTCATACTTGATGGCTAGATCCTGGGTTATTTTCTGGTTTGGATCACATAGTAATGTGGTACCACACTGAAACAGTCGATTAAACCAGGTTTCGATCAATATTTTAGAGTATAACTCATGTTAGGTCTAGGTTAGGCCTGGGATTTTCTCTGATCAGACTCATACTTTCGCATTCTTCACATACTTATAAACGGACCCTGGGTTTTTTCTGGTTTGGATCACGTAGTAATGTGGTACCACACTGAAACAGTCGATTAGACCTGGTTTCGATCAATATTTTAGACGATAACACAAGTTAAGTCTGGGATTGGTCTGGGATTTGACCTCATCAGACTCATACTTTCGCACCCTTCACATACTCGTTGAACGGATCCTGGGTTTTTTCTGGTTTGGATCACGTAGTAATGTGGGACCACACTGAAACAATCAATTAAACCTGGTCTTGATAAATATTTTAGAGGATAACGCATGTTAGGTCTGGGTTAGGTCTAGGATTTGCCCTCATCAGGCTCATACTTTCGCGTATTTCTCATACCTCATGGCTAGATCCTGGGCTGTTTCTGGATTGTATCACGTAGTAATGTGGTACCACGCTGAAACAGTCAATTAAACCTGGTTTCGATCAATACTTTAGAGGATAACGCATGTTAGGTCTAGGATAGGTCTGGGATTTGCTGTCATCAGGCTCATTCTTTCGCATATTTCTCATGCTTGATGGCTAGATCCTGGGCTTTGTCTAGATTGCACCACGTAGTAATGTAGTACCACACTGAAACGGTCAATTAAACCTGGTTTCGATCAATATTTTAGAGGATAACACATGTTAGGTCTAGGTTAGCCCTGGGAATTTCACTCATCAGACTCATACTTTCGCATTCTTCACATACTTGTTGAACTGATCCTGGGTTTTTTCTGGTTTGGATCACGTAGTAATGTGGTACCACACTGAAACGGTCAATTAAACCTGGTTTCGATCAATATTTTAGAGGATAACGCAAGTTACGTCTGGGATAGGTCTAGGATTTGCCCTCATCCGGCTCTTACTTTCGCATATTTCTCATACTTCATGGCTAGATCCTGGGCTATTTCCGGATTGGATCACGTAGTACAGTGGTACCACACTGAAACATTCAATGAAACCTGGTCTGGATAAATATTTTAGAGGATAACGCATCTTAGGTCTGGGTTAGGTCTAAGATTTGCCCTCATCAGGCTCACATTTTCGCGTTTTTCACATACTTGTTGAACAGATCATGGGTTTTTTCTGGATTGGATCACGTAGTAATGTGGTACCACACTGAAACATTCAATTAAACCTGGTCTTGATAAATATTTTAGAGGATAACGCATGTTAGGTTTGGGTTAGGTCTAGGATTTGCCCTCATCAGGCTCATACTTTCGCATATTTCTCATACTTCAACGCTAGATCCTGGGCTGTTTCTGGATTGTATCACGTAGTAATGTGGTACCACGCTGAAACAGTCAATTAAACCTGGTTTCGATCAATATTTTAGAGGATAACGCAAGTTAGGTCTGGGATAGGTCTGAGATTCGCCCTAATCAGGCTCATACTTTCGCGTTTTTCACGTACTTGTTGAACTGATCCTGGGTTTTTTCTGGTTTGGATCACGTAGTAATGTGGTACCACACTGAAACAGTCGATTAAACCTGGTTTCGATCAATATTTTAGAGAATAATTCATGTTAGGTGTAGGTTAGGTCTGGGATTTGCTCTTATCAGGCTCATTCTTTCGCATATTTCTCATACTTGATGGCTAGATCCTGGGCTTTATCTGGATTGTATAACGTAGTAATGAAGTACAACACTGAAACAGTCGATTAAACCTGGTTTCGATCAATATTTTAGAGGATAACGCAAGTTAGGTCTGGGATAGGTCTGGGATTTGACCTCATCAGACTCATACTTTCGCACCCTTCACATACTCGTTGAACAGATCCTGGGTTATTTTCTGGTTTGGATCACATAGTAATGTGGTACCACACTTAAACTGTCGATTAAACCAGGTTTCAATCAATATTTTTGAGGATAACGCATGTTAGGTCTAGGTTAGGCCTGGGATTTTCACTCATCAGACTCATACTTTCGCATTCTTCACATACTTGTTGAACGGATCCTGGGTTTTTTCTGGTTTGGATCACGTAGTAATGTGGGACAACACTGAAACAGTCAATTTAACCTGGTTTCGATCAATATTTTAGAGAATAATTCATGTTAGGTGTAGGTTAGGTCTGGGATTTGCTCTTATCAGGCTCATTCTTTCGCATATTTCTCATACTTGATGGCTAGATCCTGGGCTTTATCTGGATTGTATAACGTAGTAATAAAGTACAACACTGAAACAGTCGATTAAACCTGGTTTCGATCAATATTTTAGAGGATAACGCAAGTTAGGTCTGGGATAGGTCTGGGATTTGACCTCATCAGACTCATACTTTCGCACACTTCACATACTCGTTGAACAGATCCTGGGTTATTTTCTGGTTTGGATCACATAGTAATGTGGTCCCACACTGAAGCAGTCGATTAAACCAGGTTTCGATCAATATTTTAGAGGATAACGCAAGTTAGGTCTGGGATAGGTCTGGGATTTGACCTCATCAGACTCATACTTTCGCATTCTTCACATACTTTTTGAACGGATCCTGGGTTTTTTCTGGTTTGGATCACGTAGTAATGTGGGACCACACTGAAACAGTCAATTAAACCTGGTTTCGATCAATATTTAGAGAATAATTCATGTTAGGTCTACGTTAGGTCTGGGATTTACTCTCATCAGGCTCATTCTTTCGCATATTACTGATACTTGACGGCTAGATCCTGGGCTTTTTCTGGATTGGATCACGTAGTAATGTGGGACCACACTGAAACAATCAATTAAACCTGGTTTTGATAAATATCTTAGAGGATAGCGCATGTTAGGTCTGGGATAGGTCTGGGATTTGCCCTCATCAGACTCATACTTTCGCACACTTCACATACTCATTGAACAGATCCTGGGTTATTTTCTGGTTTGGATCACATTGTAATGTGGTACCACACTGAAACAGTCGATTAAACCAGGTTTCGATCAATACTTTTGAGGATAACGCATGTTAGGTCTGGGTTAGGTCTAGGATTTGCTCTCGTCAGGCTCATACTTTCGCATATATCCCATACTTCATGGCTAGATCCTGGGCTATTTCTGGATTGGATCACGTAGTAATGTGGTACCACACTGAAACATTCAATTAAACCTGGTCTTGATAAATATTTTAGAGGATAACGCATGTTAGGTTTGGGTTAGGTCTAGGATTTGCCCTCATCGGGCTCATACTTTCACATATTTCTCATACATGTTGAACTGATCCTGGGTTTTTTCTGGTTTGAATCACGTAGTAATGTGGTACCACACTGAAACGGTCAATTAAACCTGGTTTCGATCAATATTTTAGATGATAACGCAAGTTAGGTCTGGGATAGGTCTGGGATTTTACCTCATCAGACTCATACTTTCGCACACTTCACATACACGTTGCACAGATCCTGGGTTATTTTCTGGTTTGGATCACGTAGTAATGTGGTACCACACTGAAACAGTCGACTAAACAAGGTTTCGATCAATATTTTAGAGGATAACGCATGTTAGATCTAGGTTAGGTCTGGGATTTTCACTCATCAGACTCATTCTTTCGCATTCTTCACATACTTGTTGAACAGATACTGGGTTTTTTCTGGTTTGGATCACGTAGTAAAGTGGTACCACACTGAAACAGTCGATTAAACCTGGTTTCGATCAATATTTTAGAGGATAACGCAAGTTAGGTCTTGGATAGGTCTGGGATTTGACCTCATCAGACTCATACTTTCGCACACTTCACATACTCCTTGAACAGATCCTGGGTTATTTTCTGGTTTGGATCACGTAGTAATGTGGTACCACACTGAAACGGTCAATTAAACCTGGTTTCGATCAATATTTTAGAGGATAACGCAAGTTACGTCTGGGATAGGTCTAGGATTTGCCCTCATCCGGCTCTTACTTTCGCATATTTCTCATACTTCATGGCTAGATCCTGGGCTATTTCCGGATTGGATCACGTAGTAAAGTGGTACCACACTGAAACATTCAATGAAACCTGGTCTGGATAAATATTTTAGAGGATAACGCATCTTAGGTCTGGGTTAGGTCTAAGATTTGCCCTCATCAGGCTCACAGTTTCGCGTTTTTCACATGCTTGTTGAACAGATCATGGGTTTTTTCTGGTTTGGGTCACGTAGTAGTGTGATACCACACTGAAACAGTCGATTAAACCTGGCTTCGATCAATATTTTAGTGGATAGCGCATGTTAGGTCTAGGTTAGCACTGGGATTTTCACTCATCAGACTCATACTTTCGCATTCTTCACATACTTGTTGAACTGATCCTGGGTTTTTTCTGGTTTGGATCACGTAGTAATGTGGTACCACACTGAAACAGTCGATTAAACCTGGTTTCGATCAATATTTTAGAGGACAACGCAAGTTAGGTCTAGGTTAGCCCTGGGATTTTCACTCATCAGACTCATACTTTCGCATTCTTCACATACTTGTTGAACTGATCCTCGGTTTTTTCTGGTTTGGATCACGTAGTAATGTGGTACCACACTGAAACAGTAGATTAAACCTGGTCTCGATCAATATTTTAGAGAATAATTCATGTTAGGTCTAGGTTAGGTCTGGGATTTGCTCTCATGAGGCTCATTCTTTCGCATATTTCTCATACTTGATGGCTAGACCCTGGGCTTTTTCTGGATTGCATCACGTAGTAATGAAGTACAACACTGAAACAGTCAATTAAACCTGCTTTCCATCAATATCTTAGAGGACAACGCAAGTTAGGTCTGGGATATGTCTGGGATTTGCCCTCATCAGGCTCATACTTTCGCACACTTCACATACTCCTTGAACAGATCCTGGGTTATTTTCTGGTTTGGATCACGTAGTAATGTGGTACCACACTGAAACGGTCAATTAAACCTGGTTTCGATCAATATTTTTGAGGAAAACGCAAGTTAAGTCTGGGATAGGTCTGGGATTTGCTCTCATCAGGCTCATTCTTTCGCATATTTCTCATGCTTGATGGCTAGATCCTGGGTTATTTTCTGGTTTGGATCACATAGTAATGTGTTACCACACTGAAACAGTCGATTAAACCAGGTTTCGATCAATATTTTAGAGTATAACTCATGTTGGGTCTAGGTTAGGCCTGGGATTTTCTCTGATCAGACTCATACTTTCGCATTCTTCACATACTTGTAAACGGATCCTGGGTTTTTTCTGGTTTGGATCACGTAGTAATGTGGTACCACACTGAAACAGTCGATTAAACCTGGTTTCGATCAATATTTTAGACGATAACACAAGTTAAGTCTGGGATTGGTCTGGGATTTGACCTCATCAGACTCATACTTTCGCACACTTCACATACTCGTTGAACAGATCCTGGGTTATTTTCTGGTTTGTATCACATAGTAATGTGGTACCACACTGAAACAGTCGATTAAACCTGGTTTCGATCAATATTTTTGAGGATAACGCATGTTAGGTCTAGGTTAGCCCTGGGAATTTCACTCATCAGACTCATACTTTCGCATTCTTCACATACTTGTTGAACTGATCCTGGGTTTTTTCTGGTTTGGATCACGTAGTAATGTGGTACCACACTGAAACAGTCGATTAAACCTGGTTTCGATCAATATTTTAGAGGATAACGCATGTTAGATCTAGGTTAGGTCTGGGATTTTCACTCATCAGACTCATTCTTTCGCATTCTTCACATACTTGTTGAACAGATCCTGGGTTTTTTCTGGTTTGGATCACGTAGTAAAGTGGTACCACACTGAAACAGTCGATTAAACCTGGTTTCGATCAATATTTTAGAGGATAACGCAAGTTAGGTCTGGGATAGGTCTGGGATTTGACCTCATCAGACTCATACTTTCGCACACTTCACATACTCCTTGAACAGATCCTGGGTTATTTTCTGGTTTGGATCACGTAGTAATGTGGTACCACACTGAAACGGTCAATTAAACCTGGATTCGATCAATATTTTAGAGGATAACGCAAGTTACGTCTGGGATAGGTCTAGGATTTGCCCTCATCCGGCTCTTACTTTCGCATATTTCTCATACTTCATGGCTAGATCCTGGGTTATTTTCTGGTTTGGATCACGTAGTAATGTGGTACCACACTGAAACAGTCGATTAAACCTGGTTTCGATCAATATTTTAGAGGATAACGCATGTTAGATCTAGGTTAGGTCTGGGATTTTCACTCATCAGACTCATTCTTTCGCATTCTTCACATACTTGTTGAACAGATCCTGGGTTTTTTCTGGTTTGGATCACGTAGTAAAGTGGTACCACACTGAAACATTCGATTAAACCTGGTTTCGATCAATATTTTAGAGGATAACGCAAGTTAGGTCTGGGATAGGTCTGGGATTTGACCTCATCAGACTCATACTTTCGCACACTTCACATACTCCTTGAACAGATCCTGGGTTATTTTCTGGTTTGGATCACGTAGTAATGTGGTACCACACTGAAACGGTCAATTAAACCTGGTTTCGATCAATATTTTAGAGGATAACGCAAGTTAGGTCTGGGATATGTCTGGGATTTGCCCTCATCAGGCTCATACTTTCGCGTTTTTCACATACTCGTTGAACAGATCCTGGGTTATTTTCTGGTTTGGATCACATAGTAATGTGGTACCACTCTGAAACAGTCGATTAAACCAGGTTTCGATCAATATTTTTGAGGATAACGTATGTTAGGTCTAGGTTAGGCCTGGGATTTTCACTAATCAGACTCATACTTTCGCATTCTTCACATACTTGTTGAACGGATCCTGGGTTTTTTCTGGTTTGGATCACGTAGTAATGTGGGGCCACACTGAAACAGTCAATTAAACCTGGTTTCGATCAATATTTTTGAGGAAAACGCAAGTTAAGTCTGGGATAGGTCTGGGATTTGCTCTCATCAGGCTCATTCTTTCGCATATTTCTCATGCTTGATGGCTAGATCCTGGGTTATTTTCTGGTTTGGATCACATAGTAATGTGTTACCACACTGAAACAGTCGATTAAACCAGGTTTCGATCAATATTTTAGAGTATAACTCTTGTTAGGTCTAGGTTAGGCCTGGGATTTTCTCTGATCAGACTCATACTTTCGCATTCTTCACATACTTGTAAACGGATCCTGGGTTTTTTCTGGTTTGGATCACGTAGTAATGTGGTACCACACTGAAACAGTCGATTAAACCTGGTTTCGATCAATATTTTAGACGATAACACAAGTTAAGTCTGGGATTGGTCTGGGATTTGACCTCATCAGACTCATACTTTCGCACACTTCACATACTCGTTGAACAGATCCTGGGATATTTTCTGGTTTGCATCACATAGTAATGTGGTACCACACTGAAACAGTCGATTAAACCTGGTTTCGATCAATATTTTTGAGGATAACGCATGTTAGGTCTGGGTTAGGCCGGGGATTTTCTCTCATCAGACACATACTTTCGCATTCTTCACATACTTGTTGAACGGATCCTGGGTTTTTACTGGTTTGGATCGTGTAGTAATGTGGTACCACACTGAAACATTCAATTAAACCTGGTCTTGATAAATATTTTAGAGGATAACGCATGTTAGGGCTGGGTTAGGTCTGGGATTTTCACTCATCAGACTCATACTTTCGCATTCTTCACATACATGTTGAACGGATCCTGGGTTTTTTCTGGTTTGGATCACGTAGTAATGTGGGACCACACTGAAACAATCAAATAAACCTGGTCTTGATAAATATTTTAGAGGGTAACGCATGTTAGGTCTGGGTTAGGTCTAGGATTTGCCCTCATCAGGCTCATACTTTCGCATATTTCTCATACTTCATGGCTAGATCCTGGGCTGTTTCTGGATTGTATCACGTAGTAATGTGGTACCACGCTGAAACAGTCAATTAAACCTGGTTTCGATCAATACTTTAGAGGATAACGCATGTTAGGTCTAGGATAGGTCTGGGATTTGCTGTCATCAGGCTCATTCTTTCGCATATTTCTCATGCTTGATGGCTAGATCCTGGGCTTTGTCTAGATTGCACCACGTAGTAATGTAGTACCACACTGAAACGGTCAATTAATCCTGGTTTCGATCAATATTTTAGAGGATAACACATGTTAGGTGTAGGTTTGCCCTGGGAATTTCACTCATCAGACTCATACTTTCGCATTCTTCACATACTCCTTGAACAGATCCTGGGTTATTTTCTGGTTTGGATCACGTAGTAGTGTGGTACCACACTGAAACGGTCAATTAAACCTGGTTTCGATCAATATTTTAGAGGATAACGCAAGTTACGTCTGGGATAGGTCTAGGATTTGCTCTCATCCGGCTCTTACTTTCGCATATTTCTCATACTTCATGGCTAGATCCTGGGCTATTTCCGGATTGGATCACGTAGTAAAGTGGTACCACACTGAAACATTCAATGAAACCTGGTCTGGATAAATATTTTAGAGGATAACGCATCTTAGGTCTGGGTTAGGTCTAAGATTTGCCCTCATCAGGCTCACAGTTTCGCGTTTTTCACATGCTTGTTGAACAGATCATGGGTTTTTTCTGGTTTGGGTCACGTAGTAGTGTGATACCACACTGAAACAGTCGATTAAACCTGGCTTCGATCAATATTTTAGTGGACAACGCAAGTTAGGTCTAGGTTAGCCCTGGGATTTTCACTCATCAGACTCATGCTTTCGCATTCTTCACATACTTGTTGAACTGATCCTCGGTTTTTTCTGGTTTGGATCACGTAGTAATGTGGTACCACACTGAAACATTCAATTAAACCTGGTCTTGATAAATATTTTAGAGGATAACGCATGTTAGGGCTGGGTTAGGTCTGGGATTTTCACTCATCAGACTCATACTTTCGCATTCTTCACATACTTGTTGAACTGATCCTGGGTTTTTTCTGGTATGGATCACGTAGTAATGTGGTACCACACTGAAACAGTCGATTAAACCTGGTTTCGATCAATATTTTAGAGGACAACGCAAGTTAGGTCTAGGTTAGCCCTGGGATTTTCACTCATCAGACTCATACTTTCGCATTCTTCACATACTTGTTGAACTGATCCTCGGTTTTTTCTGGTTTGGATCACGTAGTAATGTGGTACCACACTGAAACAGTAGATTAAACCTGGTCTCGATCAATATTTTAGAGAATAATTCATGTTAGGTCTAGGTTAGGTCTGGGATTTGCTCTCATGAGGCTCATTCTTTCGCATATTTCTCATACTTGATGGCTAGACCCTGGGCTTTTTCTGGATTGCATCACGTAGTAATGAAGTACAACACTGAAACAGTCAATTAAACCTGCTTTCCATCAATATCTTAGAGGACAACGCAAGTTAGGTCTGGGATATGTCTGGGATTTGCCCTCATCAGGCTCATACTTTCGCACACTTCACATACTCCTTGAACAGATCCTGGGTTATTTTCTGGTTTGGATCACGTAGTAATGTGGTACCACACTGAAACGGTCAATTAAACCTGGTTTCGATCAATATTTTTGAGGAAAACGCAAGTTAAGTCTGGGATAGGTCTGGGATTTGCTCTCATCAGGCTCATTCTTTCGCATATTTCTCATGCTTGATGGCTAGATCCTGGGTTATTTTCTGGTTTGGATCACACAGTAATGTGTTACCACACTGAAACAGTCGATTAAACCAGGTTTCGATCAATATTTTAGAGTATAACTCATGTTAGGTCTAGGTTAGGCCTGGGATTTTCTCTGATCAGACTCATACTTTCGCATTCTTCACATACTTGTAAACGGATCCTGGGTTTTTTCTGGTTTGGATCACGTAGTAATGTGGTACCACACTGAAACAGTCGATTAAACCTGGTTTCGATCAATATTTTAGACGATAACACAAGTTAAGTCTGGGATTGGTCTGGGATTTGACCTCATCAGACTCATACTTTCGCACACTTCACATACTCGTTGAACAGATCCTGGGTTATTTTCTGGTTTGTATCACATAGTAATGTGGTACCACACTGAAACAGTCGATTAAACCTGGTTTCGATCAATATTTTTGAGGATAACGCATGTTAGGTCTAGGTTAGCCCTGGGAATTTCACTCATCAGACTCATACTTTCGCATTCTTCACATACTTGTTGAACTGATCCTGGGTTTTTTCTGGTTTGGATCACGTAGTAATGTGGTACCACACTGAAACAGTCGATTAAACCTGGTTTCGATCAATATTTTAGAGGATAACGCATGTTAGATCTAGGTTAGGTCTGGGATTTTCACTCATCAGACTCATTCTTTCGCATTCTTCACATACTTGTTGAACAGATCCTGGGTTTTTTCTGGTTTGGATCACGTAGTAAAGTGGTACCACACTGAAACAGTCGATTAAACCTGGTTTCGATCAATATTTTAGAGGATAACGCAAGTTAGGTCTGGGATAGGTCTGGGATTTGACCTCATCAGACTCATACTTTCGCACACTTCACATACTCCTTGAACAGATCCTGGGTTATTTTCTGGTTTGGATCACGTAGTAATGTGGTACCACACTGAAACGGTCAATTAAACCTGGTTTCGATCAATATTTTAGAGGATAACGCAAGTTACGTCTGGGATAGGTCTAGGATTTGCCCTCATCCGGCTCTTACTTTCGCATATTTCTCATACTTCATGGCTAGATCCTGGGTTATTTTCTGGTTTGGATCACGTAGTAATGTGGTACCACACTGAAACAGTCGACTAAACAAGGTTTCGATCAATATTTTAGAGGATAACGCATGTTAGATCTAGGTTAGGTCTGGGATTTTCACTCATCAGACTCATTTTTTCGCATTCTTCACATACTTGTTGAACAGATCCTGGGTTTTTTCTGGTTTGGATCACGTACTAAAGTGGTACCACACTGAAACAGTAGATTAAACCTGGTCTCGATCAATATTTTAGAGAATAATACATGTTAGGTCTAGGTTAGGTCTGGGATTTGCTCTCATGAGGCTCATTCTTTCGCATATTTCTCATACTTGATGGCTAGACCCTGGGCTTTTTCTGGATTGCATCACGTAGTAATGAAGTACAACACTGAAACAGTCAATTAAACCTGCTTTCCATCAATATCTTAGAGGACAACGCAAGTTAGGTCTGGGATATGTCTGGGATTTGCCCTCATCAGGCTCATACTTTCGCGTTTTTCACATACTCGTTGAACAGATCCTGGGTTATTTTCTGGTTTGGATCACATAGTAATGTGGTACCACACTGAAACAGTCGATTAAACCAGGTTTCGATCAATATATTTGAGGATAACGTATGTTAGGTCTAGGTTAGGCCTGGGATTTTCACTAATCAGACTCATGCTTTCGCATTCTTCACATACTTGTTGAACGGATCCTGGGTTTTTTCTGGTTTGGATCACGTAGTAATGTGGGGCCACACTGAAACAGTCAATTAAACCTGGTTTCGATCAATATTTTTGAGGAAAACGCAAGTTAAGTCTGGGATAGGTCTGGGATTCGCTCTCATCAGGCTCATTCTTTCGCATATTTCTCATGCTTGATGGCTAGATCCTGGGTTATTTTCTGGTTTGGATCACATAGTAACGTGTTACCACACTGAAACAGTCGATTAAACCAGGTTTCGATCAATATTTTAGAGTATAACTCTTGTTAGGTCTAGGTTAGGCCTGGGATTTTCTCTGATCAGACTCATACTTTCGCATTCTTCACATACTTGTAAACGGATCCTGGGTTTTTTCTGGTTTGGATCACGTAGTAATGTGGTACCACACTGAAACAGTCGATTAAACCTGGTTTCGATCAATATTTTAGACGATAACACAAGTTAAGTCTGGGATTGGTCTGGGATTTGACCTCATCAGACTCATACTTTCGCACACTTCACATACTCGTTGAACAGATCCTGGGTTATTTTCTGGTTTGTATTACATAGTAATGTGGTACCACACTGAAACAGTCGATTAAACCTGGTTTCGATCAATATTTTTGAGGATAACGCATGTTAGGTCTGGGTTAGGCCGGGGATTTTCTCTCATCAGACACATACTTTCGCATTCTTCACATACTTGTTGAACGGATCCTGGGTTTTTACTGGTTTGGATCGTGTAGTAATGTGGTACCACACTGAAACATTCAATTGAACCTGGTCTTGATAAATATTTTAGAGGATAACGCATGTTAGGGCTGGGTTAGGTCTGGGATTTTCACTCATCAGACTCATACTTTCGCATTCTTCACATACATGTTGAACGGATCCTGGGTTTTTTCTGGTTTGGATCACGTAGTAATGTGGGACCACACTGAAACAATCAAATAAACCTGGTCTTGATAAATATTTTAGAGGATAACGCATGTTAGGTCTGGGTTAGGTCTAGGATTTGCCCTCATCAGGCTCATACTTTCGCATATTTCTCATACTTCATGGCTAGATCCTGGGCTGTTTCTGGATTGTATCACGTAGTAATGTGGTACCACGCTGAAACAGTCAATTAAACCTGGTTTCGATCAATACTTTAGAGGATAACGCATGTTAGGTCTAGGATAGGTCTGGGATTTGCTGTCATCAGGCTCATTCTTTCGCATATTTCTCATGCTTGATGGCTAGATCCTGGGCTTTGTCTAGATTGCACCACGTAGTAATGTAGTACCACACTGAAACGGTCAATTAATCCTGGTTTCGATCAATATTTTAGAGGATAACACATGTTAGGTGTAGGTTAGCCCTGGGAATTTCACTCATCAGACTCATACTTTCGCATTCTTCACATACTTGTTGAACTGATCCTGGGTTTTTTCTGGTTTGGATCACGTAGTAATGTGGTACCACACTGAAACGGTCAATTAAACCTGGTTTCGATCAATATTTTAGAGGATAACGCAAGTTACGTCTGGGATAGGTCTAGGATTTGCCCTCATCCGGCTCTTACTTTCGCATATTTCTCATACTTCATGGCTAGATCCTAGGCTATTTCCGGATTGGATCACGTAGTAAAGTGGTACCACACTGAAACATTCAATGAAACCTGGTCTGGATAAATATTTTAGAGGATAACGCATCTTAGGTCTGGGTTAGGTCTAAGATTTGCCCTCATCAGGCTCACAGTTTCGCGTTTTTCACATACTTGTTGAACAGATCATGGGTTTTTTCTGGATTGGATCACGTAGTAATGTGGTACCACACTGAAACATTCAATTAAACCTGGTCCTGATAAATATTTTAGAGGATAACGCATGTTAGGTTTGGGTTAGGTCTAGGATTTGCCCTCATCAGGCTCATACTTTCGCATATTTCTCATACTTCAACGCTAGATCCTGGGCTGTTTCTGGATTGTATCACGTAGTAATGTGGTACCACGCTGAAACAGTCAATTAAACCTGGTTTCGATCAATATTTTAGAGGATAACGCATGTTAGATCTAGGTTAGGTCTGGGATTTTCACTCATCAGACTCATTCTTTCGCATACTTCACATACTTGTTGAACAGATCCTGGGTTTTTTCTGGTTTGGATCACGTAGTAAAGTGGTACCACACTGAAACAGTCGATTAAACCTGGTTTCGATCAATATTTTAGAGGATAACGCAAGTTAGGTCTGGGATCGGCTGGCACAGGTATTTTCCGGGCATGGCAGCTTCGGAAGATACCTGTGCCGGATAGGGAAGGAGCCGACGGCGCGTTGCTGTCACTGTGACGCTGAGCAGGACACGGCGGATCATACCCTGGAGGTATGCCCCGCGTGGGAGGGGTAGCGCCGTGTCCTGGTCGGCGTCGTCGGGCGGGATGTCTCGCTGCCGGGCGTGGTGCGCGCCATGCTCGGCAGCGAGGAGAAGTGGAGGGCCGTGGCCTCCTTCTGCGAGAACGTAATGTTGCAGAAGGAGGCCGCGGGGAGGGAGCGCGAGCTTCAGCGGCGCACTGAAGCTCGCGCTCGTGCGGTGGCCCGAGGTCGTCGCCCGGTCGCGAGGCGTCGCGGGCGGCCGCCTCGGCGTGGCGGATGACCTAGGCTGGGAGGGGGGTCCTGAGGGGACCCTCCTCCCGCCAGGCGGCGCCGGGTCGGACCGGTTGGGGGTAGGAGTGCCTCCCCCTACCGGTCCGACGCAAGGGGAGGCACCCTCGGCGGTCTGGTGCGGCCATGAACGCCCGGCCGCCGAGGGGTGGAAACGGGGTCGCGGGCGGTTGCGAGTTTGGGCTCGCAGCCGCCACTAAACGCGGCCCCGTCCCGCCGCTATGAGGCAGTGTGTCTACTGGGGGGACCGATTGTCCCCCCGGGGGATGGGCGCGAAAGCGCGGGCACGGGGAGGATACCGGAAGAATGCTTCGAGCGATTCCCGGTATCCTCCCAAAGCGTGCCGAAGGGTCACCGTGGGGTTTTTAGTGGGTAGGTCCCGCGCCTGTCGTTGTACGGGCGCGGGGAATCCCACACACCCCTCCCACCTCTCCCCAAGGAGGTGGGAGGGAGTCTTTCGAAGATTTTCCCCACGACAAAAAAAAAAAAAAAAAAAAAAAAAAAGTTAGGTCTGGGATAGGTCTGGGATTTGACCTCATCAGACTCATACTTTCGCACACTTCACATACTCCTTGAACAGATCCTGGGTTATTTTCTGGTTTGTATCACATAGTAATGTGGTACCACACTGAAACAGTCGATTAAACCTGGTTTCGATCAATATTTTTGAGGATAACGCATGTTAGGTCTAGGTTAGCCCTGGGAATTTCACTCATCAGACTCATACTTTCGCATTCTTCACATACTTGTTGAACTGATCCTGGGTTTTTTCTGGTTTGGATCACGTAGTAATGTGGTACCACACTGAAACAGTCGATTAAACCTGGTTTCGATCAATATTTTAGAGGATAACGCATGTTAGATCTAGGTTAGGTCTGGGATTTGCCCTCATCAGACTCATTCTTTCGCATTCTTCACATACTTGTTGAACAGATCCTGGGTTTTTTCTGGTTTGGATCACGTAGTAAAGTGGTACCACACTGAAACAGTCGATTAAACCTGGTTTCGATCAATATTTTAGAGGATAACGCAAGTTAGGTCTGGGATAGGTCTGGGATTTGACCTCATCAGACTCATACTTTCGCACACTTCACATACTCCTTGAACAGATCCTGGGTTATTTTCTGGTTTGGATCACGTAGTAATGTGGTACCACACTGAAACGGTCAATTAAACCTGGTTTCGATCAATATTTTAGAGGATAACGCAAGTTACGTCTGGGATAGGTCTAGGATTTGCCCTCATCCGGCTCTTACTTTCGCATATTTCTCATACTTCATGGCTAGATCCTGGGTTATTTTCTGGTTTGGATCACGTAGTAATGTGGTACCACACTGAAACAGTCGACTAAACAAGGTTTCGATCAATATTTTACAGGATAACGCATGTTAGATCTAGGTTAGGTCTGGGATTTTCACTCATCAGACTCATTCTTTCGCATTCTTCACATACTTGTTGAACAGATCCTGGGTTTTTTCTGGTTTGGATCACGTAGTAAAGTGGTACCACACTGAAACAGTAGATTAAACCTGGTCTCGATCAATATTTTAGAGAATAATTCATGTTAGGTCTAGGTTAGGTCTGGGATTTGCTCTCATGAGGCTCATTCTTTCGCATATTTCTCATACTTGATGGCTAGACCCTGGGCTTTTTCTGGATTGCATCACGTAGTAATGAAGTACAACACTGAAACAGTCAATTAAACCTGCTTTCCATCAATATCTTAGAGGACAACGCAAGTTAGGTCTGGGATATGTCTGGGATTTGCCCTCATCAGGCTCATACTTTCGCGTTTTTCACATACTCGTTGAACAGATCCTGGGTTATTTTCTGATTTGGATCACATAGTAATGTGGTACCACACTGAAACAGTCGATTAAACCAGGTTTCGATCAATATTTTTGAGGATAACGCATGTTAGGTCTAGGTTAGGCCTGGGATTTTCACTAATCAGACTCATACTTTCGCATTCTTCACATACTTGTTGAACGGATCCTGGGTTTTTTCTGGTTTGGATCACGTAGTAATGTGGGACCACACTGAAACAGTCAATTAAACCTGGTTTCGATCAATATTTTTGAGGAAAACGCAAGTTAAGTCTGGGATAGGTCTGGGATTTGCTCTCATCAGGCTCATTCTTTCGCATATTTCTCATGCTTGATGGCTAGATCCAGGGTTATTTTCTGGTTTGGATCACATAGTAATGTGTTACCACACTGAAACAGTCGATTAAACCAGGTTTCGATCAATATTTTAGAGTATAACTCTTGTTAGGTCTAGGTTAGGCCTGGGATTTTCTCTGATCAGACTCATACTTTCGCATTCTTCACATACTTGTAAACGGATCCTGGGTTTTTACTGGTTTGGATCGTGTAGTAATGTGGTACCACACTGAAACATTCAATTAAACCTGGTCTTGATAAATATTTTAGAGGATAACGCATGTTAGGGCTGGGTTAGGTCTGGGATTTTCACTCATCAGACTCATACTTTCGCATTCTTCACATACATGTTGAACGGATCCTGGGTTTTTTCTGGTTTGGATCACGTAGTAATGTGGGACCACACTGAAACAATCAAATAAACCTGGTCTTGATAAATATTTTAGAGGATAACGCATGTTAGGTCTGGGTTAGGTCTAGGATTTGCCCTCATCAGGCTCATACTTTCGCATACTTCTCATACTTCATGGCTACATCCTGGGCTGTTTCTGGATTGTATCACGTAGTAATGTGGTACCACGCTGAAACAGTCAATTAAACCTGGTTTCGATCAATACTTTAGAGGATAACGCATGTTAGGTCTAGGATAGGTCTGGGATTTGCTGTCATCAGGCTCATTCTTTCGCATATTTCTCATGCTTGATGGCTAGATCCTGGGCTTTGTCTAAATTGCACCACGTAGTAATGTAGTACCACACTGAAACGGTCAATTAATCCTGGTTTCGATCAATATTTTAGAGGATAACACATGTTAGGTGTAGGTTAGCCCTGGGAATTTCACTCATCAGACTCATACTTTCGCATTCTTCACATACTTGTTGAACTGATCCTGGGTTTTTTCTGGTTTGGATCACGTAGTAATGTGGTACCACACTGAAACGGTCAATTAAACCTGGTTTCGATCAATATTTTAGAGGATAACGCAAGTTACGTCTGGGATAGGTCTAGGATTTGCCCTCATCCGGCTCTTACTTTCGCATATTTCTCATACTTCATGGCTAGATCCTAGGCTATTTCCGGATTGGATCACGTAGTAAAGTGGTACCACACTGAAACATTCAATGAAACCTGGTCTGGATAAATATTTTAGAGGATAACACATCTTAGGTCTGGGTTAGGTCTAAGATTTGCCCTCATCAGGCTCACAGTTTCGCGTTTTTCACATACTTGTTGAACAGATCATGGGTTTTTTCTGGATTGGATCACGTAGTAATGTGGTACCACACTGAAACATTCAATTAAACCTGGTCCTGATAAATATTTTAGAGGATAACGCATGTTAGGTTTGGGTTAGGTCTAGGATTTGCCCTCATCAGGCTCATACTTTCGCATATTTCTCATACTTCAACGCTAGATCCTGGGCTGTTTCTGGATTGTATCACGTAGTAATGTGGTACCACGCTGAAACAGTCAATTAAACCTGGTTTCGATCAATATTTTAGAGGATAACGCAAGTTAGGTCTGGGATAGGTCTGAGATTCGCCCTAATCAGGCTCATACTTTCGCGTTTTTCACGTACCTGTTGAACTGATCCTGGGTTTTTTCTGGTTTGGATCACGTAGTAATGTGGTACCACACTGAAACAGTCGATTAAACCTGGTTTCGATCAATATTTTAGAGGATAACGCAAGTTAGGTCTGGGATAGGTCTGGGATTTCACCTCATCAGACTCATACTTTCGCACCCTTCACATACTCGTTGAACAGATCCTGGGTTATTTTCTGGTTTGGATCACATAGTAATGTGGTACCACACTTAAACTGTCGATTAAACCAGGTTTCAATCAATATTTTTGAGGATAACGCATGTTAGGTCTAGGTTAGGTCTGGGATTTGCTCTCATGAGGCTCATTCTTTCGCATATTTCTCATACTTGATGGCTAGACCCTGGGTTATTTTCTGGTTTGGATCACGTAGTTATGTGGTACCACACTGAAACAGTCGACTAAACAAGGTTTCGATCAATATTTTAGAGGATAACGCAAGTTAGGTCTGGGATAGGTCTGAGATTCGCCCTAATCAGGCTCATACTTTCGCGTTTTTCACGTACCTGTTGAACTGATCCTGGGTTTTTTCTGGTTTGGATCACGTAGTAATGTGGTACCACACTGAAACAGTCGATTAAACCTGGTTTCGATCAATATTTTTGAGGAAAACGCAAGTTAAGTCTGGGATAGGTCTGGGATTTGCTCTCATCAGGCTCATTCTTTCGCATATTTCTCATGCTTGATGGCTAGATCCTGGGTTATTTTCTGGTTTGGATCACATAGTAATGTGTTACCACACTGAAACAGTCGATTAAACCAGGTTTCGATCAATATTTTAGAGTATAACTCATGTTAGGTCTAGGTTAGGCCTGGGATTTTCTCTGATCAGACTCATACTTTCGCATTCTTCACATACTTGTAAACGGATCCTGGGTTTTTTCTGGTTTGGATCACGTAGTAATGTGGTACCACACTGAAACAGTCGATTAAACCTGGTTTCGATCAATATTTTAGACGATAACACAAGTTAAGTCTGGGATTGGTCTGGGATTTGACCTCATCAGACTCATACTTTCGCACACTTCACATACTCGTTGAACAGATCCTGGGTTATTTTCTGGTTTGTATCACATAGTAATGTGGTACCACACTGAAACAGTCGATTAAACCTGGTTTCGATCAATATTTTTGAGGATAACGCATGTTAGGTCTAGGTTAGCCCTGGGAATTTCACTCATCAGACTCATACTTTCGCATTCTTCACATACTTGTTGAACTGATCCTGGGTTTTTTCTGGTTTGGATCACGTAGTAATGTGGTACCACACTGAAACAGTCGATTAAACCTGGTTTCGATCAATATTTTAGAGGATAACGCATGTTAGATCTAGGTTAGGTCTGGGATTTTCACTCATCAGACTCATTCTTTCGCATTCTTCACATACTTGTTGAACAGATCCTGGGTTTTTTCTGGTTTGGATCACGTAGTAAAGTGGTACCACACTGAAACAGTCGATTAAACCTGGTTTCGATCAATATTTTAGAGGATAACGCAAGTTAGGTCTGGGATAGGTCTGGGATTTGACCTCATCAGACTCATACTTTCGCACACTTCACATACTCCTTGAACAGATCCTGGGTTATTTTCTGGTTTGGATCACGTAGTAATGTGGTACCACACTGAAACGGTCAATTAAACCTGGTTTCGATCAATATTTTAGAGGATAACGCAAGTTACGTCTGGGATAGGTCTAGGATTTGCCCTCATCCGGCTCTTACTTTCGCATATTTCTCATACTTCATGGCTAGATCCTGGGTTATTTTCTGGTTTGGATCACGTAGTAATGTGGTACCACACTGAAACAGTCGACTAAACAAGGTTTCGATCAATATTTTAGAGGATAACGCATGTTAGATCTAGGTTAGGTCTGGGATTTTCACTCATCAGACTCATTCTTTCGCATTCTTCACATACTTGTTGAACAGATCCTGGGTTTTTTCTGGTTTGGATTACGTACTAAAGTGGTACCACACTGAAACAGTAGATTAAACCTGGTCTCGATCAATATTTTAGAGAATAATACATGTTAGGTCTAGGTTAGGTCTGGGATTTGCTCTCATGAGGCTCATTCTTTCGCATATTTCTCATACTTGATGGCTAGACCCTGGGCTTTTTCTGGATTGCATCACGTAGTAATGAAGTACAACACTGAAACAGTCAATTAAACCTGCTTTCCATCAATATCTTAGAGGACAACGCAAGTTAGGTCTGGGATATGTCTGGGATTTGCCCTCATCAGGCTCATACTTTCGCGTTTTTCACATACTCGTTGAACAGATCCTGGGTTATTTTCTGGTTTGGATCACATAGTAATGTGGTACCACACTGAAACAGTCGATTAAACCAGGTTTCGATCAATATATTTGAGGATAACGTATGTTAGGTCTAGGTTAGGCCTGGGATTTTCACTAATCAGACTCATGCTTTCGCATTCTTCACATACTTGTTGAACGGATCCTGGGTTTTTTCTGGTTTGGATCACGTAGTAATGTGGGGCCACACTGAAACAGTCAATTAAATCTGGTTTCGATCAATATTTTTGAGGAAAACGCAAGTTAAGTCTGGGATAGGTCTGGGATTTGCTCTCATCAGGCTCATTCTTTCGCATATTTCTCATGCTTGATGGCTAGATCCTGGGTTATTTTCTGGTTTGGATCACATAGTAACGTGTTACCACACTGAAACAGTCGATTAAACCAGGTTTCGATCAATATTTTAGAGTATAACTCTTGTTAGGTCTAGGTTAGGCCTGGGATTTTCTCTGATCAGACTCATACTTTCGCATTCTTCACATACTTGTAAACGGATCCTGGGTTTTTTCTGGTTTGGATCACGTAGTAATGTGGTACCACACTGAAACAGTCGATTAAACCTGGTTTCGATCAATATTTTAGACGATAACACAAGTTAAGTCTGGGATTGGTCTGGGATTTGACCTCATCAGACTCATACTTTCGCACACTTCACATACTCGTTGAACAGATCCTGGGTTATTTTCTGGTTTGTATTACATAGTAATGTGGTACCACACTGAAACAGTCGATTAAACCTGGTTTCGATCAATATTTTTGAGGATAACGCATGTTAGGTCTGGGTTAGGCCGGGGATTTTCTCTCATCAGACACATACTTTCGCATTCTTCACATACTTGTTGAACGGATCCTGGGTTTTTACTGGTTTGGATCGTGTAGTAATGTGGTACCACACTGAAACATTCAATTGAACCTGGTCTTGATAAATATTTTAGAGGATAACGCATGTTAGGGCTGGGTTAGGTCTGGGATTTTCACTCATCAGACTCATACTTTCGCATTCTTCACATACATGTTGAACGGATCCTGGGTTTTTTCTGGTTTGGATCACGTAGTAATGTGGGACCACACTGAAACAATCAAATAAACCTGGTCTTGATAAATATTTTAGAGGATAACGCATGTTAGGTCTGGGTTAGGTCTAGGATTTGCCCTCATCAGGCTCATACTTTCGCATATTTCTCATACTTCATGGCTAGATCCTGGGCTGTTTCTGGATTGTATCACGTAGTAATGTGGTACCACGCTGAAACAGTCAATTAAACCTGGTTTCGATCAATACTTTAGAGGATAACGCATGTTAGGTCTAGGATAGGTCTGGGATTTGCTGTCATCAGGCTCATTCTTTCGCATATTTCTCATGCTTGATGGCTAGATCCTGGGCTTTGTCTAGATTGCACCACGTAGTAATGTAGTACCACACTGAAACGGTCAATTAATCCTGGTTTCGATCAATATTTTAGAGGATAACACATGTTAGGTGTAGGTTAGCCCTGGGAATTTCACTCATCAGACTCATACTTTCGCATTCTTCACATACTTGTTGAACTGATCCTGGGTTTTTTCTGGTTTGGATCACGTAGTAATGTGGTACCACACTGAAACGGTCAATTAAACCTGGTTTCGATCAATATTTTAGAGGATAACGCAAGTTACGTCTGGGATAGGTCTAGGATTTGCCCTCATCCGGCTCTTACTTTCGCATATTTCTCATACTTCATGGCTAGATCCTAGGCTATTTCCGGATTGGATCACGTAGTAAAGTGGTACCACACTGAAACATTCAATGAAACCTGGTCTGGATAAATATTTTAGAGGATAACGCATCTTAGGTCTGGGTTAGGTCTAAGATTTGCCCTCATCAGGCTCACAGTTTCGCGTTTTTCACATACTTGTTGAACAGATCATGGGTTTTTTCTGGATTGGATCACGTAGTAATGTGGTACCACACTGAAACATTCAATTAAACCTGGTCCTGATAAATATTTTAGAGGATAACGCATGTTAGGTTTGGGTTAGGTCTAGGATTTGCCCTCATCAGGCTCATACTTTCGCATATTTCTCATACTTCAACGCTAGATCCTGGGCTGTTTCTGGATTGTATCACGTAGTAATGTGGTACCACGCTGAAACAGTCAATTAAACCTGGTTTCGATCAATATTTTAGAGGATAACGCATGTTAGATCTAGGTTAGGTCTGGGATTTTCACTCATCAGACTCATTCTTTCGCATACTTCACATACTTGTTGAACAGATCCTGGGTTTTTTCTGGTTTGGATCACGTAGTAAAGTGGTACCACACTGAAACAGTCGATTAAACCTGGTTTCGATCAATATTTTAGAGGATAACGCAAGTTAGGTCTGGGATCGGCTGGCACAGGTATTTTCCGGGCATGGCAGCTTCGGAAGATACCTGTGCCGGATAGGGAAGGAGCCGACGGCGCGTTGCTGTCACTGTGACGCTGAGCAGGACACGGCGGATCATACCCTGGAGGTATGCCCCGCGTGGGAGGGGGAGCGCCGTGTCCTGGTCGGCGTCGTCGGGCGGGATGTCTCGCTGCCGGGCGTGGTGCGCGCCATGCTCGGCAGCGAGGAGAAGTGGAGGGCCGTGGCCTCCTTCTGCGAGAACGTAATGTTGCAGAAGGAGGCCGCGGGGAGGGAGCGCGAGCTTCAGCGGCGCACTGAAGCTCGCGCTCGTGCGGTGGCCCGAGGTCGTCGCCCGGTCGCGAGGCGTCGCGGGCGGCCGCCTCGGCGTGGCGGATGACCTAGGCTGGGAGGGGGGTCCTGAGGGGACCCTCCTCCCGCCAGGCGGCGCCGGGTCGGACCGGTTGGGGGTAGGAGTGCCTCCCCCTACCGGTCCGACGCAAGGGGAGGCACCCTCGGCGGTCTGGTGCGGCCATGAACGCCCGGCCGCCGAGGGGTGGAAACGGGGTCGCGGGCGGTTGCGAGTTTGGGCTCGCAGCCGCCACTAAACGCGGCCCCGTCCCGCCGCTATGAGGCAGTGTGTCTACTGGGGGGACCGATTGTCCCCCCGGGGGATGGGCGCGAAAGCGCGGGCACGGGGAGGATACCGGAAGAATGCTTCGAGCGATTCCCGGTATCCTCCCAAAGCGTGCCGAAGGGTCACCGTGGGGTTTTTAGTGGGTAGGTCCCGCGCCTGTCGTTGTACGGGCGCGGGGAATCCCACACACCCCTCCCACCTCTCCCCAAGGAGGTGGGAGGGAGTCTTTCGAAGATTTTCCCCACGACAAAAAAAAAAAAAAAAAAAAAAAAAAAGTTAGGTCTGGGATAGGTCTGGGATTTGACCTCATCAGACTCATACTTTCGCACACTTCACATACTCCTTGAACAGATCCTGGGTTATTTTCTGGTTTGTATCACATAGTAATGTGGTACCACACTGAAACAGTCGATTAAACCTGGTTTCGATCAATATTTTTGAGGATAACGCATGTTAGGTCTAGGTTAGCCCTGGGAATTTCACTCATCAGACTCATACTTTCGCATTCTTCACATACTTGTTGAACTGATCCTGGGTTTTTTCTGGTTTGGATCACGTAGTAATGTGGTACCACACTGAAACAGTCGATTAAACCTGGTTTCGATCAATATTTTAGAGGATAACGCATGTTAGATCTAGGTTAGGGCTGGGATTTGCCCTCATCAGACTCATTCTTTCGCATTCTTCACATACTTGTTGAACAGATCCTGGGTTTTTTCTGGTTTGGATCACGTAGTAAAGTGGTACCACACTGAAACAGTCGATTAAACCTGGTTTCGATCAATATTTTAGAGGATAACGCAAGTTAGGTCTGGGATAGGTCTGGGATTTGACCTCATCAGACTCATACTTTCGCACACTTCACATACTCCTTGAACAGATCCTGGGTTATTTTCTGGTTTGGATCACGTAGTAATGTGGTACCACACTGAAACGGTCAATTAAACCTGGTTTCGATCAATATTTTAGAGGATAACGCAAGTTACGTCTGGGATAGGTCTAGGATTTGCCCTCATCCGGCTCTTACTTTCGCATATTTCTCATACTTCATGGCTAGATCCTGGGTTATTTTCTGGTTTGGATCACGTAGTAATGTGGTACCACACTGAAACAGTCGACTAAACAAGGTTTCGATCAATATTTTACAGGATAACGCATGTTAGATCTAGGTTAGGTCTGGGATTTTCACTCATCAGACTCATTCTTTCGCATTCTTCACATACTTGTTGAACAGATCCTGGGTTTTTTCTGGTTTGGATCACGTAGTAAAGTGGTACCACACTGAAACAGTAGATTAAACCTGGTCTCGATCAATATTTTAGAGAATAATTCATGTTAGGTCTAGGTTAGGTCTGGGATTTGCTCTCATGAGGCTCATTCTTTCGCATATTTCTCATACTGGATGGCTAGACCCTGGGCTTTTTCTGGATTGCATCACGTAGTAATGAAGTACAACACTGAAACAGTCAATTAAACCTGCTTTCCATCAATATCTTAGAGGACAACGCAAGTTAGGTCTGGGATATGTCTGGGATTTGCCCTCATCAGGCTCATACTTTCGCGTTTTTCACATACTCGTTGAACAGATCCTGGGTTATTTTCTGATTTGGATCACATAGTAATGTGGTACCACACTGAAACAGTCGATTAAACCAGGTTTCGATCAATATTTTTGAGGATAACGCATGTTAGGTCTAGGTTAGGCCTGGGATTTTCACTAATCAGACTCATACTTTCGCATTCTTCACATACTTGTTGAACGGATCCTGGGTTTTTTCTGGTTTGGATCACGTAGTAATGTGGGACCACACTGAAACAGTCAATTAAACCTGGTTTCGATCAATATTTTTGAGGAAAACGCAAGTTAAGTCTGGGATAGGTCTGGGATTTGCTCTCATCAGGCTCATTCTTTCGCATATTTCTCATGCTTGATGGCTAGATCCTGGGTTATTTTCTGGTTTGGATCACATAGTAATGTGTTACCACACTGAAACAGTCGATTAAACCAGGTTTCGATCAATATTTTAGAGTATAACTCTTGTTAGGTCTAGGTTAGGCCTGGGATTTTCTCTGATCAGACTCATACTTTCGCATTCTTCACATACTTGTAAACGGATCCTGGGTTTTTTCTGGTTTGGAACACGTAGTAATGTGGTACCACACTGAAACAGTCGATTAAACCTGGTTTCGATCAATATTTTAGACGATAACACAAGTTAAGTCTGGGATTGGTCTGGGATTTGACCTCATCAGACTCATACTTTCGCACACTTCACATACTCGTTGAACAGATCCTGGGTTATTTTCTGGTTTGTATCACATAGTAATGTGGTACCACACTGAACCAGTCGATTAAACCTGGTTTCGATCAATATTTTTGAGGATAACGCATGTTAGGTCTGGGTTAGGCCGGGGATTTTCTCTCATCAGACACATACTTTCGCATTCTTCACATACTTGTTGAACGGATCCTGGGTTTTTACTGGTTTCGATCGTGTAGTAATGTGGTACCACACTGAAACATTCAATTAAACCTGGTCTTGATAAATATTTTAGAGGATAACGCATGTTAGGGCTGGGTTAGGTCTGGGATTTTCACTCATCAGACTCATACTTTCGCATTCTTCACATACATGTTGAACGGATCCTGGGTTTTTTCTGGTTTGGATCACGTAGTAATGTGGGACCACACTGAAACAATCAAATAAACCTGGTCTTGATAAATATTTTAGAGGATAACGCAAGTTAGGTCTGGGTTAGGTCTAGGATTTGCCCTCATCAGGCTCATACTTTCGCATATTTCTCATACTTCATGGCTAGATCCTGGGCTGTTTCTGGATTGTATCACGTAGTAATGTGGTACCACGCTGAAACAGTCAATTAAACCTGGTTTCGATCAATACTTTAGAGGATAACGCATGTTAGGTCTAGGATAGGTCTGGGATTTGCTGTCATCAGGCTCATTCTTTCGCATATTTCTCATGCTTGATGGCTAGATCCTGGGCTTTGTCTCAATTGCACCACGTAGTAATGTAGTACCACACTGAAACGGTCAATTAATCCTGGTTTCGATCAATATTTTAGAGGATAACACATGTTAGGTGTAGGTTAGCCCTGGGAATTTCACTCATCAGACTCATACTTTCGCATTCTTCACATACTTGTTGAACTGATCCTGGGTTTTTTCTGGTTTGGATCACGTAGTAATGTGGTACCACACTGAAACGGTCAATTAAACCTGGTTTCGATCAATATTTTAGAGGATAACGCAAGTTACGTCTGGGATAGGTCTAGGATTTGCCCTCATCCGGCTCTTACTTTCGCATATTTCTCATACTTCATGGCTAGATCCTAGGCTATTTCCGGATTGGATCACGTAGTAAAGTGGTACCACACTGAAACATTCAATGAAACCTGGTCTGGATAAATATTTTAGAGGATAACGCATCTTAGGTCTGGGTTAGGTCTAAGATTTGCCCTCATCAGGCTCACAGTTTCGCGTTTTTCACATACTTGTTGAACAGATCATGGGTTTTTTCTGGATTGGATCACGTAGTAATGTGGTACCACACTGAAACATTCAATTAAACCTGGTCCTGATAAATATTTTAGAGGATAACGCATGTTAGGTTTGGGTTAGGTCTAGGATTTGCCCTCATCAGGCTCATACTTTCGCATATTTCTCATACTTCAACGCTAGATCCTGGGCTGTTTCTGGATTGTATCACGTAGTAATGTGGTACCACGATGAAACAGTCAATTAAACCTGGTTTCGATCAATATTTTAGAGGATAACGCAAGTTAGGTCTGGGATAGGTCTGAGATTCGCCCTAATCAGGCTCATACTTTCGCGTTTTTCACGTACCTGTTGAACTGATCCTGGGTTTTTTCTGGTTTGGATCACGTAGTAATGTGGTACCACACTGAAACAGTCGATTAAACCTGGTTTCGATCAATATTTTAGAGGATAACGCAAGTTAGGTCTGGGATAGGTCTGGGATTTCACCTCATCAGACTCATACTTTCGCACCCTTCACATACTCGTTGAACAGATCCTGGGTTATTTTCTGGTTTGGATCACATAGTAATGTGGTACCACACTTAAACTGTCGATTAAACCAGGTTTCAATCAATATTTTTGAGGATAACGCATGTTAGGTCTAGGTTAGGTCTGGGATTTGCTCTCATGAGGCTCATTCTTTCGCATATTTCTCATACTTGATGGCTAGACCCTGGGCTTTTTCTGGATTGCATCACGTAGTAATGAAGTACAACACTGAAACAGTCAATTAAACCTGCTTTCCATCAATATCTTAGAGGACAACGCAAGTTAGGTCTGGGATATGTCTGGGATTTGCCCTCATCAGGCTCATACTTTCGCGTTTTTCACATACTCGTTGAACAGATCCTGGGTTATTTTCTGGTTTGGATCACATAGTAATGTGGTACCACACTGAAACAGTCGATTAAACCAGGTTTCGATCAATATTTTTGAGGATAACGCATGTTAGGTCTAGGTTAGGCCTGGGATTTTCACTAATCAGACTCATACTTTCGCATTCTTCACATACTTGTTGAACGGATCCTGGGTATTTTCTGGTTTGGATCACGTAGTAATGTGGGACCACACTGAAACAGTCAATTAAACCTGGTTTCGATCAATATTTTTGAGGAAAACGCAAGTTAAGTCTGGGATAGGTCTGGGATTTGCTCTCATCAGGCTCATTCTTTCGCATATTTCTCATGCTTGATGGCTAGATCCTGGGTTATTTTCTGGTTTGGATCACATAGTAATGTGTTACCACACTGAAACAGTCGATTAAACCAGGTTTCGATCAATATTTTAGAGTATAACTCTTGTTAGGTCTAGGTTAGGCCTGGGATTTTCTCTGATCAGACTCATACTTTCGCATTCTTCACATACTTGTAAACGGATCCTGGGTTTTTTCTGGTTTGGATCACGTAGTAATGTGGTACCACACTGAAACAGTCGATTAAACCTGGTTTCGATCAATATTTTAGACGATAACACAAGTTAAGTCTGGGATTGGTCTGGGATTTGACCTCATCAGACTCATACTTTCGCACACTTCACATACTCGTTGAACAGATCCTGGGTTATTTTCTGGTTTGTATCACATAGTAATGTGGTACCACACTGAACGAGTCGATTAAACCTGGTTTCGATCAATATTTTTGAGGATAACGCATGTTAGGTCTGGGTTAGGCCGGGGATTTTCTCTCATCAGACACATACTTTCGCATTCTTCACATACTTGTTGAACGGATCCTGGGTTTTTACTGGTTTGGATCGTGTAGTAATGTGGTACCACACTGAAACATTCAATTAAACCTGGTCTTGATAAATATTTTAGAGGATAACGCATGTTAGGGCTGGGTTAGGTCTGGGATTTTCACTCATCAGACTCATACTTTCGCATTCTTCACATACATGTTGAACGGATCCTGGGTTTTTTCTGGTTTGGATCACGTAGTAATGTGGGACCACACTGAAACAATCAAATAAACCTGGTCTTGATAAATATTTTAGAGGATAACGCATGTTAGGTCTGGGTTAGGTCTAGGATTTGCCCTCATCAGGCTCATACTTTCGCATATTTCTCATACTTCATGGCTAGATCCTGGGCTGTTTCTGGATTGTATCACGTAGTAATGTGGTACCACGCTGAAACAGTCAATTAAACCTGGTTTCGATCAATACTTTAGAGGATAACGCATGTTAGGTCTAGGATAGGTCTGGGATTTGCTGTCATCAGGCTCATTCTTTCGCATATTTCTCATGCTTGATGGCTAGATCCTGGGCTTTGTCTAAATTGCACCACGTAGTAATGTAGTACCACACTGAAACGGTCAATTAATCCTGGTTTCGATCAATATTTTAGAGGATAACACATGTTAGGTGTAGGTTAGCCCTGGGAATTTCACTCATCAGACTCATACTTTCGCATTCTTCACATACTTGTTGAACTGATCCTGGGTTTTTTCTGGTTTGGATCACGTAGTAATGTGGTACCACACTGAAACGGTCAATTAAACCTGGTTTCGATCAATATTTTAGAGGATAACGCAAGTTACGTCTGGGATAGGTCTAGGATTTGCCCTCATCCGGCTCTTACTTTCGCATATTTCTCATACTTCATGGCTAGATCCTAGGCTATTTCCGGATTGGATCACGTAGTAAAGTGGTACCACACTGAAACATTCAATGAAACCTGGTCTGGATAAATATTTTAGAGGATAACGCATCTTAGGTCTGGGTTAGGTCTAAGATTTGCCCTCATCAGGCTCACAGTTTCGCGTTTTTCACATACTTGTTGAACAGATCATGGGTTTTTTCTGGATTGGATCACGTAGTAATGTGGTACCACACTGAAACATTCAATTAAACCTGGTCCTGATAAATATTTTAGAGGATAACGCATGTTAGGTTTGGGTTAGGTCTAGGATTTGCCCTCATCAGGCTCATACTTTCGCATATTTCTCATACTTCAACGCTAGATCCTGGGCTGTTTCTGGATTGTATCACGTAGTAATGTGGTACCACGCTGAAACAGTTAATTAAACCTGGTTTCGATCAATATTTTAGAGGATAACGCAAGTTAGGTCTGGGATAGGTCTGAGATTCGCCCTAATCAGGCTCATACTTTCGCGTTTTTCACGTACTTGTTGAACTGATCCTGGGTTTTTTCTGGTTTGGATCACGTAGTAATGTGGTACCACACTGAAACAGTCGATTAAACCTGGTTTCGATCAATATTTTAGAGGATAACGCAAGTTAGGTCTGGGATAGGTCTGGGATTTCACCTCATCAGACTCATACTTTCGCACCCTTCACATACTCGTTGAACAGATCCTGGGTTATTTTCTGGTTTGGATCACATAGTAATGTGGTACCACACTTAAACTGTCGATTAAACCAGGTTTCAATCAATATTTTTGAGGATAACGCATGTTAGGTCTAGGTTAGGCCTGGGATTTTCACTCATCAGACTCATACTTTCGCATTCTTCACATACTTGTTGAACGGATCCTGGGTTTTTTCTGGTTTGGATCACGTAGTAATGTGGTACCACACTGAAACATTCAATTAAACCTGGTCTTGATAAATATTTTAGAGGATAGCGCATGTTAGGTCTGGGATAGGTCTGGGATTTGCCCTCATCAGACTCATACTTTCGCACACTTCACATACTCATTGAACAGATCCTGGGTTATTTTCTGGTTTGGATCACATTGTAATGTAGTACCACACTGAAACAGTCGATTAAACCAGGTTTCGATCAATACTTTTGAGGATAACGCATGTTAGGTCTGGGTTAGGTCTAGGATTTGCTCTCGTCAGGCTCATACTTTCGCATATTTCTCATACTTCATGGCTAGATCCTGGGCTATTTCTGGATTGGATCACGTAGTAATGTGGTACCACACTGAAACATTCAATTAAACCTGGTCTTGATAAATATTTTAGAGGGTAACGCATGTTAGGTTTGGGATAGGTCTAGGATTTGCCCTCATCGGGCTCATACTTTCGCATATTTGTCATACTTCATGGCTAGATCCTGGGCTGTTTCTGGTTTGTATCACGTAGTAATGTGGTACCACGCTGAAACAGTCAATTAATCCTGGTTTCGATAAATATTTTAGAGGATAACGCAAGTTAGGTCTGGGATAGGTCTGGGAATCGCCCTAATCAGACTCATACTTTCGGGTTTTTCACGTACTTGTTGAACTGATCCTGGGTTTTTTCTGGTTTCGATCACGTAGTAATGTGGTACCACACTGAAACAGTCGATTAAACCTGGTTTCGATCCATATTTTAGAGGATAACGCAAGTTGGGTCTGGGGTAGGTCTGGGATTCTCACTCATCAGACTCATACTTTCGCACACTTCACATACTCGTTGAACAGATCCTGGGTTTTTTCTGGTTTGGATCACGTAGTAATGTGGTACCGCACTGAAATAGTCGATTAAACCTGGTTTCGATCCATATTTTAGAGGATAACGCAAGTTAGGTCTGGGATAGGTCTGGGATTTGACCTCATCAGACTCACATACTTCCGCACACTTCACATACTCCTTGAACAGATCCTGGGTTATTTTCTGGTTTGGATCACACAGTAATGTGGTACCACACTGAAACAGTCGATTAAACCTGGTTTCGATCAATATTTTAGAGGATAACGCAAGTTAGGTCTGGGATAGGTCTGGGATTTGACCTCATCAGACTCATACTTTCGCACACTTCACATACTCCTTGAACAGATCCTGGGTTATTCTCTGGTTTGGATCACATAGTAATGTGGTACCACACTGATACAGTCGATTAAACCAGGTTTCGATCAATATTTTGGAGGATAACGCATGTTAGGCCTAGGTTAGGCCTGGGATTTGCCCTCATCAGGCTCATACTCTCGCATATTGCTCATACTTCATGGCTAGATCCTGGGCTGTTTCTGGATTGTTTCACGTAGTAATGTGGTACCACGCTGAAACAGTCAATTAAACCTGGTTTCGATCAATATTTTGGAGGATAACGCATGTTAGGTCTAGGATAGCCCTGGGATTTTCACTCATCAGACTCATACTTTCGCATTCTTCACATACTTGTTGAACTGATCCTGGGTTTTTTCTGGTTTGGATCTCGTAGTAATGTGGTACCACACTGAAACAGTCGATTAAACCTGGTTCCGATCAATATTTTAGAGGATAACGCATGTTAGGTCTAGGTTAGCCCTGTGATTTTCACTCATCAGACTCATACTTTCGCAATCTTCACATACTTGTTGAACTGATCCTGGGTTTTTACTGGTTTGGATCACGTAGTAATGTGGTACCACACTGAAACAGTCGATTAAACCTGGTCTCGATCAATATTTTAGAGAATAATTCATGCTAGGTCTAGGTTAGGTCTGGGATTTGCTCTCATCAGGCTCATTCTTTCGCATATATCTCATACTTGATGGCTAGACCCTGGGCTTTTTCTGGATTGCATCACGTAGTAATGTAGTACCACACTGAAACAGTCAATGAAACCTGGTTTCCATCAATATTTTAGAGGACAACGCAAGTTAGGTCTAGGTAAGGCCTGTGATTTTCACTGATCAGACTCATACTTTCGCATCCTTCACATACTTGTTGAACGGATCCTGGGTATTTTCTGGTTTGGATCACGTAGTAATGTGGTACCACACTGAAATGGTCAATTAAACCTGGTTTCGATCAATATTTTAGAGAATAATTCATGTTAGGTCTAGGTTAGGTCTGGGATTTACTCTCATCAGGCCCATTCTTTCGCATATTACTGATACTTGACGGCTAGATCCTGGGCTTTTTCTGGATTGGATCACGTAGTAATGTGGGACCACACTGAAACAATCAATTAAACCTGGTTTTGATAAATATTTTAGAGGATAACGCATGTTAGGTCTGGGATAGGTCTGGGATTTGCCCTCATCAGACTCATACTTTCGCACACTTCACATACTCATTGAACAGATCCTGGGTTATTTTCTGGTTTGGATCACATTGTAATGTGGTACCACACTGAAACAGTCGATTAAACCAGGTTTCGATCAATACTTTTGAGGATAACGCATGTTAGGTCTGGGTTAGGTCTAGGATTTGCTCTCGTCAGGCTCATACTTTCGCATATTTCTCATACTTCATGGCTAGATCATGGGCTATTTCTGGATTGGATCACGTAGTAATGTGGTACCACACTGAAACATTCAATTAAACCTGGACTTGATAAATATTTTAGAGGATAACGCATGTTAGGTTTGGGTTAGGTCTAGGATTTGCCCTCATCGGGCTCATACTTTCGCATATTTCTCATACTTCATGGCTAGATCCTGGGCTGTTTCTGGTTTGTATCACGTAGTAATGTGGTACCACGCTGAAACAGTCAATTAATCCTGGTTTCGATAAATATTTTAGAGGATAACGCAAGTTAGGTCTGGGATAGGTCTGGGAATCGCCCTAATCAGGCTCATACTTTCGGGTTTTTCACGTACTTGTTGAACTGATCCTGGGTTTTTTCTGGTTTGGATCACGTAGTAATGTGGTACCACACTGAAACGGTCAATTAAACCTGGTTTCGATCAATATTTTAGGGGATAACGCAAGTTAGGTCTGGGATAGGTCTGGGATTTTCACTCATCAGACTCATACTTTCGCATTCTTCACATACTTGTTGAACGGATCCTGGGTTTTTTCTGGTTTGGATCACGTAGTAATGTGGTACCACACTGAAACATTCAATTAAACCTGGTCTTGATAAATATTTTAGAGGATAGCGCATGTTAGGTCTGGGATAGGTCTGGGATTTGCCCTCATCAGACTCATACTTTCGCACACTTCACATACTCATTGAACAGATCCTGGGTTATTTTCTGGTTTGGATCACATTGTAATGTGGTACCACACTGAAACAGTCGATTAAACCAGGTTTCGATCAATACTTTTGAGGATAACGCATGTTAGGTCTGGGTTAGGTCTAGGATTTGCTCTCGTCAGGCTCATACTTTCGCATATTTCTCATACTTCATGGCTAGATCCTGGGCTATTTCTGGATTGGATCACGTAGTAATGTGGTACCACACTGAAACATTCAATTAAACCTGGTCTTGATAAATATTTTAGAGGGTAACGCATGTTAGGTTTGGGATAGGTCTAGGATTTGCCCTCATCGGGCTCATACTTTCGCATATTTGTCATACTTCATGGCTAGATCCTGGGCTGTTTCTGGTTTGTATCACGTAGTAATGTGGTACCACGCTGAAACAGTCAATTAATCCTGGTTTCGATAAATATTTTAGAGGATAACGCAAGTTAGGTCTGGGATAGGTCTGGGAATCGCCCTAATCAGACTCATACTTTCGGGTTTTTCACGTACTTGTTGAACTGATCCTGGGTTTTTTCTGGTTTGGATCACGTAGTAATGTGGTACCACACTGAAACAGTCAATTAAACCTGGTTTCGATCAATATTTTAGAGGATAACGCAAGTTAGGTCTGGGATAGGTCTGGGATTTCACCTCATCAGACTCATACTTTCGCACCCTTCACATACTCGTTGAACAGATCCTGGGCTATTTCTGGATTGGATCACGTAGTAATGTGGTACCACACTGAAACATTCAATTAAACCTGGTCTTGATAAATATTTTAGAGGGTAACGCAAGTTAGGTCTGGGATAGGTCTGGGAATCGCCCTAATCAGACTCATACTTTCGGGTTTTTCACGTACTTGTTGAACTGATCCTGGGTTTTTTCTGGTTTCGATCACGTAGTAATGTGGTACCACACTGAAACAGTCGATTAAACCTGGTTTCGATCCATATTTTAGAGGATAACGCAAGTTGGGTCTGGGGTAGGTCTGGGATTCTCACTCATCAGACTCATACTTTCGCACACTTCACATACTCGTTGAACAGATCCTGGGTTTTTTCTGGTTTGGATCACGTAGTAATGTGGTACCGCACTGAAATAGTCGATTAAACCTGGTTTCGATCAATATTTTAGAGGATAACGCAAGTTAGGTCTGGGATAGGTCTGGGATTTGACCTCATCAGACTCACATACTTCCGCACACTTCACATACTCCTTGAACAGATCCTGGGTTATTTTCTGGTTTGGATCACACAGTAATGTGGTACCACACTGAAACAGTCGATTAAACCTGGTTTCGATCAATATTTTAGAGGATAACGCAAGTTAGGTCTGGGATAGGTCTGGGATTTGACCTCATCAGACTCATACTTTCGCACACTTCACATACTCCTTGAACAGATCCTGGGTTATTCTCTGGTTTGGATCACATAGTAATGTGGTACCACACTGATACAGTCGATTAAACCAGGTTTCGATCAATATTTTGGAGGATAACGCATGTTAGGCCTAGGTTAGGCCTGGGATTTGCCCTCATCAGGCTCATACTCTCGCATATTGCTCATACTTCATGGCTAGATCCTGGGCTGTTTCTGGATTGTTTCACGTAGTAATGTGGTACCACGCTGAAACAGTCAATTAAACCTGGTTTCGATCAATATTTTGGAGGATAACGCATGTTAGGTCTAGGATAGCCCTGGGATTTTCACTCATCAGACTCATACTTTCGCATTCTTCACATACTTGTTGAACTGATCCTGGGTTTTTTCTGGTTTGGATCTCGTAGTAATGTGGTACCACACTGAAACAGTCGATTAAACCTGGTTCCGATCAATATTTTAGAGGATAACGCATGTTAGGTCTAGGTTAGCCCTGTGATTTTCACTCATCAGACTCATACTTTCGCAATCTTCACATACTTGTTGAACTGATCCTGGGTTTTTACTGGTTTGGATCACGTAGTAATGTGGTACCACACTGAAACAGTCGATTAAACCTGGTCTCGATCAATATTTTAGAGAATAATTCATGCTAGGTCTAGGTTAGGTCTGGGATTTGCTCTCATCAGGCTCATTCTTTCGCATATATCTCATACTTGATGGCTAGACCCTGGGCTTTTTCTGGATTGCATCACGTAGTAATGTAGTACCACACTGAAACAGTCAATGAAACCTGGTTTCCATCAATATTTTAGAGGACAACGCAAGTTAGGTCTAGGTAAGGCCTGTGATTTTCACTGATCAGACTCATACTTTCGCAACCTTCACATACTTGTTGAACGGATCCTGGGTATTTTCTGGTTTGGATCACGTAGTAATGTGGTACCACACTGAAATGGTCAATTAAACCTGGTTTCGATCAATATTTTAGAGAATAATTCATGTTAGGTCTAGGTTAGGTCTGGGATTTACTCTCATGAGGCCCATTCTTTCGCATATATCTCATACTTGACGGCTAGATCCTGGGCTTTTTCTGGATTGGATCACGTAGTAATGTGGGACCACACTGAAACAATCAATTAAACCTGGTTTTGATAAATATTTTAGAGGATAGCGCATGTTAGGTCTGGGATAGGTCTGGGATTTGCCCTCATCAGACTCATACTTTCGCACACTTCACATACTCATTGAACAGATCCTGGGTTATTTTCTGGTTTGGATCACATTGTAATGTGGTACCACACTGAAACAGTCGATTAAACCAGGTTTCGATCAATACTTTTGAGGATAACGCATGTTAGGTCTGGGTTAGGTCTAGGATTTGCTCTCGTCAGGCTCATACTTTCGCATATTTCTCATACTTCATGGCTAGATCCTGGGCTATTTCTGGATTGGATCACGTAGTAATGTGGTACCACACTGAAACATTCAATTAAACCTGGTCTTGATAAATATTTTAGAGGATAACGCATGTTAGGTTTGGGTTAGGTCTAGGATTTGCCCTCATCGGGCTCATACTTTCGCATATTTCTCATACTTCATGGCTAGATCCTGGGCTGTTTCTGGTTTGTATCACGTAGTAATGTGGTACCACGCTGAAACAGTCAATTAATCCTGGTTTCGATAAATATTTTAGAGGATAACGCAAGTTAGGTCTGGGATAGGTCTGGGAATCGCCCTAATCAGGCTCATACTTTCGGGTTTTTCACGTACTTGTTGAACTGATCCTGGGTTTTTTCTGGTTTGGATCACGTAGTAATGTGGTACCACACTGAAACGGTCAATTAAACCTGGTTTCGATCAATATTTTAGGGGATAACGCAAGTTAGGTCTGGGATAGGTCTGGGATTTGCCCTCATCAGACTCATACTTTCGCATTCTTCACATACTTGTTGAACTGATCCTGGGTTTTTACTGGTTTGGATCACGTAGTAGTGTGGTACCACACTGAAACAGTCAATTAAACCTGGTTTCGATCAATATTTTAGGGGATAACGCAAGTTAGGTCTGGGATAGGTCGGGGATTTGCCCTCATCAGGCTCATACATTCGCATTCTTCACATACTTGTTGAACTGATCCTGGGTTTTTTCTGGTTTGAATCACGTAGTAATGTGGTACCACACTGAAACGGTCAATTAAACCTGGTTTCGATCAATATTTTAGAGGATAACGCAAGTTAGGTCTGGGATAGGTCTGGGATTTGACCTCATCAGACTCATACTTTCGCACACTTCACATACACGTTGCACAGATCCTGGGTCATTTTCTGGTTTGGATCACGTAGTAATGAAGTACAACACTGAAACAGTCAATTAAACCTGGTTTCCATCAATATCTTAGAGGACAACGCAAGTTAGGTCTGGGGTAGGTCTGGGATTTGCCCTCATCAGGCTCATACTTTCGCGTTTTTCACATACTTGTTGAACAGATCCTGGGTTTTTTCTGGTTTGGATCACGTAGTAATGTGGTACCACACTGAAACAGTCGATTAAACCTGGTTTCGATCAATATTTTACAGGATAACGCATGTTAGGTCTATGTTAGCCCTGGGATTCTCACTCATCAGACTCATACTTTCGCATTCTTCACATACTTGTTGAACTGATCCTGGGTTTTTTCTGGTTTGGATCACGTAGTAATGTGGTACCGCACTGAAATAGTCGATTAAACCTGGTTTCCATCAATATCTTAGAGGACAACGCAAGTTAGGTCTGGGGTAGGTCTGGGATTTGCCCTCATCAGGCTCATACTTTCGCGTTTTTCACATACTTGTTGAACAGATCCTGGGTTTTTTCTGGTTTGGATCACGTAGTAATGTGGTACCACACTGAAACAGTCGATTAAACCTGGTTTCGATCAATATTTTACAGGATAACGCATGTTAGGTCTATGTTAGCCCTGGGATTCTCACTCATCAGACTCATACTTTCGCATTCTTCACATACTTGTTGAACTGATCCTGGGTTTTTTCTGGTTTGGATCACGTAGTAATGTGGGACAACACTGAAACAGTCAATTTAACCTGGTTTCGATCAATATTTTAGAGAATAATTCATGTTAGGTGTAGGTTAGGTCTGGGATTTGCTCTTATCAGGCTCATTCTTTCGCCTATTTCTCATACTTGATGGCTAGATCCTGGGCTTTATCTGGATTGTATAACGTAGTAATGAAGTACAACACTGAAACAGTCGATTAAACCTGGTTTCGATCAATATTTTAGAGGATAACGCAAGTTAGGTCTGGGATAGGTCTGGGATTTGACCTCATCAGACTCATACTTTCGCACACTTCACATACTCGTTGAACAGATCCTGGGTTATTTTCTGGTTTGGATCACATAGTAATGTGGTCCCACACTGAAGCAGTCGATTAAACCAGGTTTCGATCAATATTTTAGAGGATAACGCAAGTTAGGTCTGGGATAGGTCTGGGATTTGACATCATCAGACTCATACTTTCGCATTCTTCACATACTTGTTGAACGGATCCTGGGTTTTTTCTGGTTTGGATCACGTAGTAATGTGGGACCACACTGAAACAGTCAATTAAACCTGGTTTCGATCAATATTTTAGAGAATAATTCATGTTTGGTCTAGGTTAGGTCTGGGATTTACTCTCATCAGGCCCATTCTTTCGCATATTACTGATACTTGACGGCTAGATCCTGGGCTTTTTCTGGATTGGATCACGTAGTAATGTGGGACCACACTGAAACAATCAATTAAACCTGGTTTTGATAAATATTTTAGAGGATAGCGCATGTTAGGTCTGGGATAGGTCTGGGATTTGCCCTCATCAGACTCATACTTTCGCACACTTCACATACTCATTGAACAGATCCTGGGTTATTTTCTGGTTTGGATCACATTGTAATGTGGTAGCACACTGAAACAGTCGATTAAACCAGGTTTCGATCAATACTTTTGAGGATAACGCATGTCAGGTCTGGGTTAGGTCTAGGATTTGCTCTCGTCAGGCTCATACTTTCGCATATTTCTCATACTTCATGGCTAGATCCTGGGCTATTTCTGGATTGGATCACGTAGTAATGTGGGACCACACTGAAACAATCAATTAATCCTGGTTTCGATAAATATTTTAGAGGATAACGCAAGTTAGGTCTGGGATAGGTCTGGGAATCGCCCTAATCAGGCTCATACTTTCGGGTTTTTCACGTACTTGTTGAACTGATCCTGGGTTTTTTCTGGTTTCGATCACGTAGTAATGTGGTACCACACTGAAACAGTCGATTAAACCTGGTTTCGATCCATATTTTAGAGGATAACGCAAGTTAGGTCTGGGGTAGGTCTGGGATTTGAGCTCATCAGACTCATACTTTCGCACACTTCACATACTCGTTGAACAGATCCTGGGTTTTTTCTGGTTTGGATCACGTAGTTATGTGGTACCACACTGAAACGGTCAATTAAACCTGGTTTCGATCAATATTTTAGGGGATAACGCAAGTTAGGTCTGGGATAGGTCGGGGATTTGCCCTCATCAGGCTCATACATTCGCATTCTTCACATACTTGTTGAACTGATCCTGGGTTTTTTCTGGTTTGAATCACGTAGTAATGTGGTACCACACTGAAACGGTCAATTAAACCTGGTTTCGATCAATATTTTAGAGGATAACGCAAGTTAGGTCTGGGATAGGTCTGGGATTTGACCTCATCAGACTCATACTTTCGCACACTTCACATACACGTTGCACAGATCCTGGGTTATTTTCTGGTTTGGATCACGTAGTAATGAAGTACAACACTGAAACAGTCAATTAAACCTGGTTTCCATCAATATCTTAGAGGACAACGCAAGTTAGGTCTGGGGTAGGTCTGGGATTTGCCCTCATCAGGCTCATGCTTTCGCGTTTTTCACATACTTGTTGAACAGATCGTGGGTTTTTTCTGGTTTGGATCACGTAGTAATGTGGTACCACACTGAAACGGTCGATTAAACCTGGTTTCGATCAATATTTTACAGGATATCGCATGTTAGGTCTATGTTAGCCCTGGGATTCTCACTCATCAGACTCATACTTTCGCATTCTTCACATACTTGTTGAACTGATCCTGGGTTTTTTCTGGTTTGGATCACGTAGTAATGTGGTACCGCACTGAAATAGTCGATTAAACCTGGTTACGATCAATATTTTAGAGGATAACGCAAGTTAGGTCTGGGATAGGTCTGGGATTTGACCTCATCAGACTCATACTTTCGCACACTTCACATACTCCTTGAACAGATCCTGGGTTATTTTCTGGTTTGGATCACGTAGTAATGTGGTACCACACTGAAACAGTCGTCTAAACCAGGTTTCGATCAATATTTTAGAGGATAACGCATGTTAGATCTAGGTTAGGTCTGGGATTTTCACTCAGCAGACTCATTCTTTCGCATTCTTCACATACTTGTTGAACAGATCCTGGGTTTTTTCGGGTTTGGATCACGTAGTAATGTGGTACCACACTGAAACAGTCGATTAAACCTGGTTTCGATCAATATTTTAGAGGATAACGCAAGTTAGGTCTGGGATAGGTCTGGGATTTGACCACATCAGACTCATACTTTCGCACACTTCACATACTCCTTGAACAGATCCTGGGTTATTTTCTGGTTTGGATCACATAGTAATGTGGTACCACACTGATACAGTCGATTAAACCAGGTTTCGATCAATATTTTGGAGGATAACGCATGTTAGGCCTAGGTTAGGCCTGGGATTTGCCCTCATCAGGCTCATACTCTCGCATATTTCTCATACTTCATGGCTAGATCCTGGGCTGTTTCTGGATTGTTTCACGTAGTAATGTGGTACCACGCTGAAACAGTCAATTAAACCTGGTTTCGATCAATATTTTGGAGGATAACGCATGTTAGGTCTAGGATAACCCTGGGATTTTCACTCATCAGACTCATACTTTCGCATTCTTCACATACTTGTTGAACTGATCCTGGGTCTTTTCTGGTTCGGATCACGTAGTAATGTGGTGCCAGACTAAAACAGGCGATTAAACCTGGTTTGGATCAATATCTTAGAGGACAACGCAAGTTAGGTCTGGGATATGTCTGGGATTTGCTCTCATCAGGCTCATACTTTCGCGTTTTTCACATACTTGTTGAACAGATCCTGGGTTTTTTCTGGTTTGGATCACGCAGTAGTGTGGTACCACGCTGAAACAGTCCATTAAACCTGGTTTGGATCAATATTTTAGAGGATAACGCATGTTAGGTCTAGGATAGGTCTGGGATTTGCTGTCATCAGGCTCATTCTTTCGCATATTTCTCATGCTTGATGGCTAGATCCTGGGCTTTGTCTAGATTGCATCACGTAGTAATGTAGTACCACACTGAAACAGTCAATGAAACCAGGTTTCCATCAATATTTTAGAGGATAACGCAAGTTAGGTCTGGGGTAGGCCTGGGATTTGCCCTCATCGTGCTCATACTTTCGCGTTTTTCACATACTTGTTGAACAGATCCTGGGTTTTTTCTGGTTTGGATCACGTAGTAATGTGGTACCACACTGAAATGGTCAATTAAACCTGGTTTCGATCAATATTTTAGAGGATAACACATGTTAGGTCTAGGTTAGCCCTGGGAATTTCACTCATCAGACTCATACTTTCGCATTCTTCACATACTTGTTGAACTGATCCTGGGTTTTTTCTGGTTTGGATCACGTAGTAATGTGGTGCCAGACTAAAACAGGCGATTAAACCTGGTTTGGATCAATATCTTAGAGGACAACGCAAGTTAGGTCTGGGATATGTCTGGGATTTGCTCTCATCAGGCTCATACTTTCGCGTTTTTCACATACTTGTTGAACAGATCCTGGGTTTTTTCTGGTTTGGATCACGTAGTAATGTGGTACCACACTGAAACGGTCAATTAAACCTGGTTTCGATCAATATTTTAGAGGATAACGCAAGTTACGTCTGGGATAGGTCTAGGATTTGCCCTCATCCGGCTCTTACTTTCGCATATTTCTCATACTTCATGGCTAGATCCTGGGCTATTTCCGGATTGGATCACGTAGTAAAGTGGTACCACACTGAAACATTCAATGAAACCTGGTCTGGATAAATATTTTAGAGGATAACGCATCTTAGGTCTTGGTTAGGTCTAAGATTTGCCCTCATCAGGCTCACAGTTTCGCGTTTTTCACATGCTTGTTGAACAGCTCATGGGTTTTTTCTGGTTTGGGTCACGTAGGAGTGTGATACCACACTGAAACAGTCGATTAAACCTGGCTTCGATCAATATTTTAGTGGATAGCGCATGTTAGGTCTAGGTTAGCACTGGGATTTTCACTCATCAGACTCATACTTTCGCATTCTTCACATACTTGTTGAACTGATCCTGGGTTTTTTCTGGTTTGGATCACGTAGTAATGTGGTACCACACTGAAACAGTCGATTAAACCTGGTTTCGATCAATATTTTAGAGGACAACGCAAGTTAGGTCTAGGTTAGCCCTGGGATTTGCTGTCATCAGGCTCATACTTTCGCATTCTTCACATACTTGTTGAACTGATCCTGGGTTTTTTCTGGTTTGGATCACGTAGTAATGTGGTACCACACTGAAACAGTCGATTAAACCTGGCTTCGATCAATATTTTAGTGGATAGCGCATGTTAGGTCTAGGTTAGCACTGGGATTTTCACTCATCAGACTCATACTTTCGCATTCTTCACATACTTGTTGAACTGATCCTGGGCTTTGTCTAGATTGCACCACGTAGTAATGTAGTACCACACTGAAACAGTCAATGAAACCAGGTTTCCATCAATATTTTAGAGGACAACGCAAGTTAGGTCTAGGCAAGGCCTGAGATTTTCACTGATCAGACTCATACTTTCGCATTCTTCACATACTTGTTGATCGGATCCTGGGTTTTTTCTGGTTTGGATCACGTAGTAATGTGGCACCACACTGAAACATTCAATTAAACCTGGTCTTGATAAATATTTTAGAGGCTAACGCATGTTAGGTTTGGGTTAGGTCTAGGATTTGCCCTCATCAGGCTCATACTTTCGCATATTTCTCAAACTTGATGGCTAGATCCTGGGCTTTTTCTGGATTGCATCACGTAGTAATGTGGTACCACACTGAAACTTTCAATTAAACCTGGCCTTGATAAATATTTTAGAGGCTAACGCATGTTAGGTCTGGGTTAGGTCTAGGATTTGCCCTCATCAGGCACATACTTTCGCATATTTCTCATAATCCATGGCTAGGTCCTGGGCTTTTTCTGGATTGCATCACGTAGTAATGAAGTACAACACTGAAACAGTCAATTAAACCTGGTTTCCATCAATATCTTAGAGGACAACGCAAGTTAGGTCTGGGATAGGTCTTGGATTTGCCCTCATGAGACTCATACTTTTGCGTTTTTCACATACTTGTTGAACAGATCCTGGGTTTTTTCTGGTTTGGATCACGTAGTAGTGTGGTACCACACTGAAACAGTCCATTATACCTGGTTTGGATCAATATTTTAGAGGATAACGCATGCTAGGTCTAGGTTTGTTCTGGGATTTTCACTCATCAGACTCATACTTTCGCAGTCTTCACATACTTGTTGAACGGATCGTGGTTTTTTTCTGGTTTGGATCACGTAGTAATGTGGTGCCAGACTAAAACAGGCGATTAAACCTGGTTTGGATCAATATCTTAGAGGACAACGCAAGTTAGGTCTGGGATATGTCTGGGATTTGCTCTCATCAGGCTCATACTTTCGCGTTTTTCACATACTTGTTGAACAGATCCTGGGTCTTTTCTGGTTTGGATCACGCAGTAGTGTGGTACCACGCTGAAACAGTCCATTAAACCTGGTTTGGATCAATATTTTAGAGGATAACGCATGTTAGGTCTAGGTTAGGCCTGGGATTTTCACTCATCAGACTCATACTTTCGCATTCTTCACATACTTGTTGAACGGATCCTGGGTTTTTTCTGGTTTGGATCACGTAGTAATGTGGGACCACACTGAAACAGTCAATTAAACCTGGTTTCGATCAATATTTTAGAGAACAATTCATGTTAGGTCTAGGTCAGGTCTGGGATTTGCTCTCATCAGGCTCATTCTTTCGCATATTTCTCATACTTGATGGCTAGATCCTGAGCTTCTTCTCGATTGCATCACGTAGTAATGAAGTATATCACAGAAACAGTCAATTAAACCTGGTTTCCATCATTATCTTAGAGGACAACGCAAGTTAGGCCTGGGATATGTCTGGGATTTGCCCTCATCAGGCTCATACTTTCACGTTTTTCACATACTTGTTGAACAGATCCTGGGTTATTTCTGGTTTGGATCACGTAGTAGTGTGGTACCACGCTGAAACAGTCCATTAAACCTGGTTTGGATCAATATTTTAGAGGATAACGCATGTTAGGTCTAGGATAGGTCTGGGATTTGCTGTCATCAGGCTCATTCTTTCGCATATTTCTCATGCTTGATGGCTAGATCCTGGGCTTTGTCTAGATTGCATCACGTAGTAATGTAGTACCACACTGAAACAGTCAATGAAACCAGGTTTCCATCAATATTCTAGAGGATAACGCAAGTTAGGTCTGGGATAGGTCTGGGATTTGACCTCATCAGACTCATACTTTCGCACACTTCACAAACACGTTGCACAGATCCTGGGTTATTTTCTGGTTTGGATCACGTAGTAATGAAGTACAACACTGAAACAGTCAATTAAACCTGGTTTCCATCAATATCATAGAGGACAACGCAAGTTAGGTCTGGGGTAGGTCTGGGATTTGCCCTCATCGTGCTCATACTTTCGCGTTTTTCACATACTTGTTGAACAGATCCTGGGTTTTTTCTGGTTTGGATCACGTAGTAATGTGGTACCACACTGAAACAGTCGATTAAACCCGGTTTCGATCAATATTTTACAGGATAACGCATGTTAGGTCTATGTTAGCCCTGGGATTCTCACTCATCAGACTCATACTTTCGCATTCTTCACATACTTGTTGAACTGATCCTGGGTTTTTTCTGGTTTGGATCACGTAGTAATGTGGTACCGCACTGAAATAGTCGATTAAACGTGGTTTCGATCAATATTTTAGAGGATAACGCAAGTTAGGTCTGGGATAGGTCTGGGATTTGACCTCATCAGACTCACATACTTTCGCACACTTCACATACTCCTTGAACAGATCCTGGGTTATTTTCTGGTTTGGATCACACAGTAATGTGGTACCACACTGAAACAGTCGATTAAACCTGGTTTCGATCAATATTTTAGAGGATAACGCAAGTTAGGTCTGGGATAGGTCTGGGATTTGACCTCATCAGACTCATACTTTCGCACACTTCACATACTCCTTGAACAGATCCTGGGTTATTTTCTGGTTTGGATCACGTAGTAATGTGGTACCACACTGAAACAGTCGACTAGACCAGGTTTCGATCAATATTTTAGAGGATAACGCATGTTAGATCTAAGTTAGGTCTGGGATTTTCACTCATCAGACTCATTCTTTCGCATTCTTCACATACTTGTTGAACAGATCCTGGGTTTTTTCTGGTTTGGATCACGTAGTAATGTGGTACCACACTGAAACAGTCGATTAAACCTGGTTTCGATCAATATTTTAGAGGATAACGCAAGTTAGGTCTGGGATAGGTCTGGGATTTGACCTCATCAGACTCATACTTTCGCACACTTCACATACTCCTTGAACAGATCCTGGGTTATTTTCTGGTTTGGATCACATAGTAATGTGGTACCACACTGATACAGTCGATTAAACCAGGTTTCGATCAATATTTTGGAGGATAACGCATGTTAGGCCTAGGTTAGGCCTGGGATTTTCTCTCATCAGGCTCATTCTTTCGCATATTTCTCATACTTGATGGCTAGATCCTGGGCTTTTTCTGGATTACATCACGTAGTAATGTAGTACCACACTGAAACAGTCAATGAAACCTGGTTTCCATCAATATTTTAGAGGACAACGCATGTTAGGTCTAGGTTAGCCCTGGGAATTACACTCATCAGACTCATACCTTCGCATTTTTCACATACTTGTTGAACGGATCCTGGGTTTTTTCTGGTTTGGATCACGTAGTAATGTGGCACCACACTGAAACGGTCAATTAAACCTGGTTTCTATATATTTTTTAGAGAATAATTCATGTTAGGTCAAGGTTAGGTCTGGGATTTGCTCTCATCAGGCTCATTCTTTCGCATATTTCTCATACTTCATGGCTAGATCCTGGGCTGTTTCTGGATTGTATCACGTAGTAATGTGGTACCACGCTGAAACAGTCAATTAAACCTGGTTTCGCTCAATATTTTAGAGGATAACGCATGTTAGGTCTAGGTTAGGTCTGGGATTTTCTCTCATCAGGCTCATTCTTTCGCATATTTCTCATACTTGATGGCTAGATCCTGGGCTTTTTCTGGATTACATCACGTAGTAATGTAGTACCACACTGAAACAGTCAATGAAACCTGGTTTCCATCAATATTTTAGAGGACAACGCATGTTAGGTCTAGGTTAGCCCTGGGAATTACACTCATCAGACTTATACTTTCGCATATTTCTCATACTTCAAGGCTAGATCCTGGGCTGTTTCTGGATTGCATCACGTAGTAATGTGGTACCACACTGAAACATTCAATTAAACCTGGCCTTGATAAATATTTTAGAGGCTAACGCATGTTAGGTCTGGGTTAGGTCTAGGATTTGCCCTCATCAGGCTCATACTTTCGCATATTTCTCATACTTGATGGCTAGATCCTGGGCTTTTTCTGGATTACATCACGTAGTAATGTAGTACCACGCTGAATCAGACAATGAAACCTGGTTTCCATCAATATTTTAGAGGACAACGCATGTTAGGTCTAGGTAAGGCCTGCGATTTTCATTCATCAGACTCATACTTTCGCATTCTTCACATACTTGTTGAACGGATCCTGGGTTTTTTCTGGTTTGGATCACGTAGTAATGTGGTACCACACTGAAACAGTCCATTAAACCTGGTCTTGATAAATATTTTAGAGGATAACGCAAGTTAGGTCTGGGATAGGTCTGGGATTTGCCCTCATCAGGCTCATACTTTCGCGTTTTTCACATACTTGTTGAACAGATCCTGGGTTTTTTCTGGTTTGGGTCACGTAGTAGTGTGATACCACACTGAAACAGTCGTATAATTTGGTTTCGATCAATATTTTAGAGGATAACGCATGTTAGGTCTAGGTTTGCCCTGGGAATTACACTCATCAGACTCATACTTTCGCATTCTTCACATACTTGTTGAACGGATCCTGGGTTTTTTCTGGTTTGGATCACGTAGAAATGTAGTACCACACTGAAACAGTCAATGAAACCTGGTTTCCATCAATATTTTAGAGGACAACGCATGTTAGGTCTAGGTTAGCCCTGGGAATTACACTCATCAGAATAATGGTTTCGCATTCTTCACATACTTATTGAACTGATCCTGGGTTTTTTCTGGTTTGGATCACGTAGTATTGTGGTACCACACTGAAACAGTCAATGAAACCTGGTTTCCATCAATATTTTAGAGGACAGCGCATGTTAGGTCTAGGTAAGGCCTGGGATTTTCACTCATCAGACTCATACTTTCGCATTCTTCACATACTTGTTGAACGGATCCTGGGTTTTTTCTGGTTTGGATCACGTAGTAATGTGGTACCACACTGAAACAGTCCATTAAACCTGGTCTTGATAAATATTTTAGAGGATAACGCATGTTAGGTCTGGGTTAGGTCTAGGATTTGCCCTCATCAGGCTCATACTTTCGCATATTTCTCATACTTCAAGGCTAGATACTGGGCTGTTTCTGGATTGTATCACGTAGTAATGTGGTACCACGCTGAAACAGTCAATTAAACCTGGTTTCGATCAATATTTTAGAGAATAATTCATGTTAGGTCAAGGTTAGGCCTGGGATTTGCTCTCATCAGGCTCATTCTTTCGCATATTTCTCATACTTGATGGCTAGATCCTGGGCTTTTTCTGGATTGCATCACGTAGTAATGTAGTACCACACTGAAACAGTCAATCAAACCTGGTTTCCATCAATATTTTAGAGGACAACGCAAGTTAGGTCTAGGTAAGGCCTGAGATTTTCACTGATCAGACTCATACTTTCGCATTCTTCACATACTTGTTGAACGCATCCTGGGTTTTTTCTAGTTTGGATCACGTAGTAATGTGGTACCACACTGAAACAGTCAATGAAACCTGGTTTCGATCTGTATTTTAGAGGATAGCGCAAGTTAGGTCTGGGATAGTTCTAGGATTTGCCCTCATCAGGCTCTTACTTTCGCATATTTCTCATACTTCATGGCTAGATCCTGGGCTATATCTGGATTGGATCACGTAGTAAAGTGGTACCACACAGAAACATTCAATGAAACCTGGTCTGGATAAATATTTTAGAGGTTAACGCATCTTAGGTCTGGGTTAGGTCTAAGATTTGCCCTCATCAGGCCCACAGTTTAGCGTTTTTCACATACTTGTTGAACGGATCCTGGGTTTTTTCTGGTTTGGATCACGTAGTAATGTGGTACCACACTGAAACGGTCAATTAAACCTGGTTTCGATCAATATTTTAGAGAATAATTCATGTTAGGTCAAGGTTAGGTCTGGGATTTGCTCTCATCAGGCTCATTCTTTCGCATATTTCTCATACTTCATGGCTGGATCCTGGGCTGTTTCTGGATTGTATCACGTAGTAATGTGGTACCACGCTGAAGCAGTCAATTAAAACTGGTTTCGCTCAATATTTTAGAGGATAACGCATGTTAGGTCTAGGTTAGGGCTGGGATATTCTCTCATCAGGCTCATTCTTTCGCATATTTCTCATACTTGATGGCTAGATCCTGGGCTTCTTCTGGATTGCATCACGTAGTAATGTAGTACCACACTGAAGCAGTCAATGAAACCTGGTTTCGATCAATATTTTAGAGGATAACGCATGTTAGGTCTAAGTTTGCCCTGGGAATTACACTCATCAGACTCATCCTTTCGCATTCTTCACATACTTGTTAAACGGATCCTGGGTTTTTTCTGGTTTGGATCACGCAGTAATGTACTACCACACTGAAACAGTCAATGAAACCTGGTTTCCATCAATATTTTAGAGGACAACGCATGTTAGGTCTAGGTTAGCCCTGGGAATTACACTCATCAGAATAATGCTTTCGCATTCTTCACATACTTATTGAACTGATCCTGGGTTTTTTCTGGTTTGGATCACGTAGTATTGTGGTACCACACTGAAACAGTCAATGAAACCTGGTTTCCATCAATATTTTAGAGGACAGCGCATGGTAGGTCTAGGTAAGGCCTGGGATTTTCACTCATCAGAATCATACTTTCGCATTCTTCACATACTTGTTGAACGGATCCTGGGTTTTTTCTGGTTTGGATCACGTAGTAATGTGGTACCACACTGAAACAGTCCATTAAACCTGGTCTTGATAAATATTTTAGAGGATAACGCATGTTAGGTCTGGGTTAGGTCTAGGATTTGCCCTCATCAGGCTCATACTTTCGCATTCTTCACATACTTGTTGAACGCATCCTGGGTTTTTTCTAGTTTGGATCACGTAGTAATGTGGTACCACACTGAAACATTCAATTAAACCTGGTCTTGATAAATATTTTAGAGAATAACGCATGCTAGGTCTGGGATAGGTCTAGGATTTGCCCTCATCAGGCTCATACTTTCGCATATTTCTCATACTTCATGGCTAGATCCTGGGCTATTTCTGGGTTGGATCACGTAGTAATGTGGTACCACACTGAAACAGTCAATTAAACCTGGTTTTGATCAATATTTTAGAGAATAATTCATGTTAGGTCTAGGTTAGGTCTGGGATTTCCTCTCATCAGGCTCATTCTTTCGCATATTTCACATACTTGATGCCTAGATCCTGGGCTTTTTCTGGATTGCATCACGCAGTAATGAAGTACAACACTGAAACAGTCAATTAAACCTGGTTTCCATCCATATTTTAGAGGACAACGCATGTTAGGTCTAGGTTAGGCCTGGGATTTGCCCTCATCAGGGTCATACTGTCGCAGTTTTAACATACTTGTTGAACGGATCCTGGGTTTTTTCTGGTTTGGATCACGTAGTAGTGTGGTACCACACTGAAACAGTCCATTAAACCTGGTTGCGATCAATATTTTAGAGGATAACGCATGTTAGGTCTGGGTTAGGTCTAGGATTTGCCCTCATCAGGCTCATTCTTTCGCATATTTCTCAAACTTGATGGCTAGATCCTGGGTTTTTTCTAGTTTGGATCACGTAGTAATGTGGTACCACACTGAAACATTCAATTAAACCTGGTCTTGATAAATATTTTAGAGAATAACGCATGGTAGGTCTGGGTTAGGTCTAGGATTTGCCCTCATCAGGCTCATACTTTCGCATATTTCTCATACTTCATGGCTAGATCCTGGGCTATTTCTGGATTGGATCACGAAGTAGTGTGGTACCACACTGAGACAGTCCATTAAACCTGGTTTCGCTCAATATTTTAGAGGATAACGCATGTTAGGTCTAGGTTAGGTCAGGGATTTGCTCTCATCAGGCTCATTCTTTCGCATATTTCTCATACTTCATGGCTAGATCCTGGGCTTTTTTTGGATTGCATCACGTAGTAATGAAGTACAACACTGAAACAGTCAATTAAACCTGGTTTCCATCAATATCTTAGAGGACAACGCAAGTTAGGTCTGGGATAGGACTTGGATTTGCCCTCATCAGGCTCATACTGTCGCGTTTTTCAGATACTTGTTGAACAGATCCTTGGTTTTTTCTGGTTTGGATCACGTAGTATTGTGGTACCACACTGAAACAGTCCATTATACCTGGTTTGGATCAATATTTTAGAGGATAACGCATGTTAGGTCTAGGTTAGGTCTGGGATTTTCACTCATCAGACTCATACTTTCGCAGTCTTCACATACTTGTTGAACGGATCCTGGGTTTTTTCTGGTTTGGATCACGTAGTAATGTGGTACCACACTGAAACAGTCGATAAAAGCTGGTTTCGATCAATATTTTTGGGGATAACGCATGTTAGGTCGAGGTTAGGCCTGGGATTTTCACTCATCAGACTCATACTTTCGCATTCTTCACATACTTGTTGAACGGATCCTGGGTTTTTTCTGGTTTGGATCACGTAGTAATGTGGGACCACACTGAAACAGTCAATTAAACCTGGTTTCGATCAATATTTTAGAGACTAATTCATGTCAGGTCTAGGTTAGGTCTAGGATTTGCTCTCATCAGGCTCATTCTTTCGCATATTTCTCATACATGTTGAACATATCCTGGGTTTTTTCTGGTTTGGATCACGTAGTAATGTGGGACCACACTGAAACAATCAATTAAACCTGGTCTTGATAAATATTTTAGAGGATAACGCATGTTAGTTCTGGGTTGTGTCTAGGATTTGCCCTCATCAGGCTCATACTTTCGCATATTTCTCATACTTCATGGCTAGATCCTGGGCTGTTTCTGCATTGTATCACGTAGTAATGTGGTACCACGCTGAAACAGTCAATTAAACCGGGTTTTGATCAATATTTTAGAGGATAACGCAAGTTAGGTCTGGGATAGGTTTAGGATTTGCCCTCATCAGGCTCTTTCTTTCGCATATTTCTCATACTTCATGGCTAGATCCTGGGCTATTTCTGGATTGGATCACGCAGTAAAGTGATACCACACTGAAACATTTAATGAAACCTGATCTGGATAAATATTTTGGAGGATAACGCATCTTAGGTCTGGGTTAGGTCTACGATTCGCCCTCATCAGGCTCACAGTTTAGAGTTTTTCACATACTTCTTGAACAGATCCTGGGTTTTTTCTGGTTTGGATCGCGAAGTAGTGTGGAACCACACTGAAACAGTCCATTAAACCTGGTCTCGCTCAATATTTTAGAGAATAATTCATGTTAGGTCTAGGTTAGGTCTGGGATTTGCTCTCATCAGGCTCATTCTTTCGCATATTTCTCATACATGTTGAACAGATCCTGGGTTTTTTCTGGTTTGGATCACGTAGTAATGTGGGACCACACTGAAACAATCAATTAAACCTTGTCTTGATAAATATTTTAGAGGATAACGCATGTTAGTTCTGGGTTAGGTCTAGGATTTTCACTGATCAGACTCATACTTTCGCATTCTTCACATACTTCTTGAACAGATCCTGGGTTTTTTCTGGTTTGGATCACGTAGTAATGTGGGACCACACTGAAACAGTCAATTAAACCTGGTTTCGATCAATATTTTAGAGAATAATTCATGTTAGGTCTAGGTTAGGCCAGGGATTTGCTCTCATAAGGCTCATTCTTTCGCATATTTCTCATACTTGATGGCTAGATCCTGGGCTTTTTCTGGATTGCATCACGTAGTAATGAAGTACAACACTGAAACAGTCAATTAAACCTGGTTTCTATCAATATTTTAGAGAATAATTCATGTTAGGTCTAGGTTAGGTCTGGGATTTTCACTCATCAGACTCATACTTTCGCAGTCTTTACATACTTGTTGAACGGATCCTGGGTTTTTTCTGGTTTGGATCACGTAGTAATGTGGTGCCAGACTAAAACAGTCGATTAAACCTGGTTTCGATCAATATCTTAGAGGACAACGCAAGTTAGGTCTGGGATATGTCTGGGGTTTGCCCTCATCAGGCTCATACTTTCGCGTTTTTAACATACTTGTTGTACAGATCCTGGGTTTTTTCTGGTTTGGATCACGTAGTAGTGTGGTACCACGCTGAAACAGTCCATTAAACCTGGTTTGGATCAATATTTTAGAGGATAACGCATGTTAGGTCTAGGTTAGGCCTGGGATTTTCACTCATCAGACTCATACTTTCGCATTCTTCACATACTTGTTGAACGGATCCTGGGTTATTTCTGGTTTGGAACACGTAGTAATGTGGGACCACACTGAAACAGTCAATTAAACCTGGTTTCGATCAATATTTTAGAGAATAATTCATGTTAGGTCTATGTTAGGTCTGGGATTTGCTCTCATCAGGCTCATTCTTTCGCATATTTCTCATACATGTTGAGCAGATCCTCGGTTTTTTCTGGTTTGGATCACGTAGTAATGTGGGACCACAGTGAAACAATCAATTAACCCTGGTCTTGATAAATATTTTAGAGGATAACGCATGTTAGGTCTGGGTTAGGTCTAGGATTTGCCCTCATCAGGCTCATACTTTCGCATATTTCTCATACTTCAAGGCTAGATCCTGGGCTGTTTCTGGATTGTATCACGTAGTAATGTGGTACCACGCTGAAACAGTCAATTACACCTGGTTTCGATCAATATTTTAGAGGATAACGCATGTTAGTTCTGGGTTAGGTCTAGGATTTTCACTGATCAGACTCATACTTTCGCATTCTTCACATACTTGTTGAACAGATCCTGGGTTTTTTCTAGTTTGGATCACGTAGTAATGTGGTACCACACTGAAACAGTCCATTAAACCTGGTTTGGATCAATATTTTAGAGGATAACGCATGTTAGGTCTAGGTTAGGCCTGGGATTTTCACTCACCAGACTCATATTTTCGCATTCTTCACATACTTGTTGAACAGATCCTGGGTTATTTCTGGTTTGGATCACGTAGTAATGTGGGACCACACTGAAACAGTCCATTAAACCTGGTTTCGCTCAATATTTTAGAGGATAACGCATGTAAGGTCTAGGTTAGGTCTGGGATTTGCTCTCATCAGGCTCATTCTTTCGCATATTTCTCATACTTGATGGCTAGATCCTGGGTTTTTTCTGGTTTGGATCACGTAGTAATGTGGTACCACACTGATACAGTCGATTGAACCAGGTTTCGATCAATATTTTTGAGGATAACGCATGTTAGGTCTAGGTTAGGCCTGGGATTTTCACTCATCAGACTCATACTTTCGCATTCTTCACATACTTGTTGAACGGATCCTGGATTTTTTCTGGTTTGGATCACGTAGTAATGTGGGACCACACTGAAACAATCAATTAAACCTTGTCTTGATAAATATTTTAGAGGATAACGCATGTTAGTTCTGGGTTAGGTCTAGGATTTTCACTGATCAGACTCATACTTTCGCATTCTTCACATACTTCTTGAACAGATCCTGGGTTTTTTCTGGTTTGGATCACGTAGTAATGTGGGACCACACTGAAACAGTCAATTAAACCTGGTTTCGATCAATATTTTAGAGAATAATTCATGTTAGGTCTAGGTTAGGCCAGGGATTTGCTCTCATAAGGCTCATTCTTTCGCATATTTCTCATACTTGATGGCTAGATCCTGGGCTTTTTCTGGATTGCATCACGTAGTAATGAAGTACAACACTGAAACAGTCAATTCAACCTGGTTTCTATCAATATTTTAGAGAATAATTCATGTTAGGTCTAGGTTAGTTCTGGGATTTTCACTCATCAGACTCATACTTTCGCAGTCTTTACATACTTGTTGAACGGATCCTGGGTTTTTTCTGGTTTGGATCACGTAGTAATGTGGTGCCAGACTAAAACAGTCGATTAAACCTGGTTTCGATCAATATCTTAGAGGACAACGCAAGTTAGGTCTGGGATATGTCTGGGGTTTGCCCTCATCAGGCTCATACTTTCGCGTTTTTAACATACTTGTTGAACAGATCCTGGGTTTTTTCTGGTTTGGATCACGTAGTAGTGTGGTACCACGCTGAAACAGTCCATTAAACCTGGTTTGGATCAATATTTTAGAGGATAACGCATGTTAGGTCTAGGTTAGGCCTGGGATTTTCACTCATCAGACTCATACTTTCGCATTCTTCACATACTTGTTGAACGGATCCTGGGTTATTTCTGGTTTGGATCACGTAGTAATGTGGGACCACACTGAAACAGTCAATTAAACCTGGTTTCGATCAATATTTTAGAGAATAATTCATGTTAGGTCTATGTTAGGTCTGGGATTTGCTCTCATCAGGCTCATTCTTTCGCATATTTCTCATACATGTTGAACAGATCCTCGGTTTTTTCTGGTTTGGATCACGTAGTAATGTGGGACCTCAGTGAAACAATCAATTAACCCTGGTCTTGATAAATATTTTAGAGGATAACGCATGTTAGGTCTGGGTTAGGTCTAGGATTTGCCCTCATCAGGCTCATACTTTCGCATATTTCTCATACTTCAAGGCTAGATCCTGGGCTGTTTCTGGATTGTATCACGTAGTAATGTGGTACCACGCTGAAACAGTCAATTACACCTGGTTTCGATCAATATTTTAGAGGATAACGCATGTTAGTTCTGGGTTAGGTCTAGGATTTTCACTGATCAGACTCATACTTTCGCATTCTTCACATACTTGTTGAACAGATCCTGGGTTTTTTCTAGTTTGGATCACGTAGTAATGTGGTACCACACTGAAACAGTCCATTAAACCTGGTTTGGATCAATATTTTAGAGGATAACGCATGTTAGGTCTAGGTTAGGCCTGGGATTTTCACTCACCAGACTCATATTTTCGCATTCTTCAGATACTTGTTGAACGGATCCTGGGTTATTTCTGGTTTGGATCACGTAGTAATGTGGGACCACACTGAAACAGTCCATTAAACCTGGTTTCGCTCAATATTTTAGAGGATAACGCATGTAAGGTCTAGGTTAGGTCTGGGATTTGCTCTCATCAGGCTCATTCTTTCGCATATTTCTCATACTTGATGGCTAGATCCTGGGTTTTTTCTGGTTTGGATCACGTAGTAATGTGGTACCACACTGATACAGTCGATTGAACCAGGTTTCGATCAATATTTTTGAGGATAACGCATGTTAGGTCTAGGTTAGGCCTGGGATTTTCACTCATCAGACTCATACTTTCGCATTCTTCACATACTTGTTGAACGGATCCTGGGTTTTTTCTGGTTTGGATCACGTAGTAATGTGGGACCACACTGAAACAGTCAACTAAACCTGGTTTCGATCAATATTTTAGAGAATAATTCATGTTAGGTCTAGGTTAGGCCCGGGATTTGCTCTCATCAGGCTCATTCTTTCGCATATTTCTCATACTTGATGGCTAGCTCCTGGGCTTTTTCTGGATTGCATCACGTAGTAATGAAGTACAACACTGAAACAGTCAATTAAACCTGGTTTCCATCAATATCTTAGAGGACAACGCAAGTTAGGTCTGGGATATGTCTGGGATTTGCCCTCATCAGGCTCATACTTTCGCGTTTTTCACATACTTGTTGAACGGATCCTGGGTTTTTTCTGGTTTGGATCACGTAGTAGTGTGGTACCACACTGAAACAGTCCATTAAACCTGGTTGCGATCAATATTTTAGAGGATAACGCATGTTAGGTCTGGGTTAGGTCTAGGATTTGCCCTCATCAGGCTCATTCTTTCGCATATTTCTCAAACTTGATGGCTAGATCCTGGGTTTTTTCTAGTTTGGATCACGTAGTAATGTGGTACCACACTGAAACATTCAATTAAACCTGGTCTTGATAAATATTTTAGAGAATAACGCATGGTAGGTCTGGGTTAGGTCTAGGATTTGCCCTCATCAGGCTCATACTTTCGCATATTTCTCATACTTCATGGCTAGATCCTGGGCTATTTCTGGATTGGATCACGAAGTAGTGTGGTACCACACTGAGACAGTCCATTAAACCTGGTTTCGCTCAATATTTTAGAGGATAACGCATGTTAGGTCTAGGTTAGGTCAGGGATTTGCTCTCATCAGGCTCATTCTTTCGCATATTTCTCATACTTCATGGCTAGATCCTGGGCTTTTTTTGGATTGCATCACGTAGTAATGAAGTACAACACTGAAACAGTCAATTAAACCTGGTTTCCATCAATATCTTAGAGGACAACGCAAGTTAGGTCTGGGATAGGACTTGGATTTGCCCTCATCAGGCTCATACTGTCGCGTTTTTCAGATACTTGTTGAACAGATCCTTGGTTTTTTCTGGTTTGGATCACGTAGTATTGTGGTACCACACTGAAACAGTCCATTATACCTGGTTTGGATCAATATTTTAGAGGATAACGCATGTTAGGTCTAGGTTAGGTCTGGGATTTTCACTCATCAGACTCATACTTTCGCAGTCTTCACATACTTGTTGAACGGATCCTGGGTTTTTTCTGGTTTGGATCACGTAGTAATGTGGTACCACACTGAAACAGTCGATAAAAGCTGGTTTCGATCAATATTTTTGGGGATAACGCATGTTAGGTCGAGGTTAGGCCTGGGATTTTCACTCATCAGACTCATACTTTCGCATTCTTCACATACTTGTTGAACGGATCCTGGGTTTTTTCTGGTTTGGATCACGTAGTAATGTGGGACCACACTGAAACAGTCAATTAAACCTGGTTTCGATCAATATTTTAGAGACTAATTCATGTCAGGTCTAGGTTAGGTCTGGGATTTGCTCTCATCAGGCTCATTCTTTCGCATATTTCTCATACATGTTGAACATATCCTGGGTTTTTTCTGGTTTGGATCACGTAGTAATGTGGGACCACACTGAAACAATCAATTAAACCTGGTCTTGATCAATATTTTAGAGGATAACGCAAGTTAGGTCTGGGATAGGTTTAGGATTTGCCCTCATCAGGCTCTTTCTTTCGCATATTTCTCATACTTCATGGCTAGATCCTGGGCTATTTCTGGATTGGATCACGCAGTAAAGTGATACCACACTGAAACATTTAATGAAACCTGATCTGGATAAATATTTTAGAGGATAACGCATCTTAGGTCTGGGTTAGGTCTACGATTCGCCCTCATCAGGCTCACAGTTTAGAGTTTTTCACATACTTCTTGAACAGATCCTGGGTTTTTTCTGGTTTGGATCGCGAAGTAGTGTGGAACCACACTGAAACAGTCCATTAAACCTGGTCTCGCTCAATATTTTAGAGAATAATTCATGTTAGGTCTAGGTTAGGTCTGGGATTTGCTCTCATCAGGCTCATTCTTTCGCATATTTCTCATACATGTTGAACAGATCCTGGGTTTTTTCTGGTTTGGATCACGTAGTAATGTGGGACCACACTGAAACAATCAATTAAACCTTGTCTTGATAAATATTTTAGAGGATAACGCATGTTAGTTCTGGGTTAGGTCTAGGATTTTCACTGATGAGACTCATACTTTCGCATTCTTCACATACTTCTTGAACAGATCCTGGGTTTTTTCTGGTTTGGATCACGTAGTAATGTGGGACCACACTGAAACAGTCAATTAAACCTGGTTTCGATCAATATTTTAGAGAATAATTCATGTTAGGTCTAGGTTAGGCCAGGGATTTGCTCTCATAAGGCTCATTCTTTCGCATATTTCTCATACTTGATGGCTAGATCCTGGGCTTTTTCTGGATTGCATCACGTAGTAATGAAGTACAACACTGAAACAGTCAATTAAACCTGGTTTCTATCAATATTTTAGAGAATAATTCATGTTAGGTCTAGGTTAGGTCTGGGATTTTCACTCATCAGACTCATACTTTCGCAGTCTTTACATACTTGTTGAACGGATCCTGGGTTTTTTCTGGTTTGGATCACGTAGTAATGTGGTGCCAGACTAAAACAGTCGATTAAACCTGGTTTCGATCAATATCTTAGAGGACAACGCAAGTTAGGTCTGGGATATGTCTGGGGTTTGCCCTCATCAGGCTCATACTTTCGCGTTTTTAACATACTTGTTGAACAGATCCTGGGTTTTTTCTGGTTTGGATCACGTAGTAGTGTGGTACCACGCTGAAACAGTCCATTATACCTGGTTTGGATCAATATTTTAGAGGATAACGCATGTTAGGTCTAGGTTAGGCCTGGGATTTTCACTCATCAGACTCATACTTTCGCATTCTTCACATACTTGTTGAACGGATCCTGGGTTATTTCTGGTTTGGATCACGTAGTAATGTGGGACCACACTGAAACAGTCAATTAAACCTGGTTTCGATCAATATTTTAGAGAATAATTCATGTTAGGTCTATGTTAGGTCTGGGATTTGCTCTCATCAGGCTCATTCTTTCGCATATTTCTCATACATGTTGAACAGATCCTCGGTTTTTTCTGGTTTGGATCACGTAGTAATGTGGGACCACAGTGAAACAATCAATTAACCCTGGTCTTGATAAATATTTTAGAGGATAACGCATGTTAGGTCTGGGTTAGGTCTAGGATTTGCCCTCATCAGGCTCATACTTTCGCATATTTCTCATACTTCAAGGCTAGATCCTGGGCTGTTTCTGGATTGTATCACGTAGTAATGTGGTACCACGCTGAAACAGTCAATTACACCTGGTTTCGATCAATATTTTAGAGGATAACGCATGTTAGTTCTGGGTTAGGTCTAGGATTTTCACTGATCAGACTCATACTTTCGCATTCTTCACATACTTGTTGAACAGATCCTGGGTTTTTTCTAGTTTGGATCACGTAGTAATGTGGTACCACACTGAAACAGTCCATTAAACCTGGTTTGGATCAATATTTTAGAGGATAACGCATGTTAGGTCTAGGTTAGGCCTGGGATTTTCACTCACCAGACTCATATTTTCGCATTCTTCACATACTTGTTGAACGGATCCTGGGTTATTTCTGGTTTGGATCACGTAGTAATGTGGGACCACACTGAAACAGTCCATTAAACCTGGTTTCGCTCAATATTTTAGAGGATAACGCATGTAAGGTCTAGGTTAGGTCTGGGATTTGCTCTCATCAGGCTCATTCTTTCGCATATTTCTCATACTTGATGGCTAGATCCTGGGTTTTTTCTGGTTTGGATCACGTAGTAATGTGGTACCACACTGATACAGTCGATTGAACCAGGTTTCGATCAATATTTTTGAGGATAACGCATGTTAGGTCTAGGTTAAGCCTGGGATTTTCACTCATCAGACTCATACTTTCGCATTCTTCACATACTTGTTGAACGGATCCTGGGTTTTTTCTGGTTTGGATCACGTAGTAATGTGGGACCACACTGAAACAGTCAACTAAACCTGGTTTCGATCAATATTTTAGAGAATAATTCATGTTAGGTCTAGGTTGGGCCCGGGATTTGCTCTCATCAGGCTCATTCTTTCGCATATTTCTCATACTTGATGGCTAGCTCCTGGGCTTTTTCTGGATTGCATCACGTAGTAATGAAGTACAACACTGAAACAGTCAATTAAACCTGGTTTCCATCAATATCTTAGAGGACAACGCAAGTTAGGTCTGGGATATGTCTGGGATTTGCCCTCATCAGGCTCATACTTTCGCGTTTTTCACATACTTGTTGAACAGATCCTGGGTTTTTTCTGGTTTGGATCACGTAGTAATGTGGGACCACACTGAAACAGTCAATTAAACCTGGTTTCGATCAATATTTTAGAGACTAATTCATGTCAGGTCTAGGTTAGGTCTGGGATTTGCTCTCATCAGGCTCATTCTTTCGCATATTTCTCATACATGTTGAACATATCCTGGGTTTTTTCTGGTTTGGATCACGTAGTAATGTGGGACCACACTGAAACAATCAATTAAACCTGGTCTTGATAAATATTTTAGAGGATAACGCATGTTAGTTCTGGGTTGTGTCTAGGATTTGCCCTCATCAGGCTCATACTTTCGCATATTTCTCATACTTCATGGCTAGATCCTGGGCTGTTTCTGCATTGTATCACGTAGTAATGTGGTACCACGCTGAAACAGTCAATTAAACCGGGTTTTGATCAATATTTTAGAGGATAACGCAAGTTAGGTCTGGGATAGGTTTAGGATTTGCCCTCATCAGGCTCTTTCTTTCGCATATTTCTCATACTTCATGGCTAGATCCTGGGCTATTTCTGGATTGGATCACGCAGTAAAGTGATACCACACTGAAACATTTAATGAAACCTGATCTGGATAAATATTTTAGAGGATAACGCATCTTAGGTCTGGGTTAGGTCTACGATTCGCCCTCATCAGGCTCACAGTTTAGAGTTTTTCACATACTTCTTGAACAGATCCTGGGTTTTTTCTGGTTTGGATCGCGAAGTAGTGTGGAACCACACTGAAACAGTCCATTAAACCTGGTCTCGCTCAATATTTTAGAGAATAATTCATGTTAGGTCTAGGTTAGGTCTGGGATTTGCTCTCATCAGGCTCATTCTTTCGCATATTTCTCATACATGTTGAACAGATCCTGGGTTTTTTCTGGTTTGGATCACGTAGTAATGTGGGACCACACTGAAACAATCAATTAAACCTTGTCTTGATAAATATTTTAGAGGATAACGCATGTTAGTTCTGGGTTAGGTCTAGGATTTTCACTGATCAGACTCATACTTTCGCATTCTTCACATACTTCTTGAACAGATCCTGGGTTTTTTCTGGTTTGGATCACGTAGTAATGTGGGACCACACTGAAACAGTCAATTAAACCTGGTTTCGATCAATATTTTAGAGAATAATTCATGTTAGGTCTAGGTTAGGCCAGGGATTTGCTCTCATAAGGCTCATTCTTTCGCATATTTCTCATACTTGATGGCTAGATCCTGGGCTTTTTCTGGATTGCATCACGTAGTAATGAAGTACAACACTGAAACAGTCAATTAAACCTGGTTTCTATCAATATTTTAGAGAATAATTCATGTTAGGTCTAGGTTAGGTCTGGGATTTTCACTCATCAGACTCATACTTTCGCAGTCTTTACATACTTGTTGAACGGATCCTGGGTTTTTTCTGGTTTGGATCACGTAGTAATGTGGTGCCAGACTAAAACAGTCGATTAAACCTGGTTTCGATCAATATCTTAGAGGACAACGCAAGTTAGGTCTGGGATATGTCTGGGGTTTGCCCTCATCAGGCTCATACTTTCGCGTTTTTAACATACTTGTTGAACAGATCCTGGGTTTTTTCTGGTTTGGATCACGTAGTAGTGTGGTACCACGCTGAAACAGTCCATTAAACCTGGTTTGGATCAATATTTTAGAGGATAACGCATGTTAGGTCTAGGTTAGGCCTGGGATTTTCACTCATCAGACTCATACTTTCGCATTCTTCACATACTTGTTGAACGGATCCTGGGTTATTTCTGGTTTGGATCACGTAGTAATGTGGGACCACACTGAAACAGTCAATTAAACCTGGTTTCGATCAATATTTTAGAGAATAATTCATGTTAGGTCTATGTTAGGTCTGGGATTTGCTCTCATCAGGCTCATTCTTTCGCATATTTCTCATACATGTTGAACAGATCCTCGGTTTTTTCTGGTTTGGATCACGTAGTAATGTGGGACCACAGTGAAACAATCAATTAACCCTGGTCTTGATAAATATTTTAGAGGATAACGCATGTTAGGTCTGGGTTAGGTCTAGGATTTGCCCTCATCAGGCTCATACTTTCGCATATTTCTCATACTTCAAGGCTAGATCCTGGGCTGTTTCTGGATTGTATCACGTAGTAATGTGGTACCACGCTGAAATAGTCAACTTCACCTGGTTTCGATCAATATTTTAGAGGATAACGCATGTTAGTTCTGGGTTAGGTCTAGGATTTTCACTGATCAGACTCATACTTTCGCATTCTTCACATACTTGTTGAACAGATCCTGGGTTTTTTCTAGTTTGGATCACGTAGTAATGTGGTACCACACTGAAACAGTCCATTAAACCTGGTTTGGATCAATATTTTAGAGGATAACGCATGTTAGGTCTAGGTTAGGCCTGGGATTTTCACTCACCAGACTCATATTTTCGCATTCTTCACATACTTGTTGAACGGATCCTGGGTTATTTCTGGTTTGGATCACGTAGTAATGTGGGACCACACTGAAACAGTCCATTAAACCTGGTTTCGCTCAATATTTTAGAGGATAACGCATGTAAGGTCTAGGTTAGGTCTGGGATTTGCTCTCATCAGGCTCATTCTTTCGCATATTTCTCATACTTGATGGCTAGATCCTGGGTTTTTTCTGGTTTGGATCACGTAGTAATGTGGTACCACACTGATACAGTCGATTGAACCAGGTTTCGATCAATATTTTTGAGGATAACGCATGTTAGGTCTAGGTTAGGCCTGGGATTTTCACTCACCAGACTCATACTTTCGCATTCTTCACATACTTGTTGAACGGATCCTGGGTTTTTTCTGGTTTGGATCACGTAGTAATGTGGGACCACACTGAAACAGTCAACTAAACCTGGTTTCGATCAATATTTTAGAGAATAATTCATGTTAGGTCTAGGTTAGGCCCGGGATTTGACCTCATCAGACTCATACTTTCGCACACTTCACATACTCCTTGAACAGATCCTGGGTTATTTTCTGGTTTGGATCACATAGTAATGTGGTACCACACTGAAACAGTCGATTAAACCAGGTTTCGATCAATATTTTTGAGGATAACGCATGTTAGGTCTAGGTTAGGCCTGGGATTTTCACTCATCAGACTCATACTATCGCATTCTTCACATACTTGTTGAACGGATCCTGGGTTTTTTCTGGTTTGGATCACGTAGTAGTGTGGTACCACGCTGAAACAGTCCATTAAACCTGGTTTGGATCAATATTTTAGAGGATAACGCATGCTAGGTCTAGGTTAGGCCGAGGATTTCCACTCATCAGACTCATACTTTCGCATTCTTCACATACTTGTTGAACGGATCCTGGGTTTTTACTGGCTTGGATCACATAGTAATGTGGTACCACACTGAAACAGTCAATTAAACCTGGTTTCGATCAATATTTTAGAGGATAACGCAAGTTAGGTCTGGGATAGGTCTGGGATTTGACCTCATCAGACTCATACTTTCGCACACTTCACATACTCCTTGAACAGATCCTGGGTTATTTTCTGGTTTGGATCACATAGTAATGTGGTACCACACTGAAACAGTCGATTAAACCAGGTTTCGATCAATATTTTTGAGGATAACGCATGTTTGGTCTAGGTTAGGCCTGGGATTTTCACTCATCAGACTCATACTATCGCATTCTTCACATACTTGTTGAACGGATCCTGGGTTTTTTCTAGTTTGGATCACGTAGTAACGTGGTACCACACTGAAACATTCAATTGAACCTGGTCTGGATAAATATTTTAGAGGTTAACGCATCTTAGGTCTGGGTTAGGTCTAAGATTTGCACTCATCAGGCACACAGTTTAGCGTTTTTCACATACTTGTTGAACGCATCCTGGGTTTTTACTGGTTTGGATCACATAGTAATGTGGTACCACACTGAAACAGTCGATTAAACCAGGTTTCGATCAATATTTTTGAGGATAACGCATGTTAGGTCTAGGTTAGGCCTGAGATTTTCACTGATCAGACTCATACTTTCGCATTCTTCACATACTTGTTGAACGCATCCTGGGTTTTTTCTAGTTTGGATCACGTAGTAATGTGGTACCACACTGAAACATTCAATTAAACCTGGTCTTGATAAATATTTTAGAGAATAACGCATGCTAGGTCTGGGTTAGGTCTAGGATTTGCCCTCATCAGGCTCATACTTTCGCATATTTCTCATACTTCATGGCTAGATCCTGTGCTATTTCTGGATTGGACCACGAAGTAGTGTGGTACCACACTGAAACAGTCCATTAAACCTGGTTTCGCTCAATATTTTAGTGGATAACGCATGTTAGGTCTAGGTTAGGTCAGGGATTTGCTCTCATCAGGCTCATTCTTTCGCATATTTCTCATACTTCATGGCTAGATCCTGGGCTTTTTATGGATTGCATCACGTAGTAATGAAGTACAACACTGAAACAGTCAATTAAACCTGGTTTCCATCATTATCTTAGAGGACAACACAAGTTAGGTCTGGGATAGGTCTTGGATTTGCCCTCATCAGGCTCATACTGTCGCGTTTTTCAGATACTTGTTGAACAGATCCTTGGTTTTTTCTGGTTTGTATCACGTAGTATTGTGGTACCACACTGAAAGAGTCCATTATACCTGGTTTGGATCAATATTTTAGAGGATAACGCATGTTAGGTCTAGGTTAGGCCTGGGATTTTCACTCATCAGACTCATATTTTCGCATTCTTCACATACTTGTTGAACGGATCCTGGGTTATTTCTGGTTTGGATCACGTAGTAATGTGGGACCACACTGAAACAGTCAATTAAACCTGGTTTCGATCATTATTTTAGAGAATAATTCATGTTAGGTCTAGGTTAGGTCAGGGATTTGCTCTCATAAGGCTCATTCTTTCGCATATTTCTCATACTTGATGGCTAGATCGTGGGCTTTTTCTGGATTGCATCACGTAGTAATGAAGTACAACACTGAAACAGTCAATTAAACCTGGTTTCGATCAATATTTTAGAGAATAATTCATGTTAGGTCTAGGTTAGGTCTGGGATTTTCACTCATCAGACTCATACTTTCGTAGTGTTTTCATACTTGTTGAACGGATCCTGGGTTTTTTCTGGTTTGGATCACGTAGTAATGTGGTGCCAGACTAAAACAGTCGATTAAACCTGGTTTCGATCAATATCTTAGAGGACAACGCAAGTTAGGTCTGGGATCCAAGTCGGTGGCTTGGGGATCCCCCAGGACCTCCGTTCGCGGCGGGATCCTGGGCGATTGGGCGGCGGGGCTCGACCTCCGGGTATTGAACCGGGGGTCGGAGCACACATGCGTGCGGCGATATGGGGGGTCCATCGTGGATGTTGGATTCGCGACCCCCAACGCCGTGCGCATGGTGTCGGGATGGCACGTGGTCGCGGGGGCAGAGACACTCTCCGATCACCGGTACATCCGGATGGAGGTCTCTGCCGCCGCGAGTGCATCCCGACACGGCCGCCTGCGTGGCACCCCACCACGCCGCTGGGCGCTTCGGCGCCTGGACAAGGACGCCCTGATGGCAGCTGCCCTCGCTGCAACTTGGCCGCAGGGAGCGGCCGAGTTGCCGAGCATAGAGGAGGAGGTCGCCCGGCTCGGAGCATTGGTCGCGGGTATTTGCGACGCGGCGATGCCTCGGGTCGGGCGGGCTTCTCCTCGCCGGGCGGTGTACTGGTGGTCGGACGCGATCGCGGAGTTGCGAGTCGCGAACTGTCCGCGCCCGACGCCAGTACACCCGCGCGCGCCGTCGTCAACGTACAGGCGACGGCGTGGCGCGAGCGAGGGCAGCTGATGACCTGTATGGAGCATACCGCGTGGCGCGGGTTGCTCTGCAGGTCGCCATCAAACGGGCCAAGACCCAGGCATGGAAGGAGCTCCTCCAGACCCTTGATGACGATCCATGGGGGCGCCCATATAAGGTGGTGCTGAATAAGCTCCGCCCGTGGGCGCCCCCCGTCACCGAGGGTCTTGACCCCCGGCTGCTGGAGGACGTGGTCAATACACTCTTCCCAATTGGGGAGAGGGGACCGCGTCCTCCGGCGGCGGCGGCTGCCCCAGTGGAGTGGACGGCCGAGCTGGGGGTCACGCAGGAGGAGCTGGCAGCGGCCATCAGACGGCTCGGGGTTCGTAACACGGCCCCGGGTCCGGATGGTGTGCCCGGCCGGGTTTGGGTCTTGACCCAGGGCGTCCTTGGGGCCGACCTCAGGCGGTTGTTCGACCGCTGCCTGAGGGACGGGCGATTCCCCCCCAGTTGGAAGGTGGCGAGGATGGTCCTCCTCCGGAAGGAGGGTCGGCCCGCGGAGTCTCCCTCCGCATACCGTCCCATTTGTCTCCTCGACGAGGTGGGCAAGCTCTTCGAGCGTGTGATTGCTGCCCGCCTCGTCGAGCACCTGTCGCGGGGTGATCCCGGTCTGGCCGACTGCCAGTTCGGTTTCCGGGGGGGCCGATCGACTATCGACGCGATAGGTCGTGTGAGGGCCCTCTCGGAGGCGGCCGTCTCCCGGGGAGGGGTGGCATTGGCAATATCCTTGGATATTGCCAATGCCTTTAACACCCTCCCCTGGGAAGAGATAAGGAGGGGGCTCGAATATCATCGAGTCCCCCCTTGTCTCAGGGCGGTCGTCGGGGATTATCTCCGCGGCAGGTGGATCGAGTATCCGGGCCGGGATGGTGATATGCGGAGGGAGGTGTACTGCGGTGTTCCGCAGGGGTCGGTCCTCGGGCCACTTCTGTGGAACATCGCGTACGACTCGGTGTTGCGGGCCGGCCTCCCCGACTGCGTCAGCACGGTGTGTTATGCGGATGACACACTGGTGCTGGCCGTCGGGGCGCACTGGGGCAGGGCCATGCGTCGCGCGGAGGAGGGGTCGCAACGCGTCGTCGACCGGATCAGGGGGATGGGGATGACGGTGGCGGTCCATAAGACCGAGGTGATTGCGTTTCATTCACCTCGGCAGGATCCGCCAACCCCTCTGATTCGGGTGGGTGGGGCTGACATCGAGGTGAAGCCCCAGATCAGGTATCTGGGGCTGATCCTCGATAGCCACTGGCGTTTCGAGAAGCATTTCCGCTGCCTGGTCCCCCGGTTGGAAAGGATGGTTGCGGCTCTGGGCCGGATCCTGCCCAACCTGGAGGGCCCGGCGGGCCGAGTTCGTCGCCTCTATGTGGCAATGGTCCAGTCGGTGGCCCTATACGGGGCCCCGTCTGGGCGGACGACCTGGCTGCCTCCCGGCGCAGCATGACTATGCTGCGTCGGGTGCAGAGGCGCATGGCGCTCAGGGTCGTCCGCGGGTATCGGACCATGTCACATGAGGCGGCGACGTTTCTAGCGGGGATGCCTCCCATGGACCTGCTCGCGCGGTCGCACGCGGTGATGTACCGGCACCGCGTCGACCGTCGCGCGGGAGTGGGGGCGGTCCCGGGCGGGCAGGAACCTGCTTGGGGCGATTTGAAGCGCCAGGCCCGGCAGTCCATGTTGCTCGCGTGGCAGGAGCGGCTGGCTCTGCCAACCGCGGGGCACCGGACTGTCGGGGCTGTTCGGCCACTCCTGAAGGAGTGGCTGGACAGAGGCCATGGCAGCCTCACCTACCGGCTGGCACAGGTATTTTCCGGGCATGGCAGCTTCGGAAGATACCTGTGCCGGATAGGGAAGAAGCCGGCGGCGCGTTGCTGCCACTGCGACGCTGAGCAGGACACGGCGGATCATACCCTGGAGGTATGCCCCGCGTGGGAGGGGGAGCGCCGTGTCCTGGTCGGCGTCGTCGGGCGGGATGTCTCGCTGCCGGGCGTGGTGCGCGCCATGCTCGGCAGCGAGGAGAAGTGGAGGGCCGTGGCCTCCTTCTGCGAGAACGTAATGTTGCAGAAGGAGGCCGCGGGGAGGGAGCGCGAGCTTCAGCGGCGCACTGAAGCTCGCGCTCGTGCGGTGGCCCGAGGTCGTCGCCCGGTCGCGAGGCGTCGCGGGCGGCCGCCTCGGCGTGGCGGATGACCTAGGCTGGGAGGGGGGTCCTGAGGGGACCCTCCTCCCGCCAGGCGGCGCCGGGTCGGACCGGTTGGGGGTAGGAGTGCCTCCCCCTACCGGTCCGACGCAAGGGGAGGCATCCTCGGCGGTCTGGCGCGGCCATGAACGCCCGGCCGCCGAGGGGTGGAAACGGGGTCGCGGGCGGTTGCGAGTTGGGGCTCACAGCCGCCACTAAACGCGGCCCCGGGACGGATAGCGGCGGGATGGAGTGGCCCCGTCCCGCCGCTATGAGGCAGTGTGTCTACTGGGGGGACCGATTGTCCCCCCGGGGGATGGGCCCGAAAGCGCGGGCACGGGGAGGATACCGGAAGAATGCTTCGAGCGATTCCCGGTATCCTCCCAAAGCGTGCCGAAGGGTCACCGTGGGGTTTTTAGTGGGTAGGTCCCGCGCCTGTCGATGTACGGGCGCGGGGAATACCACACACCCCTCCCACCTCTCCCCAAGGAGGTGGGAGGGAGTCTTTCGAAGATTTTCCCCACGACAAAAAAAAAAAAAAAAAAAAAAAAAAAGTTAAGTCTGGGATTGGTCTGGGATTTGACCTCATCAGACTCATACTTTCGCACACTTCACATACTCGTTGAACAGATCCTGGGTTATTTTCTGGTTTGGATCACATAGTAATGTGGTACCACACTGAAACAGTCGATTAAACCAGGTTTCGATCAATATTTTTGAGGATAACGCATGTTAGGTCTAGGTTAGGCCTGGGATTTTCACTCATCAGTCTCATACTTTCGCATTCTTCACATACTTGTTGAACGGATCCTGGGTTTTTTCTGGTTTGGATCACGTAGTAATGTGGGACCACACTGAAGCAGTCAATTAAACCTGGTTTCGATCAATAGTTTAGAGAATAATTCATGTTAGGTCTAGGTTAGGTCTGGGATTTGCTCTCATCAGGCACATTCTTTCGCATATTTCTCAAACTTGATGGCTAGATCCTGGGCTTTTTCTGGATTGCATCACGTAGTAATGTGGTACCACACTGAAACTTTCAATTAAACCTGGTCTTGATAAATATTTTAAAGGCCAACGCATGTTAGGTCTGGGTTAGGTCTAGGATTTGCCCTCATCAGGCTCATACTTTCGCATATTTCACATACTTCATGGCTAGATCCTGGGCTTTTTCTGGATTGCATCACGTAGTAATGAAGTACAACACTGAAACAGTCAATTAAACCTGGTTTCCATCAATATCTTAAAGGACAACGCAAGTTAGGTCTGGGATAGGTCTTGGATTTGCCCTCATCAGGCTCATACTTTCGCGTTTTTCACATACTGGTTGAACAGATCCTGGGTTTTTTCTGGTTTGGATCACGTAGTAGTGTGGTACCACACTGAAACAGTCCATTATACCTGGTTTGGATCAATATTTTAGAGGATAACGCATGTTAGGTCTAGGTTAGGTCTGGGATTTTCACTCATCAGATCCGTACTTTCGCAGTCTTCACATACTTGTTGAACGGATCCTGATTTTTTTCTGGTTTGGATCACGTTAATGTGGTACCACACTGAAACAGTCGATTAAATCTGGTTTCGATCAATATTTTAGAGGATAACGCTAGTTAGGTCTGGGATTGGTCTGGGATTTGACATCATCAGACTCATACTTTCGCACACTTCACATACTCGTTGAACAGATCCTGGGTTATTTTCTGGTTTGGATCACATAGTAATGTGGTACCACACTGAAACAGTCGATTAAACCAGGTTTCGATCAATATTTTTGAGTATAACGCTTGTTAGGTCTAGGTTAGGCTTGGGATTTTCACTCATCGGACTCATACTTTCGCATTCTTCACATACTTGTTGAACGGATCCTGGGTTTTTTCTGGTTTGGATCACGTAGTAATGTGGGACCACACTGAAACAGTCAATTAAACCTGGTTTCGATCAATAGTTTAGAGAATAATTCATGTTAGGTCTAGGTTAGGTCTGGGATTTGCTCTCATCAGGCACATTCTTACGCATATTTCTCAAACTTGATGGCTAGATCCTGGGCTTTTTCTGGATTGCATCACGTAGTAATGTGGTACCACACTGAAACCTTCAATTAAACCTGGTCTTGATAAATATTTTAAAGGCTAACGCATGTTAGGTCTGGGTTAGGTCTAGGATTTGCCCTCATCAGGCTCATACTATCGCATTTTTCACATACTTGTTGAACAGATCCTGGGTTTTTTCTGGTTTGGATCACGTAGTAGTGTGGTACCACGCTGAAACGGTCAATTAAACCTCGTCTTGATAAATATTTTAGAGGCTAACGCATGTTAGGTCTGGGTTAGGTCTAGGATTTGCCCTCATCAGGCTCATACCTTCGCATATTTCTCATAATGCATGGCTAGATCCTGGGATTTTCTGGTTTGGATCACGTAGCAATGTGGGACCACACTGAAACATTCAATTAAACCTGGTTTCGATCAATATTTTAGAGAATAATTCATGTTAGGTCTAGGTCAGGTCTGGGATTTGCTCTCATCGGGCTCATTCTTTCGCATATTTCTCATACTTGATGGCTAGATCCTGGGCTTCTTCTGGATTGCATCACGTAGTAATGAAGTACAACACTGAAACAGTCAATTAAACCTGGTTTCCATCAATATCTTAGAGGACAACGCAAGTTAGGTCTGGGATATGTCTGGGATTTGCCCTCATCAGGCTCATACTTTCGCGTTTTTCACATACTTGTTGAACGGATCCTGGGTTTTTTCTGGTTTGGATCACGTAGTAATGTGGGACCACACTGAAACAGTCAATTAAACCTGGTTTCGATCAATATTTTAGAGAATAATTCATGTTAGGTCTAGGTCAGGTCTGGGATTTGCTCTCATCAGGCTCATTCTTTCGCATATTTCTCATACTTGATGGCTAGATCCTGGGCTTCTTCTGGATTGCATCACGTAGTAATGAAGTACAACACTGAAACAGTCAATTAAACCTGGTTTCCATCAATATCTTAGAGGACAACGCAAGTTAGGTCTGGGATATGTCTGGGATTTGCCCTCATCAGGCTCATACTTTCGCGTTTTTCACATACTTGTTGAACTGATCCTGGGTTTTTTCTGGTTTGGATCACGTAGTAATGTGGTACCACACTGAAACGGTCAATTAAACCTGGTTTCGATCAAAATTTTAGAGGATAACGCAGGTTAGGTCTAGGTTAGGCCTGGGATTTTCACTCATCAGACTCATACTTTCGCATTCTTCACATACTTGTTGAACGGATCCTGGGTTTTTTCTGGTTTGGATCACGTAGTAATGTGGTACCACACTGAAACGGTCAATTAAACCTGGTTTCGATCAATATTTTAGAGGATAACGCAAGTTAGGTCTGGGATAGGTCTGGGATTTGCCGTCATCAGGCTCATACTTTCGCATTCTTCACATACTTGTTGAACTGATCCTGGGTTTTTTCTGGTTTGGATCACGTAGTAATGTGGTACCACACTGAAACGGTCAATTAAACCTGGTTTCGATCAAAATTTTAGAGGATAACGCAGGTTAGGTCTGGGATAGGTCTGGGAGTTGACCTCATCAGACTCATACTTTCGCACACTTCACATACTCGTTGAACAGATCCTGGGTTATTTTCTGGTATGGATCACATAGTAATGTGGTACCACACTGAAACAGTCGATTAAACCATGTTTCGATCAATATTTTAGAGGAGAACGCATGTTAGGTCTAGGTTAGGCCTGGGATTTTCACTCATCAGACTCATACTTTCGCATTCTTCACATTCTTGTTGAACGGATCCTGGGTTTTTTCTGGTTTGGATCACGTAGTAATGTGGGACCACACTGAAACAGTCAATTAAACCTGGCTTCGATCAATATTTTAGGGAATAATTCATGTTAGGTCAAGGTTAGGTCTGGTATTTGCACTCATCAGGCTCATTCTTTCGCATATTTCTCATACTTCATGGCTAGATGCTGGGCTGTTTCTGGATTGTGTCACGTAGTAATGTGGTACCACACTGAAACGGTCAATTAAACCTCGTCTTGATAAATATTTTAGAGAATAACGCATGTTAGGTCTGGGTTAGGTCCAGGATTTGTCCTCATCAGGCTCATACTTTCGCATATTTCTCATACTTCATGGCTAGATCCTGGGCTATTTCTGGATTGGATCACGTAGTAATGTGGTACTACACTGAAACAGTCAATTAAACCTGGTTTTGATCAATATTTTAGAGAATAATTCATGTTAGGTCTAGGTTAGGTCAGGGATTTGCTCCCATCAGGCTCATTCTTTCGCATATTTCTCATACTTGATGGCTAGATCCTGGGCTTTTTCTGGATAGCATCACGTAGTAATGAAGTACAACACTGAAACAGTCAATTAAACCTGGTTTCGATCAATATTTTAGAGAATAATTCATGTTAGGTCTAGGTTAGGTCTGGGATTTGCTCTCATCAGGCTCATTCTTTCGCATATTTCTCATACTTGATGGCTAGATCCTGGGCTTTTTCTGAATTGCATCACGTAGTAATGAAGTACAACACTGAAACAGTCAATTAAACCTGGTTTCCATCAATATTCTAGAGGACAACGCATGTTAGGTCTAGGTTAGGCCTGGGATTTGCCCTCATCAGAGTCATACTGTCGCAGTTTTAACATACTTGTTGAACGGATCCTGGGTTTTTTCTGGTTTGGTTCACATAGTAATGTGGTACCACACTGAAACATTCAATTAAACCTTTTCTTGATAAATATTTTAGAGGATAACGCATGTTAGGTTTGGGTTAAGTCTGAGGTTTGGCCCTCATCAGGCTCATACTTTCGCATATTTCTCATACTTCATGGCTAGATCCTGGGCTGTTTCTGGATTGTATCAGGTAGTAAAGTGGTACCACACTGAAACATTCAATGAAACCTGGTCTGGATAAATATTTTAGAGGATAACGCATCTTAGGTCTGGGTTAGGTCTAAGATTTGCCCTCATCAGGCTCACAGTTTAGCGTTTTTCACATACTTCTTGAACAGATCCTGGGCTTTCTCTGGTTTGGATCACGAAGTAGTGTGGTACCATACTGAAACAGTCCATTAAACCTGGTCTGGATAAATATTTTAGAGGATAACGCATCTTAGGTCTGGGTTAGGTCTAAGACTTGCCCTCATCAGGCTCACAGTTTAGCGTTTTTCACATACTTGTTGAACGGATCCTGGGTTTTTTCTGGTTTTGATCACGTAGTAATGTGGCACCACACTGAAACATTCAATTAAACCTGGTCTTGATAAATATTTTAGAGAATAACGCATGTTAGGTCTAGGTTAGGTCAGGGATTTGCTCCCATCAGGCTCATTCATTCGCATATTTCTCATACTTGATGGCTAGATCCTGGGCATTTTCTGGATTGCATCACGTAGTAATGAAGTACAACACTGAAACAGTCAATTAAACCTGGTTTCGATCAATATTTTAGAGAATAATTCATGTTAGGTCTAGGTTAGGTCTGGGATTTGCTCTCATCAGGTTCATTCTTTCGCATAGTTCTCATACTTGATGGCTAGATCCTGGGCTTTTTCTGGATTGCATCACGTAGTAATGAAGTACAACACTGAAACAGTCAATTAAACCTGGTTTCCATCAATATGCTAGAGGACAACGCATGTTAGGTCTAGGTTAGGCCTGGGATTTGGCCCCATCAGGGCCATACTGTCGCAGTTTTAACATACTTGTTGAACGGATCCTGGGTTTTTTCTGGTTTGGATCACGTAGTAATGTGGTACCACACTGAAACATTCAATTAAACCTGGTCTTGATAAATATTTTAGAGAATAACGCATGTTAGGTCTAGGTTGGGTCAGGGATTTGCTCCCATCAGGCTCATTCTTTCGCATATTTCTCATACTTGATGGCTAGATCCTGGGCATTTTCTGGATTGCATCACGTAGTAATGACGTACAACACTGAAACAGTCAATTAAACCTGGTTTCGATCAATATTTTAGAGAATAATTCATGTTAGGTCTAGGTTAGGTCTGGGATTTGCTCTCATCAGGTTCATTCTTTCGCATAGTTCTCATACTTGATGGCTAGATCCTGGGCTTTTTCTGGATTGCATCACGTAGTAATGAAGTACAACACTGAAACAGTCAATTAAACCTGGTTTCCATCAATATGCTAGAGGACAACGCATGTTAGGTCTAGGTTAGGCCTGGGATTTGCCCCCATCAGGGCCATACTGTCGCAGTTTTAACATACTTGTTGAACGGATCCTGGGTTTTTTCTGGTTTGGATCACGTAGTAATGTGGTACCACACTGAAACAGTCGATTAAACCTGGTTTCGATCAATATTTTAGAGGATAACGCAAGTTAAGTCTGGGATAGGTCTGGGATTTGACCTCATCAGGCCCATTCTTTCGCATATTTCTCATACATCTTGAACAGATCCTGGGTTTTTTCTGGTTTGGATCACGTAGTAATGTGGGACCACACTGAAACAATCAATTAAACCTGATCCTGATAAATATTTTAGAGGATAACGCATGTTAGGTCTGGGTTAGGTCTAGGATTTGCCCTCATCAGGCTCTTACTTTCGCATATTTCTCATACTTCGTGGCTAGATCCTGGGCTTTTTCTGGATTGCGTCACGTAGTAAAGTGGTACCACACTGAAACATGCAATGAAACCTGGTTTCGATCAATATTTTAGAGGATAACGCATGTTAGGTCTAGGTCAGGCCTGGGATTTTCACTCATCAGACTCATACTTTCGCATTCTTCACATACTTGTTGAGCGGATCCTGGGTTTTTTCTGGTTTGGATCACGTAGTAATGTGGGACCACACTGAAACATTCAATGAAACCTGGTCTGGATAAATATTTTAGAGGATAACGCATCTTAGGTCTGGGTTAGGTCTAAGATTTGCCCTCATCAGGCTCACAGTTTAGCGTTTTTCACATACTTGTTGAACAGATCCTGGGTTTTTTCTGGTTTGGATCACGAAGTAGTGTGGTACCACACTGAAACAGTCCATTAAACCTGGTGTGGATAAATATTTTAGAGGGTAACGCATCTTAGGTCTGGGTTAGGTCTAAGATTTGCCCTCATCAGGCTCACAGTTTAGCGTTTTTCACATACTTGTTGAACAGATCCTGGGTTTTTTCTGGTTTGGATCACGTAGTAATGTGGGACCACACTGAAACAGTCAATTAAACCTGGTTTCGATCAATATTTTAGAGAATAATTCATGTTAGGTCTAGGTCAGGTCTGGGATTTGCTCTCATCGGGCTCATTCTTTCGCATATTTCTCATACTTGATGGCTAGATCCTGGGCTTCTTCTGGATTGCATCACGTAGTAATGAAGTACAACACTGAAACAGTCAATTAAACCTGGTTTCCATCAATATCTTAGAGGACAACGCAAGTTAGGTCTGGGATATGTCTGGGATTTGCCCTCATCAGGCTCATACTTTCGCGTTTTTCACATACTTGTTGAACGGATCCTGGGTTTTTTCTGGTTTGGATCACGTAGTAATGTGGGACCACACTGAAACAGTCAATTAAACCTGGTTTCGATCAATATTTTAGAGAATAATTCATGTTAGGTCTAGGTCAGGTCTGGGATTTGCTCTCATCAGGCTCATTCTTTCGCATATTTCTCATACTTGATGGCTAGATCCTGGGCTTCTTCTGGATTGCATCACGTAGTAATGAAGTACAACACTGAAACAGTCAATTAAACCTGGTTTCCATCAATATCTTAGAGGACAACGCAAGTTAGGTCTGGGATATGTCTGGGATTTGCCCTCATCAGGCTCATACTTTCGCGTTTTTCACATACTTGTTGAACTGATCCTGGGTTTTTTCTGGTTTGGATCACGTAGTAATGTGGTACCACACTGAAACGGTCAATTAAACCTGGTTTCGATCAAAATTTTAGAGGATAACGCAGGTTAGGTCTAGGTTAGGCCTGGGATTTTCACTCATCAGACTCATACTTTCGCATTCTTCACATACTTGTTGAACGGATCCTGGGTTTTTTCTGGTTTGGATCACGTAGTAATGTGGTACCACACTGAAACGGTCAATTAAACCTGGTTTCGATCAATATTTTAGAGGATAACGCAAGTTAGGTCTGGGATAGGTCTGGGATTTGCCGTCATCAGGCTCATACTTTCGCATTCTTCACATACTTGTTGAACTGATCCTGGGTTTTTTCTGGTTTGGATCACGTAGTAATGTGGTACCACACTGAAACGGTCAATTAAACCTGGTTTCGATCAAAATTTTAGAGGATAACGCAGGTTAGGTCTGGGATAGGTCTGGGAGTTGACCTCATCAGACTCATACTTTCGCACACTTCACATACTCGTTGAACAGATCCTGGGTTATTTTCTGGTATGGATCACATAGTAATGTGGTACCACACTGAAACAGTCGATTAAACCATGTTTCGATCAATATTTTAGAGGAGAACGCATGTTAGGTCTAGGTTAGGCCTGGGATTTTCACTCATCAGACTCATACTTTCGCATTCTTCACATTCTTGTTGAACGGATCCTGGGTTTTTTCTGGTTTGGATCACGTAGTAATGTGGGACCACACTGAAACAGTCAATTAAACCTGGCTTCGATCAATATTTTAGGGAATAATTCATGTTAGGTCAAGGTTAGGTCTGGTATTTGCACTCATCAGGCTCATTCTTTCGCATATTTCTCATACTTCATGGCTAGATGCTGGGCTGTTTCTGGATTGTGTCACGTAGTAATGTGGTACCACACTGAAACAGTCAATTAAACCTCGTCTTGATAAATATTTTAGAGAATAACGCATGTTAGGTCTGGGTTAGGTCCAGGATTTGTCCTCATCAGGCTCATACTTTCGCATATTTCTCATACTTCATGGCTAGATCCTGGGCTATTTCTGGATTGGATCACGTAGTAATGTGGTACTACACTGAAACAGTCAATTAAACCTGGTTTTGATCAATATTTTAGAGAATAATTCATGTTAGGTCTAGGTTAGGTCAGGGATTTGCTCCCATCAGGCTCATTCTTTCGCATATTTCTCATACTTGATGGCTAGATCCTGGGCTTTTTCTGGATAGCATCACGTAGTAATGAAGTACAACACTGAAACAGTCAATTAAACCTGGTTTCGATCAATATTTTAGAGAATAATTCATGTTAGGTCTAGGTTAGGTCTGGGATTTGCTCTCATCAGGCTCATTCTTTCGCATATTTCTCATACTTGATGGCTAGATCCTGGGCTTTTTCTGAATTGCATCACGTAGTAATGAAGTACAACACTGAAACAGTCAATTAAACCTGGTTTCCATCAATATTCTAGAGGACAACGCATGTTAGGTCTAGGTTAGGCCTGGGATTTGCCCTCATCAGAGTCATACTGTCGCAGTTTTAACATACTTGTTGAACGGATCCTGGGTTTTTTCTGGTTTGGTTCACATAGTAATGTGGTACCACACTGAAACATTCAATTAAACCTTTTCTTGATAAATATTTTAGAGGATAACGCATGTTAGGTTTGGGTTAAGTCTGAGGTTTGGCCCTCATCAGGCTCATACTTTCGCATATTTCTCATACTTCATGGCTAGATCCTGGGCTGTTTCTGGATTGTATCAGGTAGTAAAGTGGTACCACACTGAAACATTCAATGAAACCTGGTCTGGATAAATATTTTAGAGGATAACGCATCTTAGGTCTGGGTTAGGTCTAAGATTTGCCCTCATCAGGCTCACAGTTTAGCGTTTTTCACATACTTCTTGAACAGATCCTGGGCTTTCTCTGGTTTGGATCACGAAGTAGTGTGGTACCATACTGAAACAGTCCATTAAACCTGGTCTGGATAAATATTTTAGAGGATAACGCATCTTAGGTCTGGGTTAGGTCTAAGACTTGCCCTCATCAGGCTCACAGTTTAGCGTTTTTCACATACTTGTTGAACGGATCCTGGGTTTTTTCTGGTTTTGATCACGTAGTAATGTGGCACCACACTGAAACATTCAATTAAACCTGGTCTTGATAAATATTTTAGAGAATAACGCATGTTAGGTCTAGGTTAGGTCAGGGATTTGCTCCCATCAGGCTCATTCATTCGCATATTTCTCATACTTGATGGCTAGATCCTGGGCATTTTCTGGATTGCATCACGTAGTAATGAAGTACAACACTGAAACAGTCAATTAAACCTGGTTTCGATCAATATTTTAGAGAATAATTCATGTTAGGTCTAGGTTAGGTCTGGGATTTGCTCTCATCAGGTTCATTCTTTCGCATAGTTCTCATACTTGATGGCTAGATCCTGGGCTTTTTCTGGATTGCATCACGTAGTAATGAAGTACAACACTGAAACAGTCAATTAAACCTGGTTTCCATCAATATGCTAGAGGACAACGCATGTTAGGTCTAGGTTAGGCCTGGGATTTGGCCCCATCAGGGCCATACTGTCGCAGTTTTAACATACTTGTTGAACGGATCCTGGGTTTTTTCTGGTTTGGATCACGTAGTAATGTGGTACCACACTGAAACATTCAATTAAACCTGGTCTTGATAAATATTTTAGAGAATAACGCATGTTAGGTCTAGGTTGGGTCAGGGATTTGCTCCCATCAGGCTCATTCTTTCGCATATTTCTCATACTTGATGGCTAGATCCTGGGCATTTTCTGGATTGCATCACGTAGTAATGACGTACAACACTGAAACAGTCAATTAAACCTGGTTTCGATCAATATTTTAGAGAATAATTCATGTTAGGTCTAGGTTAGGTCTGGGATTTGCTCTCATCAGGTTCATTCTTTCGCATAGTTCTCATACTTGATGGCTAGATCCTGGGCTTTTTCTGGATTGCATCACGTAGTAATGAAGTACAACACTGAAACAGTCAATTAAACCTGGTTTCCATCAATATGCTAGAGGACAACGCATGTTAGGTCTAGGTTAGGCCTGGGATTTGCCCCCATCAGGGCCATACTGTCGCAGTTTTAACATACTTGTTGAACGGATCCTGGGTTTTTTCTGGTTTGGATCACGTAGTAATGTGGTACCACACTGAAACAGTCGATTAAACCTGGTTTCGATCAATATTTTAGAGGATAACGCAAGTTAAGTCTGGGATAGGTCTGGGATTTGACCTCATCAGGCCCATTCTTTCGCATATTTCTCATACATCTTGAACAGATCCTGGGTTTTTTCTGGTTTGGATCACGTAGTAATGTGGGACCACACTGAAACAATCAATTAAACCTGATCCTGATAAATATTTTAGAGGATAACGCATGTTAGGTCTGGGTTAGGTCTAGGATTTGCCCTCATGAGGCTCTTACTTTCGCATATTTCTCATACTTCGTGGCTAGATCCTGGGCTTTTTCTGGATTGCGTCACGTAGTAAAGTGGTACCACACTGAAACATGCAATGAAACCTGGTTTCGATCAATATTTTAGAGGATAACGCATGTTAGGTCTAGGTCAGGCCTGGGATTTTCACTCATCAGACTCATACTTTCGCATTCTTCACATACTTGTTGAGCGGATCCTGGGTTTTTTCTGGTTTGGATCACGTAGTAATGTGGGACCACACTGAAACATTCAATGAAACCTGGTCTGGATAAATATTTTAGAGGATAACGCATCTTAGGTCTGGGTTAGGTCTAAGATTTGCCCTCATCAGGCTCACAGTTTAGCGTTTTTCACATACTTGTTGAACAGATCCTGGGTTTTTTCTGGTTTGGATCACGAAGTAGTGTGGTACCACACTGAAACAGTCCATTAAACCTGGTCTGGATAAATATTTTAGAGGGTAACGCATCTTAGGTCTGGGTTAGGTCTAAGATTTGCCCTCATCAGGCTCACAGTTTAGCGTTTTTCACATACTTGTTGAACAGATCCTGGGTTTTTTCTGGTTTGGATCACGAAGTAGTGTGGTACCACACTGAAACAGTCCATTAAACCAGGTCTCGCTCAATATTTTAGAGGATAACGCATGTTAGGTCTAGGTTAGCTCTGGGATTTGCTCTCATCAGGCTCATTCTTTCGCATATTTCTCATACTTGGTGGCTAGATCCTGGGCTTTTTCTGGATTGCATCACGTAGTAATGTAGTACCACACTGAAACAGTCAATGAAACCTGGTTTCCATCAATATTTTAGAGGACAACGCAAGTTAGGTCTAGGTAAGGCCTGAGATTTTCACTGATCAGACTCATACTTTCGCATTCTTCACATACTTGTTGAACGGATCCTGGGTTTTTTCTGGTTTTGATCACGTAGTAATGAGGTACCACAATGAAACATTCAATTAAACCTGGTCTTGATAACAATTTTACAGAATAACGCATGTTAGGTCTGGTTTAGGTCTAGGATTTGCCCTCATCAGGCTCATACTTTCGCATATTTCTCATACTTCATGGCTAGATCCTGGGCTATTTCTGGATTGGATCACGTAGTAATGTGGTACCACACTGAAACAGTCAATTAAACCTGGTTTTGATCAATATTTTAGAGAATAATTCATGTTAGGTCTAGGTTAGGTCAGGGATTTGCTCTCATCAGGCTCATTCTTTCGCATATTTCTCATACTTGATGGCTAGATCCTGGGCTTTTGCTGGATTGCATCAGGTAGTAATGAAGTACAACACTGAAACAGTCAATTAAACCTGGTTTCGATCAATATTTTAGAGAATAATTCATGTTAGGTCTAGGTTAGGTCTGGGATTTGCTCTCATCAGGCTCATTCTTTCGCATATTTCTCATACTTGATGGCTAGATCCTGGGCTCTTTCTGGATTGCATCACGTAGTAATGAAGTACAACACTGAAACAGTCAATTAAACCTGGTTTCCATCAATATTTTATAGGACAGCGCATGTTAGGTCTAGGTTAGGCCTGGGATTTGCCCTCATCAGGCTCATACTGTCGCAGTTTTAACATACTTGTTGAACGGATACTGGGTTTTTTCTGGTTTGGTTCACGTAGTAATGTGGTACCACACTGAAACTTTCAATTAAACCTGGTCTTGATAAATATTTTAGAGGATAACGCATGTTAGGTTTGGGTTAGGTCTAGGATTTGCCCTCATCAGGCTCATACTTTCGCATATTTCTCATACTTCATGGCTAGATCCTGGGCTGTTTCTGGACTGTATCACGTAGTAATGTGGTACCACGCTGAAACAGTCGATTAAACCTGGTTTCGACCAATATTTTAGAGGATAACGCAAGTTAAGTCTGGGATAGGTCTGGGATTTGACCTCATCAGACTCATACTTTCGCATTCTTCACATACTTGTTGAACGGATCCTGGGTTTTTTCTGGTTTGGATCACGTAGTAATGTGGGACCACACTGAAACAGTCGACTAAACCTAGTTTCGATGAATATTTTAGAGGATAACGCATGTTAGGTCTGGGTTAGGCCTGGGATTTTGCCTCATCAGACTCATACTTTCGCATTCTTCACATACTTGTTGAACGGATCCTGGGTTTTTTCTGGTTTGGATCACGTAGTATTGTGGGACCACACTGAGGCAGTCAAGTAAACCTGGTTTCGATCAATATTTTAGAGAATAATTCATGTTAGGTCTAGGTTAGGTCTGGGATTTGCTCTCATCAGACTCATACTTTCGCACACTTCACATACTCCTTGAACAGATCCTGGGTTATTTTCTGGTTTGGATCACATAGTAATGTGGTACCACACTGAAACAGTCGATTAAACTAGGTTTCGATCTATATTTTAGAGGATAACGCATGTTAGGTCTAGGTTAGGCCTGGGATTTTCACCCATCAGACTCATACTTTCGCATTCTTCACATACTTGTTGAACGGATCCTGGGTTTTGTCTGGTTTGGATCACGTAGTAATGTGGGACCACACTGAAACAGTCAAGTAAACCTGATCTTGATAAATATTTTAGAGGATAACGCATGTTAGCTCTGGGTTAGGTCTAGGATTTGCTCTCATCAGGCTCTTACTTTCGCATATTTCTCATACTTCATGGCTAGATCCTGGGCTATTTCTGGATTGGATCAGGTAGTAATGCGGTACCATACTGAAACAGTCAATTAAACCTGGTTTTGATCAATATTTTAGAGAATATGTTAGGTCTAGGTTAGGTCAGGGATTTGCTCCCATCAGGCTCATTCTTTCGCATATTTCTCATACTTGATGGCTACATCCTGGGCTTTTTCTGGATTGCATCACGTAGTAATGAAGTACAACACTGAAACAGTCAATTAAACGTGGTTTCGATCAATATTTTAGAGAATAATTCATGTTAGGTCTAGGTTAGGTCTGGGATTTGCTCTCATCAGGCTCATTCTTTCGCATATTTCTCATACTTGATGGCTAGATCCTGGGCTTTTTCTGGATTGCATCACGTAGTAATGAAGTACAACACTGAAACAGTCAATTAAACCTGGTTTCCATCAATATTCTAGAGGACAACGCATGTTAGGTCTAGGTTAGGCCTGGGATTTGCCCTCATCAGAGTCATACTGTCGCAGTTTTAACATACTTGTTGAACGGATCCTGGGTTTTTTCTGGTTTGGTTCACGTAGTAATGTGGTACCACACTGAAACAATCAATTAAACCTTTTCTTGATATATATTTTAGAGGATAACGCATGTTAGGTCTGGGTTAGGTCTAAGATTTGCCCTCATCAGGCTCACAGTTTAGCGTTTTTCACATACTTGTTGAACAGATCCTGGGTTTTTTCTGGTTTGGATCACGAAGTAGTGTGGTACCACACTGAAACAGTCCATTAAACCTGGTCTGGATAAATATTTTAGAGGGTAACGCATCTTACGTCTGGGTTAGGTCTAAGATTTGCCCTCATCAGGCTCACAGTTTAGCGTTTTTCACATACTTGTTGAACAGATCCTGGGTTTTTTCTGGTTTGGATCACGAAGTAGTGTGGTACCACACTGAAACAGTCCATTAAACCAGGTCTCGCTCAATATTTTAGAGGATAACGCATGTTAGGTCTAGGTTAGCTCTGGGATTTGCTCTCATCAGGCTCATTCTTTCGCATATTTCTCATACTTGGTGGCTAGATCCTGGGCTTTTTCTGGATTGCATCACGTAGTAATGTAGTACCACACTGAAACAGTCAATGAAACCTGGTTTCCATCAATATTTTAGAGGACAACGCAAGTTAGGTCTAGGTAAGGCCTGAGATTTTCACTGATCAGACTCATACGTTCGCATTCTTCACATACTTGTTGAACGGATCCTGGGTTTTTTCTGGTTTTGATCACGTAGTAATGAGGTACCACAATGAAACATTCAATTAAACCTGGTCTTGATAACAATTTTACAGAATAACGCATGTTAGGTCTGGTTTAGGTCTAGGATTTGCCCTCATCAGGCTCATACTTTCGCATATTTCTCATACTTCATGGCTAGATCCTGGGCTATTTCTGGATTGGATCACGTAGTAATGTGGTACCACACTGAAACAGTCAATTAAACCTGGTTTTGATCAATATTTTAGAGAATAATTCATGTTAGGTCTAGGTTAGGTCAGGGATTTGCTCTCATCAGGCTCATTCTTTCGCATATTTCTCATACTTGATGGCTAGATCCTGGGCTTTTTCTGGATTGCATCAGGTAGTAATGAAGTACAACACTGAAACAGTCAATTAAACCCGGTTTCGATCAATATTTTAGAGAATAATTCATGTTAGGTCTAGGTTTGGTCTGGGATTTGCTCTCATCAGGCTCATTCTTTCGCATATTTCTCATACTTGATGGCTAGATGCTGGGCTTTTTCTGGATTGCATCTCGTAGTAATGAAGTACAACACTGAAACAGTCAATTAAACCTGGTTTCGATCAATATTTTAGAGAATAATTCATGTTAGGTCTAGGTTAGGTCAGGGATTTGCTCCCATCAGGCTCATTCTTTCGCATATTTCTCATACTTGATGGCTAGATCCTGGGCTGTTTCTGGATTGTATCAGGTAGTAAAGTGGTACCACACTGAAACATTCAATGAAACCTGGTCTGGATAAATATTTTAGAGGATAACGCATCTTAGGTCTGGGTTAGGTCTAAGATTTGCCCTCATCAAGCTCACAGTTTAGCGTTTTTCACATACTTCTTGAACAGATCCTGGGCTTTCTCTGGTTTGGATCACGAAGTAGTGTGGTACCACACTGAAACAGTCCATTAAACCTGGTCTGGATAAATATTTTAGAGGATAACGCATCTTAGGTCTGGGTTAGGTCTAAGATTTGCCCTCATCAGGCTCACAGTTTAGCGTTTTTCACATACTTGTTGTACAGATCCTGGGTTTTTTCTGGTTTGGATCACGAAGTAGTGTGGTACCACACTGAAACAGTCCATTAAACCTCGTTTCGCTCAATATTTTAGAGGATAACGCATGTTAGGTCTAGGTCAGGCCTCGGATTTGCTCTCATCAGGCTCATTCTTTCGGATATTTCTCATACTTGATGGCTAGATCCTGGGCTTTTTCTGGATTGCATCACGCAGTAATGTAGTACCACACTGAAACAGTCCATTAAACCAGGTTTCGATCAATATCTTAGAGGACAACGCAAGTTAGGTCTGGGATAGGTCTGGGATTTGCCCTCATCAGGCTCATACTTTCGCATATTTCTCATACTTCATGGCTAGATCCTGGGCTATTTCTGGATTGGATCAGGTAGTAATGTGGTATCACACTGAAACAGTCAATTAAACCTGGTTTTGATCAATGTTTTAGAGAATAATTCATGTTAGGTCTAGGTTAGGTCAGGGATTTGCTCCCATCAGGCTCATTCTTTCGCATATTTCTCATACTTGATGGCTAGATCCTGGGCTTTTTCTGGATTGCATCACGTAGTAATGAAGTACAACACTGAAACAGTCAATTAAACCTGGTTTCGATCAATATTTTAGAGAATAATTCATGTTAGGTCTAGGTTAGGTCTGGGATTTGCTCTCATCAGGCTCATTCTTTCGCATATTTCTCATACTTGATGGCTAGATCCTGGGCGTTTTCTGGATTGCATCACGTAGTAATGAAGTACAACACTGAAACAGTCAATTAAACCTGGTTTCCATCAATATTCTAGAGGACAACGCATGTTAGGTCTAGGTTAGGCCTGGGATTTGCCCTCATCAGAGTCATACTGTCGCAGTTTTAACATACTTGTTGAACGGATCCTGGGTTTTTTCTGGTTTGGTTCACGTAGTAATGTGGTACCACACTGAAACAATCAACTAAACCTTTTCTTGATAAATATTTTAGAGGATAACGCATGTTAGGTTTGGGTTAAGTCTGAGGTTTGGCCCTCATCAGGCACATACTTTCGCATATTTCTCAAACTTCATGGCTAGATCCTGGGCTGTTTCTGGATTGTATCAGGTAGTAAAGTGGTACCACACTGAAACATTCAATGAAACCTGGTCTGGATAAATATTTTAGAGGATAACGCATCTTAGGTCTGGGTTAGGTCTAAGATTTGCCCTCACAGGCTCACAGTTTAGCGTTTTTCACATACTTCTTGAACGGATCCTGGGCTTTCTCTGGTTTGGATCACGAAGTAGCGTGGTACCACACTGAAACAGTCCATTAAACCAGGTTTCGATCAATATCTTAGAGGACAACGCAAGTTAGGTCTGGGATAGGTCTGGGATTTGCCCTCATCAGGCTCATACTTTCGCATATTTCTCATACTTCATGGCTAGATCCTGGGCTTTTTCTGGATTGCATCTCGTAGTAATGAAGTACAACACTGAAACAGTCAATTAAACCTGGTTTCGATCAATGTTTTAGAGAATAACTCATGTTAGGTCTAGGTTAGGTCTGGGATTTGCTCTCTTCAGGCTCATTCTTTCGCATATTTCTCATACTTGATGGCTAGATCCTGGGCTTTTTCTGGATTGCATCACGTAGTAAAGTGGTACCACACTGAAACAGTCAATGAAACCTGGTTTGCATCACTATTTTAGAGGACAACGCATGCTAGGTCTAGGTTAGGCCTGGGATTTGCCCTCATCAGGGTCATACTGTCGCAGTTTTAACATACTTGTTGAACGGATCCTGGGTTTTTTCTGGTTTGGTTCACGTAGTAATGTGGTACCACACTGAAACATTCAACTAAACCTGGTCTTGATAAATATTTTAGAGGATAACGCATGTTAGGTTTGGGTTGGGTCTAGGATTTGCCCTCATCAGGCTCATACTTTCGCATATTTCTCATACTTCATGGCTAGATCCTGGGCTGTTTCTGGATTGTATCACGTAGTAATGTGGTACCACACTGAAACAGTCGATTAAACCTGGTTTCGATCAATATTTTAGAGGATAACGCACGTTAAGTCTGGGATAGGTCTGGGATTTGACCTCATCAGACTCATACTTTCGCATTCTTCACATACTTGTTGAATGGATCCTGGGTTTTTTCTGGTTTGGATCACGTAGTAATGTGGGGCCACACTGAAACAATCAATTAAACCTGGTCTTGATAAATATTTTAGAGAATAACGCATGTTAGGTCTAGGTTAGGTCAGGGATTTGCTCCCATCAGGCTCATACTTTCGCATATTTCTCATACTTCATGGCTAGATCCTGGGCTATTTCTGGATTGGATCAGGTAGTAATGTGGTACCACACTGAAACAGTCAATTAAACCTGGTTTTGATCAATATTTTAGAGAATAATTCATGTTAGGTCTAGGTTAGGTCAGGGATTTGCTCTCATCAGGCTCATTCTTTCGCATATTTCTCATACTTGATGGCTAGATCCTGGGCTTTTTCTGGATTGCATCTCGTAGTAATGAAGTACAACACTGAAACAGTCAATTAAACCTGGTTTCGATCAATATTTTAGAGAATAATTCATGTTAGGTCTAGGTTAGCTCAGGGATTTGCTCCCATCAGGCTCATTCTTTCGCATATTTCTCATACTTGATGGCTAGATCCTGGGCTGTTTCTGGATTGTATCAGGTAGTAAAGTGGTACCACACTGAAACATTCAATGAAACCTGGTCTGGATAAATATTTTAGAGGATAACGCATCTTAGGTCTGGGTTAGATCTAAGATTTGCCCTCATCAAGATCACAGTTTAGCGTTTTTCACATACTTCTTGAACAGATCCTGGGCTTTCTCTGGTTTGGATCACGAAGTAGTGTGGTACCACACTGAAACAGTCCATTAAACCTGGTCTGGATAAATATTTTAGAGGATAACGCATCTTAGGTCTGGGTTAGGTCTAAGATTTGCCCTCATCAGGCTCACAGTTTAGCGTTTTTCACATACTTGTTGTACAGATCCTGGGCTTTTTCTGGTTTGGATCACGAAGTAGTGTGGTACCACACTGAAACAGTCCATTAAACCTCGTTTCGCTCAATATTTTAGAGGATAATGCATGTTAGGTCTAGGTCAGGCCTCGGATTTGCTCTCATCAGGCTCATTCTTTCGGATATTTCTCATACTTGATGGCTAGATCCTGGGCTTTTTCTGGATTGCATCACGCAGTAATGTAGTACCACACTGAAACAGTCAATGAAACCTGGTTTCCATCAATATTTTAGAGGACAACGCAAGTTAGGTCTAGGTAAGGTCTGAGATTTTCACTGATCAGACTCATACTTTCGCATTCTTCACATACTTGTTGAACGGATCCTGGGTTTTTTCTGGTTTTGATCACGTAGTAATGTGGTACCACACTGAAACATTCAATTAAACCTGGTCTTGATAAATATTTTAGAGAATAACGCATGTTAGGTCTAGGTTAGGTCAGGGATTTGCTCCCATCAGGCTCATTCTTTAGCATATTTCTCATACTTGATGGCTAGATCCTGGGCTTTTTCTGGATTGCATCACGTAGTAATGTAGTACAACACTGAAACAGTCAATTAAACCTGGTTGCGATCAATATTTTAGAGAATAATTCATGTTAGGTCTAGGTTAGGTGTGGGATTTGCTCTCATCAGGTTCATTCTTTCGCATATTTCTCATACTTGATGGCTAGATCCTGGGCTTTTTCTGGATTGCCTCACGTAGTAATGTAGTACCACACTGAAACAGTCAATGAAACCTGGTTTCCATCAATATTTTAGAGGACAACGCAAGTTAGGTCTAGGTGAGGCCTGAGATTTTCACTGATCAGACTCATACTTTCGCATTCTTCGCATACTTGTTGAACGGATCCTGGGTTTTTTCTGGTTTTGATCACGTAGTGTTGTGGTACCACACTGAAACATTCAATTAAACCTGGTCTTGATAAATATTTTGGAGGATAACGCATGTTAGGTTTGGGTTAGGTCTAGGATTTGCCCTCATCAGGCTCATACTTTCGCATATTTCTCATACTTCATGGCTAGATCCTGGGCTGTTTCTGGATTGTATCACGTAGTAATGTGGCACCACGCTGAAACAGTCGATTAAACCTGGTTTCGAACAATATTTTAGAGGATAACGCAAGTTAAGTCTGGGATAGGTCTGGGATTTGACCTCATCAGACTCATACTTTCGCGTTTTTCACATACTTGTTGAATGGATCCTGCGTTTTTTCTGGTTTGGATCACGTAGTAATGTGGGACCACACTGAAACAGTCAATTCAACCTGGTTTCGATCAATATTTTAGAGAATAATTCATGTTAGGTCTAGGTTAGGTCTGGGATTTGCTCTCATCAGGGTCACAGTTTAGCGTTTTTCACATACTTGTTGAACAGATCCTGGGTTTTTTCTGGTTTGGATCACGAAGTAGTGTGGTACCACACTGAAACAGTCCATTAAACCTGGTCTCGATCAATATTTTAGGGGATAACGCATGTTAGGTCTAGGTTAGGTCTGGGATTTGCTCTCATCAGGCTCATTCTTTCGCGTATTTCTCATACTTCATGGCTAGATCCTGGGCTATTTCTGGATTGGATCAGGTAGTAATGTGGTATCACACTGAAACAGTCAATTAAACCTGGTTTTGATCAATGTTTTAGAGAATAATTCATGTTAGGTCTAGGTTAGGTCAGGGATTTGCTCCCATCAGGCTCATTCTTTCGCATATTTCTCATACTTGATGGCTAGATCCTGGGCTTTTTCTGGATTGCATCACGTAGTAATGAAGTACAACACTGAAACAGTCAATTAAACCTGGTTTCGATCAATATTTTAGAGAATAATTCATGTTAGGTCTAGGTTAGGTCTGGGATTTGCTCTCATCAGGCTCATTCTTTCGCATATTTCTCATACTTGATGGCTAGATCCTGGGCGTTTTCTGGATTGCATCACGTAGTAATGAAGTACAACACTGAAACAGTCAATTAAACCTGGTTTCCATCAATATTCTAGAGGACAACGCATGTTAGGTCTAGGTTAGGCCTGGGATTTGCCCTCATCAGAGTCATACTGTCGCAGTTTTAACATACTTGTTGAACGGATCCTGGGTTTTTTCTGGTTTGGTTCACGTAGTAATGTGGTACCACACTGAAACAATCAATTAAACCTTTTCTTGATAAATATTTTAGAGGATAACGCATGTTAGGTTTGGGTTAAGTCTGAGGTTTGGCCCTCATCAGGCTCATACTTTCGCATATTTCTCAAACTTCATGGCTAGATCCTGGGCTGTTTCTGGATTGTATCAGGTAGTAAAGTGGTACCACACTGAAACATTCAATGAAACCTGGTCTGGATAAATATTTTAGAGGATAACGCATCTTAGGTCTGCGTTAGGTCTAAGATTTGCCTTCATCAGGCTCACAGTTTAGCGTTTTTCACATACTTCTTGAACAGATCCTGGGCTTTCTCTGGTTTGGATCACGAAGTAGCGTGGTACCACACTGAAACAGTCCATTAAACCAGGTTTCGATCAATATCTTAGAGGACAACGCAAGTTAGGTCTGGGATAGGTCTGGGATTTGCCCTCATCAGGCTCATACTTTCGCATATTTCTCAAACTTCATGGCTAGATCCTGGGCTATTTCTGGATTGGATCAGGTAGTAATGTGGTACCACACTGAAACAGTCAATTAAACCTGGTTTTGATCAATATTTTAGAGAATAATTCATGTTAGGTCTAGGTTAGGTCAGGGATTTGCTCTCATAAGGCTCATTCTTTCGCATATTTCTCATACTTGATGGCTAGATCCTGGGCTTTTTCTGGATTGCATCACGTAGTAATGAAGTACAACACTGAAACAGTCAATTAAACCTGGTTTCTATCAATATTTTAGAGAATAATTCATGTTAGGTCTAGGTTAGGTCTGGGATTTTCACTCATCAGACTCATACTTTCGCAGTCTTTACATACTTGTTGAACGGATCCTGGATTTTTTCTGGTTTGGATCACGTAGTAATGTGGTGCCAGACTAAAACAGTCGATTAAACCTGGTTTCGATCAATATCTTAGAGGACAACGCAAGTTAGGTCTGGGATATGTCTGGGGTTTGCCCTCATCAGGCTCATACTTTCGCGTTTTTAACATACTTGTTGAACAGATCCTGGGTTTTTTCTGGTTTGGATCACGTAGTAGTGTGGTACCACGCTGAAACAGTCCATTAAACCTGGTTTGGATCAATATTTTAGAGGATAACGCATGTTAGGTCTAGGTTAGGCCTGGGATTTTCACTCATCAGACTCATACTTTCGCATTCTTCACATACTTGTTGAACGGATCCTGGGTTATTTCTGGTTTGGATCACGTAGTAATGTGGGACCACACTGAAACAGTCAATTAAACCTGGTTTCGATCAATATTTTAGAGAATAATTCATGTTAGGTCTATGTTAGGTCTATGTTAGGTCTGGGATTTGCTCTCATCAGGCTCATTCTTTCGCATATTTCTCATACATGTTGAACAGATCCTCGGTTTTTTCTGGTTTGGATCACGTAGTAATGTGGGACCACAGTGAAACAATCAATTAACCCTGGTCTTGATAAATATTTTAGAGGATAACGCATGTTAGGTCTGGGTTAGGTCTAGGATTTGCCCTCATCAGGCTCATACTTTCGCATATTTCTCATACTTCAAGGCTAGATCCTGGGCTGTTTCTGGATTGTATCACGTAGTAATGTGGTACCACGCTGAAACAGTCAATTACACCTGGTTTCGATCAATATTTTAGAGGATAACGCATGTTAGTTCTGGGTTAGGTCTAGGATTTTCACTGATCAGACTCATACTTTCGCATTCTTCACATACTTGTTGAACAGATCCTGGGTTTTTTCTAGTTTGGATCACGTAGTAATGTGGTACCACACTGAAACAGTCCATTAAACCTGGTTTGGATCAATATTTTAGAGGATAACGCATGTTAGGTCTAGGTTAGGCCTGGGATTTTCACTCACCAGACTCATATTTTCGCATTCTTCACATACTTGTTGAACGGATCCTGGGTTATTTCTGGTTTGGATCACGTAGTAATGTGGGACCACACTGAAACAGTCCATTAAACCTGGTTTCGCTCAATATTTTAGAGGATAACGCATGTAAGGTCTAGGTTAGGTCTGGGATTTGCTCTCATCAGGCTCATTCTTTCGCATATTTCTCATACTTGATGGCTAGATCCTGGGTTTTTTCTGGTTTGGATCACGTAGTAATGTGGTACCACACTGATACAGTCGATTGAACCAGGTTTCGATTAATATTTTTGAGGATAACGCATGTTAGGTCTAGGTTAGGCCTGGGATTTTCACTCATCAGACTCATACTTTCGCATTCTTCACATACTTGTTGAACGGATCCTGGGTTTTTTCTGGTTTGGATCACGTAGTAATGTGGGACCACACTGAAACAGTCAACTAAACCTGGTTTCGATCAATATTTTAGAGAATAATTCATGTTAGGTCTAGGTTAGGCCCGGGATTTGCTCTCATCAGGCTCATTCTTTCGCATATTTCTCATACTTGATGGCTAGCTCCTGGGCTTTTTCTGGATTGCATCACGTAGTAATGAAGTACAACACTGAAACAGTCAATTAAACCTGGTTTCCATCTATATCTTAGAGGACAACGCAAGTTAGGTCTGGGATATGTCTGGGATTTGCCCTCATCAGGCTCATACTTTCGCGTTTTTCACATACTTGTTGAACGGATCCTGGGTTTTTTCTGGTTTGGATCAGGTAGTAGTGTGGTACCACACTGAAACAGTCCATTAAACCTGGTTGCGATCAATATTTTAGAGGATAACGCATGTTAGGTCTGGGTTAGGTCTAGGATTTGCCCTCATCAGGCTCATTCTTTCGCATATTTCTCAAACTTGATGGCTAGATCCTGGGTTTTTTCTAGTTTGGATCACGTAGTAATGTGGTACCACACTGAAACATTCAATTAAACCTGGTCTTGATAAATATTTTAGAGAATAACGCATGGTAGGTCTGGGTTAGGTCTAGGATTTGCCCTCATCAGGCTCATACTTTCGCATATTTCTCATACTTCATGGCTAGATCCTGGGCTATTTCTGGATTGGATCACGAAGTAGTGTGGTACCACACTGAGACAGTCCATTAAACCTGGTTTCGCTCAATATTTTAGAGGATAACGCATGTTAGGTCTAGGTTAGGTCAGGGATTTGCTCTCATCAGGCTCATTCTTTCGCATATTTCTCATACTTCATGGCTAGATCCTGGGCTTTTTTTGGATTGCATCACGTAGTAATGAAGTACAACACTGAAACAGTCAATTAAACCTGGTTTCCATCAATATCTTAGAGGACAACGCAAGTTAGGTCTGGGATAGGACTTGGATTTGCCCTCATCAGGCTCATACTGTCGCGTTTTTCAGATACTTGTTGAACAGATCCTTGGTTTTTTCTGGTTTGGATCACGTAGTATTGTGGTACCACACTGAAACAGTCCATTATACCTGGTTTGGATCAATATTTTAGAGGATAACGCATGTTAGGTCTAGGTTAGGTCTGGGATTTTCACTCATCAGACTCATACTTTCGCAGTCTTCACATACTTGTTGAACGGATCCTGGGTTTTTTCTGGTTTGGATCACGTAGTAATGTGGTACCACACTGAAACAGTCGATAAAAGCTGGTTTCGATCAATATTTTTGGGGATAACGCATGTTAGGTCGAGGTTAGGCCTGGGATTTTCACTGATCAGACTCATACTTTCGCATTCTTCACATACTTGTTGAACAGATCCTGGGTTTTTTCTAGTTTGGATCACGTAGTAATGTGGGACCACACTGAAACAGTCGATTGAACCAGGTTTCGATCAATATTTTTGAGGATAACGCATGTTAGGTCTAGGTTAGGCCTGGGATTTTCACTCATCAGACTCATACTTTCGCATTCTTCACATACTTGTTGAACGGATCCTGGGTTTTTTCTGGTTTGGATCACGTAGTAATGTGGGACCACACTGAAACAATCAATTAAACCTTGTCTTGATAAATATTTTAGAGGATAACGCATGTTAGTTCTGGGTTAGGTCTAGGATTTTCACTGATCAGACTCATACTTTCGCATTCTTCACATACTTCTTGAACAGATCCTGGGTTTTTTCTGGTTTGGATCACGTAGTAATGTGGGACCACACTGAAACAGTCAATTAAACCTGGTTTCGATCAATATTTTAGAGAATAATTCATGTTAGGTCTAGGTTAGGCCAGGGATTTGCTCTCATAAGGCTCATTCTTTCGCATATTTCTCATACTTGATGGCTAGATCCTGGGCTTTTTCTGGATTGCATCACGTAGTAATGAAGTACAACACTGAAACAGTCAATTAAACCTGGTTTCTATCAATATTTTAGAGAATAATTCATGTTAGGTCTAGGTTAGGTCTGGGATTTTCACTCATCAGACTCATACTTTCGCAGTCTTTACATACTTGTTGAACGGATCCTGGGTTTTTTCTGGTTTGGATCACGTAGTAATGTGGTGCCAGACTAAAACAGTCGATTAAACCTGGTTTCGATCAATATCTTAGAGGACAACGCAAGTTAGGTCTGGGATATGTCTGGGGTTTGCCCTCATCAGGCTCATACTTTCGCGTTTTTAACATACTTGTTGAACAGATCCTGGGTTTTTTCTGGTTTGGATCACGTAGTAGTGTGGTACCACGCTGAAACAGTCCATTAAACCTGGTTTGGATCAATATTTTAGAGGATAACGCATGTTAGGTCTAGGTTAGGCCTGGGATTTTCACTCATCAGACTCATACTTTCGCATTCTTCACATACTTGTTGAACGGATCCTGGGTTATTTCTGGTTTGGATCACGTAGTAATGTGGGACCACACTGAAACAGTCAATTAAACCTGGTTTCGATCAATATTTTAGAGAATAATTCATGTTAGGTCTATGTTAGGTCTATGTTAGGTCTGGGATTTGCTCTCATCAGGCTCATTCTTTCGCATATTTCTCATACATGTTGAACAGATCCTCGGTTTTTTCTGGTTTGGATCACGTAGTAATGTGGGACCACAGTGAAACAATCAATTAACCCTGGTCTTGATAAATATTTTAGAGGATAACGCATGTTAGGTCTGGGTTAGGTCTAGGATTTGCCCTCATCAGGCTCATACTTTCGCATATTTCTCATACTTCAAGGCTAGATCCTGGGCTGTTTCTGGATTGTATCACGTAGTAATGTGGTACCACGCTGAAACAGTCAATTACACCTGGTTTCGATCAATATTTTAGAGGATAACGCATGTTAGTTCTGGGTTAGGTCTAGGATTTTCACTGATCAGACTCATACTTTCGCATTCTTCACATACTTGTTGAACAGATCCTGGGTTTTTTCTAGTTTGGATCACGTAGTAATGTGGTACCACACTGAAACAGTCCATTAAACCTGGTTTGGATCAATATTTTAGAGGATAACGCATGTTAGGTCTAGGTTAGGCCTGGGATTTTCACTCACCAGACTCATATTTTCGCATTCTTCACATACTTGTTGAACGGATCCTGGGTTATTTCTGGTTTGGATCACGTAGTAATGTGGGACCACACTGAAACAGTCCATTAAACCTGGTTTCGCTCAATATTTTAGAGGATAACGCATGTAAGGTCTAGGTTAGGTCTGGGATTTGCTCTCATCAGGCTCATTCTTTCGCATATTTCTCATACTTGATGGCTAGATCCTGGGTTTTTTCTGGTTTGGATCACGTAGTAATGTGGTACCACACTGATACAGTCGATTGAACCAGGTTTCGATTAATATTTTTGAGGATAACGCATGTTAGGTCTAGGTTAGGCCTGGGATTTTCACTCATCAGACTCATACTTTCGCATTCTTCACATACTTGTTGAACGGATCCTGGGTTTTTTCTGGTTTGGATCACGTAGTAATGTGGGCCCACACTGAAACAGTCAACTAAACCTGGTTTCGATCAATATTTTAGAGAATAATTCATGTTAGGTCTAGGTTAGGCCCGGGATTTGCTCTCATCAGGCTCATTCTTTCGCATATTTCTCATACTTGATGGCTAGCTCCTGGGCTTTTTCTGGATTGCATCACGTAGTAATGAAGTACAACACTGAAACAGTCAATTAAACCTGGTTTCCATCTATATCTTAGAGGACAACGCAAGTTAGGTCTGGGATATGTCTGGGATTTGCCCTCATCAGGCTCATACTTTCGCGTTTTTCACATACTTGTTGAACGGATCCTGGGTTTTTTCTGGTTTGGATCACGTAGTAGTGTGGTACCACACTGAAACAGTCCATTAAACCTGGTTGCGATCAATATTTTAGAGGATAACGCATGTTAGGTCTGGGTTAGGTCTAGGATTTGCCCTCATCAGGCTCATTCTTTCGCATATTTCTCAAACTTGATGGCTAGATCCTGGGTTTTTTCTAGTTTGGATCACGTAGTAATGTGGTACCACACTGAAACATTCAATTAAACCTGGTCTTGATAAATATTTTAGAGAATAACGCATGGTAGGTCTGGGTTAGGTCTAGGATTTGCCCTCATCAGGCTCATACTTTCGCATATTTCTCATACTTCATGGCTAGATCCTGGGCTATTTCTGGATTGGATCACGAAGTAGTGTGGTACCACACTGAGACAGTCCATTAAACCTGGTTTCGCTCAATATTTTAGAGGATAACGCATGTTAGGTCTAGGTTAGGTCAGGGATTTGCTCTCATCAGGCTCATTCTTTCGCATATTTCTCATACTTCATGGCTAGATCCTGGGCTTTTTTTGGATTGCATCACGTAGTAATGAAGTACAACACTGAAACAGTCAATTAAACCTGGTTTCCATCAATATCTTAGAGGACAACGCAAGTTAGGTCTGGGATAGGACTTGGATTTGCCCTCATCAGGCTCATACTGTCGCGTTTTTCAGATACTTGTTGAACAGATCCTTGGTTTTTTCTGGTTTGGATCACGTAGTATTGTGGTACCACACTGAAACAGTCCATTATACCTGGTTTGGATCAATATTTTAGAGGATAACGCATGTTAGGTCTAGGTTAGGTCTGGGATTTTCACTCATCAGACTCATACTTTCGCAGTCTTCACATACTTGTTGAACGGATCCTGGGTTTTTTCTGGTTTGGATCACGTAGTAATGTGGTACCACACTGAAACAGTCGATAGAAGCTGGTTTCGATCAATATTTTTGGGATAACGCATGTTAGGTCGAGGTTAGGCCTGGGATTTTCACTCATCAGACTCATACTTTCGCATTCTTCACATACTTGTTGAACGGATCCTGGGTTTTTTCTGGTTTGGATCACGTAGTAATGTGGGACCACACTGAAACAGTCAATTAAACCTGGTTTCGATCAATATTTTAGAGACTAATTCATGTCAGGTCTAGGTTAGGTCTGGGATTTGCTCTCATCAGGCTCATTCTTTCGCATATTTCTCATACATGTTGAACATATCCTGGGTTTTTTCTGGTTTGGATCACGTAGTAATGTGGGACCACACTGAAACAATCAATTAAACCTGGTCTTGATAAATATTTTAGAGGATAACGCATGTTAGTTCTGGGTTGTGTCTAGGATTTGCCCTCATCAGGCTCATACTTTCGCATATTTCTCATACTTCATGGCTAGATCCTGGGCTGTTTCTGCATTGTATCACGTAGTAATGTGGTACCACGCTGAAACAGTCAATTAAACCGGGTTTTGATCAATATTTTAGAGGATAACGCAAGTTAGGTCTGGGATAGGTTTAGGATTTGCCCTCATCAGGCTCTTTCTTTCGCATATTTCTCATACTTCATGGCTAGATCCTGGGCTATTTCTGGATTGGATCACGCAGTAAAGTGATACCACACTGAAACATTTAATGAAACCTGATCTGGATAAATATTTTAGAGGATAACGCATCTTAGGTCTGGGTTAGGTCTACGATTCGCCCTCATCAGGCTCACAGTTTAGAGTTTTTCACATACTTCTTGAACAGATCCTGGGTTTTTTCTGGTTTGGATCGCGAAGTAGTGTGGAACCACACTGAAACAGTCCATTAAACCTGGTCTCGCTCAATATTTTAGAGAATAATTCATGTTAGGTCTAGGTTAGGTCTGGGATTTGCTCTCATCAGGCTCATTCTTTCGCATATTTCTCATACATGTTGAACAGATCCTGGGTTTTTTCTGGTTTGGATCACGTAGTAATGTGGGACCACACTGAAACAATCAATTAAACCTTGTCTTGATAAATATTTTAGAGGATAACGCATGTTAGTTCTGGGTTAGGTCTAGGATTTTCACTGATCAGACTCATACTTTCGCATTCTTCACATACTTCTTGAACAGATCCTGGGTTTTTTCTGGTTTGGATCACGTAGTAATGTGGGACCACACTGAAACAGTCAATTAAACCTGGTTTCGATCAATATTTTAGAGAATAATTCATGTTAGGTCTAGGTTAGGCCAGGGATTTGCTCTCATAAGGCTCATTCTTTCGCATATTTCTCATACTTGATGGCTAGATCCTGGGCTTTTTCTGGATTGCATCACGTAGTAATGAAGTACAACACTGAAACAGTCAATTAAACCTGGTTTCTATCAATATTTTAGAGAATAATTCATGTTAGGTCTAGGTTAGGTCTGGGATTTTCACTCATCAGACTCATACTTTCGCAGTCTTTACATACTTGTTGAACGGATCCTGGGTTTTTTCTGGTTTGGATCACGTAGTAATGTGGTGCCAGACTAAAACAGTCGATTAATCCTGGTTTCGATCAATATCTTAGAGGACAACGCAAGTTAGGTCTGGGATATGTCTGGGGTTTGCCCTCATCAGGCTCATACTTTCGCGTTTTTAACATACTTGTTGAACAGATCCTGGGTTTTTTCTGGTTTGGATCACGTAGTAGTGTGGTACCACGCTGAAACAGTCCATTAAACCTGGTTTGGATCAATATTTTAGAGGATAACGCATGTTAGGTCTAGGTTAGGCCTGGGATTTTCACTCATCAGACTCATACTTTCGCATTCTTCACATACTTGTTGAACGGATCCTGGGTTATTTCTGGTTTGGATCACGTAGTAATGTGGGACCACACTGAAACTGTCAATTAAACCTGGTTTCGATCAATATTTTAGAGAATAATTCATGTTAGGTCTATGTTAGGTCTGGGATTTGCTCTCATCAGGCTCATTCTTTCGCATATTTCTCATACATGTTGAACAGATCCTCGGTTTTTTCTGGTTTGGATCACGTAGTAATGTGGGACCACAGTGAAACAATCAATTAACCCTGGTCTTGATAAATATTTTAGAGGATAACGCATGTTAGGTCTGGGTTAGGTCTAGGATTTGCCCTCATCAGGCTCATACTTTCGCATATTTCTCATACTTCAAGGCTAGATCCTGGGCTGTTTCTGGATTGTATCACGTAGTAATGTGGTACCACGCTGAAACAGTCAATTACACCTGGTTTCGATCAATATTTTAGAGGATAACGCATGTTAGTTCTGGGTTAGGTCTAGGATTTTCACTGATCAGACTCATACTTTCGCATTCTTCACATACTTGTTGAACAGATCCTGGGTTTTTTCTAGTTTGGATCACGTAGTAATGTGGTACCACACTGAAACAGTCCATTAAACCTGGTTTGGATCAATATTTTAGAGGATAACGCATGTTAGGTCTAGGTTAGGCCTGGGATTTTCACTCACCAGACTCATATTTTCGCATTCTTCACATACTTGTTGAACGGATCCTGGGTTATTTCTGGTTTGGATCACGTAGTAATGTGGGACCACACTGAAACAGTCCATTAAACCTGGTTTCGCTCAATATTTTAGAGGATAACGCATGTAAGGTCTAGGTTAGGTCTGGGATTTGCTCTCATCAGGCTCATTCTTTCGCATATTTCTCATACTTGATGGCTAGATCCTGGGTTTTTTCTGGTTTGGATCACGTAGTAATGTGGTACCACACTGATACAGTCGATTGAACCAGGTTTCGATCAATATTTTTGAGGATAACGCATGTTAGGTCTAGGTTAGGCCTGGGATTTTCACTCATCAGACTCATACTTTCGCATTCTTCACATACTTGTTGAACGGATCCTGGGTTTTTTCTGGTTTGGATCACGTAGTAATGTGGGACCACACTGAAACAGTCAACTAAACCTGGTTTCGATCAATATTTTAGAGAATAATTCATGTTAGGTCTAGGTTAGGCCCGGGATTTGCTCTCATCAGGCTCATTCTTTCGCATATTTCTCATACTTGATGGCTAGCGCCTGGGCTTTTTCTGGATTGCATCACGTAGTAATGAAGTACAACACTGAAACAGTCAATTAAACCTGGTTTCCATCAATATCTTAGAGGACAACGCAAGTTAGGTCTGGGATATGTCTGGGATTTGCCCTCATCAGGCTCATACTTTCGCGTTTTTCACATACTTGTTGAACAGATCCTGGGTTTTTTCTGGTTTGGATCACGTAGTAGTGTGGTACCACGCTGAAACAGTCCATTAAACCTGGTTTGGATCAATATTTTAGAGGATAACGCATGCTAGGTCTAGGTTAGGCCGAGGATTTCCACTCATCAGACTCATACTTTCGCATTCTTCACATACTTGTTGAACGGATCCTGGGTTTTTACTGGTTTGGATCACATAGTAATGTGGTACCACACTGAAACAGTCAATTAAACCTGGTTTCGATCAATATTTTAGAGGATAACGCAAGTTAGGTCTGGGATAGGTCTGGGATTTGACCTCATCAGACTCATACTTTCGCACACTTCACATACTCCTTGAACAGATCCTGGGTTATTTTCTGGTTTGGATCACATAGTAATGTGGTACCACACTGAAACAGTCGATTAAACCAGGTTTCGATCAATATTTTTGAGGATAACGCATGTTAGGTCTAGGTTAGGCCTGGGATTTTCACTCATCAGACTCATACTATCGCATTCTTCACATACTTGTTGAACGGATCCTGGGTTTTTTTTGGTTTGGATCACGTAGTAGTGTGGTACCACGCTGAAACAGTCCATTAAACCTGGTTTGGATCAATATTTTAGAGGATAACGCATGCTAGGTCTAGGTTAGGCCGAGGATTTCCACTCATCAGACTCATACTTTCGCATTCTTCACATACTTGTTGAACGGATCCTGGGTTTTTACTGGTTTGGATCACATAGTAATGTGGTACCACACTGAAACAGTCAATTAAACCTGGTTTCGATCAATATTTTAGAGGATAACGCAAGTTAGGTCTGGGATAGGTCTGGGATTTGACCTCATCAGACTCATACTTTCGCACACTTCACATACTCCTTGAACAGATCCTGGGTTATTTTCTGGTTTGGATCACATAGTAATGTGGTACCACACTGAAACAGTCGATTAAACCAGGTTTCGATCAATATTTTTGAGGATAACGCATGTTAGGTCTAGGTTAGGCCTGGGATTTTCACTCATCAGACTCATACTATCGCATTCTTCACATACTTGTTGAACGGATCCTGGGTTTTTTCTAGTTTGGATCACGTAGTAACGTGGTACCACACTGAAACATTCAATTGAACCTGGTCTGGATAAATATTTTAGAGGTTAACGCATCTTAGGTCTGGGTTAGGTCTAAGATTTGCACTCATCAGGCACACAGTTTAGCGTTTTTCACATACTTGTTGAACGCATCCTGGGTTTTTACTGGTTTGGATCACATAGTAATGTGGTACCACACTGAAACAGTCGATTAAACCAGGTTTCGATCAATATTTTTGAGGATAACGCATGTTTGGTCTAGGTTAGGCCTGAGATTTTCACTGATCAGACTCATACTTTCGCATTCTTCACATACTTGTTGAACGCATCCTGGGTTTTTTCTAGTTTGGATCACGTAGTAATGTGGTACCACACTGAAACATTCAATTAAACCTGGTCTTGATAAATATTTTAGAGAAGAACGCATGCTAGGTCTGGGTTAGGTCTAGGATTTGCCCTCATCAGGCTCATACTTTCGCATATTTCTCATACTTCATGGCTAGATCCTGTGCTATTTCTGGATTGGACCACGAAGTAGTGTGGTACCACACTGAAACAGTCCATTAAACCTGGTTTCGCTCAATATTTTAGTGGATAACGCATGTTAGGTCTAGGTTAGGTCAGGGATTTGCTCTCATCAGGCTCATTCTTTCGCATATTTCTCATACTTCATGGCTAGATCCTGGGCTTTTTATGGATTGCATCACGTAGTAATGAAGTACAACACTGAAACAGTCAATTAAACCTGGTTTCCATCATTATCTTAGAGGACAACACAAGTTAGGTCTGGGATAGGTCTTGGATTTGCCCTCATCAGGCTCATACTGTCGCGTTTTTCAGATACTTGTTGAACAGATCCTTGGTTTTTTCTGGTTTGGATCACGTAGTATTGTGGTACCACACTGAAAGAGTCCATTATACCTGGTTTGGATCAATATTTTAGAGGATAACGCATGTTAGGTCTAGGTTAGGCCTGGGATTTTCACTCATCAGACTCATATTTTCGCATTCTTCACATACTTGTTGAACGGATCCTGGGTTATTTCTGGTTTGGATCACGTAGTAATGTGGGACCACACTGAAACAGTCAATTAAACCTGGTTTCGATCATTATTTTAGAGAATAATTCATGTTAGGTCTAGGTTAGGTCAGGGATTTGCTCTCATAAGGCTCATTCTTTCGCATATTTCTCATACTTGATGGCTAGATCGTGGGCTTTTTCTGGATTGCATCACGTAGTAATGAAGTACAACACTGAAACAGTCAATTAAACCTGGTTTCGATCAATATTTTAGAGAATAATTCATGTTAGGTCTAGGTTAGGTCTGGGATTTTCACTCATCAGACTCATACTTTCGTAGTGTTTTCATACTTGTTGAACGGATCCTGGGTTTTTTCTGGTTTGGATCACGTAGTAATGTGGTGCCAGACTAAAACAGTCGATTAAACCTGGTTTCGATCAATATCTTAGAGGACAACGCAAGTTAGGTCTGGGATCCAAGTCGGTGGCTTGGGGATCCCCCAGGACCTCCGTTCGCGGCGGGATCCTGGGCGATTGGGCGGCGGGGCTCGACCTCCGGGTATTGAACCGGGGGTCGGAGCACACATGCGTGCGGCGATATGGGGGGTCCATCGTGGATGTTGGATTCGCGACCCCCAACGCCGTGCGCATGGTGTCGGGATGGCACGTGGTCGCGGGGGCAGAGACACTCTCCGATCACCGGTACATCCGGATGGAGGTCTCTGCCGCCGCGAGTGCATCCCGACACGGCCGCCTGCGTGGCACCCCACCACGCCGCTGGGCGCTTCGGCGCCTGGACAAGGACGCCCTGATGGCAGCTGCCCTCGCTGCAACTTGGCCGCAGGGAGCGGCCGAGTTGCCGAGCATAGAGGAGGAGGTCGCCCGGCTCGGAGCATTGGTCGCGGGTATTTGCGACGCGGCGATGCCTCGGGTCGGGCGGGCTTCTCCTCGCCGGGCGGTGTACTGGTGGTCGGACGCGATCGCGGAGTTGCGAGTCGCGAACTGTCCGCGCCCGACGCCAGTACACCCGCGCGCGCCGTCGTCAACGTACAGGCGACGGCGTGGCGCGAGCGAGGGCAGCTGATGACCTGTATGGAGCATACCGCGTGGCGCGGGTTGCTCTGCAGGTCGCCATCAAACGGGCCAAGACCCAGGCATGGAAGGAGCTCCTCCAGACCCTTGATGACGATCCATGGGGGCGCCCATATAAGGTGGTGCTGAATAAGCTCCGCCCGTGGGCGCCCCCCGTCACCGAGGGTCTTGACCCCCGGCTGCTGGAGGACGTGGTCAATACACTCTTCCCAATTGGGGAGAGGGGACCGCGTCCTCCGGCGGCGGCGGCTGCCCCAGTGGAGTGGACGGCCGAGCTGGGGGTCACGCAGGAGGAGCTGGCAGCGGCCATCAGACGGCTCGGGGTTCGTAACACGGCCCCGGGTCCGGATGGTGTGCCCGGCCGGGTTTGGGTCTTGACCCAGGGCGTCCTTGGGGCCGACCTCAGGCGGTTGTTCGACCGCTGCCTGAGGGACGGGCGATTCCCCCCCAGTTGGAAGGTGGCGAGGATGGTCCTCCTCCGGAAGGAGGGTCGGCCCGCGGAGTCTCCCTCCGCATACCGTCCCATTTGTCTCCTCGACGAGGTGGGCAAGCTCTTCGAGCGTGTGATTGCTGCCCGCCTCGTCGAGCACCTGTCGCGGGGTGATCCCGGTCTGGCCGACTGCCAGTTCGGTTTCCGGGGGGGCCGATCGACTATCGACGCGATAGGTCGTGTGAGGGCCCTCTCGGAGGCGGCCGTCTCCCGGGGAGGGGTGGCATTGGCAATATCCTTGGATATTGCCAATGCCTTTAACACCCTCCCCTGGGAAGAGATAAGGAGGGGGCTCGAATATCATCGAGTCCCCCCTTGTCTCAGGGCGGTCGTCGGGGATTATCTCCGCGGCAGGTGGATCGAGTATCCGGGCCGGGATGGTGATATGCGGAGGGAGGTGTACTGCGGTGTTCCGCAGGGGTCGGTCCTCGGGCCACTTCTGTGGAACATCGCGTACGACTCGGTGTTGCGGGCCGGCCTCCCCGACTGCGTCAGCACGGTGTGTTATGCGGATGACACACTGGTGCTGGCCGTCGGGGCGCACTGGGGCAGGGCCATGCGTCGCGCGGAGGAGGGGTCGCAACGCGTCGTCGACCGGATCAGGGGGATGGGGATGACGGTGGCGGTCCATAAGACCGAGGTGATTGCGTTTCATTCACCTCGGCAGGATCCGCCAACCCCTCTGATTCGGGTGGGTGGGGCTGACATCGAGGTGAAGCCCCAGATCAGGTATCTGGGGCTGATCCTCGATAGCCACTGGCGTTTCGAGAAGCATTTCCGCTGCCTGGTCCCCCGGTTGGAAAGGATGGTTGCGGCTCTGGGCCGGATCCTGCCCAACCTGGAGGGCCCGGCGGGCCGAGTTCGTCGCCTCTATGTGGCAATGGTCCAGTCGGTGGCCCTATACGGGGCCCCGTCTGGGCGGACGACCTGGCTGCCTCCCGGCGCAGCATGACTATGCTGCGTCGGGTGCAGAGGCGCATGGCGCTCAGGGTCGTCCGCGGGTATCGGACCATGTCACATGAGGCGGCGACGTTTCTAGCGGGGATGCCTCCCATGGACCTGCTCGCGCGGTCGCACGCGGTGATGTACCGGCACCGCGTCGACCGTCGCGCGGGAGTGGGGGCGGTCCCGGGCGGGCAGGAACCTGCTTGGGGCGATTTGAAGCGCCAGGCCCGGCAGTCCATGTTGCTCGCGTGGCAGGAGCGGCTGGCTCTGCCAACCGCGGGGCACCGGACTGTCGGGGCTGTTCGGCCACTCCTGAAGGAGTGGCTGGACAGAGGCCATGGCAGCCTCACCTACCGGCTGGCACAGGTATTTTCCGGGCATGGCAGCTTCGGAAGATACCTGTGCCGGATAGGGAAGAAGCCGACGGCGCGTTGCTGCCACTGCGACGCTGAGCAGGACACGGCGGATCATACCCTGGAGGTATGCCCCGCGTGGGAGGGGGAGCGCCGTGTCCTGGTCGGCGTCGTCGGGCGGGATGTCTCGCTGCCGGGCGTGGTGCGCGCCATGCTCGGCAGCGAGGAGAAGTGGAGGGCCGTGGCCTCCTTCTGCGAGAACGTAATGTTGCAGAAGGAGGCCGCGGGGAGGGAGCGCGAGCTTCAGCGGCGCACTGAAGCTCGCGCTCGTGCGGTGGCCCGAGGTCGTCGCCCGGTCGCGAGGCGTCGCGGGCGGCCGCCTCGGCGTGGCGGATGACCTAGGCTGGGAGGGGGGTCCTGAGGGGACCCTCCTCCCGCCAGGCGGCGCCGGGTCGGACCGGTTGGGGGTAGGAGTGCCTCCCCCTACCGGTCCGACGCAAGGGGAGGCATCCTCGGCGGTCTGGCGCGGCCATGAACGCCCGGCCGCCGAGGGGTGGAAACGGGGTCGCGGGCGGTTGCGAGTTGGGGCTCGCAGCCGCCACTAAACGCGGCCCCGGGACGGATAGCGGCGGGATGGAGTGGCCCCGTCCCGCCGCTATGAGGCAGTGTGTCTACTGGGGGGACCGATTGTCCCCCCGGGGGATGGGCCCGAAAGCGCGGGCACGGGGAGGATACCGGAAGAATGCTTCGAGCGATTCCCGGTATCCTCCCAAAGCGTGCCGAAGGGTCACCGTGGGGTTTTTAGTGGGTAGGTCCCGCGCCTGTCGATGTACGGGCGCGGGGAATACCACACACCCCTCCCACCTCTCCCCAAGGAGGTGGGAGGGAGTCTTTCGAAGATTTTCCCCACGACAAAAAAAAAAAAAAAAAAAAAAAAAAAGTTAAGTCTGGGATTGGTCTGGGATTTGACCTCATCAGACTCATACTTTCGCACACTTCACATACTCGTTGAACAGATCCTGGGTTATTTTCTGGTTTGGATCACATAGTAATGTGGTACCACACTGAAACAGTCGATTAAACCAGGTTTCGATCAATATTTTTGAGGATAACGCATGTTAGGTCTAGGTTAGGCCTGGGATTTTCACTCATCAGTCTCATACTTTCGCATTCTTCACATACTTGTTGAACGGATCCTGGGTTTTTTCTGGTTTGGATCACGTAGTAATGTGGGACCACACTGAAGCAGTCAATTAAACCTGGTTTCGATCAATAGTTTAGAGAATAATTCATGTTAGGTCTAGGTTAGGTCTGGGATTTGCTCTCATCAGGCACATTCTTTCGCATATTTCTCAAACTTGATGGCTAGATCCTGGGCTTTTTCTGGATTGCATCACGTAGTAATGTGGTACCACACTGAAACTTTCAATTAAACCTGGTCTTGATAAATATTTTAAAGGCCAACGCATGTTAGGTCTGGGTTAGGTCTAGGATTTGCCCTCATCAGGCTCATACTTTCGCATATTTCACATACTTCATGGCTAGATCCTGGGCTTTTTCTGGATTGCATCACGTAGTAATGAAGTACAACACTGAAACAGTCAATTAAACCTGGTTTCCATCAATATCTTAAAGGACAACGCAAGTTAGGTCTGGGATAGGTCTTGGATTTGCCCTCATCAGGCTCATACTTTCGCGTTTTTCACATACTGGTTGAACAGATCCTGGGTTTTTTCTGGTTTGGATCACGTAGTAGTGTGGTACCACACTGAAACAGTCCATTATACCTGGTTTGGATCAATATTTTAGAGGATAACGCATGTTAGGTCTAGGTTAGGTCTGGGATTTTCACTCATCAGATCCGTACTTTCGCAGTCTTCACATACTTGTTGAACGGATCCTGATTTTTTTCTGGTTTGGATCACGTTAATGTGGTACCACACTGAAACAGTCGATTAAATCTGGTTTCGATCAATATTTTAGAGGATAACGCTAGTTAGGTCTGGGATTGGTCTGGGATTTGACATCATCAGACTCATACTTTCGCACACTTCACATACTCGTTGAACAGATCCTGGGTTATTTTCTGGTTTGGATCACATAGTAATGTGGTACCACACTGAAACAGTCGATTAAACCAGGTTTCGATCAATATTTTTGAGTATAACGCTTGTTAGGTCTAGGTTAGGCTTGGGATTTTCACTCATCGGACTCATACTTTCGCATTCTTCACATACTTGTTGAACGGATCCTGGGTTTTTTCTGGTTTGGATCACGTAGTAATGTGGGACCACACTGAAACAGTCAATTAAACCTGGTTTCGATCAATAGTTTAGAGAATAATTCATGTTAGGTCTAGGTTAGGTCTGGGATTTGCTCTCATCAGGCACATTCTTACGCATATTTCTCAAACTTGATGGCTAGATCCTGGGCTTTTTCTGGATTGCATCACGTAGTAATGTGGTACCACACGGAAACATTCAATTAAACCTGGTCTTGATAAATATTTTAAAGGCTAACGCATGTTAGGTCTGGGTTAGGTCTAGGATTTGCCCTCATCAGGCTCATACTATCGCATTTTTCACATACTTGTTGAACAGATCCTGGGTTTTTTCTGGTTTGGATCACGTAGTAGTGTGGTACCACGCTGAAACGGTCAATTAAACCTCGTCTTGATAAATATTTTAGAGGCTAACGCATGTTAGGTCTGGGTTAGGTCTAGGATTTGCCCTCATCAGGCTCATACCTTCGCATATTTCTCATAATGCATGGCTAGATCCTGGGATTTTCTGGTTTGGATCACGTAGCAATGTGGGACCACACTGAAACATTCAATTAAACCTGGTTTCGATCAATATTTTAGAGAATAATTCATGTTAGGTCTAGGTCAGGTCTGGGATTTGCTCTCATCGGGCTCATTCTTTCGCATATTTCTCATACTTGATGGCTAGATCCTGGGCTTCTTCTGGATTGCATCACGTAGTAATGAAGTACAACACTGAAACAGTCAATTAAACCTGGTTTCCATCAATATCTTAGAGGACATCGCAAGTTAGGTCTGGGATATGTCTGGGATTTGCCCTCATCAGGCTCATACTTTCGCGTTTTTCACATACTTGTTGAACGGATCCTGGGTTTTTTCTGGTTTGGATCACGTAGTAATGTGGGACCACACTGAAACAGTCAATTAAACCTGGTTTCGATCAATATTTTAGAGAATAATTCATGTTAGGTCTAGGTCAGGTCTGGGATTTGCTCTCATCAGGCTCATTCTTTCGCATATTTCTCATACTTGATGGCTAGATCCTGGGCTTCTTCTGGATTGCATCACGTAGTAATGAAGTACAACACTGAAACAGTCAATTAAACCTGGTTTCCATCAATATCTTAGAGGACAACGCAAGTTAGGTCTGGGATATGTCTGGGATTTGCCCTCATCAGGCTCATACTTTCGCGTTTTTCACATACTTGTTGAACTGATCCTGGGTTTTTTCTGGTTTGGATCACGTAGTAATGTGGTACCACACTGAAACGGTCAATTAAACCTGGTTTCGATCAAAATTTTAGAGGATAACGCAGGTTAGGTCTAGGTTAGGCCTGGGATTTTCACTCATCAGACTCATACTTTCGCATTCTTCACATACTTGTTGAACGGATCCTGGGTTTTTTCTGGTTTGGATCACGTAGTAATGTGGTACCACACTGAAACGGTCAATTAAACCTGGTTTCGATCAATATTTTAGAGGATAACGCAAGTTAGGTCTGGGATAGGTCTGGGATTTGCCGTCATCAGGCTCATACTTTCGCATTCTTCACATACTTGTTGAACTGATCCTGGGTTTTTTCTGGTTTGGATCACGTAGTAATGTGGTACCACACTGAAACGGTCAATTAAACCTGGTTTCGATCAAAATTTTAGAGGATAACGCAGGTTAGGTCTGGGATAGGTCTGGGAGTTGACCTCATCAGACTCATACTTTCGCACACTTCACATACTCGTTGAACAGATCCTGGGTTATTTTCTGGTATGGATCACATAGTAATGTGGTACCACACTGAAACAGTCGATTAAACCATGTTTCGATCAATATTTTAGAGGAGAACGCATGTTAGGTCTAGGTTAGGCCTGGGATTTTCACTCATCAGACTCATACTTTCGCATTCTTCACATTCTTGTTGAACGGATCCTGGGTTTTTTCTGGTTTGGATCACGTAGTAATGTGGGACCACACTGAAACAGTCAATTAAACCTGGCTTCGATCAATATTTTAGGGAATAATTCATGTTAGGTCAAGGTTAGGTCTGGTATTTGCACTCATCAGGCTCATTCTTTCGCATATTTCTCATACTTCATGGCTAGATGCTGGGCTGTTTCTGGATTGTGTCACGTAGTAATGTGGTACCACACTGAAACAGTCAATTAAACCTCGTCTTGATAAATATTTTAGAGAATAACGCATGTTAGGTCTGGGTTAGGTCCAGGATTTGTCCTCATCAGGCTCATACTTTCGCATATTTCTCATACTTCATGGCTAGATCCTGGGCTATTTCTGGATTGGATCACGTAGTAATGTGGTACTACACTGAAACAGTCAATTAAACCTGGTTTTGATCAATATTTTAGAGAATAATTCATGTTAGGTCTAGGTTAGGTCTGGGATTTGCTCTCATCAGGCTCATTCTTTCGCATATTTCTCATACTTGATGGCTAGATCCTGGGCTTTTTCTGAATTGCATCACGTAGTAATGAAGTACAACACTGAAACAGTCAATTAAACCTGGTTTCCATCAATATTCTAGAGGACAACGCATGTTAGGTCTAGGTTAGGCCTGGGATTTGCCCTCATCAGAGTCATACTGTCGCAGTTTTAACATACTTGTTGAACGGATCCTGGGTTTTTTCTGGTTTGGTTCACATAGTAATGTGGTACCACACTGAAACATTCAATTAAACCTTTTCTTGATAAATATTTTAGAGGATAACGCATGTTAGGTTTGGGTTAAGTCTGAGGTTTGGCCCTCATCAGGCTCATACTTTCGCATATTTCTCATACTTCATGGCTAGATCCTGGGCTGTTTCTGGATTGTATCAGGTAGTAAAGTGGTACCACACTGAAACATTCAATGAAACCTGGTCTGGATAAATATTTTAGAGGATAACGCATCTTAGGTCTGGGTTAGGTCTAAGATTTGCCCTCATCAGGCTCACAGTTTAGCGTTTTTCACATACTTCTTGAACAGATCCTGGGCTTTCTCTGGTTTGGATCACGAAGTAGTGTGGTACCATACTGAAACAGTCCATTAAACCTGGTCTGGATAAATATTTTAGAGGATAACGCATCTTAGGTCTGGGTTAGGTCTAAGACTTGCCCTCATCAGGCTCACAGTTTAGCGTTTTTCACATACTTGTTGAACGGATCCTGGGTTTTTTCTGGTTTTGATCACGTAGTAATGTGGCACCACACTGAAACATTCAATTAAACCTGGTCTTGATAAATATTTTAGAGAATAACGCATGTTAGGTCTAGGTTAGGTCAGGGATTTGCTCCCATCAGGCTCATTCATTCGCATATTTCTCATACTTGATGGCTAGATCCTGGGCATTTTCTGGATTGCATCACGTAGTAATGAAGTACAACACTGAAACAGTCAATTAAACCTGGTTTCGATCAATATTTTAGAGAATAATTCATGTTAGGTCTAGGTTAGGTCTGGGATTTGCTCTCATCAGGTTCATTCTTTCGCATAGTTCTCATACTTGATGGCTAGATCCTGGGCTTTTTCTGGATTGCATCACGTAGTAATGAAGTACAACACTGAAACAGTCAATTAAACCTGGTTTCCATCAATATGCTAGAGGACAACGCATGTTAGGTCTAGGTTAGGCCTGGGATTTGGCCCCATCAGGGCCATACTGTCGCAGTTTTAACATACTTGTTGAACGGATCCTGGGTTTTTTCTGGTTTGGATCACGTAGTAATGTGGTACCACACTGAAACATTCAATTAAACCTGGTCTTGATAAATATTTTAGAGAATAACGCATGTTAGGTCTAGGTTGGGTCAGGGATTTGCTCCCATCAGGCTCATTCTTTCGCATATTTCTCATACTTGATGGCTAGATCCTGGGCATTTTCTGGATTGCATCACGTAGTAATGACGTACAACACTGAAACAGTCAATTAAACCTGGTTTCGATCAATATTTTAGAGAATAATTCATGTTAGGTCTAGGTTAGGTCTGGGATTTGCTCTCATCAGGTTCATTCTTTCGCATAGTTCTCATACTTGATGGCTAGATCCTGGGCTTTTTCTGGATTGCATCACGTAGTAATGAAGTACAACACTGAAACAGTCAATTAAACCTGGTTTCCATCAATATGCTAGAGGACAACGCATGTTAGGTCTAGGTTAGGCCTGGGATTTGCCCCCATCAGGGCCATACTGTCGCAGTTTTAACATACTTGTTGAACGGATCCTGGGTTTTTTCTGGTTTGGATCACGTAGTAATGTGGTACCACACTGAAACAGTCGATTAAACCTGGTTTCGATCAATATTTTAGAGGATAACGCAAGTTAAGTCTGGGATAGGTCTGGGATTTGACCTCATCAGGCCCATTCTTTCGCATATTTCTCATACATCTTGAACAGATCCTGGGTTTTTTCTGGTTTGGATCACGTAGTAATGTGGGACCACACTGAAACAATCAATTAAACCTGATCCTGATAAATATTTTAGAGGATAACGCATGTTAGGTCTGGGTTAGGTCTAGGATTTGCCCTCATCAGGCTCTTACTTTCGCATATTTCTCATACTTCGTGGCTAGATCCTGGGCTTTTTCTGGATTGCGTCACGTAGTAAAGTGGTACCACACTGAAACATGCAATGAAACCTGGTTTCGATCAATATTTTAGAGGATAACGCATGTTAGGTCTAGGTCAGGCCTGGGATTTTCACTCATCAGACTCATACTTTCGCATTCTTCACATACTTGTTGAATGGATCCTGGGTTTTTTCTGGTTTGGATCACGTAGTAATGTGGGACCACACTGAAACATTCAATGAAACCTGGTCTGGATAAATATTTTAGAGGATAACGCATCTTAGGTCTGGGTTAGGTCTAAGATTTGCCCTCATCAGGCTCACAGTTTAGCGTTTTTCACATACTTGTTGAACAGATCCTGGGTTTTTTCTGGTTTGGATCACGAAGTAGTGTGGTACCACACTGAAACAGTCCATTAAACCTGGTCTGGATAAATATTTTAGAGGGTAACGCATCTTAGGTCTGGGTTAGGTCTAAGATTTGCCCTCATCAGGCTCACAGTTTAGCGTTTTTCACATACTTGTTGAACAGATCCTGGGTTTTTTCTGGTTTGGATCACGAAGTAGTGTGGTACCACACTGAAACAGTCCATTAAACCAGGTCTCGCTCAATATTTTAGAGGATAACGCATGTTAGGTCTAGGTTAGGCCTGGGATTTTCACCCATCAGACTCATACTTTCGCATTCTTCACATACTTGTTGAACGGATCCTGGGTTTTGTCTGGTTTGGATCACGTAGTAATGTGGGACCACACTGAAACAGTCAAGTAAACCTGATCTTGATAAATATTTTAGAGGATAACGCATGTTAGCTCTGGGTTAGGTCTAGGATTTGCTCTCATCAGGCTCTTACTTTCGCATATTTCTCATACTTCATGGCTAGATCCTGGGCTATTTCTGGATTGGATCAGGTAGTAATGCGGTACCATACTGAAACAGTCAATTAAACCTGGTTTTGATCAATATTTTAGAGAATAATTCATGTTAGGTCTAGGTTAGGTCAGGGATTTGCTCCCATCAGGCTCATTCTTTCGCATATTTCTCATACTTGATGGCTAGATCCTGGGCTTTTTCTGGATTGCATCACGTAGTAATGAAGTACAACACTGAAACAGTCAATTAAACGTGGTTTCGATCAATATTTTAGAGAATAATTCATGTTAGGTCTAGGTTAGGTCTGGGATTTGCTCTCATCAGGCTCATTCTTTCGCATATTTCTCATACTTGATGGCTAGATCCTGGGCTTTTTCTGGATTGCATCACGTAGTAATGAAGTACAACACTGAAACAGTCAATTAAACCTGGTTTCCATCAATATTCTAGAGGACAACGCATGTTAGGTCTAGGTTAGGCCTGGGATTTGCCCTCATCAGAGTCATACTGTCGCAGTTTTAACATACTTGTTGAACGGATCCTGGGTTTTTTCTGGTTTGGTTCACGTAGTAATGTGGTACCACACTGAAACAATCAATTAAACCTTTTCTTGATATATATTTTAGAGGATAACGCATGTTAGGTCTGGGTTAGGTCTAAGATTTGCCCTCATCAGGCTCACAGTTTAGCGTTTTTCACATACTTGTTGAACAGATCCTGGGTTTTTTCTGGTTTGGATCACGAAGTAGTGTGGTACCACACTGAAACAGTCCATTAAACCTGGTCTGGATAAATATTTTAGAGGGTAACGCATCTTAGGTCTGGGTTAGGTCTAAGATTTGCCCTCATCAGGCTCACAGTTTAGCGTTTTTCACATACTTGTTGAACAGATCCTGGGTTTTTTCTGGTTTGGATCACGAAGTAGTGTGGTACCACACTGAAACAGTCCATTAAACCAGGTCTCGCTCAATATTTTAGAGGATAACGCATGTTAGGTCTAGGTTAGCTCTGGGATTTGCTCTCATCAGGCTCATTCTTTCGCATATTTCTCATACTTGGTGGCTAGATCCTGGGCTTTTTCTGGATTGCATCACGTAGTAATGTAGTACCACACTGAAACAGTCAATGAAACCTGGTTTCCATCAATATTTTAGAGGACAACGCAAGTTAGGTCTAGGTAAGGCCTGAGATTTTCACTGATCAGACTCATACGTTCGCATTCTTCACATACTTGTTGAACGGATCCTGGGTTTTTTCTGGTTTTGATCACGTAGTAATGAGGTACCACAATGAAACATTCAATTAAACCTGGTCTTGATAACAATTTTACAGAATAACGCATGTTAGGTCTGGTTTAGGTCTAGGATTTGCCCTCATCAGGCTCATACTTTCGCATATTTCTCATACTTCATGGCTAGATCCTGGGCTATTTCTGGATTGGATCACGTAGTAATGTGGTACCACACTGAAACAGTCAATTAAACCTGGTTTTGATCAATATTTTAGAGAATAATTCATGTTAGGTCTAGGTTAGGTCAGGGATTTGCTCTCATCAGGCTCATTCTTTCGCATATTTCTCATACTTGATGGCTAGATCCTGGGCTTTTTCTGGATTGCATCAGGTAGTAATGAAGTACAACACTGAAACAGTCAATTAAACCCGGTTTCGATCAATATTTTAGAGAATAATTCATGTTAGGTCTAGGTTTGGTCTGGGATTTGCTCTCATCAGGCTCATTCTTTCGCATATTTCTCATACTTGATGGCTAGATGCTGGGCTTTTTCTGGATTGCATCTCGTAGTAATGAAGTACAACACTGAAACAGTCAATTAAACCTGGTTTCGATCAATATTTTAGAGAATAATTCATGTTAGGTCTAGGTTAGGTCAGGGATTTGCTCCCATCAGGCTCATTCTTTCGCATATTTCTCATACTTGATGGCTAGATCCTGGGCTGTTTCTGGATTGTATCAGGTAGTAAAGTGGTACCACACTGAAACATTCAATGAAACCTGGTCTGGATAAATATTTTAGAGGATAACGCATCTTAGGTCTGGGTTAGGTCTAAGATTTGCCCTCATCAAGCTCACAGTTTAGCGTTTTTCACATACTTCTTGAACAGATCCTGGGCTTTCTCTGGTTTGGATCACGAAGTAGTGTGGTACCACACTGAAACAGTCCATTAAACCTGGTCTGGATAAATATTTTAGAGGATAACGCATCTTAGGTCTGGGTTAGGTCTAAGATTTGCCCTCATCAGGCTCACAGTTTAGCGTTTTTCACATACTTGTTGTACAGATCCTGGGTTTTTTCTGGTTTGGATCACGAAGTAGTGTGGTACCACACTGAAACAGTCCATTAAACCTCGTTTCGCTCAATATTTTAGAGGATAACGCATGTTAGGTCTAGGTCAGGCCTCGGATTTGCTCTCATCAGGCTCATTCTTTCGGATATTTCTCATACTTGATGGCTAGATCCTGGGCTTTTTCTGGATTGCATCACGCAGTAATGTAGTACCACACTGAAACAGTCAATGAAACCTGGTTTCCATCAATATTTTAGAGGACAACGCAAGTTAGGTCTAGGTAAGGCCTGAGATTTTCACTGATCAGACTCATACTTTCGCATTCTTCACATACTTGTTGAACGGATCCTGGGTTTTTTCTGGTCTTGATCACGTAGTAATGTGGTACCACACTGAAACATTCAATTAAACCTGGTCTTGATAAATATTTTAGAGAATAACGAATGTTAGGTCTAGGTTAGGTCAGGGATTTGCTCCCATCAGGCTCATTCTTTCGCATATTTCTCATACTTGATGGCTAGATCCTGGGCTTTTTCTGGATTGCATCACGTAGTAATGTAGTACAACACTGAAACAGTCAATTAAACCTGGTTGCGATCAATATTTTAGAGAATAATTCATGTTAGGTCTAGGTTAGGTCTGGGATTTGCTCTCATCAGGTTCATTCTTTCGCATATTTCTCATACTTGATGGCTAGATCCTGGGCTTTTTCTGGATTGCCTCACGTAGTAATGTAGTACCACACTGAAACAGTCAATGAAACCTGGTTTCCATCAATATTTTAGAGGACAACGCAAGTTAGGTCTAGGTGAGGCCTGAGATTTTCACTGATCAGACTCATACTTTCGCATTCTTCACATACTTGTTGAACGGATCCTGGGTTTTTTCTGGTTTTGATCACGTAGTGTTGTGGTACCACACTGAAACATTCAATTAAACCTGGTCTTGATATATATTTTAGAGGATAACGCATGTTAGGTTTGGGTTAGGTCTAGGATTTGCACTCATCAGGCTCATACTTTCGCATATTTCTCATACTTCATGGCTAGATCCTGGGCTGTTTCTGGATTGTATCACGTAGTAATGTGGCACCACGCTGAAACAGTCGATTAAACCTGGTTTCGATCAATATTTTAGAGGATAACGCAAGTTAAGTCTGGGATAGGTCTGGGATTTGACCTCATCAGACTCATACTTTCGCGTTTTTCACATACTTGTTGAACAGATCCTGGGTTTTTTCTGGTTTGGATCACGTAGTAATGTGGGACCACACTGAAACAATCAATTAAACCTGATCATGATAAATATTTTAGAGGATAACGCATGTTAGGTCTGGGTTAGGTCTAGGATTTGCCCTCATCAGGCTCATACTTACGCATATTTCTCATACTTCATGGCTAGAGCCTGGGCTGTTTCTGGATTGGATCACGTAGTAATGTGGTACCACGCTGAAACAGTCAATTAAACCTGGTTTCGATCAATATTTTAGAGGATAACGCAAGTTAGGTCTGGGATAGGTCTAGGATTTGCCCTCATCAGGCTCTTACTTTCGCATATTTCTCATACTTCATGGCTAGATCCTGGGCTATTTCTGGATTGGATCACGTAGTAAAGTGGTACCACACTGAAACATTCAATGAAACCTGGTCTGGATAAATATTTTAGAGGATAACGCATCTTATGTCTGGGTTAGGTCTAAGATTTGCCCTCATCAGGCTCACAGTTTAGCGTTTTTCACATACTTGTTGAACAGACCCTGGGTTTTTTCTGGTTTGGATCACGAAGTAGTGTGGTACCACACTGAAACAGTCCATTAAACCTGGTTTCGCTCAATATTATAGAGGATAACGCATGTAAGGTCTAGGTTAGGTCTGGGATTTGCTCTCATCAGGCTCATTCTTTCGCATATTTCTCATACTTGATGGCTAGATCCTGGGTTTTTTCTGGTTTGGATCACGTAGTAATGTGGTACCACACTGAAACAGTCGATTAAACCTGGTTTTGATCAATATTTTAGAGGATAACGCAAGTTAAGTCGGGGATTGGTCTGGGATTTGACCTCATCAGACTCATACTTTCGCACACTTCACATACTCGTTGAACAGATCCTGGGCTATTTTCTGGTTTGGATCACATAGTAATGTGGTACCACACTGAAACAGTCGATTAAACCAGGTTTCGATCAATATTTTTGAGGATAACGCATGTTAGGTCTAGGATAGGCCTGGGATTTTCACTCATCAGACTCATACTTTCGCATTCTTCACATACTTGTTGAATGGATCCTGCGTTTTTTCTGGTTTGGATCACGTAGTAATGTGGGACCACACTGAAACAGTCAATTCAACCTGGTTTCGATCAATATTTTAGAGAATAATTCATGTTAGGTCTAGGTTAGGTCTGGGATTTGCTCTCATCAGGGTCACAGTTTAGCGTTTTTCACATACTTGTTGAACAGATCCTGGGTTTTTTCTGGTTTGGATCACGAAGTAGTGTGGTACCACACTGAAACAGTCCATTAAACCTGGTTTCGCTCAATATTTTAGGGGATAACGCATGTTAGGTCTAGGTTAGGTCTGGGATTTGCTCTCATCAGGCTCATTCTTTCGCGTATTTCTCATACTTCATGGCTAGATCCTGGGCTATTTCTGGATTGGATCACGTAGTAATGTGGTACACACTGAAACAGTCTATTAAACCTGGTTCCGATCAATATTTTAGAGAATAATTCATGTTAGGTCTAGGTTAGGTCTGGGATTTGCTCTCATCAGGCTCATTCTTTCGCATATTTCTCATACTTGATGGCTAGATCCTGGGCTTTTTCTGGATTGCATCACGTAGTAATGAAGTACAACACTGAAACAGTCAATTAAACCTGGTTTCCATCAATATCTTAGAGGACAACGCAAGTTAGGTCTGGGATATGTCTGGGGTTTGCCCTCATCAGGCTCATATTTTCACTCACTTCACATACTCGTTGAACAGATCCTGGGTTATTTTCTGGTTTGGATCACATAGTAATGTGGTACCACACTGAAACAGTCGATTAAACCAGGTTTCGATCAATATTTTTGAGGATAACGCATGTTAGGTCTAGGTTAGGCCTGGGATTTTCACTCATCAGACTCATACTTTCGCATTCTTCACATACTTGTTGAACGGATCCTGGGTTTTCTCTGGTTTGGATCACGTAGTAATGTGGGACCACACTGAAACAGTCCATTAAACCTGGTTTCGCTCAATATTTTAGGGGATAACGCATGTTAGGTCTAGGTTAGGTCTGGGATTTGCTCTCATCAGGCTCATTCTTTCGCGTATTTCTCATACTTCATGGCTAGATCCTGGGCTATTTCTGGATTGGATCACATAGTAATGTGGTACCACACTGAAACAGTCGATTAAACCAGGTTTCGATCAATATTTTAGAGAATAATTCATGTTAGGTCTAGGTTAGGTCTGGGATTTGCCCTCATCAGGCTCATACTTTCGCATATTTCTCATACTTCATGGCTAGATCCTGGGCTTTTTCTGGATTGCATCACGTAGTAATGAGGTACAACACTGAAACAGTCAATTAAACCTGGTTTCCATCAATATCTTAGAGGACAACGCAAGTTAGGTCTGGGATAGGTCTTGGATTTGCCCTCATCAGGCTCATACTTTCGCGTTTTTCACATACGTGTTGAACAGATCCTGGGTTTTTTCTGGTTTGGATCACGTAGTAGTGTGGTGTCACACTGAAACAGTCCATTATACCTGGTTTGGATCAATATTTTAGAGGATAACGCATGTTAGGTCTAGGTTAGGTCTGGGATTTTCACTCATCAGATCCGTACTTTCGCAGTCTTCACATACTTGTTGAACGGATCCTGATTTTTTTCTGGTTTGGATCACGTTAATGTGGTTCCACACTGAAACAGTCGATTAAATCTGGTTTCGATCAATATTTTAGAGGATAACGCAAGTTAAGTCTGGGATTGGTCTGGGATTTGACCTCATCCGACTCATACTTTCGCACACTTCACATACTCGTTGAACAGATCCTGGGTTATTTTCTGGTTTGGATCACATAGTAATGTGGTACCACACTGAAACAGTCGATTAAACCAGGTTTCGATCAATATTTTTGAGGATAACGCTAGTTAGGTCTAGTTTAGGCCTGGGATTTTCACTCTTCGGACTCATACTTTCGCATTCTTCACATACTTGTTGAATGGATCCTGAGTTTTTTCTGGTTTGGATCACATAGTAATTTGGGACCACACTGAAACAGTCAATTAAACCTGGTTTCGATCAATATTTTAGAGAATAATTCATGTTAGGTCTAGGTTAGGTCTGGGATTTGCTCTCATCAGGCTCATTCTTTCGCATATTTCTCATACTTGATGGCTAGATCCTGGGCTTTTTCTGGATTGCATCACGTAGTAATGAAGTACAACACTGAAACAGTCAATTAAACCTGGTTTCCATCAATATCTTAGAGGACAACGCAAGTTAGGTCTGGGATATGTCTGGGGTTTGCCCTCATCAGGCTCATACTTTCGCGTTTTTCAGATACTTGTTGAACAGATCCTGGGTTTTTTCTGGTTTGGATCACGTAGTAGTGTGGTACCACGCTGAAACAGTCCATTAAACCTGGTTTGGATCAATATTTTAGAGGATAACGCATGTTAGGTCTAGGTTAGGCCTGGGATTTTCACTCATCAGGCTCATACTTTCGCATTCTTCACATACTTGTTGAACGGATCCTGGGTTATTTCTGGTTTGGATCACGTAGTAATGTGGTATCACACTGAAACAGTCGATTAAACCAGGTTGCGATCAATATTTTTGAGTATAACGCATGTCAGGTCTAGGTTAGGCCTGGGATTTTCACTCATCAGACTCATACTTTCGCATTCTTCACATACTTGTTGAACGGATCCTGGGTTTTTTCTGGTTTGGATCACGTAGTAATGTGGTACCACGCTGAAACAGTCCATTAAACCTGGTTTGGATCAATATTTTAGAGGATAACGCATGTTAGGTCTAGGTTAGGCCTGGGATTTTCACTCATCAGGCTCATACTTTCGCACACTTCACATACTCGTTGTACAGATCCTGGGTTATTTTCTGGTTTGGATCACATAGTAATGTGGTATCACACTGAAACAGTCGATTAAACCAGGTTGCGATCAATATTTTTGAGTATAACGCATGTCAGGTCTAGGTTAGGCCTGGGATTTTCACTCATCAGACTCATACTTTCGCATTCTTCACATACTTGTTGAACGGATCCTGGGTTTTTTCTGGTTTGGATCACGTAGTAATGTGGGACCACACTGAAACAGTCAATTAAACCTGGTTTCGATCAATATTTTAGAGAATAATTCATGTTAGGTCTAGGTTAGGTCTGGGATTTGCTCTCATCAGGCTCATACTTTCGCGTTTTTCACATACTTGTTGAACGGATCCTGGGTTTTTTCTGGTTTGCATCACGTAGTAATGTGGTACCACACTGAAACTTTCAATTAAACCTCGTCTTGATAAATATTTTAGAGGCTAACGCATGTTAGGTCTGGGTTAGGTCTAGGATTTGCCCTCATCAGGCTCATACTTTCGCATATTTCTCATAATGCATGGCTAGATCCTGGGATTTTCTGGCTTGGATCACGTAGCAATGTGGGACCACACTGAAATATTCAATTAAACCTGGTTTCGATCAATATTTTAGAGAATAATTCATGTTAGGTCTAGGTCAGGTCTGGGATTTGCTCTCATCAGGCTCATTCTTTCGCATATTTCTCATACTTGATGGCTAGATCCTGGGCTTTTTCTGGATTGCATCACGTAGTAATGTGGGACCACACTGAAACAGTCAATTAAACCTGGTTTCGATCAATATTTTAGAGAATAATTCATGTTAGGTCTAGGTTAGGTCTGGGATTTGCTCTCATCAGGCTCATACTTTCGCGTTTTTCACATACTTGTTGAACGGATCCTGGGTTTTTTCTGGTTTGCATCACGTAGTAATGTGGTACCACACTGAAACTTTCAATTAAACCTCGTCTTGATAAATATTTTAGAGGCTAACGCATGTTAGGTCTGGGTTAGGTCTAGGATTTGCCCTCATCAGGCTCATACTTTCGCATATTTCTCATAATGCATGGCTAGATCGTGGGATTTTCTGGCTTGGATCACGTAGCAATGTGGGACCACACTGAAACATTCAATTAAACCTGGTTTCGATCAATATTTTAGAGAATAATTCATGTTAGGTCTAGGTCAGGTCTGGGATTTGCTCTCATCGGGCTCATTCTTTCGCATATTTCTCATACTTGATGGCTAGATCCTGGGCTTCTTCTGGATTGCATCACGTAGTAATGAAGTACAACACTGAAACAGTCAATTAAACCTGGTTTCCATCAATATCTTAGAGGACAACGCAAGTTAGGTCTGGGATATGTCTGGGATTTGCCCTCATCAGGCTCATACTTTCGCGTTTTTCACATACTTGTTGAACGGATCCTGGGTTTTTTCTGGTTTGGATCACGTAGTAATGTGGGACCACACTGAAACAGTCAATTAAACCTGGTTTCGATCAATATTTTAGAGAATAATTCATGTTAGGTCTAGGTCAGGTCTGGGATTTGCTCTCATCAGGCTCATTCTTTCGCATATTTCTCATACTTGATGGCTAGATCCTGGGCTTCTTCTGGATTGCATCACGTAGTAATGAAGTACAACACTGAAACAGTCAATTAAACCTGGTTTCCATCAATATCTTAGAGGACAACGCAAGTTAGGTCTCGGATATGTCTGGGATTTGCCCTCATCAGGCTCATACTTTCGCGTTTTTCACATACTTGTTGAACGGATCCTGGGTTTTTTCTGGTTTGGATCACGTAGTAATGTGGGACCACACTGAAACAGTCAATTAAACCTGGTTTCGATCAATATTTTAGTGAATAGTTCATGTTAGGTCTAGGTCAGGTATCGGATTTGCTCTCATCAGGCTCATTCTTTCGCATATTTCTCATACTTGATGGCTAGATCCTGGGCTTCTTCTGGATAGCATCACGTAGTAATGAAGTACAACACTGAAACAGTCAATTAAACCTGGTTTCCATCAATATCTTAGAGGACAACGCAAGTTATGTCTGGGATATGTCTGGGATTTGCCCTCATCAGGTTCATACTTTCGCGTTTTTCACATACTTGTTGAACAGATCCTGGGTTTTTTCTGGTTTGGATCACGTAGTAACGTGGGACCACACTGAAACAATCAATTAAACCTGGTCTTGATAAATATTTTAGAGGATAACGCTAGTTAGGTCTGGGATTGGTCTGGGATTTGACATCATCAGACTCATACTTTCGCACACTTCACATACTCGTTGAACAGATCCTGGGTTATTTTCTGATTTGGATCACATAGTAATGTGGTACTACACTGAAACAGTCGATTAAACCAGGTTTCGATCAATATTTTTGAGGATAACGCATGTTAGGTCTGGGATATGTCTAGGATTTGCCCTCATCAGGCTCATACTTTCGCGTTTTTCACATACTTGTTGAACGGATCCTGGGTTTTTTCTGGTTTGGATTACGTAGTAATGTGGGACCACACTGAAACAGTCAATTAAACCTGGTTTTGATCAATATTTTAGAGAATATTTCATGTTAGGTCTAGGTTAGGTCAGGGATTTGCTCCCATCAGGCTCATTCTTTCGCATATTTCTCATACTTGATGGCTAGATCCTGGGCTTTTTCTGGATTGCATCACGTAGTAAAGTGGTACCACACTGAAACAGTCAATGAAACCTGGTTTCCATCACTATTTTAGAGGACAACGCATGCTAGGTCTAGGTTAGGCCTGGGATTTGCCCTCATCAGGGTCATACTGTCGCATTCTTCACATACTTGTTGAACGGATCCTGGGTTTTTTCTGGTTTTGATCACGTAGTGTTGTGGTACCACACTGAAACATTCAATTAAACCTGGTCTTGATAAATATTTTAGAGGATAACGCATGTTAGGTTTGGGTTGGGTCTAGGATTTGCCCTCATCAGGCTCATACTTTCGCATATTTCTCATACTTCATGGCTAGATCCTGGGCTGTTTCTGGATTGTATCACGTAGTAATGTGGTACCACACTGAAACAGTCGATTAAACCTGGTTTCGATCAATATTTTAGAGGATAACGCATGTTAAGTCTGGGATAGGTCTGGGATTTGACCTCATCAGACTCATACTTTCGTATTCTTCACATACTTGTTGAATGGATCCTGGGGTTTTTCTGGTTTGGATCACGAAGTAGTGTGGTACCACACTGAAACAGTCCATTAAACCTCGTTTCGCTCAATATTTTAGAGGATAACGCATGTTAGGTCTAGGTCAGGCCTCGGATTTGCTCTCATCAGGCTCATTCTTTCGGATATTTCTCATACTTGATGGCTAGATCCTGGGCTTTTTCTGGATTGCATCACGCAGTAATGTAGTACCACACTGAAACAGTCAATGAAACCTGGTTTCGATCAATATTTTAGAGGATAACGCAAGTTAAGTCTGGGATAGGTCTGGGATTTGACCTCATCAGACTCATACTTTCGCGTTTTTCACTTACTTGTTGAACAGATCCTGGGTTTTTTCTGGTTTGGATCACGTAGTAATGTGGGACCACACTGAAACAGTCAAGTAAACCTGGTTTCGATCAATATTTTAGAGAATAATTCATGTTAGGTCTAGGTTAGGTCTGGGATTTGCTCTCATCAGGCTCATTCTTTCGCATATTTCTCATACATGTTGAACAGATCCTGGGTTTTTTCTGGTTTGGATCACGTAGTAATGTGGGACCACACTGAAACAATCAATTAAACCTGATCATGATAAATATTTTAGAGGATAACGCATGTTAGGTCTGGGTTAGGTCTAGGATTTGCCCTCATCAGGCTCATACTTACGCATATTTCTCATACTTCATGGCTAGAGCCTGGGCTGTTTCTGGATTGGATCACGTAGTAATGTGGTACCACGCTGAAACAGTCAATTAAACCTGGTTTCGATAAATATTTTAGAGGATAACGCATGTTAGGTCTGGGTTAGGTCTAGGATTTGCCCTCATCAGGCTCATACTTACGCATATTTCTCATACTTCATGGCTAGAGCCTGGGCTGTTTCTGGATTGGATCACGTAGTAATGTGGTACCACGCTGAAACAGTCAATTAAACCTGGTTTCGATCAATATTTTAGAGGATAACGCAAGTTAGGTCTGGGATAGGTCTAGGATTTGCCCTCATCAGGCTCTTACTTTCGCATATTTCTCATACTTCATGGCTAGATCCTGGGCTATTTCTGGATTGGATCACGTAGTAAAGTGGTACCACACTGAAACATTCAATGAAACCTGGTCTGGATAAATATTTTAGAGGATAACGCATCTTATGTCTGGGTTAGGTCTAAGATTTGCCCTCATCAGGCTCACAGTTTAGCGTTTTTCACATACTTGTTGAACAGACCCTGGGTTTTTTCTGGTTTGGATCACGAAGTAGTGTGGTACCACACTGAAACAGTCCATTAAACCTGGTTTCGCTCAATATTATAGAGGATAACGCATGTAAGGTCTAGGTTAGGTCTGGGATTTGCTCTCATCAGGCTCATTCTTTCGCATATTTCTCATACTTGATGGCTAGATCCTGGGTTTTTTCTGGTTTGGATCACGTAGTAATGTGGTACCACACTGAAACAGTCGATTAAACCTGGTTTTGATCAATATTTTAGAGGATAACGCAAGTTAAGTCGGGGATTGGTCTGGGATTTGACCTCATCAGACTCATACTTTCGCACACTTCACATTCTCGTTGAACAGATCCTGGGTTATTTTCTGGTTTGGATCACATAGTAATGTGGTACCACACTGAAACAGTCGATTAAACCAGGTTTCGATCAATATTTTTGAGGATAACGCATGTTAGGTCTAGGATAGGCCTGGGATTTTCACTCATCAGACTCATACTTTCGCATTCTTCACATACTTGTTGAATGGATCCTGCGTTTTTTCTGGTTTGGATCACGTAGTAATGTGGGACCACACTGAAACAGTCAATTCAACCTGGTTTCGATCAATATTTTAGAGAATAATTCATGTTAGGTCTAGGTTAGGTCTGGGATTTGCTCTCATCAGGGTCACAGTTTAGCGTTTTTCACATACTTGTTGAACAGATCCTGGGTTTTTTCTGGTTTGGATCACGAAGTAGTGTGGTACCACACTGAAACAGTCCATTAAACCTGGTCTCGATCAATATTTTAGGGGATAACGCATGTTAGGTCTAGGTTAGGTCTGGGATTTGCTCTCATCAGGCTCATTCTTTCGCGTATTTCTCATACTTCATGGCTAGATCCTGGGCTATTTCTGGATTGGATCACGTAGTAATGTGGTACACACTGAAACAGTCTATTAAACCTGGTTTCGATCAATATTTTAGAGAATAATTCATGTTAGGTCTAGGTTAGGTCTAGGATTTGCTCTCATCAGGCTCATTCTTTCGCATATTTCTCATACTTGATGGCTAGATCCTGGGCTTTTTCTGGATTGCATCACGTAGCAATGAAGTACAACACTGAAACAGTCAATTAAACCTGGTTTCCATCAATATTTTAGAGGACAACGCATGTTAGGTTTGGGTTAGGTCTGAGGTTTGGCCCTCATCAGGCTCATACTTTCGCATATTTCTCATACTTCATGGCTAGATCCTGGGCTGTTTCTGGATTGTATCAGGTAGTAAAGTGCTACCACACTGAAACATTCAATGAAACCTGGTCTGGACAAATATTTTAGAGGATAACGCATCTTAGGTCTGGGTTAGGTCTAAGATTTGCCCTCATCAGGCTCACAGTTTAGAGTTTTTCACATACTTCTTGAACAGATCCTGGGCTTTCACTGGTTTGGATCACGAAGTAGTGTGGTACCACACTGAAACAGTCCATTAAACCTGGTTTCGCTCAATATTTTAGAGGATAACGCATGTTAGGTCTAGGTTAGGTCTGGGATTTGCTCTAATCAGGCTCATTCTTTCGCATATTTCTCATTCTTGATGGCTAGATTCTGGGCGTTTTCTGGATTGCATCACGTAGTAATGTAGTACCACACTGAAACAGTCAATGAAACCTGGTTTCCAACAATATTTTAGAGGACAACGCAAGTTAGGTCTAGGTAAGGCCTGAGATTTTCACTGATCAGACTCATACTTTCGCGTTTTTCACATACTTGTTGAACAGATCCTGGGTTTTTTCTGGTTTGGATCACGTAGTAACGTGGGACCACAATGAAACAATCAATTAAACCTGGTCTTGATAAATATTTTAGAGGATAACGCTAGTTAGGTCTGGGATTGGTCTGGGATTTGACATCATCAGACTCATACTTTCGCACACTTCACATACTCGTTGAACAGATCCTGGGTTATTTTCTGATTTGGATCACATAGTAATGTGGTACCACACTGAAACAGTCGATTAAACCAGTTTTCGATCAATATTTTAGAGGATAACGCAAGTTAAGTCTGGGATTGGTCTGGGATTTGACCTCATCAGACTCATACTTTCGCACACTTCACATACTCGTTGAACAGATCCTGGGTTATTTTCTGGTTTGGATCACATAGTAATGTGGTACCACACTGAAACAGTCGATTAAACCAGGTTTCGATCAATATTTTTGAGTATAACGCTTGTTAGGTCTAGGTTAGGCTTGGAATTTTCACTCATCGGACTCATACATTCGCATTCTTCACATACTTGTTGAATGGATCCTGGGTTTTTTCTGGTTTGGATCACGTAGTAATTTGGGACCACACTGAAACAGTCAATTAAACCTGGTTCCGATCAATATTTTAGAGAATAATTCATGTTAGGTCTAGGTTAGGTCTGGGATTTGCTCTCATCAGGCTCATTCTTTCGCATATTTCTCATACTTGATGGCTAGATCCTGGGCTTTTTCTGGATTGCATCACGTAGTAATGAAGTACAACACTGAAACAGTCAATTAAACCTGGTTTCCATCAATATCTTAGAGGACAACGCAAGTTAGGTCTGGGATATGTCTGGGGTTTGCCCTCATCAGGCTCATATTTTCACTCACTTCACATACTCGTTGAACAGATCCTGGGTTATTTTCTGGTTTGGATCACATAGTAATGTGGTACCACACTGAAACAGTCGATTAAACCAGGTTTCGATCAATATTTTTGAGGATAACGCATGTTAGGTCTAGGTTAGGCCTGGGATTTTCACTCATCAGACTCATACTTTCGCATTCTTCACATACTTGTTGAACGGATCCTGGGTTTTTTCTGGTTTGGATCACGTAGTAATGTGGGACCACACTGAAACAGTCAATTAAACCTGGTTTCGATCAATAGTTTAGAGAATAATTCATGTTAGGTCTAGGTTAGGTCTGGGATTTGCTCTCATCAGGCACATTCTTTCGCATATTTCTCAAACTTGATGGCTAGATCCTGGGCTTTTTCTGGATTGCATCACGTAGTAATGTGGTGCCACACTGAAACTTTCAATTAAACCTGGTCTTGATAAATATTTTAAAGGCTAACGCATGTTAGGTCTGGGTTAGGTCTAGGATTTGCCCTCATCAGGCTCATACTTTCGCATATTTCTCATACTTCATGGCTAGATCCTGGGCTTTTTCTGGATTGCATCACGTAGTAATGAGGTACAACACTGAAACAGTCAATTAAACCTGGTTTCCATCAATGTCTTAGAGGACAACGCAAGTTAGGTCTGGGATAGGTCTTGGATTTGCCCTCATCAGGCTCATACTTTCGCGTTTTTCACATACGTGTTGAACAGATCCTGGGTTTTTTCTGGTTTGGATCACGTAGTAGTGTGGTGTCACACTGAAACAGTCCATTATACCTGGTTTGGATCAATATTTTAGAGGATAACGCATGTTAGGTCTAGGTTAGGTCTGGGATTTTCACTCATCAGATCCGTACTTTCGCAGTCTTCACATACTTGTTGAACGGATCCTGATTTTTTTCTGGTTTGGATCACGTTAATGTGGTTCCACACTGAAACAGTCGATTAAATCTGGTTTCGATCAATATTTTAGAGGATAACGCAAGTTAAGTCTGGGATTGGTCTGGGAGTTGACCTCATCAGACTCATACTTTCGCACACTTCACATACTCGTTGAACAGATCCTGGGTTATTTTCTGGTATGGATCACATAGTAATGTGGTACCACACTGAAACAGTCGATTAAACCATGTTTCGATCAATATTTTAGAGGAGAACGCATGTTAGGTCTAGGTTAGGCCTGGGATTTTCACTCATCAGGCTCATTCTTTCGCATATTTCTCATACTTCATGGCTAGATGCTGGGCTGTTTCTGGATTGTGTCACGTAGTAATGTGGTACCACACTGAAACAGTCAATTAAACCTGGTCTTGATAAATATTTTAGAGAATAACGCATGTTAGGTCTGGGTTAGGTCCAGGATTTGTCCTCATCAGGCTCATACTTTCGCATATTTCTCATACTTCATGGCTAGATCCTGGGCTGTTTCTGGATTGTATCAGGTAGTAAAGTGGTACCACACTGAAACATTCAATGAAACCTGGTCTGGATAAATATTTTAGAGGATAATGCATCTTAGGACTGGGTTAGGTCTAAGATTTGCCCTCATCAGGCTCACAGTTTAGCGTTTTTCACATACTTCTTGAACAGATCCTGGGCTTTCTCTGGTTTGGATCACGAAGTAGTGTGGTACCATACTGAAACAGTCCATTAAACCTGGTCTGGATAAATATTTTAGAGGATAACGCATCTTAGGTCAGGGTTAGGTCTAAGACTTGCCCTCATCAGGCTCACAGTTTAGCGTTTTTCACATACTCGTTGAACAGATCCTGGGTTATTTTCTGGTTTGGATCACATAGTAATGTGGTACCAAACTGAAACAGTCGATTAAACCAGGTTTCGATCAATATTTTTGAGGACAACGCATGTTAGGTCTAGGTTAGGCCTGGGATTTGCCCCCATCAGGGCCATACTGTCGCAGTTTTAACATACTTGTTGAACGGATCGTGGGTTTTTTCTGGTTTTGATCACGTAGTAATGTGGTACCACACTGAAACATTCAATTAAACCTGGTCTTGATAAATATCTTAGAGGATAACGCATGTTAGGTTTGGGTTAGGTCTAGGATTTGTCCTCATCAGGCTCATACTTTCGCATATTTCTCATACTTCATGGCTAGATCCTGGGCTGTTTCTGGATTGCATCACGTAGTAATGTGGCGCCACGCTGAAACAGTCGATTAAACCTGGTTTCGATCAATATTTTAGAGGATAACGCAAGTTAAGTCTGGGATAGGTCTGGGATTTGACCTCATCAGACTCATACTTTCGCGTTTTTCACATACTTGTTGAACAGATCCTGGGTTTTTTCTGGTTTGGATCACGTAGTAATGTGGGACCACACTGAAACAGTCAAGTAAACCTGGTTTCGATCAATATTTTAGAGAATAATTCATGTTAGGTCTAGGTTAGGTCTGGGATTTGCTCTCATCAGGCCCATTCTTTCGCATATTTCTCATACATCTTGAACAGATCCTGGGTTTTTTCTGGTTTGGATCACGTAGTAATGTGGGACCACACTGAAACAATCAATTAAACCTGATCCTGATAAATGTTTTAGAGGATAACGCATGTTAGGTCTGGGTTAGGTCTAGGATTTGCCCTCATCAGGCTCTTACTTTCGCATATTTCTCATACTTCATGGCTAGATCCTGGGCTTTTTCTGGATTGCGTCACGTAGTAAAGTGGTACCACACTGAAACATGCAATGAAACCTGGTTTCGATCAATATTTTAGAGGATAACGCATGTTAGGTCTAGGTCAGGCCTGGGATTTTCACTCATCAGACTCATACTTTCGCATTCTTCACATACTTGTTGAACGGATCCTGGGTTTTTTCTGGTTTGGATCACGTAGTAATGTGGGACCACACTGAAACATTCAATGAAACCTGGTCTGGATAAATATTTTAGAGGATAACGCATCTTAGGTCTGGGTTAGGTCTAAGATTTGCCCTCATCAGGCTCACAGTTTAGCGTTTTTCACATACTTGTTGAACAGATCCTGGGTTTTTTCTGGTTTGGATCACGAAGTAGTGTGGTACCACACTGAAACAGTCCATTAAACCAGGTCTCGCTCAATATTTTAGAGGATAACGCATGTTAGGTCTAGGTTAGCTCTGGGATTTGCCCTCATCACGCTCATTCTTTCGCATATTTCTCATACTTGGTGGCTAGATCCTGGGCTTTTTCTGGATTGAATCACGTAGTAATGTAGTACCACACTGAAACAGTCAATGAAACCTGGTTTCCATCAATATTTTAGAGGACAACGCAAGTTAGGTCTAGGTAAGGCCTGAGATTTTCACTGATCAGACTCATACTTTCGCATTCTTCACATACTTGTTGAACGGATCCTGGGTTTTTTCTGGTTTTGATCACGTAGTAATGAGGTACCACAATGAGTCATTCAATTAAACCTGGTCTTGATAACAATTTTACAGAATAACGCATGTTAGGTCTGGTTTAGGTCTAGGATTTGCCCTCATCAGGCTCATACTTTCGCATATTTCTCATACTTCATGGCTAGATCCTGGGCTATTTCTGGATTGGATCACGTTGTAATGTGGTACCACACTGAAACAGTCAATTAAACCTGGTTTTGATCAATATTTTAGAGAATAATTCATGTTAGGTCTAGGTTAGGTCAGGGATTTGCTCTCATCAGGCTCATTCTTTCGCATATTTCTCATACTTGATGGCTAGATCCTGGGCTTTTTCTGGATTGCATCAGGTAGTAATGAAGTACAACACTGAAACAGTCAATTAAACCTGGTTTCGATCAATATTTTAGAGAATAATTCATGTTAGGTCTAGGTTAGGTCTGGGATTTGCTCTCATCAGGCTCATTCTTTCGCATATTTCTCATACTTGATGGCTAGATCCTGGGCTCTTTCTGGATTGCATCACGTAGTAATGAAGTACAACACTGAAACAGTCAATTATACCTGGTTTCCATCAATATTTTAGAGGACAACGCATGTTAGGTCTAGGTTAGGCCTGGGATTTGCCCTCATCAGGCTCATACTGTCGCAGTTTTAACATACTTGTTGAACGGATACTGGGTTTTTTCTGGTTTGGTTCACGTAGTAATGTGGTACCACACTGAAACTTTCAATTAAACCTGGTCTTGATAAATATTTTAGAGGATAACGCATGTTAGGTTTGGGTTAGGTCTAGGATTTGCCCTCATCAGGCTCATACTTTCGCATATTTCTCATACTTTATGGCTAGATCCTGGGCTGTTTCTGGACTGTATCACGTAGTAATGTGGTACCACGCTGAAACAGTCGATTAAACCTGGTTTCGATCATTATTTTAGAGGGTAACGCAAGTTAAGTCTGGGATAGGTCTGGGATTTGACCTCATCAGACTCATACTTTCGCATTCTTCACATACTTGTTGAACGGATCCTGGGTTTTTTCTGGTTTGGATCACGTAGTAATGTGGGACCACACTGAAACAGTCGACTAAACCTAGTTTCGATCAATATTTTAGAGGATAACGCATGTTAGGTCTAGGTTAGGCCTGGGATTTTCCCTCATCAGACTCATACTTTCGCATTCTTCACATACTTGTTGAACGGATCCTGGGTTTTGTCTGGTTTGGATCACGTAGTAATGTGGGACCACACTGAAACAGTCAAGTAAACCTGATCTTGATAAATATTTTAGAGGATAACGCATGTTAGCTCTGGGTTAGGTCTAGGATTTGCTCTCATCAGGCTCTTACTTTCGCATATTTCTCATACTTCATGGCTAGATCCTGGGCTATTTCTGGATTGGATCAGGTAGTAATGTGGTACCACACTGAAACAGTCAATTAAACCTGGTTTTGATCAATATTTTAGAGAATAATTCATGTTAGGTTTAGGTTAGGTCAGGGATTTGCTCCCATCAGGCTCATTCTTTCGCATATTTCTCATACTTGATGGCTAGATCCTGGGCTTTTTCTGGATTGCATCACGTAGTAATGAAGTACAACACTGAAACAGTCAATAAAACCTGGTTTCGATCAATATTTTAGAGAATAATTCATGTTAGGTCTAGGTTAGGCCTGGGATTTGCCCTCATCAGGCTCATACTGTCGCAGTTTTAACATACTTGTTGAACGGATACTGGGTTTTTTCTGGTTTGGTTCACGTAGTAATGTGGTACAACACTGAAACAGTCAATTAAACCCGGCTTCCATCAATATTCTAGAGGACAACGCATGTTAGGTCTAGGTTAGGCCTGGGATTTGCCCGCATCAGAGTCATACTGTCGCAGTTTTAACATACTTGTTGAACGGATCCTGGGTTTTTTCTGGTTTGGTTCACGTAGTAATGTGGTACCACACTGAAACAATCAATTAAACCTTTTCTTGATAAATATTTTAGAGGATAACGCATGTTAGGTTTGGGTTAAGTCTTAAGTTTGGCCCTCATCAGGCTCATACTTTCGCATATTTCTCAAACTTCATGGCTAGATCCTGGGCTGTTTCTGGATTGTATCAGGTAGTAAAGTGGTACCACACTGAAACATTCAATGAAACCTGGTCTGGATAAATATTTTAGAGGATAACGCATCTTAGGTCTGGGTTAGGTCTAAGATTTGCCCTCATCAGGCTCACAGTTTAGCGTTTTTCACATACTGCTTGAACAGATCCTGGGCTTTCTCTGGTTTGGATCACGAAGTAGTGTGGTACCACACTGAAACAGTCCATTAAACCTGGTCTGGATAAATATTTTAGAGGATAACGCATCTTAGGTCTGGGTTAGGTCTAAGATTTGCCCTCATCAGGCTCACAGTTTAGCGTTTTTCACATACTTGTTGTACAGATCCTGGGTTTTTGCTGGTTTGGATCACGAACTAGTGTGGTACCACACTGAAACAGTCCATTAAACCTCGTTTCGCTCAATATTTTAGAGGATAACGCATGTTAGGTCTAGGTCAGGCCTCGGATTTGCTCTCATCAGGTTCATTCTTTCGCACACTTCACATACTCGTTGAACAGATCCTGGGTTATTTTCTGGTTTGGATCACATAGTAATGTGGTACCACACTGAAACAGTCGATTAAACCAGGTTTCGATCAATATTTTTGAGGATAACGCATGTTAGGTCTAGGTTAGGCCTGGGATTTTCACTCATCAGACTCATACTTTCGCATTCTTCACATACTTTTTGAATGGATCCTGCGTTTTTTCTGGTTTGGATCACGTAGTAATGTGGGACCACACTGAAACAGTCAATTCAACCTGGTTTCGATCAATATTTTAGAGAATAATTCATGTTAGGTCTAGGTTAGGTCTGGGATTTGCTCTCATCAGGCTCACAGTTTAGCGTTTTTCACATACTTGTTGAACAGATCCTGGGTTTTTTCTGGTTTGGATCACGAAGTAGTGTGGTACCACACTGAAACAGTCCATTAAACCTGGTCTCGATCAATATTTTAGGGGATAACGCATGTTAGGTCTAGGTTAGGTCTGGGATTTGCTCTCATCAGGCTCATTCTTTCGCGTATTTCTCATACTTGATGGCTAGATCCTGGGCTTTTTCTGGATTGCATCACGTAGCAATGAAGTACAACACTGAAACAGTCAGTTAAACCTGGTTTCCATCAATATTTTAGAGGACAACGCATGTTAGGTCTAGGTTAGGCCTGGGATTTGCCCTCATCAGACTCATACTTTCGCAATCTTCACATACTTGTTGAACGGATCCTGGGTTTTCTCTGGTTTCGATCACGTAGTATTGTGGGACCACACTGAAGCAGTCAAGTAAACCTGGTTTCGATCAATATTATAGAGGACAACGCATGTTAGGTCTAGGTGAGGCCTGAGATTTTCACTGATCAGACTCATACTTTCGCATTCTTCACATACTTGTTGAACGGATCCTTGGTTTTTTCTGGTTTTAGTCACGTAGTAATGTGGTACCACACTGAAACATTCAATTAAACCTGGTCTTGATAAATATTTTAGAGAATAACGCATGTTAGGTCTGGGTTAGGTCTAGGATTTGCTCTCATCAGGCTCATACTTTCGTATATTTCTCATACTTCATGGCTAGATCCTGGGCTATTTCTGGATTGGATCACGTAGTAATGTGGTACTACACTGAAACAGTCAATTAAACCTGGTTTTGATCAATATTTTAGAGAATAATTCATGTTAGGTCTAGGTTAGGTCAGGGATTTGCTCCCATCAGGCTCATTCTTTCGCATATTTCTCATACTTGATGGCTAGATCCTGGGCTTTTTCTGGATTGCATCACGTAGTAGTGAAATACAACACTGAAACAGTCAATTAAACCTGGTTTCCATCAATATTCTAGAGGACAACGCATGTTAGGTCTAGGTTAGGCCTGGGATTTGCCCTCATCAGAGTCATACTGTCGCAGTGTTAACATACTTGTTGAACGGACCCTGGGTTTTTTCTGGTTTGGTTCACGTAGTAATGTGGTACCACACTGAAACATTCAATTAAACCTTTTCTTGATAAATATTTTAGAGGATAACGCATGTTAGGTTTGGGTTAGGTCTGAGGTTTGGCCCTCATCAGGCTCATACTTTCGCATATCTCTCATACTTCATGGCTAGATCCTGGGCTGTTTCTGGATTGTATCAGGTAGTAAAGTGCTACCACACTGAAACATTCAATGAAACCTGGTCTGGACAAATATTTTAGAGGATAACGCATCTTAGGTCTGGGTTAGGTCTAAGATTTGCCCTCATCAGGCTCACAGTTTAGAGTTTTTCACATACTTCTTGAACAGATCCTGGGCTTTCACTGGTTTGGATCACGAAGTAGTGTGGTACCACACTGAAACAGTCCATTAAACCTGGTTTCGCTCAATATTTTAGAGGATAACGCATGTTAGGTCTAGGTTAGGTCTGGGATTTGCTCTAATCAGGCTCATTCTTTCGCATATTTCTCATTCTTGATGGCTAGATCCTGGGCTTTTTCTGGATTGCATCACGTAGTAATGTAGTACCACACTGAAACAGTCAATGAAACCTGGTTTCCAACAATATTTTAGAGGACAACGCAAGTTAGGTCTAGGTAAGGCCTGAGATTTTCACTGATCAGACTCATACTTTCGCATTCTTCACATACTTGTTGAACGGATCCTGGGTTTTTTCTGGTTTGGATCACGTAGTATTGTGGTACCACACTGAAACATTCAATAAAACCTGGTCTTGATAAATATTTTAGAGAATAACGCATGTTAGGTCTGGGTTAGGTCTAGGATTTGCCCTCATCAGGCTCATACTTTCGCATATTTCTCATACTTCATGGCTAGATCCTGGGCTTTTTCTGGATTGCATCACGTAGTAATGAAGTACAACACTGAAACAGTCAATTAAACCTGGTTTCGATCAATATTTTAGAGAATAATTCATGTTAGGTCTAGGTTAGGTCTGGGATATGCTCTCATCAGGCTCATTCTTTCGCGTTTTTCACATACTTGTTGAACAGATCCTGGGTTTTTTCTGGTTTGGATCACGTAGTAATGTGGGACCACACTGAAACAGTCAAGTAAACCTGGTTTCCATCAATATTCTAGAGGACAACGCATGTTAGGTCTAGGTTAGGCCTGGGATTTGCCCTCGTCAGGGTCATACTGTCGCAGTTTTAACATACTTGTTGAACGGATCCTGGGTTATTTCTGGTTTGGGTCACGTAGTAATGTGGGACCACACTGAAACAGTCAATTAAACCAGGTTTCGATCAATATTTTAGAGAATAATTCATGTTAGGTCTAGGTTAGGTCTGGGATTTGCTCTCATCAGGCTCATTCTTTCGCATATTTCTCATACTTCATGGCTAGATCCTGGGCTGTTTCTGGATTGTATCACGTAGTAATGTGGTACCACGCTGAAACAGTCAATTAAACCTGGTTTCGATCAATATTTTAGAGAATAATTCATGTTAGGTCTAGGTTAGGTCAGGGATTTGCTCTCATCAGGCTCATTCTTTCGCGTATCTCTCACACTTCATGGCTAGATCCTGGGCTATTCCTGGATTGGATCACGTAGTAATGTGGTACACACTGAAACAGTCTATTAAACATGGTTTTGATCAATATTTTAGAGAATAATTCATGTTAGGTCTAGGTTAGGTCTGGGATTTGCTCTCATCAGGCTCATTCTTTCGCATATTTCTTATACTTGATGGCTAGATCCTGGGCTTTTTCTGGATTGCATCACGTAGCAATGAAGTACAACACTGAAACAGTCAATTAAACCTGGTTTCCATCAATATTTTAGAGGACAACGCATGTTAGGTCTAGGGTAGGCCTGGTATTTGCCCTCATCAGAGTCATACTGTCGCAGTGTTAACATACTTGTTGAACGGATCCTGGGTTTTTTCTGGTTTGGTTCACGTAGTAATGTGGTACCACACTGAAACATTCAATTAAACCTTTTCTTGATAAATATTTTAGAGGATAACGCATGTTAGGTTTGGGTTAGGTCTGAGGTTTGGCCCTCATCAGGCTCATACTTTCGCATATTTCTCATACTTCATGGCTAGATCCTGGGCTGTTTCTGGATTGTATCAGGTAGTAAAGTGCTACCACACTGAAACATTCAATGAAACCAGGTCTGGACAAATATTTTAGAGGATAACGCATCTTAGGTCTGGGTTAGGTCTAAGATTTGCCCTCATCAGGCTCACAGTTTAGAGTTTTTCACATACTTCTTGAACAGATCCTGGGCTTCCTCTGGTTTGGATCACGAAGTAGTGTGGTACCACACTGAAACAGTCCATTAAACCTGGTTTCGCTCAATATATTAGAGGATAACGCATGTTAGGTCTAGGTTAGGTCTGGGATTTGCTCCCATCAGGCTCATTCTTTCGCATATTTCTCATACTTGATGGCTAGATCCTGGGCTTTTTCTGGATTGCATCACGTAGTAATGAAGTACAACACTGAAACAGTCAATTAAACCTGGTTTCCATCAATATTCTAGAGGACAACGCATGTTAGGTCTAGGTTAGGCCTGGGATTTGCCCTCGTCAGGGTCATACTGTCGCAGTTTTAACATACTTGTTGAACGGATCCTGGGTTATTTCTGGTTTGGGTCACGTAGTAATGTGGGACCACACTGAAACAGTCAATTAAACCAGGTTTCGATCAATATTTTAGAGAATAATTCATGTTAGGTCTAGGTTAGGTCTGGGATTTGCTCTCATCAGGCTCATTCTTTCGCATATTTCTCATACTTCATGGCTAGATCCTGGGCTGTTTCTGGATTGTATCACGTAGTAATGTGGTACCACGCTGAAACAGTCAATTAAACCTGGTTTCGATCAATATTTTAGAGAATAATTCATGTTAGGTCTAGGTTAGGTCGGGGATTTGCTCTCATCAGGCTCATTCTTTCGCGTTTTTCACATACTTGTTGAACAGATCCTGGGTTTTTTCTGGTTTGGATCACGTAGTACTGTGGAACCACACTGAAACAGTCAAGTAAACCTGGTTTCGATCAATATTTTAGAGGGGAACGCATGTTAGGTCTAGGTTAGGCCTGGGATTTTCACTCATCAGACTCATTCTTTCGCATATTTCTCATACATGTTGAACAGATCCTGGGTTTTTTCTGGTTTGGATCACGTAGTAGTGTGGGACCACACTGAAACTGTCAATTAAACCTGGTTTCGATCAATATTTTAGAGAATAATTCATGTTAGGTCTAGGTTAGGTCTGGGATTTGCTCTCATCAGGCTCATTCTTTCGCATATTTCTCATACTTCATGGCTAGGTCCTGGGCTGTTTCTGGATTGTAACACGTAGTAATGTGGTACCACGCTGAAACAGTCAATTAAACCTGGTTTCGATCAATATTTTAGAGTATAATTCATGTTAGGTCTAGGTTAGGTCTGGGATTTGCTCTCATCAGGCTCATTCTTTCGCGTTTTTCACATACTTGTTGAACAGATCCTGGGTTTTTTCTGGTTTGGATCACGTAGTAATGTGGGACCACACTGAAACAGTCAAGTAAACCTGGTTTCGATCAATATTTTAGAGAATAATTCATGTTAGGTCTAAGTTAGGTCTGGGATTTGCTCTCATCAGGCTCATTCTTTCGCATATTTCTCATACATGTTGAACAGATCCTGGGTTTTTTCTGGTTTGGATCACGTAGTAATGTGAGACCACACTGAAACAATCAATTAAACCTGATCTTGATAAATATTTTAGAGGATAACGCATGTTAGGTCTGGGTTAGGTCTAGGATTTGCCCTCATCAGGCTCATACTTTCGCAAATTTCACATACTTCGTGGCTAGATCCTGGGCTGTTTCTGGATTGTATCACGTAGTAGTGGTGATACCACGCTGAAACAGTCGATTAAACCTGGTTTCGATCAATATTTTAGAGGATAACGCATGTTAGGTCTAGGTTAGGCCTGGTATTTTCACTCATCAGACTCATACTTTCGCATTCTTCACACACTTGTTGAACGGATCCAGGGTTATTTCTGGTTTGGATCACGTAGTAATGTGGGACCACACTGAAACAGTCCATTCAACCTGGTTTCGCTCAATATTATAGAGGATAACGCATGTAAGGTCTAGGTTAGGTCTGGGATTTGCTTTCATCAGGCTCATACTTTCGCATATTTCTCATTCTTGATGGCTAGATCCTGGGTTTTTTCTGGTTTGGATCACGTAGTAATGTGGTACCACACTGAAACAGTCGATAAAACCTGGTTTTGATCAATATTTTAGAGGATAACGCAAGTTAAGTCGGGGATTGGTCTGGGATTTGACCTCATCAGACTCATACTTTCGCACACTTCACATACTCGTTGAACAGATCCTGGGTTATTTTCTTTTTTGGATCACATAGTAATGTGGTACCACACTGAAACAGTCGATTAAACCAGGTTTCGATCAATATTTTTGAGGATAACGCATGTTAGGTCTAGGTTAGGCCTGGGATTTTCACTCATCAGACTCATACTTTCGCATTCTTCAAATACTTGTTGAATGGATCCTGCGTTTTTTCTGGTTTGGATCACGTAGTAATGTGGGACCACACTGAAACAGTCAATTCAACCTGGTTTCGATCAATATTTTAGAGAATAATTCATGTTAGGTCTAGGTTAGGTCTGGGATTTGCTCTCATCAGGCTCACAGTTTAGCGTTTTTCACATACTTGTTGAACAGATCCTGGGTTTTTTCTGGTTTGGATCACGAAGTAGTGTGGTACCACACTGAAACAGTCCATTAAACCTGGTTTCGATCAATATTTTAGGGGATAACGCATGTTTGGTCTAGGTTAGGTCTGGGATTTGCTCTCATCAGGCTCATTCTTTCGCGTATTTCTCATACTTCATGGCTAGATCCTGGGCTATTTCTGGATTGCATCACGTAGCAATGAAGTACAACACTGAAACAGTCAATTAAACCTGGTTTCCATCAATATTTTAGAGGACAACGCATGTTAGGTCTAGGTCAGGTCTGGGATTTGCTCTCGTCAGGCTCATTCTTTCGCATATTTCTCATTCTTGATGGCTAGATCCTGGGCTTTTTCTGGATTGCATCACGTAGTAATGAAATACAACACTGAAACAGTCAATTAAACCTGGTTTCCATCAATATTCTAGAGGACAACGCATGTTAGGTCTAGGTTAGGCCTGGGATTTGCCCTCATCAGAGTCATACTGTCGCAGTGTTAACATACTTGTTGAACGGATCCTGGGTTTTTTCTGGTTTAGTTCACGTAGTAATGTGGTACCACACTGAAACATTCAATTAAACCTTTTCTTGATAAATATTTTAGAGGATAACGCATGTTAGGTTTGGGTTAGGTCTGAGGTTTGGCCCTCATCAGGCTAATACTTTCGCATATTTCTCATACTTCATGGCTAGATCCTGGGCTGTTTCTGGATTGTATCAGGTAGTAAAGTGCTACCACACTGAAACATTCAATGAAACCTGGTCTGGACAAATATTTTAGAGGACAACGCATCTTAGGTCTGGGTTAGGTCTAAGATTTGCCCTCATCAGGCTCACAGTTTAGAGTTTTTCACATACTTCTTGAACAGATCCTGGGCTTTCTCTGGTTTGGATCACGAAGTAGTGTGGTACCACACTGAAACAGTCCATTAAACCTGGTTTCGCTCAATATTTTAGAGGATAACGCATGTTAGGTCTAGGTTAGGTCTGGGATTTGCTCTCATCAGGCTCATTCTTTCGCATATATCTCATTCTTGATGGCTAGATCATGGGATTTTTCTGGATTGCATCACGTAGTAATGTAGTACCACACTGAAACAGTCAATGAAACCTGGTTTCCAACAATATTTTAGAGGACAACGCAAGTTAGGTCTAGGTAAGGCCTGAGATTTTCACTGATCAGACTCATACTTTCGCATTCTTCACATACTTGTTGAACGGATCCTGGGTTTTTTCTGGTTTGGATCACGTAGTATTGTGGTACCACGCTGAAACATTCAATTAAACCTGGTCTTGATAAATATTTTAGAGAATAATTCATGTTAGGTCTGGGTTAGGTTTAGGATTTGCCCTCATCAGGCTCATACTTTCGCATATTTCTCATACTTCATGGCTAGATCCTGGGCTATTTCTGGATTGGATCACGTAGTAATGTGGTACCACACTGAAACAGTCAAATAAACCTGGTTTTGATCAATATTTTAGAGAATAATTCATGTTAGGTCTAGGTTAGGTCTGGGATTTGCTCCCATCAGGCTCATTCTTTCGCATATTTCTCATACTTGATGGCTAGATCCTGGGCTTTTTCTGGATTGCATCACGTAGTAATGAAGTACAACACTGAAACAGTCAATTAAACCAGGTTTCCATCAATATTCTAGAGGACAACGCATGTTAGGCCTAGGTCAGGCCTGGGATTTGCCCTCGTCAGAGTCATACTGTCGCAGTTTTAACATACTTGTTGAACGGATCCTGGGTTATTTCTGGTTTGGGTCACGTAGTAATGTGGGACCACACTGAAACAGTCAATTGAACCAGGTTTCGATCAATATTTTAGAGAATAATTCATGTTAGGTCTAGGTTAGGTCTGGGATTTGCTCTCATCAGGCTCATTCTTTCGCATATTTCTCATACTTCATGGCTAGATCCTGGGCTGTTTCTGGATTGTATCACGTAGTAATGTGGTACCACGCTGAAACAGTCAATTAAACCTGGTCTCGATCAATATTTTAGAGAATAATTCATGTTAGGTCTAGGTTAGGTCTGGGATTTGCTCTCATCAGGCTCATTCTTTCGCGTTTTTCACATACTTGTTGAACAGATCCTGGGTTTTTTCTGGTTTGGATCACGTAGTAATGTGGGACCACACTGAAACAGTCAAGTAAACCTGGTTTCGATCAATATTTTAGAGGATAACGCATGTTAGGTCTGGGTTAGGTCTAGGATTTGCCCTCATCAGGCTCATACTTTCGCATATTTCTCATACTTCATGGCTATATCCTGGGTTTTTTCTGGTTTGGATCACGTAGTAATGTGGGACCACACTGAAACAGTCAATTAAACCTCGTTTCGATCAATATTTTAGAGAATAATTCATGTTAGGTCTAGGTTAGGTCTGGGATTTGCTCTCATCAGGCTCATTCTTTCGCATATTTCTCATACTTCATGGCTAGATCCTGGGCTGTTTCTGGATTGTATCACGTAGTTATGTGGTACCACGCTGAAACAGTCAATTAAACCTGGTTTCGGTCAATATTTTAGAGAATAATTCATGTTAGGTCTAGGTTAGGTCTGGGATTTGCTCTCATCAGGCTCATTCTTTCGCGTTTTTCACATACTTGTTGAACAGATCCTGGGTTTTTTCTGGTTTGGATCACGTAGTAATGTGGGACCACACTGAAACAGTCAAGTAAACCTGGTTTCGATCAATATTTTAGAGAATAATTCATGTTAGGTCTAGGTTAGGTCTGGGATTTGCTCTCATCAGGCTCATTCTTTCGCATATTTCTCATACATGTTGAACAGATACTGGGTTTTTTCTGGTTTGGATCACGTAGTAATGTGGGACCACACTGAAACAATCAATTAAACCTGATCTTGATAAATATTTTAGAGGATAGCGCATGTTAGGTCTGGGTTAGGTCTAGAATTTGCTCTCATCATGCTCATACTTTCGCATATTTCTCATACTTCATGGCTAGATCCTGGGCTGTTTCTGGATTGTATCACGTAGTAATGTGGTACCACGCTGAAACAGTCAATTAAACCGGGTTTCGATCAATATTTTAGAGGATAACGCAAGTTATGTCTGGGATGGGTCTAGGATTTGCCCTCATCAGGCTGTTACTTTCGCATATTTCTCATACTTCATGGCTAGATCCTGGGCTGTTTCTGGATTGTATCAGGTAGTAAGGTGGTACCACACTGGAACATTCAATGAAACCTGGTCTGGATAAATATTTTAGAGGATAACGCATCTTAGGTCTGGGTTAGGTCTAAGATTTGCCCTCATCAGGCTCACAGTTTAGCGTTTTTCACATACTTGTTGAACGGATCCTGGGTTTTTTCTGGTTTGGATCACGTAGTATTGTGGTACCACGCTGAAACATTCAATTAAACCTGGTCTTGATAAATATTTTAGAGAATAACGCATGTTAGGTCTGGGTTAGGTTTAGGATTTTCCCTCATCAGGCTCATACTTTCGCATATTTCTCATACTTCATGGCTAGATCCTGGGCTATTTCTGGATTGGATCACGTAGTAATGTGGTACCACACTGAAACAGTCAAATAAACCTGGTTTTGATCAATATTTTAGAGAATAATTCATGTTAGGCCTAGGTTAGGTCTGGGATTTGCTCCCATCAGGCTCATTCTTTCGCATATTTCTCATACTTGATGGCTAGATCCTGGGCTTTTTCTGGATTGCATCACGTAGTAATGGAGTTCAACACTGAAACAGTCAATTAAACCTGGTTTCCATCAATATTCTAGAGGACAACGCATGTTAGGTCTAGGTTAGGCCTGGGATTTGCCCTCATCAGGGTCATACCGTCGCAGTTTTAACATACTTGTTGAACGGATCCTGGGTTTTTTCTGGTTTGGTTCACGTAGTAATGTGTTACCACACTGAAACATTCAATTAAACCTGGTCTTGATAAATATTTTATAGGATAACGCATGTTAGGTTTGGGTTAGGTCTAGGATTTGCCCTCATCAGACTCATACTTTCGCATATTTCTCATACTTCATGGCTAGATCCTGGGCTGTTTCTGGATTGTATCACCTAGTAATGTGGCACCACGCCGAAACAGTCGATTAAACCTGGTTTCGATCAATATTTTATAGGATAACGCAAGTTAAGTCTGGGACAGGTCTGGGATTTGACCTCATCAGACTCATACTTTCGCGTTTTTCACATACTTGTTGAACAGATCCTGGGTTTTTTCTGGTTTGGATCACGTAGTAATGTGGGACCACACTGAAACAGTCAAGTAAACCTGGTTTCGATCAATATTTTAGAGGATAACGCATGTTAGGTCTGGGTTAGGTCTAGGATTTGCCCTCATCAGGCTCATACATTCGCATATTTCTCATACTTCATGGCTATATCCTGGGCTATTTCTGGATTGGATCACGTAGTAAAGTGGTACCACACTGAAACATTCAATGAAACCTGGTCTGGATAAATATTTTAGAGGATAATGCATCTTATGTCTGGGTTAGGTCTAAGATTTGCCCTCATCAGGCTCACAGTTTAGCGTTTTTCACATACTTGTTGAACAGATCCTGGGCTTTTTCTGGTTTGGATCACGAAGTAGTGTGGTACGTCACTGAAACAGTCCATTAAACCTAGTTTCGCTCAATATTTTACAGGATAACGCATGTTAGGTCTAGTTTTGGTCTGGGATTTGCTCTCATCAGGCTCATTCTTTCGCATATTTCTCATACTTGATGGCTAGATCCTGGGCTTTTTCTGGATTGCATCACGTAGTAATGTAGTACCACACTGCAACAGTCAATGAAACCTGGTTTCCATCAATATTTTAGAGGACGACGCAAGTTAGGTCTAGGTAAGGCCTGAGATTTTCACTGATCAGACTCATACTTTCGCATTCTTCACATACTTGTTGAACCGATCCTGGGTTATTTTCTGGTTTGGATCACATAGTAATGTGGTACCACACTGAAACAGTCGATTAAACCAGGTTTCGATCAATATTTTTGAGGATAACGCATGTTAGGTCTAGTTTAGGCCTGGGATTTTCACTCATCGGACTCATAACTTCGCATTCTTCACATTCTTGTTGAACGGATCCTGGGTTTTTTCTGGTTTGGATTACGTAGTAATGTGGGACCACACTGAAGCAGTTAATTAAACCTGGTTTCGATCAATATTTTAGAGAATAATTCATGTTAGGTCTAGGTTAGGTCTGGGATTTGCTCTCATCAGGCTCATTCTTTCGCATATTTCTCATACTTCATGGCTAGATCCTGGGCTGTTTCTGGATTGTATCACGTAGTAATGTGGTACCACGCTGAAACTGTCAATTAAACCTGGTTTCGATCAATATTTTAGAGAATAATTCATGTTAGGTCTAGGTTAGGTCTGGGATTTGCTCTCATCAGGCTTATTCTTTCGCATATTTCTCATACTTGATGGCTAGATCCTGGGCTTTTTCTGGATTGCATCACGTAGTAATGAAGTACAACACAGAAACAGTCAATTAAACCTGGTTACCATCAATATTCTAGAGGACAACGCATGTTAGGTCTAGGTTAGGCCTGGGATTTGCCCTCATCAGGGTCATACTGTCGCAGTTTTAACATACTTGTTGAACGGATCCTGGGTTTTTTCTGGTTTGGTTCACGTAGTAATGTGGTACCACACTGAAACATTCAATTAAACCTTTTCTTGATAAATATTTTAGAGGATAACGCATGTTAGGTTTGGGTTAGGTCTAGGATTTGCCCTCATCAGGTTCATACTTTCGCATATTTCTCATACTTCATGGCTAGATCCTGGGCTGTTTCTGGATTGTATCAGGTAGTAAAGAGCTACCACACTGAAACATTCAATGAAACCTGGTCTGGATAAATATTTTAGAGGATAACGCATCTTAGGTCTGGGTTAGGTCTAAGATTTGCCCTCATCAGGCTCACAGTTTAGCGTTTTTCACATACTTCTTGAACAGATCCTGGGCTTTCTCTGGTTTGGATCACGAAGTAGTGTGGTACCACACTGAAACAGTCCATTAAACCTGGTTTCGCTCAATATTTTAGAGGATAACGCATGTTAGGTCTAGGTTAGGTCTGGGATTTGCTCTCATCAGGGTCATACTGTCGCTGTTTTAACATACTTGTTGAACGGATCCTGGGTTTTTTCTGGTTTGGTTCACGTAGTAATGTGTTACCACACTGAAACATTCAATTAAACCTGGTCTTGATAAATATTTTAGAGGATAACGCATGTTAGGTTTGGGTTAGGTCTAGGATTTGCCCTCATCAGGCTCATACTTTCGCATATTTCTCATACTTCATGGGTAGATCCTGGGCTGATTCTGGATTGTATCACGTAGTAATGTGGCACCACGCTGAAACAGTCGATTAAGCCTGGTTTCGATGAATATTTTAGAGGATAACGCAAGTTAAGTCTAGGATAGGTCTGGGATTTGACCTCAACAGACTCATACTTTCGCGTTTTTCACATACTTGTTGAACAGATCCTGGGTTTTTTCTGGTTTGGATCACGTAGTAATGTGGGACCACACTGAAACAGTCAAGTAAACCTGGTTTCGATCAATATTTTAGAGAATATTTCATGTTAGGTCTAAGTTAGGTCTGGGCTTTGCTCTCATCAGGCTCATTCTTTCGCATATTTCTCATACATGTTGAACAGATCCTGGGTTTTTTCTGGTTTGGATCACGTAGTAATGTGGGACCACACTGAAACAATCAATGAAACCTGATCTTTATATATATTTTAGAGGATAATGCATGTTAGGTCTGGGTTAGGTCTAGGATTTGCCCTCATCAGGCTCATACTTTCGCATATTTCTCATACTTCATGGCTAGATCCTGGGCTGTTTCTGGATTGGATCACGTAGTAATGTGGTACCACGCTGAAACAGTCAATTAAACCTGGTTTCGATCAATATTTTAGAGGATAACGCAAGTTAGTTCTGGGATAGTTCTAGGATTTGCCCTCATCAGGCTCTTACTTTCGCATATTTCTCATACTTCATGGCTAGATCCTGGGCTATTTCTGGATTGGATCACGTAGTAAAGTGGTACCACACTGAAACATTCAATGAAACCTGGTCTGGATAAATATTTCAGCGGATAACGCATCGTATGTCTGGGTTAGGTCTAAGATTTGCAATCATCAGGCTCACAGTTTAGCGTTTTTCACATACTTGTTGAACAGATCCTGGGCTTTTTCTGGTTTGGATCACGAAGTAGTGTGGTACCTCACTGAAACAGTCCATTAAACCTGGTTTCGCTCAATATTTTAGAGGATAACGCATGTTAGGTCTAGGTTAGGTCTGGAATTTGCTCTCATCAGGCTCATTCTTTCGCATATTTCTCATACATGTTGAACAGATCCTGGGTTTTTTCTGGTTTGGATCACGTAGTAATGTGGGACCACACTGAAACAATCAATGAAACCTGATCTTTATATATATTTTAGAGGATAACGCATGTTAGGTCTAGGTTAGGTCTGGGATTAGCTCTCATCAGGCTCATTCTTTCGCATATTTCTCATACTTGATGGCTAGATCCTGAGCTTTTTCTGGATTGCATCACGTAGTAATGTAGTACCACACTGAAACAGTCAATGTAACCTGGTTTCCATCAATATTTTATAGTACAACGCAAGTTAGGTCTAGGTAAGGCCCGAGATTTTCACTGATCAGACACATACTTTCGCATTCTTCACATAGTTGTTGAACGGATCCAGGGTTTTTTCTGGTTTGGTTCTCGTAGTAATGTAGTACCACACTGAAACATTCAATTAAACCTGGTCTTGATAAATATTTTAGAGGATAACGCATATTAGGTTTGGGTTAGGTCTAGGATTTGCCCTCACCTGACTCATACTTTCGCATATTTCACATACTTCATGGCTAGATCCTGGGCTGTTTCTGGATTGTATCACGTAGTAATGTGGTACCACGCTGAAACAGTGGATTAAACCTGGTTTCGATCAATATTTTAGAGGATAACACAAGTTAATTCTGGGATAGGTCTGGGATTTGAGCTCATCAGACTCATACTTTCGCGTTTTTCACATACTTGTAGAACAGATCCTGGGTTATTTTCTGGCTTGGATCACATAGTAATGTGGTACCACACTGAAACAGTCGATTAAACCAGGTTTCGATCAATATTTTTGAGGATAACGCATGTTAGGTCTAGGTTAGGCCTGGGATTTTCACTCATCGGACTCATACTTTCGCATTCTTCACATACTTGTTGAATGGATCCTGGGTTTTTTCTGGTTTGGATCACGTAGTAATGTGGGACCACACTGAAACAATCGATTAAACCAGGTTTCGATCAATATTTTAGAGGAGAACGCATGTTAGGTCTAGGTTAGGCCTGGGATTTGCTCTCATCAGGCTCATTCTTTCGCATATTTCTCATACTTGATGGCTAGATCCTGAGCTTTTTCTGGATTGCATCACGTAGTAATGTAGTACCACACTGAAACAGTCAATGTAACCTGGTTTCCATCAATATTTTAGAGTACAACGCAAGTTAGGTCTAGGTAAGGCCCGAGATTTTCTCTGATCAGACACATACTTTCGCATTCTTCACATAGTTGTTGAACGGATCCTGGGTTTTTTCTGGTTTGGTTCTCGTAGTAATGTAGTACCACACTGAAACATTCAATTAAACCTGGTCTTGATAAATATTTTAGAGGATAACGCATGTTGGGTTTGGGTTAGGTCTAGGATTTGCCCTCACCTGACTCATACTTTCGCATATTTCACATACTTCATGGCTAGATCCTGGGCTGTTTCTGGATTGTATCACGTAGTAATGTGGTACCACGCTGAAACAGTGGATTAAACCTGGTTTCGATCAATATTTTAGAGGATAACACAAGTTAAGTCTGGGATAGGTCTGGGATTTGAGCTCATCAGACTCATACTTTCGCGTTTTTCACATACTTGTAGAACAGATCCTGGGTTATTTTCTGGCTTGGATCACATAGTAATGTGGTACCACACTGAAACAGTCGATTAAACCTGGTTTCGATCAATAATTTAGAGAATAATTCATGTTAGGTCTAGGTTAGGTCTTGGATTTGCTCTCATCAGGCTCATTCTTTCGCATATTTCTCATACTTGATGGCTAGATCCTGGGCTTTTTCTGGATTGCATCACGTAGTAATGAAGTACAACACTGAAACAGTCAATTAAACCTGGTTTCCATCAATATCTTAGAGGACAACGCAAGTTAGGTCTGGGATATGTCTGGGATTTGCCCTCATCAGGCTCATACTTTCGCGTTTTTCACATACTTGTTGAACAGATCCTGGGTTTTTTCTGGTTTGGATCACGTAGTAGTGTGGTACCACGCTGAAACAGTCCATTAAACCTGGTTTCGCTCAATATTTTAGAGGATAACGCATGTAAGGTCTAGGTTAGGTCTGGGATTTGCTCTCATCAGGTTCATTCTTTCGTATATTTCTCATACTTGATGGCTAGATCCTGGGTTATTTTCTGGTTGGGATCACATAGTAATGTGGTACCACATTGAAACAGTCGATTAAACCAGGATTCGATCAATATTTTTGAGGATAACGGATGTTAGGTCTAGGTTAGGCCTGGGATTTTCACTCATCAGACTCATTCTTTCGCATTCTTCACATTCTTGTTGAACGGATCCTGGGTTTTTTCTGGTTTGGATCACGTAGTAATGTGGGACCACACTGAAACAGTCAATTAAACCTGGTTTCGATCAATATTTTAGAGAATAATTCATGTTAGGTCTAGGTTAGGTCTGGGATTTGCTCTCATCAGGCACATTCTTTCGCATATTTCTCATACTTCATGGCTAGATCCTAGGCGCGGGGAATCCCACACACCCCTCCCACCTCTCCCCAAGGAGGTGGGTGGGAGTCTTTCGAAGATTTTCCCCACGACAAAAAAAAAAAAAAAAAAAAAAAAAGTTAGGTCTGGGATAGGTCTGGGATTTGACCTCATCAGACTCATACTTTCGCACACTTCACATACTCGTTGAACAGATCCTGGGTTATTTTCTGGTTTGGATCACATAGTAATGTGGTACCACACTGAAACAATCGATTAAACCAGGTTTCGATCAATATTTTAGAGGAGAACGCATGTTAGGTCTAGGTTAGGCCTGGGATTTGCTCTCATCAGGCTCATTCTTTCGCATATTTCTCATACTTCATGGCTAGATCCTGGGCTATTTCTGGATTGGATCACGTAGTAAAGTGGTACCACACTGAAACATTCAATTAAACCTGGTCTGGATAAATATTTTAGAGGATAACGCATCTTAGGTCTGGGTTAGGTCTAAGATTTGCCCTCACCAGGCTCTTACTTTCGCATATTTCTCATACTTCATGGCTAGATCCTGGGCTATTTCTGGATTGGATCACGTAGTAAAGTGGTACCACACTGAAACATTCAATTAAACCTGGTCTGGATAAATATTTTAGAGGATATCGCATCTTAGGTCTGGGTTAGGTCTAAGATTTGCCCTCATCAGGCTCACAGTTTCGCGTTTTTCACATACTTGTTGAACAGATCCTGGGTTTTTTCTGGTTTGGATCACGAAGTAGTGTGGTACCACACTGAAACAGTCCATTAAACCAGGTTTCGATCAATATTTTAGAGGATAAAGCAAGTTAGGTCTGGGATAGGTCTAGGATTTGCCCACATCAGGCTCTTACTTTCGCATATTTCTCATACTTCATGGCTAGATCCTGGGTGATTTTCTGGTTTGGATCACATAGTAATGTGGTACCACACTGAAACAGTCGATTAAACTAGGTTTCGATCAATATTTTAGAGGAGAACGCATGTTAGGTCTAGGTTAGGCCTGGGATTCTCACTCATCAGACTCATTCTTTCGCATTCTTCACATTCTTGTTGAACGGATCCTGGGTTTTTTCTGGTTTGGATCACGTAGTAATGTGGGACCACACTGGAACAGTCAATTAAACCTGGTTTCGATCAATATTTTACAGAATAATTCATGTTAGGTCTAGGTTAGGTCTGGGATTTGCTCTCATCAGGCTCATTCTTTCGCATATTTCTCATACTTCATGACTAGATCCTGGGCTGTTTCTGGATTGTATCACGTAGTAATGTGGTACCACGCTGAAACAGTCAACTAAACCTGGTTTCGATCAATATTTTTGAGGAAAACGCAAGTTAGGTCTGGGTTAGGTCTAGGATTTGCCCTCATCAGGCTCATACTTTCGCATTCTTCACATACTTGTTGAACTGATCCTGGGTTTTTTCTGGTTTGGATCACGAAGTAGTGTGGTACCACACTGAAACAGTCGATTAAACCTGGTTTCGATCAATATTTTAGAGGATAACACAAGTTAAGTCTGGGATAGGTCTGGGATTTTCACTGATCGGACTCATACTTTCGCATTTTTCACATACTTGTTGAACGGATCCTGGGTTTTTTCTGGTTTGGATCACGTAGTAATGTGGCACCACACTGAAACGGTCAATTAAACCTGGTTTCGATCAATATTTTAGAGGATAACGCAACTTAGGTCTGGGATAGGTCTGGGATTTGACCTCATCAGACTCATACTTTCGCACACTTCACATACTCCTTGAACAGATCCTGGGTTATTTTCTGGGTTGGATCACATAGTAATGTGGTACCACACTGAAACAGTCGATTAAACCCGGTTTCGATCAATATTTTAGAGGAAAACGCAAGTCAGGTCTGGGATAGGTCTGGGATTTGACCTCATCAGACTCATACTTTCGCACACTTCACATACTCGTTGAACAGATCCTGGGTTATTTTCTGGTTTGGATCGCATAGTAATGTGGTACCACACTGAAACAGTCGATTAAACCAGGTTTCGCTCAATATTTTAGAGGAGAACGCATGTTAGGTCTAGGTTAGGCCTGGGATTTTCACTCATCAGACTCATACTTTCGCATTCTTCACATTCTTGTTGAACGGAACCTGGGTTTTTTCTGGTTTGGATCACGTAGTAATGTGGGACCACACTGAAACAGTCAATTAAACCTGGTTTCGATCAATATTTTAGAGAATAATTCATGTTAGGTCTAGGTTAGGTCTGGGATTTGCTCTCATCAGGCTCATTCTTTCGCATACTTCTCATACTTCATGGCTAGATCCTGGGCTGTTTCTGGATTGTATCACGTAGTAATGTGGTACTACGCTGAAACAGTCTATTAAACCTGGTTTCGACTAATATTTTAGAGGATAACGCAAGTCAGGTCTGGGATGGGTCTAGGATTTGCCCTCATCAGGCTCTTACTTTCGCATATTTCTCATACTTCATGGCTAGATCCTGGGCTATTTCTGGATTGGATCACGTAGTAAAGTGGTACCACACTGAAACATTCAATGAAACCTGGTCTGGATAAATATTTTAGAGGATAACGCATCTTAGGTCTGGGTTAGGTCTAAGATTTGCCCTCATCAGGCTCACAGTTTCGCGTTTTCCCCGTACTTGTTGAACAGATCCTGGGTTTTTTCTGGTTTGGATCACGAAGTAGTGTGGTACCACAATGAAACAGTCCATTAAACCTGGTTTCGCTCAATATTTTAGAGGATAACGCATGTTAGGTCTAGGTTAGGTCTGGGATTTGCTCTCATCAGGCTCATTCTTTCGCATATTTCTCATACTTGATGGCTAGATCCTGGGCTTTTTCTGGATTGCATCACGTAGTAATGTAGTACCACACTGAAACAGTCAATGAAACCTGGTTTCCAGCAATATTTTAGAGGAAAACGCATGTTAGGTCTAGGTTAGCCCCGGGAATTACACTCATCAGACTCATACTTTCGCATTCTTCACATACTTGTTGAACTGATCCCGGGTTTTTTCTGGTTTGGATCACGTAGTATTGTGGTACCACACTGAAACAATCAATGAAACCTGGTTTCCATCAATATTTGAGAGGACAACGCATGTTAGGTCTAGGTTAGGCCTGGGATTTTCACTCATCAGACTCATACTTTCGCATTCTTCACATACTTGTTGACCGGATCCTGGGTTTTTTCTGGTTTGGATCACGTAGTAATGTGGTACCACACTGAAACAGTCAATGAAACCTGGTTTCCATGAATATTTTAGAGGACAACGCCAGTTAGGTCTAGGTAAGGCCCGAGATTTTCACTGATCGGACTCATACTTTCGCATTTTTCACATACTTGTTGAACGGATCCTGGGTTTTTTCTGGTTTGGATCACGTAGTAATGTGGTACCACACTGAAACGGTCAATTAAACCTGGTTTCGATCAATATTTTAGAGGATAACGCAAGTTAGGTCTGGGATAGGTCTGGGATATGCCCTCATCAGGCTCATACTTTCGCATTCTTCGCATACTTGTTGAACTGATCCTGGGTTTTTTCTGGTTTGGATCACGTAGTAATGTGGTACCACACTGAAACGGTCAATTAAACCTGGTTTCGATCAATATTTTAGAGGTTAACGCAAGTTAGGTCTGGGATAGGTCTGGGATTTGACCTCATCAGACTCATACTTTCGCACACTTCACATACTCGTTGAACAGATCCTGGGTTATTTTCTTGTTTGGATCGCATAGTAATGTGGTACCACACTGAAACAGTCGATTAAACCAGGTTTCGATCAATATTTTAGAGGAGAACGCATGTTAGGTCTAGGTTAGGCCTGGGATTTTCACTCATCAGACTCATACTTTCGCATTCTTCACATTCTTGTTGAACGGATCCTGGGATTTTTCTGGTTTGGATCACGTAGTAATGTGGTACCACACTGAAACAGTCAATGAAACCTGGTTTCCATCAATATTTTAGAGGACAACGGAAGTTAGGTCTGGGATATGTCTGGGATTTGCCCTCATCAGGGTCATACTGTCGCAGTTTTAACATACTTGTTGAACGGATCCAGGGTTTTTTCTGGTTTGGTTCACGTAGTAATGTGGTACCACACTGAAACATTCAATTAAACCTGGTCTTGATAAATATTTTAGAGGATAACGCATGTTAGGTTTGGGTTAGGTCTAGGATTTGCCCTCGTCAGGCTCATACTTTCGCATATTTCTCATACTCCATGGCTAGATCCTGGTCTGTTTCTGGATTGTATCACGTAGTAATGTGGTACCACACTGAAACGGTCAATTAAAACCTGGTTTCGATCAATATTTTAGAGGATAACGCAAGTTAGGTCTGGGATAGGTCTGGGATTTGCCCTCATCAGGCTCATACTTTCGCATTCTTCACATACTTGTTGAACTGATCCTGGGTTTTTTCAGGTTTGGATCACGTAGTAATGTGGTACCACACTGAAACGGTCAATTAAACCTGGTTTCGATCAATATTTTAGAGGATAACGCAAGTTAGGTCTGGGATAGGTCTGGGATTTGACCTCATCAGACTCATACTTTCGCACACTTCACATACTCGTTGAACAGATCCTGGGTTATTTTCTGGTTTGGATCGCATAGTAATGTGGTACCACACTGAAACAGTCGATTGAACCAGGTTTCGATCAATATCTTAGAGGAGAACGCATGTTAGGTCTAGGTTAGCCCCGGGAATTACACTCATCAGACTCATACTTTCGCATTCTTCACATACTTGTTGAACTGATCCCGGGTTTTTTCTGGTTTGGATCACGTAGTATTGTGGTACCACACTGAAACAATCAATGAAACCTGGTTTCCATCAATATTTGAGAGGACAACGCATGTTAGGTCTAGGTTAGGCCTGGGATTTTCACTCATCAGACTCATACTTTCGCATTCTTCACATACTTGTTGACCGGATCCTGGGTTTTTTCTGGTTTGGATCACGTAGTAATGTGGTACCACACTGAAACAGTCAATGAAACCTGGTTTCCATCAATATTTTAGAGGACAACGCCAGTTAGGTCTAGGTAAGGCCCGAGATTTTCACTGATCGGACTCATACTTTCGCATTTTTCACATACTTGTTGAACGGATCCTGGGTTTTTTCTGGTTTGGATCACGTAGTAATGTGGTACCACACTGAAACGGTCAATTAAACCTGGTTTCGATCAATATTTTAGAGGATAACGCAAGTTAGGTCTGGGATAGGTCTGGGATATGCCCTCATCAGGCTCATACTTTCGCATTCTTCGCATACTTGTTGAACTGATCCTGGGTTTTTTCTGGTTTGGATCACGTAGTAATGTGGTACCACACTGAAACGGTCAATTAAACCTGGTTTCGATCAATATTTTAGAGGTTAACGCAAGTTAGGTCTGGGATAGGTCTGGGATTTGACCTCATCAGACTCATACTTTCGCACACTTCACATACTCGTTGAACAGATCCTGGGTTATTTTCTTGTTTGGATCGCATAGTAATGTGGTACCACACTGAAACAGTCGATTAAACCAGGTTTCGATCAATATTTTAGAGGAGAACGCATGTTAGGTCTAGGTTAGGCCTGGGATTTTCACTCATCAGACTCATACTTTCGCATTCTTCACATTCTTGTTGAACGGATCCTGGGATTTTTCTGGTTTGGATCACGTAGTAATGTGGTACCACACTGAAACAGTCAATGAAACCTGGTTTCCATCAATATTTTAGAGGACAACGCAAGTTAGGTCTAGGTAAGGCCCGAGATTTTCACTGATCGGACTCATACTTTCGCATTTTTCACATACTTGTTGAACGGATCCTGGGTTTTTTCTGGTTTGGATCACGTAGTAATGTGGTACCACACTGAAACGGTCAATTAAACCTGGTTTCGATCAATATTTTAGAGGATAACGCAAGTTAGGTCTGGGATCCCCTCAGGGGCTGCCAGCCTTTCAGCTGCAGTACGGGCTTAACGAACCCGGGGTACCCGAGTCATACACACACCGTAAGCCTCCTGTTGGTCGTCACAACGACCCATTCACAATTCCCTATTGGTTTTGTGAATGGTACGTGACGGCAGGAGGAACGGGGGTCTTGGCTTAACCGCCTGGGCCACGAGTATGGCGACTCTATAAAATCGCCCTCCAATCCTAAGCTATGGTGCGCGGCGATGGGATGCATGGTTGGGGGAGAAGGCCCAATCCCAAGCGACCACCTCCGGGGAACCTGCCGAACCCCCGGAGTATTAGGCTTACCCGGGTAAGGCGGCTCTGCCCGGGTGGACCTTTATTTCCGACCATCTCGTGGGACTATTATGGACACAGAAAACAAAATGGGGATGGGGCGGGTTTTGTCGGTTGGGGAGGACGGAGACGGGGTTGGGGTTAGGGTGGCGGCGCTCGCGCCCCACTCAGCGCCAGGTCCGGCTTCGTGGAGGGTGGAGGAGGACGACGAGACGGCGTCGGTCTCGTCCTTCTCCTCCAGCACGAGCCACATAGGCTCTAAGAGGAAGAGGACGGGGCAGGCCGTCGTCGAGGTGGGCGGGGCGATGAGCCCGTCGGTGAGGCTGAGTTGCCTCAGGGACGAGGTGACCGAGGAGATATCGGAGAGGATCTCCTCGTCCCTGAGGCGGGTGGAGAAAGTCGCCGCTGCCTGCGCCTTTAAGGGGCAGAAAAGCGGTGGCGCGGAGGCCCTGAAGGCCGCGGCGGAGGAAATGAGGGAGGCGGCGCGGGAGCTCAGAGGGCGGAACGCCCGTCTGCAGCTCCTGTTGGAGGAGGAGCGACAGGGGAGGAGGAGGGCAGAGGCGCTGTGGAACAGCGCGGCCCTCCCTCCCATCCTCCCTCCTCCTCCACCGCCGCGTCCCTCGGCGGAGGTAAATAAGCGGGGTGCGGCGGCAGTGGTGCGGGGCACCGCGGGCCCCTCCACCCGCACTCCGCCCGTGAAGAAGTCCCCGTCCTCCTCAGAAGACGATCTTCTGAGGAGGATTGGGGACATGATTGATGGCAAGCTGGCCGCCTTCCGGGAGGAGCTCCTCGCCGGAAGAGCGGTCAGCAGGAAGGCGGTGCCTCCCCGACCTGTTCCGGTACAGTCGGGGAAGGCAAAGAAGGGCGGAGTGAAGGCTCCGCCCAGCGTTGCGGCACCAGGGCCCCGGGTCGCGACCCCCAAGGGGGGTGGTGTACCCGTGGTCGCGGTGGTCGCGTCCTCCACGGCACCCTCCCAAGGGGGGGTGGCGTGGAGTGAGGTGGTGGGGCGGAAGGCGAAGCGGGCGGCGAGGAAGGCCTCGCAACCGCATCCTCTGCCTCCGCCGCCGGCGGCCAAGGTAAAGGCCGCGAAGGTCGGGAAGGCACGACCAGGTCGTCCCCCAAAAACGGCAGCGGTGACGCTGACCGTTGCGCAGGGGGGCGACCTGACCCTCGCGGAGGCGATGCGGCTCGCCAGGGAGAATATCTCCCTGGAAGAGCTGGGCATCGCCTCCGTGAGGGCGAAGAGGGCCGTGACCGGGGGTCTCTTGCTGGAGATCCCCGGTGCAGAAGGCGGCGCGAAGGCGGATCGTCTCGCCCAGAGGCTCCGGGAGCAGCTGGGCGAGCGAGGTGTCCGGGTCGCCCGGCCCACGAAGCGCACGGAGATGCGCGTTTGTGGGCTGGACGACTCGGTCAGCGCACAGGATGTGTCCCGTGCCCTTGCGAGGGCGGGGGACTGTCCTGTGGAGGACCTGCGGATCGGAGAGATCCGCAGGTCGCCCTCCGGCCTCGGGTCGGTGTGGGCCCGGTGCCCCCTCTCCGCCGCCCGTAAGGTGGCGGAATCCGGGAGGGTGTTGGTGGGGTGGGTTTCGGCGCGAGTGGAAATCCTCGCGCCGCGCCCGCTCCAGTGTCACCGCTGCCTCGAATTGGGGCACGTGAGGCAGTGGTGCACCTCGCCGGTGGACCGCAGCGGTCAGTGTTACCGCTGCGGTGCCAAAGAGCACCGTGCGAGCCAGTGCTCGGCGGCCCCCCACTGCCAGCTGTGTGCGGACATGGGGAGGCCAGCCGATCACAGGGTGGGGAGCAAGAAGTGCTCCCCCCCCTCCCGGAAGGAGAGGAAGAGGCGGGCTGCACCGGCTCCGGTGCCGAGGGCGGTGGCATCGTCCTCCATGGAGGTGGACGGTGCTACGGGGACGGACGGCCGGGAGGAGGCTGGCGCGGCCATTAATTAATGCCGCCCCGCCTCCTCCTCCAGGCCAACCTCAACCACTGCCGCGCGGCACAGGACTTGATGTCCCAAGTCCTCGCGGAGTGGGGGGTTGGCCTGGCGGTCGCCGCCGAGCCGTACCGCGTCCCTGATCACCCTCATTGGGTGGGCGACGCGGACGGCTTGGTGGCGACGGTATGGGGAGGGGGCGACGGGTCCCCACCGTTCTCCTTGTTGGAGCGCGGTCGGGGATTCGTCGCCGTGGACTGGGGGGGAGTCGCTGTGGTGGGGTGCTACATTTCGCCCCGTAGCGGTCACGCTGCGTTCGAGCTGTACTTGGCCGAGGTCGCGGCATGCGTGCAGCGCTACGCGACCCGGCCGGTGCTGGTCCTGGGGGATTTTAATGCCAAGTCGGTGGCTTGGGGATCCCCCAGGACCTCCGTTCGCGGCGGGATCCTGGGCGATTGGGCGGCGGGGCTCGACCTCCGGGTATTGAACCGGGGGTCGGAGCACACATGCGTGCGGCGATATGGGGGGTCCATCGTGGATGTTGGATTCGCGACCCCCAACGCCGTGCGCATGGTGTCGGGTTGGCACGTGGTCGCGGGGGCAGAGACACTCTCCGATCACCGGTACATTCGGATGGAGGTCTCTGCCGCCGCGAGTGCATCCCGACACGGCCGCCTGCGTGGCGCCCCACCACGCCGCTGGGCGCTTCGGCGCCTGGACAAGGACGCCCTGATGGCAGCTGCCCTCGCTGCAACTTGGCCGCAGGGAGCGGCCGAGTTGCCGAGCATAGAGGAGGAGGTCGCCCGGCTCGGAGCATTGGTCGCAGGTATTTGCGACGCAGCGATGCCTCGGCTCGGGCGGGCTTCTCCTCGCCGGGCGGTGTACTGGTGGTCGGACGCGATCGCGGAGTTGCGAGTCGCGACTGTCCGCGCCCGACGCCAGTACACCCGCGCGCGCCGTCGTCAACGTACAGGCGACGGCGTGGCGCGAGCGAGAGCAGCTGATGACCTGTATGGAGCATACCGCGTGGCGCGGGTTGCTCTGCAGGTCGCCATCAAACGGGCCAAGACCCAGGCATGGAAGGAGCTCCTCCAGACCCTTGATGACGATCCATGGGGGCGCCCATATAAGGTGGTGCTGAATAAGCTCCGCCCGTGGGCGCCCCCCGTCACCGAGGGTCTTGACCCCCGGCTGCTGGAGGACGTGGTCAATACACTCTTCCCAATTGGGGAGAGGAGACCGCGTCCTCCGGCGGCGGCGGCTGTCCCAGTGGAGTGGACGGCCGAGCTGGGGGTCACGCAGGAGGAGCTGGCAGCGGCCATCAGACGGCTCGGGGTTCGTAACACGGCCCCGGGTCCGGATGGTGTGCCCGGCCGGGTTTGGGTCTTGACCCAGGGCGTCCTTGGGGCCGACCTCAGGCGGTTGTTCGACCGCTGCCTGAGGGACGGGCGATTCCCCCCCAGTTGGAAGGTGGCGAGGATGGTCCTCCTCCGGAAGGAGGGTCGGCCCGCGGAGTCTCCCTCCGCATACCGGCCCATTTGTCTCCTCGACGAGGTGGGCAAGCTCTTCGAGCGTGTGATTGCTGCCCGCCTCGTCGAGCACCTGTCGCGGGGTGATCCCGGTCTGGCCGACTGCCAGTTCGGTTTCCGGGGGGGCCGATCGACTATCGACGCGATAGGTCGTGTGAGGGCCCTCTCGGAGGCGGCCGTCTCCCGGGGAGGGGTGGCATTGGCAATATCCTTGGATATTGTCAATGCCTTTAACACCCTCCCCTGGGAAGAGATAAGGAGGGGACTCGAATATCATCGAGTCCCCCCTTGTCTCAGGGCGGTCATCGGGGATTATCTCCGCGGCAGGTGGATCGAGTATCCGGGCCGGGATGGTGATATGCGGAGGGAGGTGTACTGCGGTGTTCCGCAGGGGTCGGTCCTCGGGCCACTCCTGTGGAACATCGCGTACGACTCGGTGTTGCGGGCCGGCCTCCCCGACGGCGTCAGCACGGTGTGTTATGCGGATGACACACTGGTGCTGGCCGTCGGGGCGCACTGGGGGAGCGCCATGCGTCGCGCGGAGGAGGGGTCGCAACGCGTCGTCGACCGGATCAGGGGGATGGGGATGACGGTGGCGGTCCATAAGACCGAGGTGATTGCGTTTCATTCACCTCGGCAGGATCCGCCACCCCCTCTGATTCGGGTGGGTGGGGCTGACATCGAGGTGAAGCCCCAGATCAGGTATCTAGGGCTGATCCTCGATAGCCACTGGCGTTTCGAGAAGCATTTCCGCTGCCTGGTCCCCCGTTTGGAAAGGATGGTTGCGGCTCTGGGCCGGATCCTGCCCAACCTGGGGGGCCCGGCGGGCCGAGTTCGTCGCCTCTATGTGGCAATGGTCCAGTCGGTGGCCCTATACGGGGCCCCCGTCTGGGCGGACGACCTGGCTGCCTCCCGGCGCAGCATGACTATGCTGCGTCGGGTGCAGAGGCGCATGGCGCTCAGGGTCGTCCGCGGGTATCGGACCGTGTCACATGAGGCGGCGACGGTTCTAGCGGGGATGCCGCCCATGGACCTGCTCGCGCGGTCGCACGCGGTGATGTACCGGCACCGCGTCGACCGTCGCGCGGGGGTGGGGGCGGTCCCGGGCGGGCAGGAACCTGCTTGGGGCGATTTGAAGCGCCAGGCCCGGCAGTCCGTGTTGCTCGCGTGGCAGGAGCGGCTGGCTCTGCCAACCGCGGGGCACCGGACTGTCGGGGCGGTTCGGCCACTCCTGAAGGAGTGGCTGGACAGAGGCCATGGCAGCCTCACCTACCGGATGGCACAGGTATTTTCCGGGCATGGCAGCTTCGGAAGATACCTGTGCCGGATAGGGAAGGAGCCGACGGCGCGTTGCTGCCACTGCGACGCTGAGCAGGACACGGCGGATCATACCCTGGAGGTATGCCCCGCGTGGGAGGGGGAGCGCCGTGTCCTGGTCGGCGTCGTCGGGCGGGATGTCTCGCTGCCGGGCGTGGTGCGCGCCATGCTCGGCAGCGAGGAGAAGTGGAGGGCCGTGGCCTCCTTCTGCGAGAACGTAATGTTGCAGAAGGAGGCCGCGGGGAGGGAGCGCGAGCTTCAGCGGCGCGCAGAAGCTCGCGCTCGTGCGGTGGCCCGAGGTCGTCGCCCGGTCGCAAGGCGTCGCGGGCGGCCGCCTCGGCGTGGCGGATGACCTAGGCTGGGAGGGGGGTCCTGAGGGGACCCTCCTCCCGCCAGGCGGCGCCGGGTCGGACCGGTTGGGGGTAGGAGTGCCTCCCCCTACCGGTCCGACGCAAGGGGAGGCACCCTCGGCGGTCTGGTGCGGCCATGAACGCCCGGCCGCCAAGGGGTGGAAACGGGGTCGCGGGCGGTTGCGAGTTGGGGCTTGCAGCCGCCACTAAACGCGGCCCCGGGACGGATAGCGGCGGGATGGAGTGGCCCCGTCCCGCCGCTATGAGGCAGTGTGTCTACTGTGGGGACCGATTGTCCCCCCGGGGGATGGGCGCAAAAGCGCGGGCACGGGGAGGATACCGGAAGAATGCTTCGAGCGATTCCCGGTATCCTCCCAAAGCGTGCCGAAGGGTCACCGTGGGGTTTTTAGTGGGTAGGTCCCGCGCCTGTCGTACGGGCGCGGGGAATCCCACACACACCTCCCACCTCTCCCCAAGGAGGTGGGAGGGAGTCTTTCGAAGATTTTCCCCACGACAAAAAAAAAAAAAAAAAAAAAAAAAGTTAGGTCTGGGATAGGTCTGGGATTTGACCTCATCAGACTCATACTTTCGCACACTTCACATACTCGTTGAACAGATCCTGGGTTATTTTCTGGTTTGGATCACATAGTAATGTGGTACCACACTGAAACAGTCGATTAAACCTGGTTTCGATCAATATTTTAGAGGATAACGCAAGTTAGGTCTGGGATAGGTCTGGGATTTGACCTCATCAGACTCATACTTTCGCACACTTCACATACTCGTTGAACAGATCCTGGGTTATTTTCTGGTTTGGATCGCATAGTAATGTGGTACCACACTGAAACAGTCGATTAAACCAGGTTTCGATCAATATCTTAGAGGAGAACGCATGTTAGGTCTAGGTTAGGCCTGGGATTTTCACTCATCAGACTCATACTTTCGCATTCTTCACATACTTGTTGAACGGATCCTGGGTTTTTTCTGGTTTGGATCACGTAGTAATGTGGTACCACACTGAAACGGTCAATTAAACCTGGTTTCGATCAATATTTTAGAGGATAACGCAAGTTAGGTCTGGGATAGGTCTGGGATTTGACCTCATCAGACTCATACTTTCGCACACTTCACATACTCGTTGAACAGATCCTGGGTTATTTTCTGGTTTGGATCACATAGTAATGTGGTACCACACTGAAACAGTCGATTAAACCCGGTTTCGATCAATATTTTAGAGGAAAACGCAAGTCAGGTCTGGGATAGATCTGGGATTTGACCTCATCAGACTCATACTTTCGCACACTTCACATACTCCTTGAACAGATCCTGGGTTATTTTCTGGTTTGGATCACATAGTAATGTGGTACCACACTGAAACAGTCGATTAAACCAGGTTTCGATCAATATCTTAGAGGAGAACGCATGTTAGGTCTAGGTTAGGCCTGGGATTTTCACTCATCAGACTCATACTTTCGCATTCTTCACATTCTTGTTGAACGGATCCTGGGTTTTTTCTGGTTTGGATCACGTAGTAATGTGGTACCACACTGAAACATTCAATGAAACCTGGTTTCGATCAATATTTTAGAGAATAATTCATGTTAGGTCTAGGTTAGGTCTGGGATTTGCCCTCATCAGGCTCATTCTTTCGCATATTTCTCAAACTTGATGGCTAGATCCTGGGCTTTTTCTGGATTGCATCACGCAGTAATGAAGTACAACACGGAAACAGTCAATTAAACCTTGTTTCCATCAATATCTTAGAGGACAACGCAAGTTAGGTCTGGGATAGGTCTTGGATTTGCCCTCATCAGGCTCATACTTTCGCGTTTTTCACATACTTGTTGAACAGATCCTGGGTTTTTTCTGGTTTGGATCACGTAGTAGTGTGGTACCACACTGAAACAGTCCATTGCACCTGGTTTGGATCAATATATTAGAGGATAACGCATGTTAGGTCTAGGTTAGGTCTGGGATTTTCACTCATCAGAGTCATACTTTCGCATTCTTCACATACTTGTTGAACGGATCCTGGGTTTTTTCTGGTTTGGATCACGTAGTAATGTGGTACCACACTGAAACAGTCGATTAAACCTGGTTTCGATCAATATTTTAGAGGATAACGCAAGTTAAGTCTGGGATTGGTCTGGGATTTGACCTCATCAGACTCATACTTTCGCACACTTCACATACTTGTTGAACGGATCCTGGGTTTTTTCTGGTTTGGATCACGTAGTAATGTGGGACCACACTGAAACAGTCAATTAAACCTGGTTTCGATCAATATTTTAGAGAATAATTCATGTTAGGTCTAGGTCATGTCTGGGATTTGCTCTCATCAGGCTCATTCTTTCGCATATTTCTCATACTTGATGGCTAGATCCTGGGCTTTTTCTGGATTGCATCACGTAGTAATGAAGTACAACACTGAAACAGTCAATTAAACCTGGTTTCCATCAATATCTTAGAGGACAACGGAAGTTAGGTCTGGGATACGTCTGGGATTTGCCCTCATCAGGGTCATACTGTCGCAGTTTTAACATACTTGTTGAACGGATCCAGGGTTTTTTCTGGTTTGGTTCACGTAGTAATGTGGTACCACACTGAAACATTCAATTAAACCTGGTCTTGATAAATATTTCAGAGGATAACGCATGTTAGGTTTGGGTTAGGTCTAGGATTTGCCCTCATCAGGCTCATACTTTCGCATATTTCTCATACTTCATGGCTAGATCCTGGTCTGTTTCTGGATTGCATCACGTAGTAATGAAGTACAACACTGAAACAGTCAATTAAACCTGGTTTCCATCAATATCTTAGAGGACAACGGAAGTTAGGTCTGGGATACGTCTGGGATTTGCCCTCATCAGGGTCATACTGTCGCAGTTTTAACATACTTGTTGAACGGATCCAGGGTTTTTTCTGGTTTGGTTCACGTAGTAATGTGGTACCACACTGAAACATTCAATTAAACCTGGTCTTGATAAATATTTTAGAGGATAACGCATGTTAGGTTTGGGTTAGGTCTAGGATTTGATCTCATCAGGCTCATACTTTCGCATATTTCTCATACTTCATGGCTAGATCCTGGTCTGTTTCTGGATTGTATCATGTAGTAATGTGGTACCACTCTGAAACAGTCGATTAGACCTGGTTTCGATCAATATTTTAGAGGATAACGCAAGTTAAGTCTGGGATAGGTCTGGGATTTGACCTCATCAGACTCATACTTTCGCATTCTTCATATACTTGTTGAACGGATCCTGGGTTTTTTCTGGTTTGGATCACGTAGTAATGTGGGACCACACTGAAACAGTCGACTAAACCTGGTTTCGATCAATATTTTAGAGGATAACGCATGTTAGGTCTAGGTTAGGTCTAGGATTTGCCCTCATCAGGCTCATACTTTCGCATATTTCTCATACTTCATGGCTAGATCCTGGGCTGTTTCTGGATTGGATCACGTAGTAATGTGGTACCACACTGAAACAGTCAACTAAACCTGGTTTCGATCAATATTTTAGAGGATAACGCAAGTTAGGTCTTTGATAGGTCTAGGATTTGCCCACATCAGGCTCTTACTTTCGCATATTTCTCATACTTCATGGCTAGATCCTGGGCTATTCCTGGATTGGATCACGTAGTAAAGTGGTACCACACTGAAACAGTCGATTAAACCAGGTTTCGATCAATATTTTAGAAGATAACGCATGTTAAGTCTAGGTTAGGTCTGGGATTTTCACTCATCAGACTCATACTTTCGCAGTCTTCACATACCTGTTGAACGGATCCTGGGTTTTTTCTGGTTTGGATCACGTAGTAATGTGGTGCCACACTGAAACAGTCGATTAAACCTGTTTTCGATCAATATTTTAGAGGATAACGCAAGTTAAGTCTGGGATTGGTCTGGGATTTGACCTCATCAGACTCATACTTTCGCACACTTCACATACTCCTTGAACAGATCCTGGGTTATTTTCTGGTTTGGATCACATAGTAATGTGGTACCACACTGAAACAGTCGATTAAACCAGGTTTCGATCAATATTTTAGAAGATAACGCATGTTAAGTCTAGGTTAGGTCTGGGATTTTCACTCATCAGACTCATACTTTCGCATTCTTCACATACTTGTTGAACGGATCCTGGGTTTTTTCTGGTTTGGATCACGTAGTAATGTGGTACCACGCTGAAACAGTCAATTAAACCTGGTTTCGATCAATATTTTAGAGGATAACGCAAGTTAGGTCTGGGATAGGTCTAGGATTTGCCCACATCAGGCTCTTACTTTCGCATATTTCTCATACTTCATGGCTAGATCCTGGGCTATTCCTGGATTGGATCACGTAGTAAAGTGGTACCACACTGAAACATTCAATGAAACCTGGTCTGGATAAATATTTTAGAGGATAACGCAGCTTAGGTCTGGGTTAGGTCTAAGATTTGCCCTCATCAGGCTCACAGTTTAGCGATTTTCACATACTTCTTGAACAGATCCTGGGCTTTCTCTGGTTTGGATCACGAAGTAGTGTGGTACCACACTGAAACAGTCCATTAAACCTGGTTTCGCTCAATATTTTAGAGGATAGCGCATGTTAGGTCTAGGTTAGGTCTGGGATTTGCTCTCATCAGGCTCATTCTTTCGCATATTTCGCATACTTGATGGCTAGATCCTGGGATATTTCTGGATTGCATCACGTAGTAATGTAGTACCACACTGAAACAGTCACTGAAACCTGGTTTCCATCAATATTTTAGAGGACAACGCATGTTAGGTCTAGGTAAGGCCTGAGATTTTCACTGATCAGACTCATACTTTCGCATTCTTCACATACTTGTTGAACGGATCCTGGGTTTTTTCTGGTTTTGATCACGTAGTAATGTGGTACCACACTGAAACAGTCAATTAAACCTGATTTCGATCAATATTTTAGAGGATAACGCAAGTTAGGTCTGGGATAGGTCTAGGATTTGCCCTCATCAGGCTCTTACTTTCGCATATTTCTCATACTTCATGGCTAGATCCTGGGCTATTTCTGGATTGGATCACGTAGTAAAGTGGTACCACACTGAAACATTCAATGAAACCTGGTCTGGATAAATATTTTAGAGGATAACGCATGTTAGGTCTAGGTTAGGCCTGGGATTTGACCTCATCAGACTCATACTTTCGCATTCTTCACATACTTGTTGAACGGATTCTGGGTTTTTTCTGGTTTGGATCACGTAGTAGTGTGGTACCACACTGAAACAGTCCATTAAACCTGGTTTCGCTCAATATTTTAGAGCATAACGCATGTTACGTCTAGGTTAGGTCTGGGATTTGCTCTCATCAGGCTCATTCTTTCGCATATTTCTCATACTTGATGGCTAGATCCTGGGCTGTTTCTGGATTGCATCACGTAGTAATGTGGTACCACGCTGAAGCAGTCAATTAAACCTGATTTCGATCAATATTTTAGAGGATAACGCAAGTTAGGTCTGGGATAGGTCTAGGATTTGCCTTCATCAGGCTCTTACTTTCGCATATTTCTCATACTTGATGGCTAGATCCTGGGCTGTTTCTGGATTGCATCACGTAGTAATGTGGTACCACGCTGAAACAGTCAATTAAACCTGATTTCGATCAATATTTTAGAGGATAACGCATGTTAGGTCAAGGTTAGGTCTAAGATTTGCCCTCATCAGGCTCACAGTTTCGCGTTTTTCACATACTTGTTGAACAGATCCTGGGTTTTTTCTGGTTTGGATCACGTAGTAATGTGGTACCACACTGAAACAGTCCATTAAACCTGGTTTCGCTCAATATTTTAGGGGATAACGCATGTCAGGTCTAGGTTAGGTCTGGGATTTGCTGTCATCAGGCTCATTCTTTCGCGCATTTCTCATACTTGATGGCTAGATCCTGGGCTTTTTCTAGATTGCATCACGTAGTAATGTAGTACCACACTGTAACAGTCAATGAAACCAGGTTTCCATCAATATTTTAGAAGACAACGCAAGTTAGGTCTAGGTAAGGCCTGAGATTTTCACTGATCAGACTCATACTTTCGCATTCTTCACATACTTGTTGAACGGATCCTCGGTTTTTTCTGGTTTGGATCACGTAGTAATGTGGTTCCACACTGAAACATTCAATTAAACCTGGTTTCCATCAATATCTTAGAGGACAACGCATGTTAGGTCTGGGATAGGTCTGGGATTTGCCCTCATCAGGCTCATACTTTCGTATATTTCTCATACTTCATGGCTAGATCCTGGGCTATTTCTGGATTGGATCACGTAGTAAAGTGGTACCACACTGAAACATTCAATGAAACCTGGTCTGGATAAATATTTTAGAGGATAACGCATCTTAGGTCTGGGTTAGGTCTAGGATTTGCCCTCATCAGGCTCATACTTTCGCATATTGCTCATACTTCATGGCTAGATCCTGGGCTGTTTCTGGATTGCATCACGTAGTAATGGGGTACCACGCTGAAACAGTCAATTAAACCTGATTTCGATCAATATTTTAGAGGATAACGCAAGTTAGGTCTGGGATAGGTCTAGGATTTGCCCTCATCAGGCTCTTACTTTCGCATATTTCTCATACTTCATGGCTAGATCCTGGGCTATTTCTGGATTGGATCACGTAGTAAAGTGGTACCACACTGAAACATTCAATGAAACCTGGTCTGGATAAATATTTTAGAGGATAACGCATGTTAGGTCTAGGTTAGGCCTGGGATTTGACCTCATCAGACTCATACTTTCGCATTCTTCGCATACTTGTTGAACGGATCCTGGGTTTTTTCTGGTTTTGATCACGTAGTAATGAGGTACCACAATGAAACATTCAATTAAACCTGGTCTTGATAAAAATTTTACAGAATAACGCATGTTAGGTCTGGGTTAGGTCTAGGATTTGCCCTCATCAGGATCATACTTTCGCATATTTCTCATACTTCATGGCTAGATCCTGGGCTATTTCTGGATTGGATCACGTAGTAATGTGGTACCACACTGAAACAGTCAATTAAACCTGGTTTCGATCAATATTTTAGAGAATAAATCATGTTAGGTCTAGGTTAGGTCTGGGATTTGCTCTCATAAGGCTCATTCTTTCGCATATTTCTCATACTTGATGGCTAGATCCTGGGCTGTTTCTGGATTGCATCACGTAGTAATGTGGTACCACGCTGAAACAGTCAATTAAACCTGATTTCGATCAATATTTTAGAGGATAACGCAAGTTAGGTCTGGGATAGGTCTAGGATTTGCCCTCATCAGGCTCTTACTTTCGCATATTTCTCATACTTGATGGCTAGATCCTGGGCTGTTTCTGGATTGCATCACGTAGTAATGTGTACCACGCTGAAACAGTCAATTAAACCTGATTTCGATCAATATTTTAGAGGATAACGCATGTTAGGTCAAGGTTAGGTCTAAGATTTGCCCTCATCAGGCTCACAGTTTCGCGTTTTTCACATACTTGTTGAACAGATCCTGGGTTTTTTCTGGTTTGGATCACGTAGTAATGTGGTACCACACTGAAACAGTCCATTAAACCTGGTTTCGCTCAATATTTTAGGGGATAACGCATGTCAGGTCTAGGTTAGGTCTGGGATTTGCTGTCATCAGGCTCATTCTTTCGCGCATTTCTCATACTTGATGGCTAGATCCTGGGCTTTTTCTAGATTGCATCACGTAGTAATGTAGTACCACACTGTAACAGTCAATGAAACCAGGTTTCCATCAATATTTTAGAAGACAACGCAAGTTAGGTCTAGGTAAGGCCTGAGATTTTCACTGATCAGACTCATACTTTCGCATTCTTCACATACTTGTTGAACGGATCCTCGGTTTTTTCTGGTTTGGACCACGTAGTAATGTGGTTCCACACTGAAACATTCAATTAAACCTGGTTTCCATCAATATCTTAGAGGACAACGCATGTTAGGTCTGGGATAGGTCTGGGATTTGCCCTCATCAGGCTCATACTTTCGTATATTTCTCATACTTCATGGCTAGATCCTGGGCTATTTCTGGATTGGATCACGTAGTAAAGTGGTACCACACTGAAACATTCAATGAAACCTGGTCTGGATAAATATTTTAGAGGATAACGCATCTTAGGTGTGGGTTAGGTCTAAGATTTGCCCTCATCAGGCTCACAGATTAGCGTTTTTCACATACTTGTTGAACAGATCCTGGGTTTTTTCTGGTTTGGATCACGAAGTAGTGTGGTACCACACTGAAACAGTCCATTAAACCTGGTTTCGCTCAATATTTTAGAGGATAATGCATGTTAGGTCTAGGTTAGGTCGGGATTTGCTCTCATCAGGCTCATTCTTTCGCATATTTCTCATACTTGATGGCTACATCCTGGGCTTTTTCTGGTTTGGATCACGTAGTAATGTGGTTCCACACTGAAACATTCAATTAAACCTGGTTTCCATCAATATCTTAGAGGACAACGCATGTTAGGTCCGGGATAGGTCTGGGATTTGCCCTCATCAGGCTCATACTTTCGTATATTTCTCATACTTCATGGCTAGATCCTGGGCTATTTCTGGATTGGATCACGTAGTAAAGTGGTACCACAATGAAACATTCAATTAAACCTGGTCTTGATAAAAATTTTACAGAATAACGCATGTTAGGTCTGGGTTAGGTCTAGGATTTGCACTCATCAGGCTCATACTTTCGCATATTTCTCATACTTCATGGCTAGATCCTGGGCTATTTCTGGATTGGATCACGTAGTAATGTGGTACCACACTGAAACAGTCAATTAAACCAGGTTTCGATCAATATTTTAGAGAATAATTCATGTTAGGTCTAGGTTAGGTCTGGGATTTGCTCTCATCAGGCTCATTCTTTCGCATATTTTTCATACATGTAGAACAGATCCTAGGTTTTTTCTGTTTTGGATCACGTAGTAATGAAGTACAACACTGAAACAGTCAATTAAACCTGGTTTCCATTAATATTTTACAGAATAACGCATGTTAGGTCTGGGTTAGGTCTAGGATTTGCCCTCATCAGGCTCATACTTTCGCATATTTCTCATACTTCATGGCTAGATCCTGGGCTATTTCTGGATTGGATCACGTAGTAATGTGGTACCACACTGAAACAGTCAATTAAACCAGGTTTCGATCAATATTTTAGAGAATAATTCATGTTAGGTCTAGGTTAGGTCTGGGATTTGCTCTCATCAGGCTCATTCTTTCGCATATTTCTCATACATGTAGAACAGATCCTGGGTTTTTTCTGTTTTGGATCACGTAGTAATAAAGTACAACACTGAAACAGTCAATTAAACCTGGTTTCCATTAATATTTTACAGAATAACGCATGTTAGGTCTGGGTTAGGTATAGGATTTGCCCTCATCAGGCTCATACTTTCGCATATTTCTCATACTTCATGGCTAGATGCTGGGCTTTTTCTGGATTGCATCACGTAGTAATGAAGTACAACACTGAAACAGTCAATTAAACCTGGTTTCGATCAATATTTTAGAGAATAATTCATGTTAGGTCTAGGTTAGGTCTGGGATTTGCTCTCATCAGGCTCATTCTTTCGCATATTTCTCATACTTGATGGCTGGATCCTGGGCATTTTCTGGATTGCATCACGTAGTAATGAAGTACAACACTGAAACAGTCAATTAAACCTGGTTTCGATCAATATTTTAGAGAATAATTCATGTTAGGTCTAGGTTAGGTCTGGGATTTGCGCTCATCAGGCTCATTCTTTCGCATATTTCTCATACTTGATGGCTAGATCCTGGGCTTATTCTGGATTGCATCACGTAGTAATGAAGTACAACACTGAAACAGTCAATTAAACCTGGTTTCGATCAATATTTTAGAGGATAACGCAAGTTAGGTCTGGGCTGGGTCTAGGATTTGCCCTCATCAGGCTCTTACTTTCGCATATTTCTCATACTTCATGGCTAGATCCTGGGCTATTCCTGGATTGGATCACGTAGTAAAGTGGTACCACACTGAAACATTCAATGAAACCTGGTCTGGATAAATATTTTAGAGGATAACGCATCTTAGGTCTGGGTTAGGTCTAAGATTTGCCGTCATCAGGCTCACAGTTTAGCGTTTTTCACATACTTCTTGAACAGATCCTGGGCTTTCTCCGGTATGGATCACGAAGTAGTGTGGTACCACGTTGAAACAGTCCATTAAACCTGGTTTCGCTCAATATTTTAGAGGATAACGCATGTTAGGTCTAGGTTAGGTCTGGGATTTGCTGTCATCAGGCACATTCTTTCGCATATTTCTCATACTTGATGGCTAGATCCTGGGCTTTTTCTGGATTGCATCACCTAGTAATGTAGTACCATACTGAAACAGTCAATGAAACCTGGTTTCCATCAATATTTTAGAGGACAACGCATGTTAGGTCTAGGTAAGGCCTGAGATTTTCACTGATCAGACTCATACTTTCGCATTCTTCACATACTTGTTGAACGGATCCTGGGTTTTTTCTGGTTTTGATCACGTAGTAATGTGGTACCACACTGAAACATTCAATTAAACCTGGTCTTGATAAATATTTTAGAGAATAACGCATGTTAGGACTGGGTTAGGTCTAGGATTTGCCCTCATCGGGCTCATACTTTCGCATATTTCTCATACTTCATGGCTAGATCCTGGGCTATTTCTGGTTTGGATCACGTAGTAAAGTGGTACCACACTGAAACATTCAATGAAACCTGGTCTGGATAAATATTTTAGAGGATAACACATGTTAAGTCAAGGGTACGTCTAAGATTTGCCCTCATCAGGCACAGTTTCGCGTTTTTAACATACTGGTTCAACGGATCCAGGGTTTTTTCTGGTTTGGTTCACGTAGTAATGTGGTACCACACTGAAACATTCAATTAAACCTGGTCTTGATAAATATTTTAGAGGATAACGCATGTTAGGTTTGGGTTAGGTCTAGGATTTGCCCTCATCAGGCTCATACTTTAGCTTATTTCTCATACTTCATGGCTAGATCCTGGGCTGTTTCTGGATTGTATCACGTAGTAATGTGGTACCACGCTGAAACAGTCGATTAAACCTGGTTTCGATCAATATTTTAGAGGATAACGCAAGTTAAGTCTGGGATAGGTCTGGGATTTGACCTCATCAGACTCATACTTTCGCATTCTTCACATACTTGTTGAACGGATCCTGGGTTTTTTCTGGTTTGGATCACGTAGTAATGTGGGACCACACTGAAGCAGTCAAGTAAACCTGGTTTCGATCAATATTTTAGAGAATAATTCATGTTAGGTCTAGGTTAGGTCTGGGATTTGCTCTCATCAGGCTCATTCTTCCGCATATTTCTCATACATGTTGAACAGATACTGGGTTTTTTCTGGTTTGGATCGCGTAGTAATGTGGGACCAGACTGAAACAATCAATTAAACCTGATCTTGATAAATATTTTAGAGGATAACGCACGTTAGGTCAGGGTTAGGTCTAGGATTTGCCCTCATCAGGCTCATACTTTCGCATATTTCTCATACTTCATGGCTAGATCCTGGGCTGTTTCTGGATTGTAACACGTAGTAAATTGGTACCACGCTGAAACAGTCAATTAAACCTGGTTTCGATCAATATTTTAGAGGACAACGCATGTTAGGTCTAGGTTAGGCCTGGGATTTGCCCTCATCAGGGTCATACTGTCGCAGTTTTAACATACTCGTTGAACGGATCCAGGGTTTTTTCTGGTTTGGTTCACGTAGTAATGTGGTACCACACTGAAACATTCAATTAAACCTGGTCTTGATAAATATTTTAGAGGATAACGCATGTTAGGTTTGGGTTAGGTCTAGGATTTGCCCTCATCAGGCTCATACTTTCGCATAATTCTCATACTTCATGGCTAGATCCTGGGCTGTTTCTGGATTGTAACACGTAGTAATGTGGTACCACGCTGAAACAGACAATTAAACCTGGTTTCGATCAATATTTTAGAGGATAACGCAAGTTAGGTCTGGGCTGGGTCTAGGATTTGCCCTCATCAGGCTCTTACTTTCGCATATTTCTCATACTTCATGGCTAGATCCTGGGCTATTCCTGGATTGGATCACGTAGTAAAGTGGTACCACACTGAAACATTCAATGAAACCTGGTCTGGATAAATATTTTAGAGGATAACGCATCTTAGGTCTGGGTTAGGTCTAAGATTTGCCCTCATCAGGCTCACAGTTTAGCGTTTTTCACATACTTCTTGAACAGATCCTGGGCTTTCTCTGGTATGGATCACGAAGTAGTGTGGTACCACGTTGAAACAGTCCATTAAACCTGGTTTCGCTCAATATTTTAGAGGATAACGCATGTTAGGTCTAGGTTAGGTCTGGGATTTGCTGTCATCAGGCACATTCTTTCGCATATTTCTCATACTTGATGGCTAGATCCTGGGCTTTTTCTGGATTGCATCACGTAGTAATGTAGTACCATACTGAAACAGTCAATGAAACCTGGTTTCCATCAATATTTTAGAGGACAACGCATGTTAGGTCTAGGTAAGGCCTGAGATTTTCACTGATCAGACTCATACTTTCGCATTCTTCACATACTTGTTGAACGGATCCTGGGTTTTTTCTGGTTTTGATCACGTAGTAATGTGGTACCACACTGAAACATTCAATTAAACCTGGTCTTGATAAATATTTTAGAGAATAACGCATGTTAGGACTGGGTTAGGTCTAGGATTTGCCCTCATCGGGCTCATACTTTCGCATATTTCTCATACTTCATGGCTAGATCCTGGGCTATTTCTGGTTTGGATCACGTAGTAAAGTGGTACCACACTGAAACATTCAATGAAACCTGGTCTGGATAAATATTTTAGAGGATAACACATGTTAAGTCAAGGGTACGTCTAAGATTTGCCCTCATCAGGCACAGTTTCGCGTTTTTAACATACTGGTTCAACGGATCCAGGGTTTTTTCTGGTTTGGTTCACGTAGTAATGTGGTACCACACTGAAACATTCAATTAAACCTGGTCTTGATAAATATTTTAGAGAATAACGCATGTTAGGACTGGGTTAGGTCTAGGATTTGCCCTCATCAGGCTCATACTTTCGCTTATTTCTCATACTTCATGGCTAGATCCTGGGCTGTTTCTGGATTGTATCACGTAGTAATGTGGTACCACGCTGAAACAGTCGATTAAACCTGGTTTCGATCAATATTTTAGAGGATAACGCAAGTTAAGTCTGGGATAGGTCTGGGATTTGACCTCATCAGACTCATACTTTCGCATTCTTCACATACTTGTTGAACGGATCCTGGGATTTTTCTGGTTTGGATCACGTAGTAATGTGGGACCACACTGAAGCAGTCAAGTAAACCTGGTTTCGATCAATATTTTAGAGAATAATTCATGTTAGGTCTAGGTTAGGTCTGGGATTTGCTCTCATCAGGCTCATTCTTCCGCATATTTCTCATACATGTTGAACAGATACTGGGTTTTTTCTGGTTTGGATCGCGTAGTAATGTGGGACCACACTGAAACAATCAATTAAACCTGATCTTGATAAATATTTTAGAGGATAACGCACGTTAGGTCAGGGTTAGGTCTAGGATTTGCCCTCATCAGGCTCATACTTTCGCATATTTCTCATACTTCATGGCTAGATCCTGGGCTGTTTCTGGATTGTAACACGTAGTAAATTGGTACCACGCTGAAACAGTCAATAAAACCTGGTTTCGATCAATATTTTAGAGGATAACGCAAGTTAGGTCTGGGATAGGTCTAGGATTTGCCCTCATCAGGCTCTTACTTTCGCATATTTCTCATACTTCATGGCTAGATCCTGGGCTATTTCTGGATTGGATCACGTAGTAATGTGGTACCACACTGAAACAGTCAACTAAACCTGGTTTTGATCAATATTTTAGAGAATAATTCATTGTAGGTCTAGGTTAGGTCAGGGATTTGCTCCCATCAGGATCACTCTTTCGCATATTTCACATACTTCATGGCTAGATCCTGGGCTCTTTCTGGATTGTATCACATAGTAATGTGGTACCACGCTCAAACAGTCGATTAAACCTGGTTTCGATCAATATTTTAGAGGATAACGCAAGTTAGGTCTGGAATAGGTCTGGGATTTGACCTCGTCAGACTCATACTTTCGCACCCTTCACATACTCGTTGAACAGATCCTGGGTTATTTTCTGGTTTGGATCACATAGTAATATGGTACCACACTGAAACAGTCGATTAAACCAGGTTTCGATCAATATTTTTGAGGATAACGCATGTTAGGTCTAGGTTAGACCTGGGATTTTCACTCATAAGACTCATACTTTCGCATTCTTCACATACTTGTTGAACGGACCCTGGGGTTTTTCTGGTTTGGATCACGTAGTAATGTGGGACCACACTGAAACAGTCAATTAAATCTGGTTTTGATCAATATTTTAGAGAATAATTCATGTTAGGTCTAGGTTAGGCCTGGGATTTTCACTCATCAGACTCATACTTTCGCATTCTTCACATACTTGTTGAACGGAGCCTGTGTTTTTTTTGGTTTGGATCACGTAGTATTGTGGGACCACACTGAAACAGTCAATTAAACCTGGTTTCGATCAATATTTTAGAGAATAATTCATGTTAGGTCTAGGTTAGGTCTGGGATTTGCTCTCATCAGGCTCATTCTTTCGCATATTTCTCATACTTGATGGCTAGATCCTGGTTTTTTTCGGGTTTGGATCACGTAGTAATGAAGTACAACACTGAAACAGTCAATTAAACCTGGTTTCCATCAATATTTTAGAGGATAACGCATGTTAGGTCTGGGTTAGGTCTAGGATTTGCCCTCATCAGGCTCATACTTTCGCATATTGCTCATACTTCATGGCTAGATCCTGGGCTGTTTCTGGATTGCATCACGTAGTAATGTGGTACCACGCTGAAACAGTCAATTAAACCTGATTTCGATCAATATTTTAGAGGATAACGCAAGTTAGGTCTGGGATAGGTCTAGGATTTGCCCTCATCAGGCTCTTACTTTCGCATATTACTCATACTTCATGGCTAGATCCTGGGCTATTTCTGGATTGGATCACGTAGTAAAGTGGTACCACACTGAAACATTCAATGAAACCTGGTCTGGATAAATATTTTAGAGGATAACGCATGTTAGGTCTAGGTTAGGCCTGGGATTTGACCTCATCAGACTCATACTTTCGCATTCTTCACATACTTGTTGAACGGATTCTGGGTTTTTTCTGGTTTGGATCACGTAGTAGTGTGGTACCACACTGAAACAGTCCATTAAACCTGGTTTCGCTCAATATTTTAGAGCATAACGCATGTTACGTCTAGGTTAGGTCTGGGATTTGCTCTCATCAGGCTCATTCTTTCGCATATTTCTCATACTTGATGGCTAGATCCTGGGCTGTTTCTGGATTGCATCACGTAGTAATGTGGTACCACGCTGAAACAGTCAATTAAACCTGATTTCGATCAATATTTTAGAGGATAACGCAAGTTAGGTCTGGGATAGGTCTAGGATTTGCCCTCATCAGGCTCTTACTTTCGCATATTTCTCATACTTGATGGCTAGATCCTCGGCTGTTTCTGGATTGCATCACGTAGTAATGTGGTACCACGCTGAAACAGTCAATTAAACCTGATTTCGATCAATATTTTAGAGGATAACGCATGTTAGGTCAAGGTTAGGTCTAAGATTTGCCCTCATCAGGCTCACAGTTTCGCGTTTTTCACATACTTGTTGAACAGATCCTGGGTTTTTTCTGGTTTGGATCACGTAGTAATGTGGTACCACACTGAAACAGTCCATTAAACCTGGTTTCGCTCAATATTTTAGAGGATAACGCATGTTAGGTCTAGGTTAGGTCTGGCATTTGCTGTCATCAGGCTCTTTCTTTCGCGCATTTCTCATACTTGATGGCTATATCCTGGGCTTTTTCTAGATTGCATCACGTAGTAATGTAGTACCACACTGTAACAGTCAATGAAACCAGGTTTCCATCAATATTTTAGAAGACAACGCAAGTTAGGTCTAGGTAAGGCCTGAGATTTTCACTGATCAGACTCATACTTTCGCATTCTTCACAAACTTGTTGAACGGATCCTCGGTTTTTTCTGGTTTGGATCACGTAGTAATGTGGTTCCACACTGAAACATTCAATTAAACCTGGTTTCCATCAATATCTTAGAGGACAACGCATGTTAGGTCTGGGATAGGTCTGGGATTTGCCCTCATCAGGCTCATACTTTCGTATATTTCTCATACTTCATGGCTAGATCCTGGGCTATTTCTGGATTGGATCACGTAGTAAAGTGGTACCACACTGAAACATTCAATGAAACCTGGTCTGGATAAATATTTTAGAGGATAACGCATCTTAGGTCTGGGTTAGGTCTAAGATTTGCCCTCATCAGGCTCACAGTTTAGCGTTTTTCACATACTTCTTGAACAGATCCTGGGCTTTCTCTGGTTTGGATCACGAAGTAGTGTGGTACCACGTTGAAACAGTCCATTAAACCTGGTTTCGCTCAATATTTTAGAGGATAACGCATGTTAGGTCTAGGTTAGGTCTGGGATTTGCTGTCATCAGGCTCATTCTTTCGCATATTTCTCATACTTGATGGCTACATCCTGGGCTTTTTCTGGATTGCGTCACGTAGTAATGTAGTACCACACTGAAACAGTCAATGAAACCTGGTTTCCATCAATATTTTAGAGGACAACGCAAGTTAGGTCTAGGTAAGGCCTGAGATTTTCACTGATCAGACTCATACTTTCGCATTCTTCACATACTTGTTGAACGGATCCTGGGTTTTTTCTGGTTTTGATCACGTAGTAATGAGGTACCACAATGAAACATTCAATTAAACCTGGTCTTGATAAAAATTTTACAGAATAACGCATGTTAGGTCTGGGTTAGTTCTAGGATTTGCCCTCATCAGGCTCATACTTTCGCATATTTCTCATACTTCATGGCTAGATCCTGGGCTATTTCTGGATTGGATCACGTAGTAATGTGGTACCACACTGAAACAGTCAACTAAACCTGGTTTCGATCAATATTTTAGAGAATAATTCATGTTAGGTCTAGGTTAGGTCTGGGATTTGCTCTCATCAGGCTCATTCTTTCGCATATTTTTCATACATGTAGAACAGATCCTGGGTTTTTTCTGTTCTGGATCACGTAGTAATGAAGGTCAACACTGAAACAGTCAATTAAACCTGGTTTCCATCAATATTTTACAGAATAACGCATGTTAGGTCTGGGTTAGGTCTAGGATTTGCCCTCATCAGGCTCATACTTTCGCATATTGCTCATACTTCATGGCTAGATCCAGGGCTGTTTCTGGATTGTAACACGGAGTAATGTGGTACCACGCTGAAACAGTCAATTAAACCTGGTTTCGATCAATATTTTAGAGGATAACGCAAGTTAGGTCTGGGCTGGGCCTAGGATTTGCCCTCACCAGGCTCTTACTTTCGCATATTTCTCATACTTGATGGCTAGATCCTGGGCTATTCCTGGATTGGATCACGTAGTAAAGTGGTACCACACTGAAACATTCAATGAAACCTGGTCTGGATAAATATTTTAGAGGATAACGCATCTTAGGTCTGGGTTAGGTCCAAGATTTGCCCTCATCAGGCTCACAGTTTAGCGTTTTTCACATACTTCTTGAACAGATCCTGGGCTTTCTCTGGTTTGGATCACGAAGTAGTGTGGTACCACGTTGAAACAGTCCATTAAACCTGGTTTCGCTCAATATTTTAGAGGATAACGCATGTTAGGTCTAGGTTAGGTCTGGGATTTGCTGTCATCAGGCTCATTCTTTCGCATATTTCTCATACTTGATGGCTAGATCCTGGGCTTTTTCTGGATTGCATCACGTAGTAATGTAGTACCATACTGAAACAGTCAATGAAACCTGGTTTCCATCAATATTTTAGAGGACAACGCATGTTAGGTCTAGGTAAGGCCTGAGATTTTCACTGATCAGACTCATACTTTCGCATTCTTCACATACTTGTTGAACGGATCCTGGGTTTTTTCTGGTTTTGATCACGTAGTAATGTGGTACCACACTGAAACATTCAATTAAACCTGGTCTTGATAAATATTTTAGAGAATAACGCATGTTAGGACTGGGTTAGGTCTAGGATTTGCCCTCATCGGGCTCATACTTTCGCATATTTCTCATACTTCATGGCTAGATCCTGGGCTATTTCTGGTTTGGATCACGTAGTAGAGTGGTACCACACTGAAACATTCAATGAAACCTGGTCTGGATAAATATTTTAGAGGATAACACATGTTAAGTCAAGGGTACGTCTAAGATTTGCCCTCATCAGGCACAGTTTCGCGTTTTTAACATACTGGTTCAACGGATCCAGGGTTTTTTCTGGTTTGGTTCACGTAGTAATGTAGTACCACACTGAAACATTCAATTAAACCTGGTCTTGATAAATATTTTAGAGGATAACGCATGTTAGGTTTGGGATAGGTCTGGGATTTGACCTCATCAGACTCATACTTTCGCATTCTTCACATACTTGTTGAACGGATCCTGGGTTTTTTCTGGTTTGGATCACGTAGTAATGTGGGACCACACTGAAGCAGTCAAGTAAACCTGGTTTCGATCAATATTTTAGAGAATAATTCATGTTAGGTCTAGGTTAGGTCTGGGATTTGCTCTCATCAGGCTCATTCTTTCGCATATTTCTCATACATGTTGAACAGATACTGGGTTTTTTCTGGTTTGGATCACGTAGTAATGTGGGACCACACTGAAACAATCAATTAAACCTGATCTTGATAAATATTTTAGAGGATAACGCACGTTAGGTCAGGGTTAGGTCTAGGATTTGCCCTCATCAGGCTCATACTTTCGCATATTTCTCATACTTCATGGCTAGATCCTGGGCTGTTTCTGGATTGTAACACGTAGTAATTTGGTACCACGCTGAAACAGTCAATTAAACCTGGTTTCGATCAATATTTTAGAGGATAACGCAAGTTAGGTCTGGGATAGGTCTAGGGTTTGCCCTCATCAGGCTCTTACTTTCGCATATTTCTCATACTTCATGGCTAGATCCTGGGCTATTGCTGGATTGGATCACGTAGTAAAGTGGTACCACACTGAAACATTCAATGAAACCTGGTCTGGATAGATATTTTAGAGGATAACGCATGTTAGGTCAAGGTTAGGTCTAAGATTTGCCCTCATCAGGCTCACAGTTTCGCGTTTTTCACATACTTGTTGAACAGATCCTGGGTTTTTTCTGGTTTGGATCACGTAGTAATGTGGTACCACACTGAAACAGTCCATTAAACCAGGTTTCGCTCTATATTTTAGAGGATAACGCATGTTAGGTCTAGGTTAGGTCTGGGATTTGCTGTCATCAGGCTCATTCTTTCGCATATTTTTCATACTTGATAGCTAGATCCTGGGCTTTTTCTAGATTGCATCACGTAGTAATGTAGTACCACACTGTAACAGTCAATGAAACCAGGTGTCCATCAATATTTTAGAAGACAACGCAAGTTAGGTCTAGGTAAGGCCTGAGATTTTCACTGATCAGACTCATACTTTCGCATTCTTCACATACTTGTTGAACGGATCCTCGGTTTTTTCTGGTTTGGATCACGTAGTAATGCGGTTCCGCACCGAAACATTCAATTAAACCTGGTTTCCATCAATATCTTAGAGGACAACGCATGTTAGGTCTGGGATAGGTCTGGGATTTGCCCTCATCAGGCTCATACTTTCGCATATTTCTCATACTTCATGGCTAGATCCTGGGCTATTTCTGGATTGGATCACGTAGTAAAGTGGTACCACACTGAAACATTCAATGAAACCTGGTCTGGATAAATATTTTAGAGGATAACGCATCTTAGGTCTGGGTTAGGTCTAAGATTTGCCCTCATCAGGCTCACAGTTTAGCGTTTTTCACATACTTGTTGAACAGATCCTGGGTTTTTTCTGGTTTGGATCACGAAGTAGTGTGGTACCACACTGAAACAGTCCATTAAACCTGGTTTCGCTCAATATTTTAGAGGATAATGCATGTTAGGTCTAGGTTAGGTCTGGGATTTGCTCTCATCAGGCTCATTCTTTCGCATATTTCTCATACTTGATGGCTACATCCTGGGCTTTTTCTGGATTGCGTCACGTAGTAATGTAGTACCACACTGAAACAGTCAATGAAACCTGGTTTCCATCAATATTTTAGAGGACAACGCAAGCTAGGTCTAGGTAAGGCCTGAGATTTTCACTGATCAGACTCATACTTTCGCATTCTTCACATACTTGTTGAACGGATCCTGGGTTTTTTCTGGTTTTGATCACGTAGTAATGAGGTACCACAATGAAACATTCAATTAAACCTGGTCTTGATAAAAATTTTACAGAATAACGCATGTTAGGTCTGGGTTAGGTCTTGGATTTGCCCTCATCAGGCTCATACTTTCGCATATTTCTCATACTTCATGGCTAGATCCTGGGCTATTTCTGGATTGGATCACGTAGTAATGTGGTACCACACTGAAACAGTCAATTAAACCTGGTTTCGATCAATATTTTAGAGAATAATTCATGTTAGATCTAGGTTAGGTCTGGGATTTGCTCTCATCAGGCTCATTCTTTCGCATATTTTTCATACATGTAGAACAGATCCTGGGTTTTTTCTGTTCTGGATCACGTAGTAATGAAGGTCAACACTGAAACAGTCAATTAAACCTGGTTTCCATCAATATTTTACAGAATAACGCATGTTAGGTCTGGGTTAGGTCTAGGATTTGCCCTCATCAGGCTCATACTTTCGCATATTGCTCATACTTCATGGCTAGATCCAGGGCTGTTTCTGGATTGTAACACGTAGTAATTTGGTACCACGCTGAAACAGTCAATTAAACCTGGTTTCGATCAATATTTTAGAGGATAACGCAAGTTAGGTCTGGGATAGGTCTAGGATTTGCCCTCATCAGGCTCCTACTTTCGCATATTTCTCATACTTCATGGCTAGATCCTGGGCTATTGCTGGATTGGATCACGTAGTAAAGTGGTACCACACTGAAACATTCAATGAAACCTGGTCTGGATAGATATTTTAGAGGATAACGCATGTTAGGTCAAGGTTAGGTCTAAGATTTGCCCTCATCAGGCTCACAGTTTCGCGTTTTTCACATACTTGTTGAACAGATCCTGGGTTTTTTCTGGTTTGGATCACGTAGCAATGTGGTACCACACTGAAACAGTCCATTAAACCAGGTTTCGCTCTATATTTTAGAGGATAACGCATGTTAGGTCTAGGTTAGGTCTGGGATTTGCTGTCATCAGGCTCATTCTTTCGCATATTTCTCATACTTGATGGCTAGATCCTGGGCTTTTTCTAGATTGCATCACGTAGTAATGTAGTACCACACTGTAACAGTCAATGAAACCAGGTGTCCATCAATATTTTAGAAGACAACGCAAGTTTGGTCTAGGTAAGGCCTGAGATTTTCACTGATCAGACTCATACTTTCGCATTCTTCACATACTTGTTGAACGGATCCTCGGTTTTTTCTGGTTTGGATCACGTAGTAATGCGGTTCCACACCGAAACATTCAATTAAACCTGGTTTCCATCAATATCTTAGAGGACAACGCATGTTAGGTCTGGGATAGGTCTGGGATTTGCTCTCATCAGGCTCATTCTTTCGCATATTTCTCATACTTGATGGCTACATCCTGGGCTTTTTCTGGATTGCGTCACGTAGTAATGTAGTACCACACTGAAACAGTCAATGAAACCTGGTTTCCATCAATATTTTAGAGGACAACGCAAGCTAGGTCTAGGTAAGGCCTGAGATTTTCACTGATCAGACTCATACTTTCGCATTCTTCACATACTTGTTGGACGGATCCTGGGTTTTTTCTGGTTTTGATCACGTAGTAATGAGGTACCACAATGAAACATTCAATTAAACCTGGTCTTGATAAAAATTTTACAGAATAACGCATGTTAGGTCTGGGTTAGGTCTAGGATTTGCCCTCATCAGGCTCACACTTTCGCATATTTCTCATACTTCATGGCTAGATCCAGGGCTATTTCTGGATTGGATCACGTAGTAATGTGGTACCACACTGAAACAGTCAATTAAACCTGGTTTCGATCAATATTTTAGAGAATAATTCATGTTAGGTCTAGGTTAGGTCTGGGATTTGCTCTCATCAGGCTCATTCTTTCGCATATTTTTCATACATGTAGAACAGATCCTGGGTTTTTTCTGTTTTGGATCACGTAGTAATGAAGGTCAACACTGAAACAGTCAATTAAACCTGGTTTCCATCAATATTTTACAGAATAACGCATGTTAGGTCTGGGTTAGGTCTACGATTTGCCCTCATCGGGCTCATACTTTCGCATATTTCTCATACTTCATGGCTAGATCCTGGGCTATTTCTGGTTTGGATCACGTAGTAAAGTGGTACCACACTGAAACATTCAATGAAACCTGGTCTGGATAAATATTTTAGAGGATAACACATGTTAAGTCAAGGGTACGTCTAAGATTTGCCCTCATCAGGCACAGTTTCCCGTTTTTAACATACTGGTTCAACGGATCCAGGGTTTTTTCTGGTTTGGTTCACGTAGTAATGTGGTACCACACTGAAACATTCAATTAAACCTGGTCTTGATAAATATTTTAGAGGATAACGCATGTTAGGTTTGGGATAGGTCTGGGATTTGACCTCATCAGACTCATACTTTCGCATTCTTCACATACTTGTTGAACGGATCCTGGGTTTTTTCTGGTTTGGATCACGTAGTAATGTGGGACCACACTGAAACAATCAATTAAACCTGGTCTTGATAAATATTTTAGAGAATAACGCATGTTAGGACTGGGTTAGGTTTAGGATTTGCCCTCATCGGGCTCATACTTTCGCATATTTCTCATACTTCATGGCTAGATCCTGGGCTGTTTCTGGATTGTAACAAGTAATAATTTGGTACCACGCTGAAACAGTCAATTAAACCTGGTTTCGATCAATATTTTAGAGGATAACGCAAGTTAGGTCTGGGATAGGTCTAGGATTTGCCCTCATCAGGTTCTTACTTTCGCATATTTCTCATACTTCATGGCTAGATCCTGGGCTATTGCTGGATTGGATCACGTAGTAAAGTGGTACCACACTGAAACATTCAATGAAACCTGGTCTGGATAGATATTTTAGAGGATAACGCATGTTAGGTCAAGGTTAGGTCTAAGATTTGCCCTCATCAGGCTCACAGTTTCGCGTTTTTCACATACTTGTTGAACAGATCCTGGGTTTTTTCTGGTTTGGATCACGTAGCAATGTGGTACCACACTGAAACAGTCCATTAAACCTGGTTTCGCTCTATATTTTAGAGGATAACGCATGTTAGGTCTAGGTTAGGTCTGGGATTTGCTGTCATCAGGCTCATTCTTTCGCATATTTCTCATACTTGATGGCTAGATCCTGGGCTTTTTCTAGTTTGCATCACGTAGTAATGTAGTACCACACTGTAACAGTCAATGAAACCAGGTGTCCATCAATATTTTAGAAGACAACGCTAGTTAGGTCTAGGTAAGGCCTGAGATTTTCACTGATCAGACTCATACTTTCGCATTCTTCACATACTTGTTGAACGGATCCTCGGTTTTTTCTGGTTTGGATCACGTAGTAATGTGGTTCCACACCGAAACATTCAATTAAACCTGGTTTCCATCAATATCTTAGAGGACAACGCATGTTAGGTCTGGGATAGGTCTGGGATTTGCCCTCATCAGGCTCATACTTTCGCATATTTCTCATACTTCATGGCTAGATCCTGGGCTATTTCTGGATTGGATCACGTAGTAAAGTGGTACCACACTGAAACATTCAATGAAACCTGGTCTGGATAAATATTTTAGAGGATAACGCATCTTAGGTCTGGGTTAGGTCTAAGATTTGCCCTCATCAGGCTCACAGTTTAGCGTTTTTCACATACTTGTTGAACAGATCCTGGGTTTTTTCTGGTTTGGATCACGAAGTAGTGTGGTACCACACTGAAACAGTCCATTAAACCTGGTTTCGCTCAATATTTTAGAGGATAATGCATGTTAGGTCTAGGTTAGGTCTGGGATTTGCTCTCATCAGGCTCATTCTTTCGCATATTTCTCATACTTGATGGCTACATCCTGGGCTTTTTCTGGATTGCGTCACGTAGTAATGTAGTACCACACTGAAACAGTCAATGAAACCTGGTTTCCATCAATATTTTAGAGGACAACGCAAGTTAGGTCTAGGTAAGGCCTGAGATTTTCACTGATCAGACTCATACTTTCGCATTCTTCACATACTTGTTGAACGGATCCTGGGTTTTTTCTGGTTTTGATCACGTAGTAATGAGGTACCACAATGAAACATTCAATTAAACCTGGTCTTGATAAAAATTTTACAGAATAACGTATGTTAGGTCTGGGTTAGGTCTAGGATTTGCCCTCATCAGGCTCATACTTTCGCATATTTCTCATACTTCATGGCTAGATCCTGGGCTATTTCTGGATTGGATCACGTAGTAATGTGGTACCACACTGAAACAGTCAATTAAACCTGGTTTCGATCAATATTTTAGAGAATAATTCATGTTAGGTCTAGGTTAGGTCTGGGATTTGCTCTCATCAGGCTCATTCTTTCGCATATTTTTCATACATGTAGAACAGATCCTGGGTTTTTTCTGTTTTGGATCACGTAGTAATGAAGGTCAACACTGAAACAGTCAATTAAACCTGGTTTCCATCAATATTTTACAGAATAACGCATGTTAGGTCTGGGTTAGGTCTAGGATTTGCCCTCATCAGGCTCATACTTTCGCATATTTCTCATACTTCATGGCTAGATGCTGGGCTTTTTCTGGATTGCATCACGTAGTAATGAAGTACAACACTGAAACAGTCAATTAAACCTGGTTTCGATCAATATTTTAGAGAATAATTCATGTTAGGTCTAGGTTAGGTCTGGGATTTGCTCTCATCAGGCTCATTCTTTCGCATATTTCTCATACTTGATGGCTAGATCCTGGGCTTTTTCTGGATTGCATCACGTAGTAATGAAGTACAACACTGAAACAGTCAATTAAACCTGGTTTCGATCAATATTTTAGAGAATAATTCATGTTAGGTCTAGGTTAGGTCTGGGATTTGCACTCATCAGGCTCATTCTTTCGCATATTTCTCATACTTGATGGCTAGATCCTGGGCTTTTTCTGGATTGCATCACGTAGTAATGAAGTACAACACTGAAACAGTCAATTAAACCTGGTTTCGATCAATATTTTAGAGGACAACGCATGTTAGGTCTAGGTTAGGCCTGGGATTTGCCCTCATCAGGGTCATACTGTCGCAGTTTTAACATACTGGTTGAACGGATCCAGGGTTTTTTCTGGTTTGGTTCACGTAGTAATGTGGTACCACACTGAAACATTCAATTAAACCTGGTCTTGATAAATATTTTAGAGGATAACGCATGTTAGGTTTGGGTTAGGTCTAGGATTTGCCCTCATCAGGCTCATACTTTCGCATATTTCTCATACTTCATGGCTAGATCCTGGGCTGTTTCTGGATTGTAACACGTAGTAATGTGGTACCACGCTGAAACAGTCAATTAAACCTGGTTTCGATCAATATTTTAGAGGATAACGCAAGTTAGGTCTGGGATAGGTCTAGGATTTGCCCTCATCAGGCTCTTACTTTCGCATATTTCTCATACCTGATGGCTAGATCCTGGGCTATTCCTGGATTGGATCACGTAGTAAAGTGGTACCACACTGAAACATTCAATGAAACCTGGTCTGGATAAATATTTTAGAGGATAACGCATCTTAGGTCTGGGTTAGGTCTAAGATTTGCCCTCATCAGGCTCACAGTTTAGGGTTTTTCACATACTTCTTGAACAGATCCTGGGCTTTCTCTGGTTTGGATCACGAAGTAGTGTGGTACCACGTTGAAACAGTCCTTTAAACCTGGTTTCGCTCAATATTTTAGAGGATAACGCATGTTACGTCTAGGTTAGGTCTGGGATTTGCTGTCATCAGGCTCATTCTTTCGCATATTTCTCATACCTGATGGCTAGATCCTGGGCTTTTTCTGGATTGCATCACGTAGTAATGTAGTACCATACTGAAACAGTCAATGAAACCTGGTTTCCATCAATATTTTAGAGGACAACGCATGTTAGGTTTAGGTAAGGCCTGAGATTTTCACTGATCAGACTCATACTTTCGCATTCTTCACATACTTGTTGAACGGATCCTGGGTTTTTTCTGGTTTTGATCACGTAGTAATGTGGTACCACACTGAAACATTCAATTAAACCTGGTCTTGATAAATATTTTAGAGAATAACGCATGTTAGGACTGGGTTAGGTCTAGGATTTGCCCTCATCGGGCTCATACTTTCGCATATTTCTCATACTTCATGGCTAGATCCTGGGCTATTTCTGGTTTGGATCACGTAGTAAAGTGGTACCACACTGAAACATTCAATGAAACCTGGTCTGGATAAATATTTTAGAGGATAACACATGTTAAGTCAAGGGTACGTCTAAGATTTGCCCTCATCAGGCACAGTTTCGCGTTTTTAACATACTGGTTCAACGGATCCAGGGTTTTTTCTGGTTTGGTTCACGTAGTAATGTGGTACCACACTGAAACATTCAATTAAACCTGGTCTTGATAAATATTTTAGAGGATAACGCATGTTAGGTTTGGGATAGGTCTGGGATTTGACCTCATCAGACTCATACTTTCGCATTCTTCACATACTTGTTGAACGGATCCTGGGTTTTTTCTGGTTTGGATCACGTAGTAATGTGGGACCACACTGAAACAATCAATTAAACCTGGTCTTGATAAATATTTTAGAGAATAACGCATGTTAGGACTGGGTTAGGTTTAGGATTTGCCCTCATCGGGCTCATACTTTCGCATATTTCTCATACTTCATGGCTAGATCCTGGGCTGTTTCTGGATTGTAACAAGTAGTAATTTGGTACCACGCTGAAACAGTCAATTAAACCTGGTTTCGATCAATATTTTAGAGGATAACGCAAGTTAGGTCTGGGATAGGTCTAGGATTTGCCCTCATCAGGCTCTTACTTTCGCATATTTCTCATACTTCATGGCTAGATCCTGGGCTATTGCTGGATTGGATCACGTAGTAAAGTGGTACCACACTGAAACATTCAATGAAACCTGGTCTGGATAGATATTTTAGAGGATAACGCATGTTAGGTCAAGGTTAGGTCTAAGATTTGCCCTCATCAGGCTCACAGTTTCGCGTTTTTCACATACTTGTTGAACAGATCCTGGGTTTTTTCTGGTTTGGATCACGTAGTAATGTGGTACCACACTGAAACAGTCCACTAAACCTGGTTTCGCTCTATATTTTAGAGGATAACGCATGTTAGGTCTAGGTTAGGTCTGGGATTTGCTGTCATCAGGCTCATTCTTTCGCATATTTCTCATACTTGATGGCTAGATCCTGGGCTTTTTCTAGATTGCATCACGTAGTAATGTAGTACCACACTGTAACAGTCAATGAAACCAGGTGTCCATCAATATTTTAGAAGACAACGCAAGTTAGGTCTAGGTAAGGCCTGAGATTTTCACTGATCAGACTCATACTTTCGCATTCTTCACATACTTGTTGAACGGATCCTCGGTTTTTTCTGGTTTGGATCACGTAGTAATGTGGTTCCACACCGAAACATTCAATTAAACCTGGTTTCCATCAATATCTTAGAGGACAACGCATGTTAGGTCTGGGATAGGTCTGGGATTTGCCCTCATCAGGCTCATACTTTCGCATATTTCTCATACTTCATGGCTAGATCCTGGGCTATTTCTGGATTGGATCACGTAGTAAAGTGGTACCACACTGAAACATTCAATGAAACCTGGTCTGGATACATATTTTAGAGGATAACGCATCTTAGGTCTGGGTTAGGTCTAAGATTTGCCCTCATCAGGCTCACAGATTAGCGTTTTTCACATACTTGTTGAACAGATCCTGGGTTTTTTCTGGTTTGGATCACGAAGTAGTGTGGTACCACACTGAAACAGTCCATTAAACCTGGTTTCGCTCAATATTTTAGAGGATAATGCATGTTAGGTCTAGGTTAGGTCTGGGATTTGCTCTCATCAGGCTCATTCTTTCGCATATTTCTCATACTTGATGGCTACATCCTGGGCTTTTTCTGGATTGCGTCACGTAGTAATGTAGTACCACACTGAAACAGTCAATGAAACCTGGTTTCCATCAATATTTTAGAGGACAACGCAAGTTAGGTCTAGGTAAGGCCTGAGATTTTCACTGATCAGACTCATACTTTCGCATTCTTCACATACTTGTTGAACGGATCCTGGGTTTTTTCTGGTTTTGATCACGTAGTAATGTGGTACCACACTGAAACATTCAATTAAACCTGGTCTTGATAAATATTTTAGAGAATAACGCATGTTAGGACTGGGTTAGGTCTAGGATTTGCCCTCATCGGGCTCATACTTTCGCATATTTCTCATACTTCATGGCTAGATCCTGGGCTATTTCTGGTTTGGATCACGTAGTAAAGTGGTACCACACTGAAACATTCAATGAAACCTGGTCTGGATAAATATTTTAGAGGATAACACATGTTAAGTCAAGGGTACGTCTAAGATTTGCCCTCATCAGGCACAGTTTCGCGTTTTTAACATACTGGTTCAACGGATCCAGGGTTTTTTCTGGTTTGGTTCACGTAGTAATGTGGTACCACACTGAAACATTCAATTAAACCTGGTCTTGATAAATATTTTAGAGGGTAACGCATGTTAGGTTTGGGATAGGTCTGGGATTTGACCTCATCAGACTCACACTTTCGCATTCTTCACATACTTGTTGAACGGATCCTGGGTTTTTTCTGGTTTGGATCACGTAGTAATGTGGGACCACACTGAAACAATCAATTAAACCTGGTCTTGATAAATATTTTAGAGAATAACGCATGTTAGGACTGGGTTAGGTTTAGGATTTGCCCTCATCGGGCTCATACTTTCGCATATTTCTCATACTTCATGGCTAGATCCTGGGCTGTTTCTGGATTGTAACACGTAGTAATTTGGTACCACGCTGAAACAGTCAATTAAACCTGGTTTCGATCAATATTTTAGAGGATAACGCAAGTTAGGTCTGGGATAGGTCTAGGATTTGCCCTCATCAGGCTCTTACTTTCGCATATTTCTCATACTTCATGGCTAGATCCTGGGCTATTGCTGGATTGGATCACGTAGTAAAGTGGTACCACACTGAAACATTCAATGAAACCTGGTCTGGATAGATATTTTAGAGGATAACGCATGTTAGGTCAAGGTTAGGTCTAAGATTTGCCCTCATCAGGCTCACAGTTTCGCATTCTTTACATACTTGTTGAACGGATCCTCGGTTTTTTCTGGTTTGGATCACGTAGTAATGTGGTTCCACACCGAAACATTCAATTAAACCTGGTTTCCATCAATATCTTAGAGGACAACGCATGTTAGGTCTGGGATAGGTCTGGGATTTGCCCTCATCAGGCTCATACTTTCGCATATTTCTCATACTTCATGGCTAGATCCTGGGCTATTTCTGGATTGGATCACGTAGTAAAGTGGTACCACACTGAAACATTCAATGAAACCTGGTCTGGATAAATATTTTAGAGGATAACGCATCTTAGGTCTGGGTTAGGTCTAAGATTTGCCCTCATCAGGCTCACAGTTTAGCGTTTTTCACATACTTGTTGAACAGATCCTGGGTTTTTTCTGGTTTGGATCACGAAGTAGTGTGGTACCACACTGAAACAGTCCATTAAACCTGGTTTCGCTCAATATTTTAGAGGATAATGCATGTTAGGTCTAGGTTAGGTCTGGGATTTGCTCTCATCAGGCTCATTCTTTCGCATATTTCTCATACTTGATGGCTACATCCTGGGCTTTTTCTGGATTGCGTCACGTAGTAATGTAGTACCACACTGAAACAGTCAATGAAACCCGGTTTCCATCAATATTTTAGAGGACAACGCAAGTTAGGTCTAGGTAAGGCCTGAGATTTTCACTGATCAGACTCATACTTTCGCATTCTTCACATACTTGTTGAACGGATCCTGGGATTTTTCTGGTTTTGATCACGTAGTAATGAGGTACCACAATGAAACATTCAATTAAACCTGGTCTTGATAAAAATCTTACAGAATAACGCATGTTAGGTCTGGGTTAGGTCTAGGATTTGCCCTCATCAGGCTCATACTTTCGCATATTTCTCATACTTCATGGCTAGATCCTGGGCTATTTCTGGATTGGATCACGTAGTAATGTGGTACCACACTGAAACAGTCAATTAAACCTGGTATCGATCAATATTTTAGAGAATAATTCATGTTAGGTCTAGGTTAGGTCTGGGATTTGCTCTCATCAGGCTCATTCTTTCGCATATTTTTCATACATGTAAAACAGATCCTGGGTTTTTTCTGTTTTGGATCACGTAGTAATGAAGGTCAACACTGAAACAGTCAATTAAAACTGGTTCCAATCAATATTTTACAGAATAACGCATGTTAGGTCTGGGTTAGGTCTAGGATTTGCCCTCATCAGGCTCATACTTTCGCATATTTCTCATACTTCATGGCTAGATCCTGGGCTTTTTCTGGATTGCATCACGTAGTAATGAAGTACAACACTGAAACAGTCAATTAAACCTGGTTTCGATCAATATTTTAGAGAATAATTCATGTTAGGTCTAGGTTAGGTCTGGGATTTGCTCTCATCAGGCTCATTCTTTCGCATATTTCTCATACTTGATGGCTACATCCTGGGCTTTTTCTGGATTGCGTCACGTAGTAATGTAGTACCACACTGAAACATTCAATGAAACCTGGTCTGGATAAATATTTTAGAGGACAACGCAAGTTAGGTCTAGGTAAGGCCTGAGATTTTCACTGATCAGACTCATACTTTCGCACACTTCACATACTCGTTGAACAGATCCTGGGATATTTTCTGGTTTGGATCACATAGCAATGTGGTACCACTCTGAGACAGTCGATTAAACCAGGTTTCGATCAATATCTTAGAGGATAACGCATGTTAGGTCTAGGTTAGGTCTGGGATTTGCCCTCATCAGGCTCATACTTTCGCATTCTTCACATACTTGTTGAACGGATCCTGGGTTTTTTCTGGTTTGGATCACGTAGTAATGTGGTGCCACGCTGAAACAGTCAATTAAACCTGGTTTCGATCAATATTTTAGAGGATAACGCAAATTAGGTCTGGGATAGTTCTGGGATTCGCCCTAATCAGGCTCATACTTTCGCGTTTTTCACGTACTTGATGAACTGATCCTGGGTCTTTTCTGGTTTGGATCACGTAGTAATGTGGTACCACACTGAAACAGTCGATTAAACCTGGTTTCGATCAATATTTTAGAGGATAACGCATGTTAGGTCTGGGTTAGGTCTAGGATTTGCCCTCATCAGGCTCATACTTTCGCATATTGCTCATACTTCATGGCTAGATCCTGGGCTGTTTCTGGATTGTATCACGTTGTAATGTGGTACCACGCTGAAACAGTCAATTAAACCTGGTTTCGATCAATATTTTAGAGGATAACGCATGTTAGGTCTGGGTTAGGTCTAGGATTTGCCCTCATCAGGCTCATACTTTCGCATATTGCTCATACTTCATGGCTAGATCCTGGGCTGTTTCTGGATTGTATCACGTTGTAATGTGGTACCACGCTGAAACAGTCAATTAAACCTGGTCTTGATAAATATTTTAGAGGATAACGCATGTTAGGTCTGGGTTAGGTCTAGGATTTGCCCTCATCAGGCTCATACTTTCGCATATTTCCCATACTTGATGGCTAGATCCTGGGCTTTTTCTGGATTGCATCACGTAGTAATGTAGTACCACACTGAAACAGTCAATTAAACCTGGTTTCCATCAATATTCTAGAGGACAACGCATGTTAGGTCTAGTTTAGGCCTGGGATTTGCCCCCATCAGGGTCATACTATCGCAGTTTTAACATACTTGTTGAACTGATCCTGGGTTTTTTCTGGTTTGGATCACGTAGTAATGTGGGACCACACTGAAACATTCAATTAAACCTGGTCTTGATAAATATTTTAGAGGATAACGCATGTTAGGTCTGGGTTAGGTCTGGGATTTGCCCCCATCAGGCTCATACTTTCGCATATTTCTCATACTTCATGGCTAGATCCTGGGCTGTTTCTGGATTGTATCACGTAGTAATGTGATACCACACTGAAACAGTCCATTAAACTTGGTTGCGATCATTATTCTAGAGGATAACGCATGTTAGGTCTGGGTTAGGTCTAGGATTTGCCCTCATCAGGCTCATACTTTCGCATATTGCTCATACTTCATGGCTAGATCCTGGGCTGTTTCTGGATTGTATCACGTTGTAATGTGGTACCACGCTGAAACAGTCAATTAAACCTGGTTTCGATCAATATTTTAGAGGATAACGCAAGTTAGGTCTGGGATAGGTCTGGGATTTGCCCTCATCAGGCTCATACTTTCGCATTCTTCACATAGTTGTTGAACGAATCCTGAGTTTTTTCTGGTTTGGATCACGTAGTAATGTGGTACCACACTGAAACATTCAATTAAACCTGGTCTTGATAAATATTCTAGAGGATAACGCATGTTAGGTCTGGGTTAGGTCTAGGATTTGCCCTCATCAGGCTCATACTTTCGCATATTGCTCATACTTCATGGCTAGATCCTGGGCTGTTTCTGGATTGTATCACGTTGTAATGTGGTACCACGCTGAAACAGTCAATTAAACCTGGTTTCGATCAATATTTTAGAGGATAACGCAAGTTAGGTCTGGGATAGGTCTGGGATTTGCCCTCATCAGGCTCATACTTTCGCATTCTTCACATAGTTGTTGAACGAATCCTGAGTTTTTTCTGGTTTGGATCACGTAGTAATGTGGGACCACACTGAAACATTCAATTAAACCTGGTCTTGATAAATATTTTAGAGGATAACGCATGTTAGGTCTGGGTTAGGTCTGGGATTTGCTCTCATCAGGGTCATTCTTTCGCATATTTCTCATACTTGATGGCTAGATCCTGGGCTTTTTCTGGATTGGATCACGTAGTAATGTGGGACCACACTGAAACAATCAATTAAACCTGGTCCTGATAAATATTTTAGAGGATAACGCAAGTTAGGTCTGGGATAGGTCTAGGATTTGCCCTCATCAGGCTCATACTTTCGCATATTTCTCATACTTCATGGCTAGATCCTGGGCTGTTTCTGGATTGTATCACGTAGTAATGTGGGACCACACTGAAACAATCAATTAACCTGGTCTTGATAAATATTTTAGAGGGTAACGCATGTTAGGTCTGGGTTAGGTCTAGGATTTGCCTTCATTAGGCTCATACTTTCGCACCCTTCACATACTCGTTGAACAGATCCTGGGTTATTCTCTGGTTTGGATCACATAGTAATGTGGTGCCACACTGAAACAGTCCATTAAACCTGGTTTCCATCAATATTTTAGAGGATAACGCGAGTTAGATCTGGGATAGGTCTGGGATTTGACCTCATCAGACTCACACTTTCGCACCCTTCACATACTCGTTGAACAGATCCTGGGTTATTCTCTGGTTTGGATCACATAGTAATGTGGTGCCACACTGAAACAGTCCATTTAACCTGGTTTCCATCAATATTTTAGAGGACAACGCATGTTAGGTCTAGGTTAGGCCTGGGATTTGCCCTCATCAGGGTCATACTGTCGCAGTTTTAACATACTTATTGAACGGATCCTCGGTTTTTTCTGGTTTGGTTCACGTAGTAATGTGGTACCACACTGAAACATTCAATTAAACCTGGTCTTGATAAATATTTTAGAGGATAACGCATGTTAGGATTGGGTTAGGTCTAGGATTTGCCCTCATCAGGCTTATACTTTCGCATATTGCTCATACTTCATGGCTAGATCCTGGGCTGTTTCTGGATTGTATCACGTTGTAATGTGGTACCACGCTGAAACAGTCAATTAAACCTGGTTTCGATCAATATTTTAGAGGATAACGCAAGTTACGTCTGGGATAGGTCTGGGATTTGCCCTCATCAGGCTCATACTTTCGCGTTTTTCACATACTTGTTGAACAGATCCTGGGTTTTTTCTGGTTTGGGTCACGTAGTAATGTGGTACCACACTGAAACATTCAATTAAACCTGGTCTGGATAAATATTTTAGAGAATAACGCATGTTAGGTCTAGGTTAGGCCTGGGATTTTCACCCATCAGACTCATACTTTCGCATTCTTCACATACTTGTTGAACAGATCCTGGGTTTTTTCTGGTTTGGGTCACGTAGTAATGTGGTACCACACTGAAACATTCAATTAAACCTGGTCTTGATAAATATTTTTGAGGATAACGCATGTTAGGTCTGGCTTAGGTCTAGGATTTGCCCTCATCAGGCTCATACTTTCGCATATTTCTCATACTTGATGGCTAGATCCTGGGCTTTTTATGGATTGCATCACGTAGCAATGATGTACGACACTGAAACAGCCAATTAAACCTGGTTACCATCAATATCTTAGAGGACAACGCAAGTTAGGTCTGGGATAGGTCTGGGATTTGCCCTCATCAGGCTCATACTTTCGCGTTTTTCCCATACTTGTTGAACAGATCCTGGGTTTTTTCTGGTTTGGATCACGTAGTAGTGTGGTACCACACTGAAACAGTCCCTTAAACCAGGTTTCGAACAATATTTTAGACAATAATTCATGTTAGGTCTAGGTTAGGTCTGGGATTTACTCTCATCAGGCTCATTCTTTCGCGTATTTCTCATACTTGGTGGCTAGATCCTGAGCTTTTTCTGGATCGCATCACGTAGTATTGAGGTACTACACAGAAACAGTCAATTAAACCTGGTTTCCATCAATATCTTAGAGGACAACGCAAGTTAGGTCTGGGATAGGTCTGGGATTTGCCCTCATCAGGCTCATACTTTCGCATTCTTCACATACTTGTTGAAAGGATCCTGGGTTTTTTCTGGTTTGGATCACGTAGTAATGTGGTACCACACTGAAACAGTCAATTAAACCTGGTTTCCATCAATATCTTAGAGGATAACGCAAGTTAGATCTGGGATAGGTCTGGGATTTGACCTCATCAGACTCATACTTTCGCACCCTTCACATACTCGTTGAACGGATCCTGGGTTTCTTCTGGTTTGGTTCACGTAGTAACGTGGTACCACGCTGAAACAGTCAATTAAACCTGGTTTCGATCAATACTTTAGAGGATAACGCAAGTTAGGTCTGGGATAGGTCTAGGATTTGCCCTCATCAGGCTCTTACTTTCGCATATTTCTCATACTTCATGGCTAGACGTTGGGCTATTTCTGGATTGGATCACATAGTAAAGTGGTACCACACTGAAACATTCAATGAAACCTGGTCTGGATAAATATTTTACAGGATAACGCATGTTAGGTCTGGGTTAGGTCTGGGATTTTCACTCATCAGACTCATAATTTCGCATTCTTCACATACTTGTTGAACAGATCCTGGGATATTTTCTGTTTTGGATCACATAGTAATGTGGTACCACTCTGAGACAGTCGATTAAACCAGGTTTCGATCAATATCTTAGAGAATAATTCATGTTAGGTCTAGGTTAGGTCTGGGATTTACTCTCATCAGGCTCATTCGTTCGCATATTACACATACTTGATGGCTAGATCCTGGGCTTTTTCTGGATTGGATCACGTAGTAATGTGGGACCACACTGAAACAGTCCATTAAACCTGGTCTTGATAAATATTTTAGAGGATAACGCATGTTAGGTCTGGGTTAGGTCTAGGATTTGCCCTCATCAGGCTCATACTTTCGCATTCTTCACATACTTCTTGAACAGATCCTGGGTTTTTTCTGGTTTCGATCACGTAGTAATGTGGTACCACACTGAAACCGTCCATTAAACCTGGTTTTGATTATTGTTTTAGAGGATAACACATGTTAGGTCTGGGTTAGGCCTGGGATTTGCCCTCATCAGGGTCATACTTTCGCATATTTCCCATACTTGATGGCTAGATCCTGGGCTGCTTCTGGATTGTATCACGTTGTAATGTGGTACCACGCTGAAACAGTCAATTAAACCTGGTTTCGATCAATATTTTAGAGGATAACGCAAGTTACGTCTGGGATAGGTCTGGGATTTGCCCTCATCAGGCTCATACTTTCGCTTTTTTCACATACTTGTTGAACAGATCCTGGGTTTTTTCTGGTTTGGGTCACGTAGTAATGTGGTACCACACTGAAACATTCAATTAAACCTGGTCTTGATAAATATTTTAGAGGATAACGCAAGTTAGGTCTGGGATAGGTCTAGGATTTGCCCTCATCAGGCTCTTACTTTCGCATATTTGTCATACTTCAGGGCTAGATGCTGGGCTATTTCTGGATTGGATCACATAGTAAAGTGGTACCACACTGAAACATTCAATGAAACCTGGTCTGGATAAATATTTTAGAGGATAACGCATGTTAGGTCTGGGTCAGGCCTCGGATTTGCCCTCATCAGGGTCATACTTTCGCATATTTCCCATACTTGATGGCTAGATCCTGGGCTGTTTCTGGATTGTATCACGTTGTAATGTGGTACCACGCTGAAACAGTCAATTAAACCTGGTTTCGATCAATATTTTAGAGGATAACGCAAGTTACGTCTGGGATAGGTCTAGGATTTGCCCTCATCAGACTCATACTTTCGCATTCTTCACATTCTTGTTGAACGGATCCTGGGTTTTTTCTGGTTTGGATCACGTAGTAATGTGGGACCACACTGAAACAGTCAATTAAACCTGGTTTCGATCAATATTTTAGAGAATAATTCTTGTTAGGTCTAGGTTAGGTCTGGGATTTACTCTCATCAGGCTCATTTTTTCGCATATTACTCATACTTGATGGCTAGATCCTGGGCTTTTTCTGGATAGGATCACGTAGTAATGTGGGACCACACTGAAACAATCAATTAAACCGGGTCTTGATAAATATTTTAGAGGATAGCGCATGTTAGGTCTGGGGTGGGTCTGGGATTTGCCCTAATCAGACTCATACTTTCGCACACTTCACATACTCGTTGAACTGATCCTGGGTTATTTTCTGGTTTGGATCACATAGTAATGTGGTACCACACTGAAACAGTCGATTAAACCAGGTTTCGATCAATATATTTGAGGATAACGCATGTTAGGTCTGGGTTAGGTCTGGGATATGCTCTCATCAGGCTCATTCTTTCGCATATTTCTCATACTTGATGGCTAGATCCTGGGCTTTTTCTGGATCGCATCACGTAGTAATGAAGTACAACACTGAAACAGTCAATTAAACCAGGTTTCCATCAATATTTTAGAGGATAACGCATGTTAGGTCTAGGTTAGGTCTGGGATTTTCACTCATCAGACTCATACTTTCGCATTCTTCACATACTTGTTGAACGGATCCTGGGTTTTTTCTGGTTTGGATCACGTAGTAATGTGGTACCACACTGAAACATTCAATTAAACCTGGTCTTGATAATTATTTTAGAGGATAGCGCATGTTAGGTTTGGGTTAGGTCTAGGATTTGCCCTCATCAGGCTCCTACTTTCGCATATTTCTCATACTTCATGGCTAGATCCTGGGCTGTTTCTGGATTGTATCAGGTAATAATGTGGTACCACGCGGAAACAGTCAATTAAACCTGGTTTCGATCAATATTTTAGAGGATAACGCAAGTTAGGTCTGGGATAGGTCTGGGATTCGCCCTAATCAGGCTCATACTTTCGCGTTTTTCACATACTTGTTGAACTGATCCTGGGTTTTTTCTGGTTTGGATCACGTAGTAATGTGGTACCACACTGAAACAGTCGATTAAACCAGGTTTCGATCAATATTTTTGAGGATAACGCATGTTAGGTCTAGGTTAGGCTTGGGATTTTCACTCATCAGACTCATACTTTCGCATTCTACACATACTTGTTGAACGGACCCTGGGTTTTTTCTGGTTCGGATCACGTAGTAATGTGGGACCACACTGAAACAGTCAATTAAACCTGGTTCCGATCAATATTTTAGAGAATAATTCATGTTAGGTCTAGGTTAGGCCTGGGATTTTCACTCATCAGACTCATTCTTTCGCATATTACTGATACTTGATGGCTAGATCCTGGGCTTTTTCTGGATAGGATCACGTAGTAATGTGGGACCAAACTGAAACAATCAATTAAACCGGGTCTTGATAAATATTTTAGAGGATAGCGCATGTTAGGTCTGGGGTAGGTCTGGGATTTGCCCTAATCAGACTCATACTTTCGCACACTTCACATACTCGTTGAACTGATCCTGGGTTATTTTCTGGTTTGGATCACATAGTAATGTGGTACCACACTGAAACAGTCGATTAAACCTGGTCTGGATAAATATTTTAGAGGGTAACGCATCTTAGGTCTGTGTTAGGTCTAAGATTTGCCCTCATCAGGCTCACAGTTTAGCGTTTTTCACATACTTCTTGAACAGATCCTGGGCTTTCTCTGGTTTGGATCACGAAGTAGTGTGGTACCACACTGAAACAGTCCATTAAACCTGGTTTCGCTCAATATTTTAGAGGACAACGCATGTTAGGTCTAGGTTAGGTCTGGGATTTGCTCTCATCAGGCTCATTCTTTCGCATATTTCTCATACTTGATGGCTAGATCCTGGGCTTTTTCTGGATTGCATCACGTAGTAATGTAGTACCTCACTGAAACAGTCAATGAAACCTGGTCTCCAACAATATTTTAGAGGACAACGCAAGTTAGGTCTAGGTAAGGCCTGAGATTTTCACTGATCAGACTCATACTTTCGCATTCTTCACATACTTGTTGAACGGATCCTGGGTTTTTTCTGGTTTGGATCACGTAGTATTGTGGTACCACACTGAAACATTCAATTAAACCTGGTCTTGATAAATATTTTAGAGAATAACGCATGTTAGGTCTCGGTTAGGTCTAGGATTTGCCCTCATCAGGCTCATACTTTCGCATATTTCTCATACTTCATGGCTAGATCCTGGGCTATTTCTGGATTGGATCACGTAGTAATGTGGTACCACACTGAAACAGTCAAATAAACCTGGTTTTGATCAATATTTTAGAGAATAATTCATGTTAGGTCTAGGTTAGGTCTGGGATTTGCTCCCATCAGGCTCATTCTTTCGCATATTTCTCATACTTGATGGCTAGATCCTGGGCTTTTTCTGGATCGCATCACGTAGTATTGAAGTACAACACTGAAACAGTCAATTAAACCTGGTTTCCATCAATATCTTAGAGGACAACGCAAGTTAGGCCTGGGATAGGTCTGGGATTTGCCCTCATCAGGCTCATCATTTCTCGTTTTTCACATACTTGTTGAACAGATCCTGGGTTTTTTCTGGCTTGGATCACGTAGTAATGTGGTACCACACTGAAACAGTCGACTAAACCTGGTTTCGATCAATATTTTAGAGGATAACGCAAGTTAGGTCTGGGATAGGTCTAGGATTTGACCTCAGCAGACTCATACTTTCGCATTCTTCACATACTTGTTGAACGGATCCTGGGTTTTTTCTGGTTTGGATCACGTAGTATTGTGGTACCACACTGAAACATTCAATTAAACCTGGTCTTGATAAATATTTTAGAGAATAACGCATGTTAGGTCTCGGTTAGGTCTAGGATTTGCCCTCATCAGGCTCATACTTTCGCATATTTCTCATACTTCATGGCTAGATCCTGGGCTATTTCTGGATTGGATCACGTAGTAATGTGGTACCACACTGAAACAGTCAAATAAACCTGGTTTTGATCAATATTTTAGAGAATAATTCATGTTAGGTCTAGGTTAGGTCTGGGATTTGCTCCCATCAGGCTCATTCTTTCGCATATTTCTCATACTTGATGGCTAGATCCTGGGCTTTTTCTGGATCGCATCACGTAGTATTGAAGTACAACACTGAAACAGTCAATTAAACCTGGTTTCCATCAATATCTTAGAGGACAACGCAAGTTAGGCCTGGGATAGGTCTGGGATTTGCCCTCATCAGGCTCATCATTTCTCGTTTTTCACATACTTGTTGAACAGATCCTGGGTTTTTTCTGGCTTGGATCACGTAGTAATGTGGTACCACACTGAAACAGTCGACTAAACCTGGTTTCGATCAATATTTTAGAGGATAACGCAAGTTAGGTCTGGGATAGGTCTAGGATTTGACCTCAGCAGACTCATACTTTCGCACACTTCACATACTCTTTGAACAGATCCTGGGATATTTTCTGGTTTGGATCACATAGTAATGTGGTACCACTCTGAGACAGTCGATTAAACCAGGTTTCGATCAATATCTTAGAGGATAACGCATGTTAGGTCTAGGTTAGGTCTGGGATTTGCCCTCATCAGGCTCATACTTTCGCAGTTTTAACATACTTATTGAACGGATCCTGGGTTTTTTCTAGTTTGGTTCACGTAGTAATGTGGTACCACACTGAAACAGTCAATTAAACCTGGTTTCGATCAATATTTTAGAGGATAACGCATGTTAGGATTGGGTTAGGTCTAGGATTTGCCCTCATCAGGCTCACGTAGTAATGTGATACCACGCTGAAACAGTCGATTAAACCTGGTTTCGATCAATATTTTAGAGGATAACGCAAGTTAAGTCTGGGATAGGTCTGGGATTTGACCTCATCAGACTCATACTTTCGCATTTTTCACATACTTGTTGAACAGATCCTGGGTTTTTCTGGTTTGGGTCACGTAGTAATGTGGTACCACACTGAAGCATTCAATTAAACCTGGTCTTGATAAATATTTTAGAGGATAACGCATGTTAGGTCTGTGTTAGGTGTAGGATTTGCCCTCATCAGGCTGATACTTTCGCATATTTCTCATACTTCATGGCTAGATCCTGGGCTGTTTCTGGATTGTATCACGTAGTAATGTGATACCACACTGAAACAGTCCATTAAACTTGGTTGCGATCATTATTCTAGAGGATAACGCATGTTAGGTCTGGGTTAGGTCTAGGATTTGCCCTCATCAGGCTCATACTTTCGCATATTGCTCATACTTCATGGCTAGATCCTGGGCTGTTTCTGGATTGTATCACGTTGTAATGTGGTACCACGCTGAAACAGTCAATTAAACCTGGTTTCGATCAATATTTTAGAGGATAACGCAAGTTAGGTCTGGGATAGGTCTGGGATTTGCCCTCATCAGGCTCATACTTTCGCGTTTTTCACATACTTGTTGAACAGATCCTGGGTTTTTTCTGGTTTGGGTCACGTAGTAATGTGGTACCACACTGAAACATTCAATTAAACCTGGTCTTGATAAATATTTTAGAGGATAACGCATGTTAGGTCTGTGTTAGGTCTAGGATTTGCCCTCATCAGGCTCATACTTTCCCATATTTCTCACACTTCATGGCTAGATCCTGGGCTGTTTCTGGATTGTATCACGTAGTAATGTGGTACCACGCTGAAACAGTCAATTAAACCTGGTTTCGATCAATACTTTAGAGGATAACGCAAGTTAGGTCTGGGATAGGTCTAGGATTTGCCCTCATCAGGCTCTTACTTTCGCATATTTGTCATACTTCATGGCTAGATGCTGGGCTATTTCTGGATTGGATCACATAGTAAAGTGGTACCACACTGAAACAATCAATGAAACCTGGTCTGGATAAATATTTTAGAGGATAACGCATGTTAGGTCAAGGTTAGGTCTAAGATTTGCCCTCATCAGGCTCATACTTTCGCATTCTTCACATACTTGTTGAACGAATCCTAGGTTTTTTCTGGTTTGGATCACGTAGTAATGTGGTACCACACTGAAACATTCAATTAAACCTGGTCTTGATAAATATTTTAGAGGATAACGCATGTTAGGTCTGGGTTAGGTCTAGGATTTGCCCTCATTAGGCTCATACTTTCGCATATTTCCCGTACTTGATGGCTAGATCCTGGGCTTTTTCTGGATTGCATCACGTAGTAATGTAGTACCACACTGAAACAGTCAACGAAACCTGGTTTCCAACAATATTTTACAGGACAACGCAAGTTAGGTCTAGGTAAGGCCTGAGATTTTCACTGATCAGACTCATACTTTCGCATTCTTCACATACTTGTTGAACGGATCCTGGGTTTTTTCTGGTTTGGATCACGTAGTATTGTGGTACCACACTGAAACATTCAATTAAACCTGGTCTTTATAAATATTTTAGAGAATAACGCATGTTAGGTCTGGGTTAGGTCTAGGATTTGCCCTCAACAGGCTCATACTTTCGCATATTTCTCATACTTCATGGCTAGATCCTGGGCTATTTCTGGATTGGATCACGTAGTAATGTGGTACCACACTGAAACAGTCAAATAAACCTGGTTTTGATCAATATTTTAGAGAATAATTCATGTTATGTCTAGGTTAGGTCTGGGATTTGCTCTCATCAGGCTTATTCTTTCGCATATTTCTCATACATGTAGAACAGATCCTGGGTTTTTTCTGGTTTGGATCACGTAGTATTGTGGTACCACACTGAAACATTCAATTAAACCTGGTCTTGATAAATATTTTAGAGAATAACGCATGTTAGGTCTAGGTTAGGCCTGGGATTTTCACTCATCAGACTCATACTTTCGCATTCTTCACATACTTGTTGAACGGACCCTGGGTTTTTGCTGGTTTGGATCACGTAGTAATGTGGGACCACACTGAAACAGTCAATTAAACCTGGTTTCGATCAATATTTTAGAGAATAATTCATGTTAGGTCTAGGTTAGGTCTAGGATTTGCTCTCATCAGGCTCATTCTTTCGCATATTTCTCATACATGTAGAACAGATCCTGGGTTTTTTCTGGTTTGGATCACGTAGTAGTGTGGTACCACACTGAAACAGTCCATTAAACCTGGTTTCGATCAATATTTTAGAGGATAACGCAAGTTACGTTTGGGATAGGTCTGGGATTTGCCCTCACCAGGCTCATACTTTCGCGTTTTTCACATACTTGTTGAACAGATCCTGGGTTTTTTCTGGTTTGGGTCACGTAGTAATGTGGTACCACACTGAAACATTCAATTAAACCTGGTCTTGATAAATATTTTAGAGGATAACGCATGTTAGGTCTGGGTTAGGTCTAGGATTTGCCCTCATCAGGCTCATACTTTCGCATATTTCTCATACTTGATGGCTAGATCCTGGGCTTTTTATGGATTGCATCACGTAGCAATGATGTACGACACTGAAACAGTCAATTAAACCTGGTTTCCATCAATATCTTAGAGGACAACGCAAGTTAGGTCTGGGATAGGTCTGGGATTTGCCCTCATCAGGCTCATACTTTCGCGTTTTTCACATACTTGTTGAACAGATCCTGGGTTTTTTCTGGTTTGGATCACGTAGTAATGTGGTACCACACTGAAACATTCAATTAAACCTGGTCTTGATAATTATTTTAGAGGATAGCGCATGTTAGGTTTGGGTTAGGTCTAGGATTTGCCCTCATCAGGCTCCTACTTTCGCATATTTCTCATACTTCATGGCTAGATCCTGGGCTGTTTCTGGATTGTATCAGGTAATAATGTGGTACCACGCGGAAACAGTCAATTAAACCTGGTTTCGATCAATATTTTAGAGGATAACGCAAGTTAGGTCTGGGATAGGTCTGGGATTCGCCCTAATCAGGCTCATACTTTCGCGTTTTTCACATACTTGTTGAACAGATCCTGGGTTTTTTCTGGTTTGGGTCACGTAGTAATGTGGTACCACACTGAAACATTCAATTAAACCTGGTCTTGATAAATATTTTAGAGGATAACGCATGTTAGGTCTGTGTTAGGTCTAGGATTTGCCCTCATCAGGCTCATACTTTCCCATATTTCTCATACTTCATGGCTAGATCCTGGGCTGTTTCTGGATTGTATCACGTAGTAATGTGGTACCACGCTGAAACAGTCAATTAAACCTGGTTTCGATCAATACTTTAGAGGATAATGCAAGTTAGGTCTGGGATAGGTCTAGGATTTGCCCTCATCAGGCTCTTACTTTCGCATATTTGTCATACTTCATGGCTAGATGCTGGGCTATTTCTGGATTGGATCACATAGTAAAGTGGTACCACACTGAAACATTCAATGAAACCTGGTCTGGATAAATATTTTAGAGGATAACGCATGTTAGGTCAAGGTTAGGTCTAAGATTTGCCCTCATCAGGCTCATACTTTCGCATTCTTCACATACTTGTTGAACGAATCCTGGGTTTTTTCTGGTTTGGATCACGTAGTAATGTGGTACCACACTGAAACATTCAATTAAACCTGGTCTTGATAAATATTTTAGAGGATAACGCATGTTACGTCTGGGTTAGGTCTAGGATTTGCCCTCATTAGGCTCATACTTTCGCATATTTCCCGTACTTGATGGCTAGATCCTGGGCTTTTTCTGGATTGCATCACGTAGTAATGTAGTACCACACTGAAACAGTCAACGAAACCTTGTTTCCAACAATATTTTACAGGACAACGCAAGTTAGGTCTAGGTAAGGCCTGAGATTTTCACTGATCAGACTCATACTTTCGCATTCTTCACATACTTGTTGAACGGATCCTGGGTTTTTTCTGGTTTGGATCACGTAGTATTGTGGTACCACACTGAAACATTCAATTAAACCTGGTCTTGATAAATATTTTAGAGAATAACGCATGTTAGGTCTCGGTTAGGTCTAGGATTTGCCTTCAACAGGCTCATACTTTCGCATATTTCTCATACTTCATGGCTAGAACCTGGGCTATTTCTGGATTGGATCACGTAGTAATGTGGTATCACACTGAAACAGTCAAATAATCCTGGTTTTGATCAATATTTTAGAGAATAATTCATGTTAGGTCTAGGTTAGGTCTGGGATTTGCTCTCATCAGGCTCATTCTTTCGCATATTTCTCATACATGTAGAACAGATCCTGGGTTTTTTCTGGTTTGGATCACGTAGTATTGTGGTACCACACTGAAACATTCAATTAAACCTGGTCTTGATAAATATTTTAGAGAATAACGCATGTTAGGTCTAGGTTAGGCCTGGGATTTTCACTCATCAGACTCATACTTTCGCATTCTTCACATACTTGTTGAACGGACCCTGGGTTTTTTCTGGTTTGGATCACGTAGTAATGTGGGACCACACTGAAACAGTCAATTAAACCTGGTTTCGATCAATATTTTAGAGAATAATTCATGTTAGGTCTAGGTTAGGTCTAGGATTTGCTCTCATCAGGCTCATTCTTTCGCATATTTCTCATACATGTAGAACAGATCCTGGGTTTTTTCTGGTTTGGATCACGTAGTAGTGTGGTACCACACTGAAACAGTCCATTAAACGAGGTTTCGATCAATATTTTAGAGGATAACGCAAGTTACGTTTGGGATAGGTCTGGGATTTGCCCTCATCAGGCTCATACTTTCGCGTTTTTCACATACTTGTTGAACAGATCCTGGGTTTTTTCTGGTTTGGGTCACGTAGTAATGTGGTACCACACTGAAACATTCAATTAAACCTGGTCTTGATAAATATTTTAGAGGATAACGCATGTTAGGTCTGGGTTAGGTCTAGGATTTGCCCTCATCAGGCTCATACTTTCGCATATTTCTCATACTTGATGGCTAGATCCTGGGCTTTTTATGGATTGGATCACATAGTAAAGTGGTACCACACTGAAACATTCAATGAAACCTGGTCTGGATAAATATTTTAGAGGATAACGCATGTTAGGTCTGTGTTAGGCCTGGGATTTGCCCTCATCAGGGTCATACTTTCGCATATTTCCCATACTTGATGGCTAGATCCTGGGCTTTTTCTGGTTTGGATCACGTAGTAATGTGGTACCACACTGAAACATTCAATTAAACCTGGTCTTGATAATTATTTTAGAGGATAGCGCATGTTAGGTTTGGGTTAGGTCTAGGATTTGCCCTCATCAGGCTCCTACTTTCGCATATTTCTCATACTTCATGGCTAGATCCTGGGCTGTTTCTGGATTGTATCAGGTAATAATGTGGTACCACGCGGAAACAGTCAATTAAACCTGGTTTCGATCAATATTTTAGAGGATAACGCAAGTTAGGTCTGGGATAGGTCTGGGATTCGCCCTAATCAGGCTCATACTTTCGCGTTTTTCACATACTTGTTGAACTGATCCTGGGTTTTTTCTGGTTTGGATCACGTAGTAATGTGGTACCACACTGAAACAGTCGATTAAACCTGGTTTCGATCAATATTTTAGAGGATAACGCAAGTTAGGTCTGGGATAGGTCTGGGATTTGACCTCGTCACACTCATACTTTCGCACCCTTCACATACTCGTTGAACAGATCCTGGGTTATTTTCTGGTTTGGATCACATATTAATATGGTACCACACTGAAACAGTCGATTAAACCAGGTTTCGATCAATATTTTTGAGGATAACGCATGTTAGGTCTAGGTTAGGCTTGGGATTTTCACTCATCAGACTCATACTTTCGCATTCTACACATACTTGTTGAACGGACCCTGGGTTTTTTCTGGTTTGGATCACGTAGTAATGTGGGACCACACTGAAACAGTCAATTAAACCTGGTTCCGATCAATATTTTAGAGAATAATTCATGTTAGGTCTAGGTTAGGCCTGGGATTTTCACTCATCAGACTCATTCTTTCGCATATTACTGATACTTGATGGCTAGATCCTGGGCTTTTTCTGGATACGATCACGTAGTAATGTGGGACCACACTGAAACAATCAATTAAACCGGGTCTTGATAAATATTTTAGAGGATAGCGCATGTTAGGTCTGGGGTAGGTCTGGGATTTGCCCTAATCAGACTCATACTTTCGCACACTTCACATACTCGTTGAACTGATCCTGGGTTATTTTCTGGTTTGGATCACATAGTAATGTGGTACCACACTGAAACAGTCGATTAAACCAGGTTTCGATCAATATTTTTGAGGATAACGCAAGTTAGGTCTGGGATAGGTCTAGGATTTGCCCTCATCAGGCTCTTACTTTCGCATATTTCTCATACTTCATGGCTAGACGCTGGGCTATTTCTGGATTGGATCACATAGTAAAGTGGTACCACACTGAAACATTCAATGAAACCTGGTCTGGATAAATATTTTACAGGATAACGCATGTTAGGTCTGGGTTAGGTCTGGGATTTTCACACATCAGACTCATACTTTCGCATTCTTCACATACTTGTTGAACAGATCCTGGGATATTTTCTGTTTTGGATCACATAGTAATGTGGTACCACTCTGAGACAGTCGATTAAACCAGGTTTCGATCAATGTTTTAGAGGATAACGCAAGTTAGATCTGGGATAGGTCTGGGATTTGACCTCATCAGACTCATACTTTCGCACCCTTCACATACTCGTTGAACAGATCCTGGGTTATTCTCTGGTTTGGATCACATAGTAATGTGGTGCCACACTGAAACAGTCCATTAAACCTGGTTTCCATCAATATTTTAGAGGACAACGCATGTTAGGTCTAGGTTAGGCCTGGGATTTGCCCTCATCAGGGTCATACTGTCGCAGTTTTAACATACTTGTTGAACGGATCCTGGGTTTTTTCTGGTTTGGTTCACGTAGTAATGTGGTACCACCCTGAAACATTCAATTAAACCTGGTCTTGATAAATATTTTAGAGGATAACGCATGTTAGGATTGGGTTAGGTCTAGGATTTGCCCTCATCAGGCTCATACTTTCGCATATTTCTCATACTTCATGGCTAGCTCCTGGGCTGTTTCTGGATTGTATCACGTAGTAATGTGATACCACGCTGAAACAGTCGATTAAACCTGGTTTCGATCAATATTTTAGAGGATAACGCAAGTTAAGTCTGGGATAGGTCTGGGATTTGACCTCATCAGACACATACTTTCGGGTTTTTCACATACTTGTTGAACAGATCCTGGGTTTTTTTGTGGTTTGGATCACGTAGTAGTGTGGTACCACACTGAAGCAGTCGATTAAACCAGGTTTCGATCTATATTTTTGAGGATAACGCATGTTAGGTCTAGGTTAGGCCTGGGATTTTCACTCATCAGACTCATACTTTCGCATTCTTCACATACTTGTTGAACGGACGGTGGGTTTTTTCTGGTTTGGATCACGTAGTAATGTGGGACCACACTGAAACAGTCAATTAAACCTGGTTTCCATCAATATCTTAGAGGACAACGCAAGTTAGGTCTGGGATAGGTCTGGGATTTGCCCTCATCAGACTCATACTTTCGCATTCTTCACATACTTGTTGAACGGACGCTGGGTTTTTTCTGGTTTGGATCACGTAGTAATGTGGGACCACACTGAAACAGTCAATTAAATCTGGTTTTGATCAATATTTTAGAGAATAGTTCATGTTAGGTCTAGGTTAGGCCTGGGATTTTCACTCATCAGACTCATACTTTCGCATTCTTCACATACTTGTTGAACGGATCCTGGGGTTTTTCCGGTTTGGATCACGTAGTAATGTGGGACCACACTGAAACAATCAATTAAACCTGGTCTTGATAAATATTTTAGAGGATAGCGCATGTTAGGTCTGGGATAGGTCTGGGATTTGCCCTAATCAGACTCATACTTTCGCACACTTCACATACTCGTTGAACTGATCCTGGGTTATTTTCTGGTTTGGATCACATAGTAATGTGGTACCACACTGAAACAGTCGATTAAACCAGGTTTCGATCAATATTTTTGAGGATAACGCATGTTAGGTCTGGGCTAGGTCTGGGATTTGCTCTCATCGGGCTCATTCTTTCGCATATTTCTCATACTTGATGGCTAGATCCTGGGCTTTTTCTGGATCGCATCACGTAGTAATGAAGTGCAACACTGAAACAGTCAATTAAACCAGGTTTCCATCAATATTTTAGAGGATAACGCAAGTTAGGTCTAGGTTAGGTCTGGGATTTTCACTCACCAGACTCATACTTTCGCATTCTTCACATACTTGTTGAACGGATCCTGGGTTTTTCTGGTTTGGATCACGTAGTAATGTGGTACCACATTGAAACAGTCGACTAAACCTGGTTTCGATCAATAGTTTAGAGGATAACACAAGTTAGGTCTGGGATAGGTCTGGGATTTGACCTCATCAGACTCATACTTTCGCGTTTTTCGCATACTTGTTGAACAGATCCTGGGTTTCTTCTGGTTTGGATCACGTAGTAGTGTGGTACCACACTGAAACAGTGCATTAAACCAGGTTTCGATCAATATTTTAGAGGATAACGCATGTTAGGTCTGGGTTAGGTCTAGGATTTGCCCTCATCAGGCTCATTCTTTCGCATATTACTCATACTTGATGGCTAGATCCTCGGCTATTTCTGGATTGGATCTCGTAGAAATGTGGTACCACACTGAAACATTCAAATAAACCTGGTCTTGATAAATTTTTTAGAGGATAACACAAATTAGGTCTGGGATAGGTCTGGGATTCGCCCTAATCAGGCTCATACTTCCGCGTTTTTCACGTACTTGATGAACTGATCCTGGGTCTTTTCTGGTTTGGGTCACGTAGTAATGTGGTACCACACTGAAACAGTCGATTAAACCTGGTTTCGATCAATATTTTAGAGGATAACGCAAGTTAAGTCTGGGATAGGTCTGGGATTTGACCTCATCACAACTCATACTTTCGCGTTTTTCACATACTTGTTGAACAGATCCTGGGTTTTTTTGTGGTTTGGATCACGTAGTGGTGTGGTACCACACTGAAACAGTCCATTAAACTTGGTTGCGATCAATATTCTAGAGGATAGCGCATGTTAGGTCTGGGTTAGGTCTAGGATTTGCTCTCATCAGGCTCATTCTTTCGCATATTTCTCAAACTTGATGGCTAGATCTAGCGCTTTTTCTGGATTGCATCACGTAGTAATGTGGTACCACACTGAAACATTCAATTAAACCTGGTCTTGATAAATATTTTAGAGGATAACGCATATTAGGTCTGGGTTAGGCCTGGGATTTGCCCTCATCAGGGTCATACTTTCGCAGTTTTAACATACATGTTGACCTGATCGAGGGTTTTTTCTGCTTTGGATCACGTAGTAAAGTGGTGCCACACTGAAACAGTCCATTAAACCTGCTTTGGATCAATATTTTAGAGGACAACGCAAGTTAGGTCTGGGATAGGTATGGGAATCGCCCTAATCAGACTCATACTTTCGCGTTTTTCACATACTTGTTGAACTGATCCTGGGTTTTTTCTGGTTTGGATCACGTAGTAATGTGGTACCACTCTGAAACAGTCGATTAAACCTGGTTTCGATCAATATTTTAGAGGATAACGCAAGTTAGGTCTGGGATAGGTCTGGGATTTGACCTCGTCAGACTCATACTTTCGCACCCTTCACATACTCGTTGAACAGATCCTGGGTTATTTTCTGGTTTGGATCACATAGTAATATGGTACCACACTGAAGCAGTCGATTAAACCAGGTTTCGATCTATATTTTTGAGGATAACGCATGTTAGGTCTAGGTTAGGCCTGGGATTTTCACTCATCAGACTCATACTTTCGCATTCTTCACATACTTGTTGAACGGACGCTGGGTTTTTTCTGGTTTGGATCACGTAGTAATGTGGGACCACACTGAAACAGTCAATTAAATCTGGTTTTGATCAATATTTTAGAGAATAGTTCATGTTAGGTCTAGGTTAGGCCTGGGATATTCACTCATCAGACTCATACTTTCGCATTCTTCACATACTTGTTGAACGGATCCTGGGGTTTTTCCGGTTTGGATCACGTAGTAATGTGGGACCACACTGAAACAATCAATTAAACCTGGTCTTGATAAATATTTTAGAGGATAACGCATGTTAGGTCTGGGTTAGGTCTAGGATTTGCCCTCATCAGGCTCATACTTTCGCATATTTCCCATACTTGATGGCTAGATCCTGGGCTTTTTCTGGATTGCATCACGTAGTAATGAAGTACAACACTGAAACAGTCAATTACACCTGGTTTCGATCAATATTTTAGAGAATAATTCATGTTAGGTCTAGGTTAGGTCTGGGATTTGCTCTCATCAGGCTCATTCTTTCGCATATTTCTCATACTTGATGGCTAGATCCTGGGCTTTCTCTGGATTGGATCACGTAGTAATGTGGGACCACACTGAAACAATCAATTAAACCTGGTCTTGATAAATATTTTAGAGGATAGCACATGTTAGGTCTGGGATAGGTCTGGGATTTGCCCTAATCAGACTCATACTTTCGCACACTTCACATACTCGTTGAACTGATCCTGGGATATTTTCTGGTTTGGATCACATAGTAATGTGGTACCACACTGAAACAGTCGATTAAACCAGGTTTCGATCAATATTTTTGAGGATAACGCATGTTAGGTCTGGGCTAGGTCTGGGATTTGCTCTCATCGGGCTCATTCTTTCGCATATTTCTCATACTTGATGGCTAGATCCTGGGCTTTTTCTGGATCGCATCACGTAGTAATGAAGTACAACACTGAAACAGTCAATTAAACCAGGTTTCCATCAATATTTTAGAGGATAACGCATGTTAGGTCTAGGTTAGGTCTGGGATTTTCACTCATCAGACTCATACTTTCGCATTCTTCACATACTTGTTGAACGGATCCTGGGTTTTTTCTGGTTTGGATCACGTAGTAATGTGGTACCACATTGAAACAGTCGACTAAACCTGGTTTCGATCAATAGTTTAGAGGATAACACAAGTTAGGTCTGGGATAGGTCTGGGATTTGACCTCATCAGACTCATACTTTCGCGTTTTTCGCATACTTGTTGAACAGATCCTGGGCTTCTGCTGGTTTGGATCACGTAGTAGTGTGGTACCACACTGAAACAGTGCATTAAACCAGGTTTCGATCAATATTTTAGAGGATAACGCATGTTAGGTCTGGGTTAGGTCTAGGATTTGCCCTCATCAGGCTCATTCTTTCGCATCTTACTCATACTTGATGGCTAGATCCTCGGCTATTTCTGGATTGGATCTCGTAGTAATGTGGTACCACACTGAAACATTCAATTAAACCTGGTCTTGATAAATATTTTAGAGGATAACACAAATTAGGTCTGGGATAGGTCTGGGATTCGCCCTAATCAGGCTCATACTTCCGCGTTTTTCACGTACTTGATGAACTGATCCTGGGTCTTTTCTGGTTTGGATCACGTAGTAATGTGGTACCACACTGAAACAGTCGATTAAACCTGGTTTCGATCAATATTTTAGAGGACAACGCATGTTAGGTCTAGGTTAGGCCTGGGATTTGCCCTCATCAGGGTCATACTGTCGCAGTTTTAACATACTTGTTGAACGGATCCTGGGTTTTTTCTGGTTTGGTTCACGTAGTAATGTGGTACCACACTGAAACATTCAATTAATCCTGGTCTTGATAAATATTTTAGAGGATAACGCATGTTAGGATTGGGTTAGGTCTAGGATTTGCCCTCATCAGGCTCATACTTTCGCATATTTCTCATACTTCATGGCTAGATCCTGGGCTGTTTCTGGATTGTATCACGTAGTAATGTGATACCACGCTGAAACAGTCGATTAAACCTGGTTTCGATCAATATTTTAGAGGATAACGCAAGTTAGGTCTGGGATAGGTCTGGGATTTGACCTCATCAGACTCATACTTTCGCGTTTTTCACATACTTGTTGAACAGATCCTGGGTTTTTTTGTGGTTTGGATCACGTAGTAGTGTGGTACCACACTGAAACAGTCCATTAAACTTGGTTGCGATCAATATTCTAGAGGATAGCGCATGTTAGGTCTGGGTTAGGTCTAGGATTTGCTCTCATCAGGCTCATTCTTTCGCATATTTCTCAAACTTGATGGCTAGATCCTGCGCTTTTTCTGGATTGCATCACGTAGTAATGTGGTACCACACTGAAACATTCAATTAAACCTGGTCTTGATAAATATTTTAGAGGATAACGCATGTTAGGTCTGGGTTAGGCCTGGGATTTGCCCTCATCAGGGTCATACTTTCGCAGTTTTAACATACATGTTGACCTGATCGAGGGTTTTTTCTGCTTTGGATCACGTAGTAAAGTGGTGCCACACTGAAACAGTCCATTAAACCTGCTTTGGATCAATATTTTAGAGGACAACGCAAGCTAGGTCTGGGATAGGTCTGGGAATCGCCCTAATCAGGCTCATACTTTCGCGTTTTTCACATACTTGTTGAACTGATCCTGGGTTTTTTCTGGTTTGGATCACGTGGTAATGTGGTACCACACTGAAACAGTCGATTAAACCAGGTTTCGATCAATATTTTAGAGGATAACGCAAGTTAGGTCTGGGATAGGTCTGGGATTTGACCTCGTCAGACTCATCCTTTCGCACCCTTCACATACTCGTTGAACAGATCCTGGGTTATTTTCTGGTTTGGATCACATAGTAATATGGTACCACACTGAAGCAGTCGATTAAACCAGGTTTCGATCTATATTTTTGAGGATAACGCATGTTAGGTCTGGGTTAGGTCTAGGTTTTGCCCTCATCAGGCTCATACTTTCGCATATTTCCCATACTTGATGGCTAGATCCTGGGCTTTTTCTGGATTGCATCGCGTAGTAATGAAGTACAACACTGAAACAGTCAATTAAACCTGGTTTCGATCAATATTTTAGAGAATAATTCATGTTAGGTCTAGGTTAGGTCTGGGATTTGCTCTCATCAGGCTCATTCTTTCGCATATTTCTCATACTTGATGGCTAGATCCTGGGCTTTTTCTGGATCGCATCACGTAGTATTGAAGTACAACACTGAAACAGTCAATTAAACCTGGTTTCCATCAATATCTTAGAGGACAACGCAAGTTAGGTCTGGGATTTGCCCTCATCAGGCTCATAATTTCGCGTTTATCACATACTTGTTGAACAGATCCTGGGTTTTTTCTGGTTTGGATCACGTAGTAGTGTGGTACCACACTGAAACAGTCCATTAAACCTGGTTTGGATCAATATTTTAGAGGATAACGCAAGTTAGGTCTGGTATTTGACCTCGTCAGACTCATACTTTCGCACCCTTCACATACTCGTTGAACAGATCCTGGGTTATTTTCTGGTTTGGATCACATATTAATATGGTACCACACTGAAACAGTCGAATAAACCAGGTTTCGATCAATATTTTTGAGGATAACGCATGTTAGGCCTAGGTTAGGCTTGGGATTTTCACTCATCAGACTTACTTTCGCATTCTACACATACTTGTTGAACGGACCCTGGGTTCTTTCTGGTTTGGATCACGTAGTAATGTGGGACCACACTGAAACAGTCAATTAAACCTGGTTTCGATCAATATTTTAGAGAATAATTCATGTTAGGTCTAGGTTAGGCCTGGGATTTGCTCTCATCAGGCTCATTCTTTCGCATATTACTCATACTTGATGGCTAGATCCTGGGCTTTTTCTGGATAGGATCACGTAGTAATGTGGGACCACACTGAAACAATCAATTAAACCGGGTCTTGATAAATATTTTAGAGGATAGCGCATGTTAGGTCTGGGGTAGGTCTGGGATTTGCCCTAATCAGACTCATACTTTCGCACACATCACATACTCGTTGAACTGATCCTGGGTTATTTTCTGGTTTGGATCACATAGTAATGTGGTACCACACTGAAACAGTCGATTAATCCAGGTTTCGATCAATATTTTTGAGGATAACGCATGTTAGGTCTGGGTTAGGTCTGGGATTTGCTCTCATCAGGCTCATTCTTTCGCATATTTCTCATACTTGATGGCTAGATCCTGGGCTTTTTCTGGATCGCATCACGTAGTAATGAAGTACAACACCGAAACAGTCAATTAAACCAGGTTTCCATCAATATTTTAGAGGATAACGCATGTTAGGTCTAGGTTAGGTCTGGGATTTTCACTCATCAGACTCATACTTTCGCATTCTTCACATACTTGTTGAACGGATCCTGGGTTTTTTCTGGTGTGGATCACGTAGTAATGTGGTACCACACTGAAACAGTCAATTAAACCTGGTTTCGATCAATATTTTAGAGAATAATTCATGTTAGGTCTAGGTTAGGCCTGGGATTTTCACTCATCAGACTCATTCTTTCACATGTTACTCATACTTGATGGCTAGATCCTGGGCTTTTTCTGGATAGGATCACGTAGTAATGTGGGACCACACTGAAACAATCAATTAAACCGGGTCTTGATAAATATTTTAGGGGATAGCGCATGTTAGGTCTGGGGTAGGTCTGGGATTTGCCCTAATCAGACTCATACTTTCGCACACTTCACATACTCGTTGAACTGATCCTGGGTTATTTTCTGGTTTGGATCACATAGTAATGTGGTACCACACTGAAACAGTCGATTAAACCTGGTTTCGATCAATATTTTAGAGGATAACGCAAGTTAGGTCTGGGATAGGTCTGGGATTCGCCCTAATCAGGCTCATACTTTCGCGTTTTTCACATACTTGTTGAACGGACCCTGTGTTTTTTCTGGTTTGGATCACGTAGTAATGTGGGACCACACTGAAACAGTCAATTAAACCTGGTTTTGATCAATATTTTAGAGAATAGTTCATGTTAGGTCTAGGTTAGGCCTGGGATTTTCACTCATCAGACTCATACTTTCGCATTCTTCACATACTTGTAGAACGGATGGGGTTTTTCCGGTTTGGATCACGTAGTAATGTGGGACCACACTGAAACAATCAATTAAACCTGGTCTTGATAAATATTTTAGAGGATAACGCATGTTAGGTCTGGGTTAGGTCTAGGATTTGCCCTCATCAGGCTCATACTTTCGCATATTTCCCATACTTGATGGCTAGATCCTGGGCTTTTTCTGGATTGCATCACGTAGTAATGAAGTACAACACTGAAACAGTCAATTACACCAGGTTTCGATCAATATTTTAGAGAATAATTCATGTTAGGTCTAGGTTAGGTCTGGGATTTGCTCTCATCAGGCTCATTCTTTCGCATATTTCTCATACTTGATGGCTAGATCCTGGGCTTTTTCTGGATTGGATCACGTAGTAATGTGGGACCACACTGAAACAATCAATTAAACCTGGTCTTGATAAATATTTTAGAGGATAGCGCATGTTAGGTCTGGGATAGGTCTGGGATTTGCCCTAATCAGACTCATACTTTCGCACACTTCACATACTCGTTGAACTGATCCTGGGTTATTTTCTGGTTTGGATCACATAGTAATGTGGTACCACACTGAAACAGTCGATTAAACCAGGTTTCGATCAATATTTTTGAGGATAACGCATGTTAGGTCTGGGCTAGGTCTGGGATTTGCTCTCATCGGGCTCATTCTTTCGCATATTTCTCATACTTCATGGCTAGATCCTGGGGTGTTTCTGGATTGTATCAGGTAATAATGTGGTACCACGCTGAAACAGTCAATGAAACCTGGTTTCGATCAATATTTTAGAGGATAACGCAAGTTAGGTCTGGGATAGGTCTGGGATTCGCCCTAATCAGGCTCATACTTTCGCGTTTTTCACATACTTGTTGTACTGATCCTGGGTTTTTTCTGGTTTGGATCAGGTAGTAATGTGGTACCACTCTGAGTCAGTCGATTAAACCAGGTTTGGATCAATATTTTAGAGGATAACGCAAGTTAGGTCTGGGATAGGTCTGGGATTTGACCTCGTCAGACTCATACTTTCGCACCCTTCACATACTCGTTGAACAGATCCTGGGTTATTTTCTGGTTTGGATCACATATTAATATGGTACCACACTGAAACAGTCGATTGAACCAGGTTTCGATCAATATATTTGAGGATAACGCATGTTAGGCCTAGGTTAGGCTTGGGATTTTCACTCATCAGACTCATACTTTCGCATTCTACACATACTTGTTGAACGGACCCTGGGTTTTTTCTGGTTTGGATCACGTAGTAATGTGGGACCACACTGAAACAGTCAATTAAACCTGGTTTCGATCAATATTTTAGAGAATAATTCATGTTAGGTCTAGGTTAGGCCTGGGATTTTCACTCATCAGACTCATTCTTTCACATGTTACTCATACTTGATGGCTAGATCCTGGGCTTTTTCTGGATAGGATCACGTAGTAATGTGGGACCACACTGAAACAATCAATTAAACCGGGTCTTGATAAATATTTTAGGGGATAGCGCATGTTAGGTCTGGGGTAGGTCTGGGATTTGCCCTAATCAGACTCATACTTTCGCACACTTCACATACTCGTTGAACTGATCCTGGGTTATTTTCTGGTTTGGATCACATAGTAATGTGGTACCACACTGAAACAGTCGATTAAACCTGGTTTCGATCAATATTTTAGAGGATAACGCAAGTTAGGTCTGGGATAGGTCTGGGATTCGCCCTAATCAGGCTCATACTTTCGCGTTTTTCACATACTTGTTGAACGGACCCTGTGTTTTTTCTGGTTTGGATCACGTAGTAATGTGGGACCACACTGAAACAGTCAATTAAACCTGGTTTTGATCAATATTTTAGAGAATAGTTCATGTTAGGTCTAGGTTAGGCCTGGGATTTTCACTCATCAGACTCATACTTTCGCATTCTTCACATACTTGTAGAACGGATGGGGTTTTTCCGGTTTGGATCACGTAGTAATGTGGGACCACACTGAAACAATCAATTAAACCTGGTCTTGATAAATATTTTAGAGGATAACGCATGTTAGGTCTGGGTTAGGTCTAGGATTTGCCCTCATCAGGCTCATACTTTCGCATATTTCCCATACTTGATGGCTAGATCCTGGGCTTTTTCTGGATTGCATCACGTAGTAATGAAGTACAACACTGAAACAGTCAATTACACCAGGTTTCGATCAATATTTTAGAGAATAATTCATGTTAGGTCTAGGTTAGGTCTGGGATTTGCTCTCATCAGGCTCATTCTTTCGCATATTTCTCATACTTGATGGCTAGATCCTGGGCTTTTTCTGGATTGGATCACGTAGTAATGTGGGACCACACTGAAACAATCAATTAAACCTGGTCTTGATAAATATTTTAGAGGATAGCGCATGTTAGGTCTGGGATAGGTCTGGGATTTGCCCTAATCAGACTCATACTTTCGCACACTTCACATACTCGTTGAACTGATCCTGGGTTATTTTCTGGTTTGGATCACATAGTAATGTGGTACCACACTGAAACAGTCGATTAAACCAGGTTTCGATCAATATTTTTGAGGATAACGCATGTTAGGTCTGGGCTAGGTCTGGGATTTGCTCTCATCAGGCTCATTCTTTCGCATATTTCTGATACTTGATAGCTAGATCCTGGGCTTTTTCTGGATCGCATCACGTAGTAATGAAGTACAACACTGAAACAGTCAATTAAACCAGGTTTCCATCAATATTTTAGAGGATAACGCATGTTAGGTCTAGGTTAGGTCTGGGATTTTCATTCATCAGACTCATACTTTCGCATTCTTCACATACTTGTTGAACGGACCCTGGGTTTTTTCTGGTTTGGATCACGTAGTAATGTGGTACCACATTGAAACAGTCGACTAAACCTGGTTTCGATCAATAGTTTAGAGGATAACACAAGTTAGGTCTGGGATAGGTCTGGGATTTGACCTCATCAGACTCATACTTTCGCGTTTTTCGCATACTTGTTGAACAGATCCTGGGTTTCTTCTGGTTTGGATCACGTAGTAGTGTGGTACCACACTGAAACAGTGCATTAAACCAGGTTTCGATCAATATTTTAGAGGATAACGCATGTTAGGTCTGGGTTAGGTCTAGGATTTGCCCTCATCAGGCTCATTCTTTCGCATATTTCTCATACTTCATGGCTAGATCCTGGGCTATTTCTGGTTTGGATCACGTAGTAATGTGGTACCACACTGAAACAGTCAATTAAACCTGGTTTCGATCAATATTTTAGAGGATAACGCATGTTAGGTCTGGGATAGGTCTGGGATTTGCCCTCATCAGGCTCATACTTTCGCGTTTTTCACATACTTGTTGAACAGATCCTGGGTTTTTTCTGGTTTGGATCACGTATTTGTGTGGTACCACACAGAAACAGTCAATTAAACCTGGTTTCGATCAATATTTTAGAGGATAACGCAAGTTAGGTCTGGGATAGGTCTAGGATTTGCCCTCATCAGGCTCTTACTATCGCATATTTCTCATACTTCATGGCTAGATCCTGGGCTGTTTCTGCATTGCATCACGTAGTAATGTGGTACCACACTGAAACATTCAATTAAACCTGGTCTTGATAAATATTTTAGAGGATAACGCATGTTAGGTCTGGGATAGGTCTAAGATTTGCCCTCATCAGGCTCACAGTTTCGCGTTTTTCACATACTTGTTGAACGGATCCTGGGTTTTTTCTGGTTTGGATCACGTAGTAATGTGGGACCACACTGAAACAGTCAATTAAACCTGGTGTCGATCAATATTTTAGAGGATAACGCAAGTTAGGTCTGGGATAGGTCTGGGATTTGCCCTCATCAGGCTCATACTTTCGCGTTTTTCACATACTTGTTGAACAGATCCTGGGTTTTTTCTGGCTTGGATCACGTAGTAGTGTGGTTCCACACTGACAGTCCATTAAACCTGGTTTGGATCAATATTTTAGAGGATAACGCATGTTAGGTCTAGGTTTGTTCTGGGATTTTCACTCATCAGACCCATACTTTCGCATTCTTCACATACTTGTTGAACGGATCCTGGGTTTTTTCTGGTTTGGATCCCGTAGTAGTGTGGTACCACACTGAAACAGTCCATTAAACCTGGTTTCGCTCATTATTTTAGAGGATAACGCTTGTTAGGTCTAGGTCAGGCCTGGGATTTTCACTCATCAGACTCATACTTTCGCATTCTTCACATACTTGTTGAACGGATCCTGGGGTTTTTCTGGTTTGGATCACGTAGTAATGTGGGACCACACTGAAACAATCAATTAAACCTGGTCTTGATAAATATTTTAGAGGATAACGCATGTTAGGTCTGGGTTAGGTCTAGGATTTGCCCTCGTCAGGCTCATACTTTCGCATGTTTCTCATACTTCATGGCTAGATCCTGGGCTATTCCTGGATTGGATCACGTAGTAATGTGGTACCACACTGAAACTGTCAATTAAACCTGGTGTCCATCAATATTTTAGAGGATAACGCAAGTTAGGTCTGGGATAGGTCTGGGATTTGCCCTCATCAGGCTCATACTTTCGCGTTTTTCACATACTTGTTGAACAGATCCTGGGTTTTTTCTGGATTGGATCACGTAGTAGTGTGGTTCCACACTGACAGTCCATTAAACCCGGTTTGGATCAATATTTTAGAGGATAACGCATGTTAGGTCTAGGTTTGTTCTGGGATTTTCACTCATCAGACCCATACTTTCGCATTCTTCACATACTTGTTGAACGGATCCTGGGTTTTTTCTGGTTTGGATCCCGTAGTAGTGTGGTACCACACTGAAACAGTCCATTAAACCTGGTTTCGCTCATTATTTTAGAGGATAACGCTTGTTAGGTCTAGGTCAGGCCTGGGATTTTCACTCATCAGACTCATACTTTCGCATTCTTCACATACTTGTTGAACGGATCCTGGGGTTTTTCTGGTTTGGATCACGTAGTAATGTGGGACCACACTGAAACAATCAATTAAACCTGGTCTTGATAAATATTTTAGAGGATAACGCATGTTAGGTCTGGGTTAGGTCTAGGATTTGCCCTCGTGTGGCTCATACTTTCGCATATTTCTCATACTTCATGGCTAGATCCTGGGCTATTCCTGGATTGGATCACGTAGTAATGTGGTACCACACTGAAACTGTCAATTAAACCTGGTGTCGATCAATATTTTAGAGGATAACGCAAGTTAGGTCTGGGATAGGTCTGGGATTTGCCCTCATCAGGCTCATACTTTCGCGTTTTTCACATACTTGTTGAACAGATCCTGGGTTTTTTCTGGATTGGATCACGTAATAATGTGGTACCACACTGAAACAGTCAACTAAACCTGGTTTCGATCAATATTTTAGAGGATAACGCAAGTTAGGTCTGGGATAGGTCTGGGATTAGCCCTCATCAGGCTCATTCTTACGCGTTTTTCACATACTTGTTGAACAGATCCTGGGTTTTTTCTGGTTTGGATCACGTAGTTGTGCGGTACCACACAGAAACAGTCCATTAAACCTGGTTGCGATCAATATTTTAGAGGATAACGCATGTTAGGTCTGGGTTACGTCTAGGATTTGCCCCCATCAGGCTCATACTTTCGCATATTTCTCATACTTCATGGCTAGATCCTGGGCTGTTTCTGCATTGTATCACGTAGTAATGTGGTAACACGCTGAAACAGTCAATTAAACCTGGTTTCGATCAATATTTTAGACGATAACGGAAGTTAGGTCTGGGATAGGTCTAGGATTTGCCCTCATCAGGCTCTTACTATCGCATATTTCTCATACTTCATGGCTAGATCCTGGGCTATTTCTGGATTGGATCACGTAGTAAAGTGGTGTCACACTGAAACATTCAATGAAACCTGGTCTGGATAAATATTTTAGAGGATAACGCATCTTAGGTCTGGGTTAGGTCTAAGATTTGCCCTCATCAGGCTCACAGTTTCGCGTTTTTCACATACTTGTTGAACAGATCCTGGGTTTTTTCTGGTTTGGATCACGTAGTAATGTGGTACCACACTAAAACAGTCAATTAAACCTGGTTTCGATCAATATTTTAGAGGATAACGCAAGTTAGGTCTGGGATAGGTCTGGGATTAGCCCTCATCAGACTCATACTTTCGCACACTTCACATACTCGATGACAAGATCCTGGGTTTTTTTCTGGTTTGGATCACGTAGTAATGTGTTTCCACACTGAAACAGTCGATTAAACCTGGTTTCGATCAATATTTTAGAGGATAACGCAAGTTACGTCTGGGATAGGTCTGGGATTTGCCCTCATCAGACTCATACTTTCGCACACTTCACATACTCGTTGAACAGATCCTGGGTTATTTTCTGGTTTGGATCACATAGTAATGTGGTACCACACTGAAACAGTCGATTAAACCAGGTTTCGATCAATATTTTTGAGGATTACGCATGTTAGGTCTAGGTTAGGCATGGGATTTTCACTCATCAGACTCATACTTTCGCATTCTTCACATACTTGTAGAACGGATGGGGTTTTTCCGGTTTGGATCACGTAGTAATGTGGGACCACACTGAAACAATCAATTAAACCTGGTCTTGATAAATATTTTAGAGGATAACGCATGTTAGGTCTGGGTTAGGTCTAGGATTTGCCCTCATCAGGCTCATACTTTCGCATATTTCCCATACTTGATGGCTAGATCCTGGGCTTTTTCTGGATTGCATCACGTAGTAATGAAGTACAACACTGAAACAGTCAATTACACCAGGTTTCGATCAATATTTTAGAGAATAATTCATGTTAGGTCTAGGTTAGGTCTGGGATTTGCTCTCATCAGGCTCATTCTTTCGCATATTTCTCATACTTGATGGCTAGATCCTGGGCTTTTTCTGGATTGGATCACGTAGTAATGTGGGACCACACTGAAACAATCAATTAAACCTGGTCTTGATAAATATTTTAGAGGATAGCGCATGTTAGGTCTGGGATAGGTCTGGGATTTGCCCTAATCAGACTCATACTTTCGCACACTTCACATACTCGTTGAACTGATCCTGGGTTATTTTCTGGTTTGGATCACATAGTAATGTGGTACCACACTGAAACAGTCGATTAAACCAGGTTTCGATCAATATTTTTGAGGATAACGCATGTTAGGTCTGGGCTAGGTCTGGGATTTGCTCTCATCAGGCTCATTCTTTCGCATTCTTCACATACTTGTTGAACGGATCCTGGGTTTTTTCTGGTTTGGATCACGTAGTAATGTGGTACCACATTGAAACAGTCGACTAAACCTGGTTTCGATCAATAGTTTAGAGGATAACACAAGTTAGGTCTGGGATAGGTCTGGGATTTGACCTCATCAGACTCATACTTTCGCGTTTTTCGCATACTTGTTGAACAGATCCTGGGTTTCTTCTGGTTTGGATCACGTAGTAGTGTGGTACCACACTGAAACAGTGCATTAAACCAGGTTTCGATCAATATTTTAGAGGATAACGCATGTTAGGTCTGGGTTAGGTCTAGGATTTGCCCTCATCAGGCTCATTCTTTCGCATATTTCTCATACTTCATGGCTAGATCCTGGGCTATTTCTGGTTTGGATCACGTAGTAATGTGGTACCACACTGAAACAGTCAATTAAACCTGGTTTCGATCAATATTTTAGAGGATAACGCATGTTAGGTCTGGGATAGGTCTGGGATTTGCCCTCATCAGGCTCATACTTTCGCGTTTTTCACATACTTGTTGAACAGATCCTGGGTTTTTTCTGGTTTGGATCACGTATTTGTGTGGTACCACACTGAAACAGTCAATTAAACCTGGTGTCGATCAATATTTTAGAGGATAACGCAAGTTAGGTCTGGGATAGGTCTAAGATTTGCCCTCATCAGGCTCACAGTTTCGCGTTTTTCACATACTTGTTGAACGGATCCTGGGGTTTTTCTGGTTTGGATCACGTAGTAATGTGGGACCACACTGAAACAATCAATTAAACCTGGTCTTGATAAATATTTTAGAGGATAACGCATGTTAGGTCTGGGTTAGGTCTAGGATTTGCCCTCGTCAGGCTCATACTTTCGCATGTTTCTCATACTTCATGGCTAGATCCTGGGCTATTCCTGGATTGGATCACGTAGTAATGTGGTACCACACTGAAACTGTCAATTAAACCTGGTGTCCATCAATATTTTAGAGGATAACGCAAGTTAGGTCTGGGATAGGTCTGGGATTTGCCCTCATCAGGCTCATACTTTCGCGTTTTTCACATACTTGTTGAACAGATCCTGGGTTTTTTCTGGATTGGATCACGTAGTAGTGTGGTTCCACACTGACAGTCCATTAAACCCGGTTTGGATCAATATTTTAGAGGATAACGCATGTTAGGTCTAGGTTTGTTCTGGGATTTTCACTCATCAGACCCATACTTTCGCATTCTTCACATACTTGTTGAACGGATCCTGGGTTTTTTCTGGTTTGGATCCCGTAGTAGTGTGGTACCACACTGAAACAGTCCATTAAACCTGGTTTCGCTCATTATTTTAGAGGATAACGCTTGTTAGGTCTAGGTCAGGCCTGGGATTTTCACTCATCAGACTCATACTTTCGCATTCTTCACATACTTGTTGAACGGATCCTGGGGTTTTTCTGGTTTGGATCACGTAGTAATGTGGGACCACACTGAAACAATCAATTAAACCTGGTCTTGATAAATATTTTAGAGGATAACGCATGTTAGGTCTGGGTTAGGTCTAGGATTTGCCCTCGTCAGGCTCATACTTTCGCATATTTCTCATACTTCATGGCTAGATCCTGGGCTATTCCTGGATTGGATCACGTAGTAATGTGGTACCACACTGAAACTGTCAATTAAACCTGGTGTCGATCAATATTTTAGAGGATAACGCAAGTTAGGTCTGGGATAGGTCTGGGATTTGCCCTCATCAGGCTCATACTTTCGCGTTTTTCACATACTTGTTGAACAGATCCTGGGTTTTTTCTGGATTGGATCACGTAATAATGTGGTACCACACTGAAACAGTCAACTAAACCTGGTTTCGATCAATATTTTAGAGGATAACGCAAGTTAGGTCTGGGATAGGTCTGGGATTAGCCCTCATCAGGCTCATTCTTTCGCGTTTTTCACATACTTGTTGAACAGATCCTGGGTTTTTTCTGGTTTGGATCACGTAGTTGTGCGGTACCACACAGAAACAGTCCATTAAACCTGGTTGCGATCAATATTTTAGAGGATAACGCATGTTAGGTCTGGGTTACGTCTAGGATTTGCCCCCATCAGGCTCATACTTTCGCATATTTCTCATACTTCATGGCTAGATCCTGGGCTGTTTCTGCATTGTATCACGTAGTAATGTGGTAACACGCTGAAACAGTCAATTAAACCTGGTTTCGATCAATATTTTAGACGATAACGGAAGTTAGGTCTGGGATAGGTCTAGGATTTGCCCTCATCAGGCTCTTACTATCGCATATTTCTCATACTTCATGGCTAGATCCTGGGCTATTTCTGGATTGGATCACGTAGTAAAGTGGTGTCACACTGAAACATTCAATGAAACCTGGTCTGGATAAATATTTTAGAGGATAACGCATCTTAGGTCTGGGTTAGGTCTAAGATTTGCCCTCATCAGGCTCACAGTTTCGCGTTTTTCACATACTTGTTGAACAGATCCTGGGTTTTTTCTGGTTTGGATCACGTAGTAATGTGGTACCACACTAAAACAGTCAATTAAACCTGGTTTCGATCAATATTTTAGAGGATAACGCAAGTTAGGTCTGGGATAGGTCTGGGATTAGCCCTCATCAGACTCATACTTTCGCACACTTCACATACTCGATGACAAGATCCTGGGTTTTTTTCTGGTTTGGATCACGTAGTAATGTGTTTCCACACTGAAACAGTCGATTAAACCTGGTTTCGATCAATATTTTAGAGGATAACGCAAGTTACGTCTGGGATAGGTCTGGGATTTGCCCTCATCAGACTCATACTTTCGCACACTTCACATACTCGTTGAACAGATCCTGGGTTATTTTCTGGTTTGGATCACATAGTAATGTGGTACCACACTGAAACAGTCGATTAAACCAGGTTTCGATCAATATTTTTGAGGATTACGCATGTTAGGTCTAGGTTAGGCATGGGATTTTCACTCATCAGACTCATACTTTCGCATTCTTCACATACTTGTTGAACGGATCCTGGGTTTTTTCTGGTTTGGAACACGTCGTAATGTGGTTCCACACTGAAACAATCAATTAAACCTGGTCTTGATAAATATTTTAGAGGATAACGCCTGTTAGGTCTGGGATAGGTCTGGGATTTGCCCTCATCAGACTCATACTTTCGCACACTTCACATACTCGTTGAACAGATCCTGGGTTATTTTCTGGTTTGGATCACTAGTAATGTGGTACCACTCTGAAACAGTCGATTAAACCAGGTTTTGATCAATATTTTTGAGGATAACGCATGTTAGGTCTAGGTTAGGCCTGGGATTTTCACTCATCAGACTCATACTTTCGCATTCTTCACATACTTGTTGAACAGATCCTGGGTTTTTTCTGGTTTGGATCCCGTAGTAGTGTGGTACCACACTGAAACAGTCCATTAAACCTGGTTTCGCTCATTATTTTAGAGGATAACGCTTGTTAGGTCTAGGTCAGGCCTGGGATTTTCACTCATCAGACTCATACTTTCGCATTCTTCACATACTTGTTGAACGGATCCTGGGGTTTTTCTGGTTTGGATTTCGTAGTAATGTGGGACCACACTGAAACAATCAATTAAACCTGGTCTTGATAAATATTTTAGAGGATAACGCATGTTAGGTCTGGGTTAGGTCTAGGATTTGCCCTCGTCAGGCTCATACTTTCGCATATTTCTCATACTTCATGGCTAGATCCTGGGCTATTCCTGGATTGGATCACGTAGTAATGTGGTACCACACTGAAACTGTCAATTAAACCTGGTGTCGATCAATATTTTAGAGGATAACGCAAGTTAGGTCTGGGATAGGTCTGAGATTTGCCCTCATCAGGCTCATACTTTCGCGTTTCTCACATACTTGTTGAACAGATCCTGGGTTTTTTCTGGCTTGGATCACGTAGTAGTGTGGTTCCACACTGAAACAGTCCATTAAACCTGGTTTGGATCAACATTTTAGAGGATAACGCATGTTAGGTCTAGGTTAGTTCTGGGATTTTCACTCATCACACCCATACTTTCGCATTCTTCACATACTTGTTGAACGGATCCTGGGTTTTTTCTGGTTTGGATCACGTAGTAATGTGGAACCACACTGAGACAATCAATTAAACCTGGTCTTGATAAATATTTTAGAGGATAACGCATCTTAGGTCTGGGTTAGGTCTAAGATTTGCCCTCATCAGGCTCACAGTTTCGCGTTTTTCGCATACTTGTTGAACAGATCCTGGGCTATTTCTGGATTGGATCACGTAGTAAAGTGGTACCACACTGAAACAGTCAACTAAACCTGGTTTCGATCAATATTTTAGAGGATAACGCAAGTTAGGTCTGGGATAGGTCTGGGATTAGCCCTCATCAGGCTCATACTTTCGCGTTTTTCACATACTTGTTGAACAGATCCTGGGTTTTTTCTGGTTTGGATCACGTAGTTGTGCGGTACCACACTAAAACAACCAATTAAATCTGGTTTCGATCAATATTTTAGAGGATAACGCAAGTTAGGTCTGGGATAGGTCTGGGGTTTGCCCTCATCAGGCTCATACTTTCGCGTTTTTCACATACTAGTTGAACAGATCCTGGGTTTTTTCTGGTTTGGATCCCGTAGTAGTGTGGTACCACACTGAAACAGTCCATTAAACCTGGTTTCGCTCAATATTTTAGAGGATAACGCATGTTAGGTCTAGGTCAGGCCTGGTTTTTTCACTCATCAGACTCATACTTTCGCATTCTTCACATACTTGTTTAACGGATTCTGGGTTTTTTCTGGTTTGGGTCACGTAGTAATGTGGTACCACACTGAAACAGTCGATTAAACCTGGTTTCGATCAATATTTTAGAGGATAACGCAAGTTAGGTCTGGGATAGGTCTAAGATTTGCCCTCATCAGGCTCACAGTTTCGCGTTTTTCACATACTTGTTGAACGGATCCTGGGTTTTTTCTGGCTTGGATCACGTAGTAATGTGGGACCACACTGAAGCAGTCAATTAAACCTGGTGTCGATCAATATTTTAGAGGATAACGCAAGTTAGGTCTGGGATAGGTCTGGGATTTGCCCTCATCAGGCTCATACTTTCGCGTTTTTCACATACTTGTTGAACAGATCCTGGGTTTTTTCTGGCTTGGATCACGTAGTAGTGTGGTTCCACACTGACAGTCCATTAAACCTGGTTTGGATCAATATTTTAGAGGATAACGCATGTTAGGTCTAGGTTTGTTCTGGGATTTTCACTCATCAGACCCATACTTTCGCATTCTTCACATACTTGTTGAACGGATCCTGGGTTTTTTCTGGTTTGGATCCCGTAGTAGTGTGGTACCACACTGAAACAGTCCATTAAACCTGGTTTCGCTCATTATTTTAGAGGATAACGCTTGTTAGGTCTAGGTCAGGCCTGGGATTTTCACTCATCAGACTCATACTTTCGCATTCTTCACATACTTGTTGAACGGATCCTGGGGTTTTTCTGGTTTGGATCACGTAGTAATGTGGGACCACACTGAAACAATCAATTAAACCTGGTCTTGATAAATATTTTAGAGGATAACGCATGTTAGGTCTGGGTTAGGTCTAGGATTTGCCCTCGTCAGGCTCATACTTTCGCATATTTCTCATACTTCATGGCTAGATCCTGGGCTATTCCTGGATTGGATCACGTAGTAATGTGGTACCACACTGAAACTGTCAATTAAACCTGGTGTCGATCAATATTTTAGAGGATAACGCAAGTTAGGTCTGGGATAGGTCTGGGATTTGCCCTCATCAGGCTCATACTTTCGCGTTTTTCACATACTTGTTGAACAGATCCTGGGTTTTTTCTGGATTGGATCACGTAATAATGTGGTACCACACTGAAACAGTCAACTAAACCTGGTTTCGATCAATATTTTAGAGGATAACGCATGTTAGGTCTAGGTTTGTTCTGGGATTTTCACTCATCAGACCCATACTTTCGCATTCTTCACATACTTGTTGAACGGATCCTGGGTTTTTTCTGGTTTGGATCCCGTAGTAGTGTGGTACCACACTGAAACAGTCCATTAAACCTAGTTTCGCTCATTATTTTAGAGGATAACGCTTGTTAGGTCTAGGTCAGGCCTGGGATTTTCACTCATCAGACTCATACTTTCGCATTCTTCACATACTTGTTGAACGGATCCTGGGGTTTTTCTGGTTTGGATCACGTAGTAATGTGGGACCACACTGAAACAATCAATTAAACCTGGTCTTGATAAATATTTTAGAGGATAACGCATGTTAGGTCTGGGTTAGGTCTAGGATTTGCCCTCGTCAGGCTCATACTTTCGCATATTTCTCATACTTCATGGCTAGATCCTGGGCTATTCCTGGATTGGATCACGTAGTAATGTGGTACCACACTGAAACTGTCAATTAAACCTGGTGTCGATCAATATTTTAGAGGATAACGCAAGTTAGGTCTGGGATAGGTCTGGGATTTGCCCTCATCAGGCTCATACTTTCGCGTTTTTCACATACTTGTTGAACAGATCCTGGGTTTTTTCTGGATTGGATCACGTAATAATGTGGTACCACACTGAAACAGTCAACTAAACCTGGTTTCGATCAATATTTTAGAGGATAACGCAAGTTAGGTCTGGGATAGGTCTGGGATTAGCCCTCATCAGGCTCATTCTTTCGCGTTTTTCACATACTTGTTGAACAGATCCTGGGTTTTTTCTGGTTTGGATCACGTAGTTGTGCGGTACCACACAGAAACAGTCCATTAAACCTGGTTGCGATCAATATTTTAGAGGATAACGCATGTTAGGTCTGGGTTACGTCTAGGATTTGCCCCCATCAGGCTCATACTTTCGCATATTTCTCATACTTCATGGCTAGATCCTGGGCTGTTTCTGCATTGTATCACGTAGTAATGTGGTAACACGCTGAAACAGTCAATTAAACCTGGTTTCGATCAATATTTTAGACGATAACGGAAGTTAGGTCTGGGATAGGTCTAGGATTTGCCCTCATCAGGCTCTTACTATCGCATATTTCTCATACTTCATGGCTAGATCCTGGGCTATTTCTGGATTGGATCACGTAGTAAAGTGGTGTCACACTGAAACATTCAATGAAACCTGGTCTGGATAAATATTTTAGAGGATAACGCATCTTAGGTCTGGGTTAGGTCTAAGATTTGCCCTCATCAGGCTCACAGTTTCGCGTTTTTCACATACTTGTTGAACAGATCCTGGGTTTTTTCTGGTTTGGATCACGTAGTAATGTGGTACCACACTAAAACAGTCAATTAAACCTGGTTTCGATCAATATTTTAGAGGATAACGCAAGTTAGGTCTGGGATAGGTCTGGGATTAGCCCTCATCAGACTCATACTTTCGCACACTTCACATACTCGATGACAAGATCCTGGGTTTTTTTCTGGTTTGGATCACGTAGTAATGTGTTTCCACACTGAAACAGTCGATTAAACCTGGTTTCGATCAATATTTTAGAGGATAACGCAAGTTAGGTCTGGGATAGGTCTGGGATTTGCCCTCATCAGACTCATACTTTCGCACACTTCACATACTCGTTGAACAGATCCTGGGTTATTTTCTGGTTTGGATCACATAGTAATGTGGTACCACACTGAAACAGTCGATTAAACCAGGTTTCGATCAATATTTTTGAGGATTACGCATGTTAGGTCTAGGTTAGGCATGGGATTTTCACTCATCAGACTCATACTTTCGCATTCTTCACATACTTGTTGAACGGATCCTGGGTTTTTTCTGGTTTGGAACACGTCGTAATGTGGGTCCACACTGAAACAATCAATTAAACCTGGTCTTGATAAATATTTTAGAGGATAACGCCTGTTAGGTCTGGGATAGGTCTGGGATTTGCCCTCATCAGACTCATACTTTCGCACACTTCACATACTCGTTGAACAGATCCTGGGTTATTTTCTGGTTTGGATCACTAGTAATGTGGTACCACTCTGAAACAGTCGATTAAACCAGGTTTTGATCAATATTTTTGAGGATAACGCATGTTAGGTCTAGGTTAGGCCTGGGATTTTCACTCATCAGACTCATACTTTCGCATTCTTCACATACTTGTTGAACAGATCCTGGGTTTTTTCTGGTTTGGATCCCGTAGTAGTGTGGTACCACACTGAAACAGTCCATTAAACCTGGTTTCGCTCATTATTTTAGAGGATAACGCTTGTTAGGTCTAGGTCAGGCCTGGGATTTTCACTCATCAGACTCATACTTTCGCATTCTTCACATACTTGTTGAACGGATCCTGGGCTATTTCTGGATTGGATCACGTAGTAAAGTGGTGTCACACTGAAACATTCAATGAAACCTGGTCTGGATAAATATTTTAGAGGATAACGCATGTTAGGTCTGGGTTAGGTCTAGGATTTGCCCTCATCAGGCTCACAGTTTCGCGTTTTTCACATACTTGTTGAACAGATCCTGGGTTTTTTCTGGTTTGGATCACGTAGTAATGTGGTACCACACTAAAACAGTCAATTAAACCTGGTTTCGATCAATATTTTAGAGGATAACGCAAGTTAGGTCTGGGATAGGTCTGAGATTTGCCCTCATCAGGCTCATACTTTCGCGTTTTTCACATACTTGTTGAACAGATCCTGGGTTTTTTCTGGCTTGGATCACGTAGTAGTGTGGTTCCACACTGAAACAGTCCATTAAACCTGGATTGGATCAATATTTTAGAGGATAACGCATGTTAGGTCTAGGTTAGTTCTGGGATTTTCACTCATCAGACCCATACTTTCGCATTCTTCACATACTTGTTGAACGGATCCTGGGTTTTTTCTGGTTTGGATCACGTAGTAATGTGGAACCACACTGAGACAATCAATTAAACCTGGTCTTGATAAATATTTTAGAGGATAACGCATCTTAGGTCTGGGTTAGGTCTAAGATTTGCCCTCATCAGGCTCACAGTTTCGCGTTTTTCGCATACTTGTTGAACAGATCCTGGGCTATTTCTGGATTGGATCACGTAGTAAAGTGGTACCACACTGAAACAGTCAACTAAACCTGGTTTCGATCAATATTTTAGAGGATAACGCAAGTTAGGTCTGGGATAGGTCTGGGACTTGCCCTCATCAGGCTCGTACTTTCACGTTTTTCACATACTTGTTGAACAGATCCTGGGTTTTTTCTGGCTTGGATCACGTAGTAGTGTGGTTCCACACTGAAACAGTCCATTAAACCTGGTTTGGATCAATATTTTAGGGGATAACGCATGTTAGGTCTAGGTTAGGTCTGGGATTTTCACTCATCAGACCCATACTTTCGCATTCTTCACATACTTGTTGAACGGATCCTGGGTTTTTTCTAGTTTGGATCACGTAGTAATGTGGGACCACACTGAAACAATCAATTAAACCTGGTCTTGATAAATATTTTAGAGGATAACGCATGTTAGGTCTGGGATAGGTCTGGGATTTGCCCTCATCAGACTCATACTTTCGCATATTTCTCATACTTCATGGCTAGATCCTGGGCTATTTCTGGATTGGATCACGTAGTAATGTGGTACCACACTGAAACAGTCAATTGAACCTGGTTTCGATCAATATTTTAGAGGATAACGCATGTTAGGTCTGGGTTACGTCTAGGATTTGCCCCCATCAGGCTCATACTTTCGCATATTTCTCATACTTCATGGCTAGATCCTGGGCTGTTTCTGCATTGTATCACGTAGTAATGTGGTATCACGCTGAAACAGTCAATTAAACCTGGTTTCGATCAATATTTTAGACGATAACGCAAGGTAGGTCTGGGATAGGACTAGGATTTGCCCTCATCAGGCTCTTACTATCGCATATTTCTCATACTTCATGGCTAGATCCTGGTCTATTTCTGGATTGGATCACGTAGTAAAGTGGTATCACACTGAAACATTCAATTAAACCTGGTCTTGATAAATATTTTAGGGGATAACGCATGTTAGGTCTGGGTTAGGTCTAGGGTTTGCCCTCATCAGGCTCATACTTTCGCATATTTCTCATACTTCATGGCTAGATCCTGGGCTATTTCTGGATTGGATCACGTAGTAAAGTGGTACCACACTGAAACATTCAATGAAACCTGGTCTGGATAAATATTTTAGAGGATAACGCATCTTAGGTCTGGGTTAGGTCTAAGATTTGCCCTCATCAGGCTCACAGTTTCGCGTTTTTCACATACTTGTTGAACGGATCCTGGGTTTTTTCTGGTTTGGATCACGTAGTAATGTGGGACCACACTGAAACAGTCAATTAAACCTGTTTTCGGCCAATATTTTAGAGAATAATTCATGTTAGGTCTAGGTTAGGTCTGGGATTTGCTCTCATCAGGCTCATTCTTTCGCATATTTCACATACTTGTTGAACGGATCCTGGGCTTTTTCTGGATTGCATCACGTAGTAATGAAGTACAACACTGAAACAGTCAATTAAACCTGGTTTCCATCAATATTTTAGAGGACAACGCAAGTTAGGTCTGGGATAGGTCTGGGATTTGCCCTCATCAGGCTCATACTTTCGGGTTTTTCACATACTTGTTGAACAGATCCTGGGTTTTTTCTGGTTTGGATCCCGTAGTAGTGTGGTACCACACTGAAACAGTCCATTAAACCTGGTTTCGCTCATTATTTTAGAGGATAACGCATGTTAGGTCTAGGTCAGGCCTGGGATTTTCACTCATCAGACTCATACTTTCGCATTCTTCACATACTTGTTGAACGGATCCTGGGCTATTTCTGGATTGGATCACGTAGTAATGTGGTACCACACTGAAACAGTCAATTAAACCTGGTTTCGATCAATATTTTAGAGGATAACGCAAGTTAGGTCTGGGATAGGTCTGGGATTTGCCCTCATCAGGCTCATACTTTCGCGTTTTTCACATACTTGTTGAACAGATCCTGGGTTTTTTCTGTTTTGGATCACGTAGTTGTGCGGTACCACACAGAAACAGTCCATTAAACCTGGTTGCGATCAATATTTTAGAGGATAACGCATGTTAGGTCTGGGTTACGTCTAGGATTTGCCCCCAACAGGCTCATACTTTCGCATATTTCTCATACTTCATGGCTAGATCCTGGGCTGTTTCTGCATTGTATCACGTAGTAATGTGGTAACACGCTGAAACAGTCAATTAAACCTGGTTTCGATCAATATTTTAGACGATAACGCAAGTTAGGTCTGGGATAGGTCTAGGATTTGCCCTCATCAGACTCTTACTATCGCATATTTCTCATACTTCATGGCTAGATCCTGGGCTATTTCTGGATTGGATCACGTAGTAAAGTGGTGTCACACTGAAACATTCAATGAAACCTGGACTGGATAAATATTTTAGAGGATAACGCATCTTAGGTCTGGGTTAGGTCTAAGATTTGCCCTCATCAGGCTCCCAGTTTCGCGTTTTTCACATACTTGTTGAACGGATCCTGGGTTTTTTCTGGTTTGGATCACGTAGTAATGTGGTACCACACTAAAACAGTCAATTAAACCTGGTTTCGATCAATATTTTAGAGGATAACGCAAGTTAGGTCTGGGATAGGTCTGGGATTAGCCCTCATCAGACTCATACTTTCGTTCACTTCACATACTCGATGACAAGATCCTGGGTTTTTTTCTGGTTTGGATCACGTAGTAATGTGTTTCCTCACTGAAACAGTCGATTAAACCTGGTTTCGATCTATATTTTAGAGGATAACGCATGTTAGGTCTAGGTTAGGCATGGGATTTTCACTCATCAGACTCATACTTTCGCATTCTTCACATACTTGTTGAACGGATCCAGGGTTTTTTCTGGTTTGGAACACGTCGTAATGTGGGTCCACACTGAAAACAATCAATTAAACCTGGTCTTGATAAATATTTTAGAGGATAACGCATGTTAGGTCTGGGATAGGTCTGGAATTAGCCCTCATCAGACTCATACTTTCGTTCACTTCACATACTCGATGACAAGATCCTGGGTTTTTTTCTGGTTTGGATCACGTAGTAATGTGTTTCCTCACTGAAACAGTCGATTAAACCTGGTTTCGATCAATATTTTAGAGGATAACGCAAGTTAGGTCTGGGATAGGTCTGGGATTTGCCCTCATCAGACTCATACTTTCGCACACTTCACATACTCGTTGAACAGATCCTGGGTTATTTTCTAGTTGGGATCACTAGTAATGTGGTACCACTCTGAGACAGTCGATTAAACCAGGTTTTGATCAATATTTTTGAGGATAACGCATGTTAGGTCTAGGTTAGGCTTGGGATTTTCACTCATCAGACTCATACTTTCGCATTCTTCACATACTTGTTGAACGGATCCTGGGTTTTTTCTGGTTTGGATGACGTAGTAATGTGGTTCCACACTGAAACAGTCGGTTAAACCTAGTTTCGATCAATATTTTAGAGGATAACGCAAGTTAGGTCTGGGATAGGTCTGGAATTTGCCCTCATCAGACTCACACTTACGCACACTTCACATACTCGTTGAACAGATCCTGGGTTATTTACTGGTTTGGATCACATAGTGATGTGGTACCAAACTGAAACAGTCGATTAAACCAGGTTTCGATCAATATTTTTGAGGATAACGCATGTTAGGTCTAGGTTAGGCCTGGGATTTTCACTCATCAGACTCATACTTTCGCATTCTTCACATACTCGTTGAACAGATCCTGGGTTATTTTCTGGTTTGGATCACATAGTAATGTGGTACCACACTGAAACAGTCGATTAAACCAGGTTTCGATCAATATTTTTGAGGACAACGCATGTTAGGTCTAGGTTAGGCCTGGGATTTTCACTCATCAGACTCATACTTTCGCATTCTTCACATACTTGTTGAACTGATCCTGGGTTTTTTCTGGTTTGGATCACGTAGTAATGTGGTTCCACACTGAAACAGTCAATCAAACCTGGTTTCGACCAATATTTTACAGAATAATTCATGTTAGGGGTAGGTTAGGTCTGGGATTTGCTCTCATCAGGCTCATTCTTTCGCATATTTCTCATACTTGATGGCTAGATCCTGGGCTTTTTCTGGATTGCATCACGTAGTAATGAAGTACAACACTGAAACAGTCAATTAAACCTGGTTTCCATCAATATTTTAGAGTACAACGCAAGTTAGGTCTGGGATAGGTCTGGGATTTGCTCTCATCAGGCTCACACTTTCGCGTTTTTCACATACTTGTTGAACAGATCCTGGGTTTTTTCTGGTTTGGATCCCGTAGTAGTGTTGTACCACACTGAAACAGTCCATTAAACCTGGTTTCGCTCAATATTTTAGAGGATAACGCATGTTAGGTCTAGGTCAGGCCTGGTTTTTTCACTCATCAGACTCATGCTTTCGCATTCTTCACATACTTGTTGAACGGATCCTGGGTTTTTTCTGGTTTGGGTCACGTATTAATGTGGGACCACACTGAAACAGTCAATTAAACCTGGTTTCGACCAATATTTTAGAGAATAATTCATGTTAGGTCTAGGTTAGGTCTGGGATTTGCTCTCATCAGGCTCATACTTTCGCACACTTCACATACTTGTTGAACGGATCCTGGGTTTTTTCTGGTTTGAATCACGTAGTAGTGTGGTACCACACTGAAACAGTCCATTAAACCTGGTTTCGCTCAATATTTTAGAGGATAACGCACGTTAGGTCTAGGTCAGGCCTGGGATTTTCACTCATCAGACTCATACTTTCGCATTCTTCACATACTTGTTGAACGGATCCTGGGTTTTTTCTGGTTTGGATCACGTAGTAATGTGGCTCCACACTGAAACAATCAATTAAACCTGGTCTTGATAAATATTTTAGAGGATAACGCATGTTAGGTCTGGGATAGGTCTGGGATTTGCCCTCATCAGGCTCATACTTTCGCACACTTCACATACTCGTTGAACAAATCCTGCGTTATTTTCTGGTTTGGATCACATAGTAATGTGGTACCACACTGAAACATTCAATTAAACCTGGTCTTGATAAATATTTTAAAGGATAACGCATGTTAGGTCTGGGTTAGGTCTAGGATTTGCCCTCATCAGGCTCATTCCTTCGCATATGTCTCATACTTCATGGCTAGATCCTGGTCTATTTCTGGATTGGATCACGTAGTAAAGTGGTATCACACTGAAACATTCAATTAAACCTGGTCTTGATAAATATTTTAGGGGATAACGCATGTTAGGTCTGGGTTAGGTCTAGGGTTTGCCCTCATCAGGCTCATACTTTCGCATATTTCTCATACTTCATGGCTAGATCCTGGGCTATTTCTGGATTGGATCACGTAGTAAAGTGGTACCACACTGAAACATTCAATGAAACCTGGTCTTGATAAATATTTTAGACGATAACGCATGTTAGGTCTGGGATAGGTCTGGGATTTGCCCTCATCAGACTCATACTTTCGCATTCTTCACATACTTGTTGAACGGATCCAGGGTTATTTCTGGTTTGGAACACGTCGTAATGTGGGTCCACACTGAAAACAATCAATTAAACCTGGTCTTGATAAATATTTTAGAGGATAACGCATGTTAGGTCTGGGATAGGTCTGGGATTTGCCATCATCAGACTCATACTTTCGCACACTTCACATACTCGTTGAACAGATCCTGGGTTATTTTCTAGTTGGGATCACTAGTAATGTGGTACCACTCTGAGACAGTCGATTAAACCAGGTTTTGATCAATATTTTTGAGGATAACGCATGTTAGGTCTAGGTTAGGCTTGGGATTTTCACTCATCAGACTCATACTTTCGCATACTTCACATATTTGTTGAACGGATCCTGGGTTTTTTCTGGTTTGGATCACGTAGTAATGTGGTTCCACACTGAAACAGTCGGTTAAACCTAGTTTCGATCAATATTTTAGAGGATAACGCAAGTTAGGTCTGGGATAGGTCTGGGATTTGCCCTCATCAGACTCATACTTTCGCATTCTTCACATACTTGTTGAACGGATCCAGGGTTATTTCTGGTTTGTATCACGTAGTAATGTGGTACCACACTGAAACCGTCCATTAAACCTGGTTTTGCTCAATATTTTAGAGGATAACGCATGTTAGGTCTAGGTTAGGTCTGGGATTTGCTCTCATCAGGCTCATTCTTTCGCATATGTCTCATACTTGATGGCTAGATCCTGGGCTTTTTCTGGATTGCATCACGTAGTAATGTAGTACCACACTGAAACAGTCAATGAAACCTGGTTTCCATCAATATTTTAGAGGACAACGCAAGTTAGGTCTAAGTAAGGCCTGAGATTTTCACTGATCAGACTCATACATTCGCATTCTTCACATACTTGTTGAACGGATCCTGGGTTTTTTCCGGTTTGGATCACGTAGTAATGTGGTACCACACTGAAACATTCAATTAAACCTGGTCTTGATAAATATTTTAGAGGATAACGCATGTTAGGTCTGGGATAGGTCTGGGATTTGCCATCATCAGACTCATACTTACGCACACTTCACATACTCGTTGAACAGATCCTGGGTTATTTACTGGTTTGGATCACATAGTGATGTGGTACCAAACTGAAACAGTCAATTAAACCAGGTTTCGATCAATATTTTTGAGGATAACGCATGTTAGGTCTAGGTTAGGCCTGGGATTTTCACTCATCAGACTCATACTTTCGCATTCTTCACATACTTGTTGAACGGATCCTGGGTTTTTTCTGGTTTGTATCACGTAGTAATGTGGTACCACACTGAAACAGTCCATTAAACCTGGTTTGGATCAATATTTTAGAGGATAACGCATGTTAGGTCTAGGTTAGCCCTGGGATTTTCACTCACCAGACTCATACTTTCGCATTCTTCTCATACTTGTTGAACTGATCCTGGGTTTTTTCTGGTTTGGATCACGTAGTAATGTGGTACCACACTGAAACAGTCGATTAAACCTGGTTTCGATCAATATTTTAGAGGAAAACGCAAGTTAAGTCTGGGATTGGTCTGGGATTTGACCTCATCAGACTCATACTTTCGCATATTTCTCATACTTCATGGCTAGATCCTGGGCTATTTCTGGATTGGATCACGTAGTAATGTGGTACCACACTGAAACAGTCAATTAAACCTGGTTTCGATCAATATTTTAGAGGATAACGCATGTTAGGTCTGGGTTAGGTCTAGGATTTGCCCTCATCAGGCTCATACTTTCGCATATTTCACATACTTCGTGGCTAGATCCTGGGCTATTTCTGGATTGGATCACGTAGTAAGGTGGTACCACACTGAAACATTCAATGAAACCTGTTCTGGATAAATATTTTAAAGGATAACGCATCTTAGGTCTGGGTTAGGTCTAAGATTTGCCCTCATCAGGCTCACAGTTTCGCGTTTTTCACATACTTGTTGAACAGATCCTGGGTTTTTTCTGGTTTGGATCCCGTAGTAGTGTGGTACCACACTGAAACAGTCCATTAAACCTGGTTTCGCTCATTATTTTAGAGGATACCGCATGTTAGGTCTAGGTCAGGCCTGGTTTTTTCACTCATCAGACACATACTTTCGCATTCTTCACATACTTGTTGAACGGATCCTGGGTTTTTTCTGGTTTGGATCACGAAGTAGTGTGGTACCACACTGAAACAGTCCATTAAACCTGGTTTCGCTCAATATTTTAGAGGATAACGCAAGTTAGGTCTGGGATAGGTCTAGGATTTGCCCTCATCAGGCTCTTACTATCGCATATTTCTCATACTTCATGGCTAGATCCTGGGCTGTTTCTGCATTGTATCACGTAGTAATGTGGTACCACGCTGAAACAGTCAATTAAACCTGGTTTCGATCAATATTTTAGTGGATAACGCAAGTTAGGTCCGGGATAGGTCTAGGATTTGCCCTCATCAGGCTCTTACTATCGCATATTTCTCATACTTCATGGCTAGATCCTGGGCTATTTCTGGATTGGATCACGTAGTAAAGTGGTACCACACTGAAACATTCAATGAAACCTGTTCTGGATAAATATTTTAGAAGATAACGCATCTTAGGTCTGGGTTACGTCTAAGATTTGCCCTCATCAGGCTCACAGTTTCGCGTTTTTCACATACTTGTTAAACAGATCCTGGGTTTTTTCTGGTTTGGATCACGTAGTAATGTGGTACCACACTAAAACAGTCAATTAAACCTGGTTTCGATCAATATTTTAGAGGATAACGCAAGCTAGGTCTCGGATAGGTCTGGGATTAGCCCTCATCAGACTCATACTTTCGCACACTTCACATACTCGTTGACAAGATCCTGGGTTTTTTCTGGTTTGGATCCCGTAGTAGTGTGGTACCACACTGAAACAGTCCATTAAACCTGGTTTCGCTTATTATTTTGGAGGATAACGCATGTTAGGTCTAGGTCAGGCCTGGTTTTTTCACTCATCAGACTCATACTTTCGCATTCTTCACATACTTGTTGAACGGATCCTGGGTTTTTTTCTGGTTTGGGTCACGTAGTAATGTGGGACCACACTGAAACAGTCAATTAAACCTGGTTTCGACCAATATTTTAGAGAATAATTCATGTTAGGTCTAGGTTAGGTCTGGGATTTGCTCTCATCGGGCTCATACTTTCGCACACTTCACATACTTGTTGAACGGATCCTGGGTTTTTTCTGGTTTGGATCACGTAGTAGTGTGGTACCACACTGAAACAGTCCATTAAACCTGGTTTCGCTCAATATTTTAGAGGATAACGCATGTTAGGTCTAGGTCAGGCCTGGGATTTTCACTCATCAGACTCATACTTTCGCATTCTTCACATACTTGTTGAACGGATCATGGGTTTTTTTCTGGTTTGGGTCACGTAGTAATGTGGGCCCACACTGAAACAATCAATTAAACCTGGTCTTGATAAATATTTTAGAGGAAAACGCAAGTTAGGTCTGGGATAGGTCTGGGATTTGCCCTCATCAGACTCATACTTTCGCACACTTCACATACTCGTTGAACAGATCCTGGGTTATTTTCTGGTTTGGATCACGTAGTAATGTGTTTCCACACTGAAACAGTCGATTAAACCTGGTTTCGATCAATATTTTAGAGGATAACGCAAGTTCGGTCTGGGATAGGTCTGGGATTTGCCCTCATCAGACTCATACTTACGCACACTTCACATACTCGTTCAACAGATCCTGGGTTATTTTCTAGTTTGGATCACATAGTAATGTGGTACCAAACTGAAACAGTCGATTAAACCAGGTTTCGATCAATATTTTTGAGGATAACGCATGTTAGGTCTAGGTTAGGCCTGGGATTTTCACACATCAGACTCATACTTTCGCATTCTTCACATACTCGTTGAACAGATCCTGGGTTATTTTCTGGTTTGGATCACATAGTAATGTGGCACCACACTGAAACAGTCGATTAAACCAGGTTTCGATCAATATTTTTGAGGATAACGCATGTTAGGTCTAGGTTAGGCCTGGGATTTTCACACATCAGGCTCATACTTTCGCGTTCTTCACATACTCGTTGAACAGATCCTGGGTTTTTTCTGGTTTGGATACCGTAGTAGTGTTGTACCACACTGAAACAGTCCTTTAAACCTGGTATCGCTCAATATTTTAGAGGATAACGCATGTTAGGTCTAGGTCAGGCCTGGGATTTTCACTCATCATACTCATACTTTCGCATTCTTCACATACTTGTTGAACGGATCCTGGATTTTTCTGGTTTGGCTCACGTAGTAATGTGGTACCACACTAAAACTGTCAATTAAACCTGGTCTTGATAAATATATTGGAGGATAACGCATGTTAGGTCTGGGATAGGTCTGGGATTTGCCCTCATGAGACTCATACTTTCGCACACTTCACATACTCGTTGAACAGATCCTGGGTTATTTTCTGGTTTGGATCACATAGTAATGTGGTACCACACTGAAACATTCAATTAAACCTGGTCTTGATAAATATTTTAGAGGATAACGCATGTTAGGTCTGGGTTAGGTCTAGGATTTGCCCTCATCAGGCTCATACTTTCGCATATTTCTCATACTTGATGGCTAGATCCTGGGCTTTTTCTGGATTGCATCACGTAGTAACGTAGTACCACACTGAAACAGTCAATGAAACCTGGTTTCCATCAATATTTTAGAGGACAACGCAAGTTAGGCCTAGGTAAGGCCTGAGATTTTCACTGATCAGACTCATACATTCGCATTCTTCACATACTTGTTGAACTGATCCTGGGTTTTTTCTGGTTTGGATCACGTAGTAATGTGGTTCCACACTGAAACAGTCAATCAAACCTGGTTTCGACCAATATTTTACAGAATAATTCATGTTAGGGGTAGGTTAGGTCTGGGATTTGCTCTCATCAGGCTCATTCTTTCGCATATTTCTCATACTTGATGGCTAGATCCTGGGCTTTTTCTGGATTGCATCACGTAGTAATGAAGTACAACACTGAAACAGTCAATTAAACCTGGTTTCCATCAATATTTTAGAGGACAACGCAAGTTAGGTCTGGGATAGGTCTGGGATTTGCTCTCATCAGGCTCATACTTTCGCGTTTTTCACATACTTGTTGAACGGATCCTGGGTTTTTTCTGGTTTGGGTCACGTATTAATGTGGGACCACACTGAAACAGTCAATTAAACCTGGTTTCGACCAATATTTTAGAGAATAATTCATGTTAGGTCTAGGTTAGGTCTGGGATTTGCTCTCATCAGGCTCATACTTTCGCACACTTCACATACTTGTTGAACGGATCCTGGGTTTTTTCTGGTTTGAATCACGTAGTAGTGTGGTACCACACTGAAACAGTCCACTAAACCTGGTTTCGCTCAATATTTTAGAGGATAACGCACGTTAGGTCTAGGTCAGGCCTGGGATTTTCACTCATCAGACTCATACTTTCGCATTCTTCACATACTTGTTGAACGGATCCTGGGTTTTTTCTGGTTTGGATCACGTAGTAATGTGGCTCCACACTGAAACAATCAATTAAACCTGGTCTTGATAAATATTTTAGAGGATAACGCATATTAGGTCTGGGATAGGTCTGGGATTTGCCCTCATCAGGCTCATACTTTCGCACACTTCACATACTCGTTGAACAGATCCTGCGTTATTTTCTGGTTTGGATCACATAGTAATGTGGTACCACACTGAAACATTCAATTAAACCTGGTCTTGATAAACATTTTAGAGGATAACGCATGTTAGGTCTGGGTTAGGTCTAGGATTTGCCCTCATCAGGCTCATTCTTTCACATATTTCTCATACTTGATGGCTAGATCCTGAGCTTTTTCTGGATTGCGTCACGTAGTAATGAAGTACAACACTGAAACAGTCAATTAAACCTGGTTTCCATCAATATTTTAGAGGACAACGCAAGTTAGGTCTGGGATAGGTCTGGGATTTGCCCACATGAGGATCATACTGTCGCGTTTTTCACATACTTGTTCAACAGATCCAGGGTTTTTTCTGGTTTGGATCCCGTAGTAGTGTGGTACCACACTGAAACAGTCCATTAAACCTGGTTTCGCTCAATATTTTAGAGGATAACGCATGTTAGGTCTAGGTCAGGCCTGGTTTTTTCACTCATCAGACTCATACTTTCGCATTCTTCACATACTTGTTGAACGGATCCTGGGTTTTTTCTGGTTTGGATCACGTAGTTATGTGGGTCCACACTGAAACAATCAATTAAACCTGGTCTTGATAAATATTTTAGACGATAACGCATGTTAGGTCTGGGATAGGTCTGGGATTTGCCCTCATCAGACTCATACTTTCGCAAACTTCACATACTCGTTGAACAGATCCTGGGTTATTTTCTGGTTTGGATCACATAGTAATGTGGTACCACACTGAAACAGTCGATTAAACCAGGTTTCGATCAATATTTTTCAGGATAACGCATGTTAGGTCTAGGTTAGGCCTGGGATTTTCACTCATCAGGCTCATACTGTCGCGTTTTTCACATACTTGTTGAACAGATCCTGGGTTTTTTCTGGTTTGGATCCCGTAGTAGTGTGGTACCACACTGTAACAGTCCATTAAACCTGGTTTCGCTCAATATTTTAGAGGATAACGCAAGTTAGGTCTGGGATAGGTCTAGGATTTGCCCTCATCAGGCTCTTACTATCGCATATTTCTCATACTTCATGGCTAGATCCTGGGCTGTTTCTGCATTGTATCACGTAGTAATGTGGCTCCACACTGAAAGAATCAATTAAACCTGGTCTTGATAAATATTTTAGACGATAACGCATGTTAGGTCTGGGATAGGTCTGGGATTTGCCCTCATCAGACTCATACTTTCGCATTCTTCACATACTTGTTGAACGGATCCAGGGTTATTTCTGGTTTGGAACACGTCGTAATGTGGGTCCACACTGAAAACAATCAATTAAACCTGGTCTTGATAAATATTTTAGAGGATAACGCATGTTAGGTCTGGGATAGGTCTGGGATTTGCCATCATCAGACTCATACTTTCGCACACTTCACATACTCGTTGAACAGATCCTGGGTTATTTTCTAGTTGGGATCACTAGTAATGTGGTACCACTCTGAGACAGTCGATTAAACCAGGTTTTGATCAATATTTTTGAGGATAACGCATGTTAGGTCTAGGTTAGGCTTGGGATTTTCACTCATCAGACTCATACTTTCGCATACTTCACATATTTGTTGAACGGATCCTGGGTTTTTTCTGGTTTGGATCACGTAGTAATGTGGTTCCACACTGAAACAGTCGGTTAAACCTAGTTTCGATCAATATTTTAGAGGATAACGCAAGTTAGGTCTGGGATAGGTCTGGGATTTGCCCTCATCAGACTCATACTTTCGCATTCTTCACATACTTGTTGAACGGATCCAGGGTTATTTCTGGTTTGTATCACGTAGTAATGTGGTACCACACTGAAACCGTCCATTAAACCTGGTTTTGCTCAATATTTTAGAGGATAACGCATGTTAGGTCTAGGTTAGGTCTGGGATTTGCTCTCATCAGGCTCATTCTTTCGCATATGTCTCATACTTGATGGCTAGATCCTGGGCTTTTTCTGGATTGCATCACGTAGTAATGTAGTACCACACTGAAACAGTCAATGAAACCTGGTTTCCATCAATATTTTAGAGGACAACGCAAGTTAGGTCTAGGTAAGGCCTGAGATTTTCACTGATCAGACTCATACATTCGCATTCTTCACATACTTGTTGAACGGATCCTGGGTTTTTTCCGGTTTGGATCACGTAGTAATGTGGTACCACACTGAAACATTCAATTAAACCTGGTCTTGATAAATATTTTAGAGGATAACGCATGTTAGGTCTGGGATAGGTCTGGGATTTGCCATCATCAGACTCATACTTACGCACACTTCACATACTCGTTGAACAGATCCTGGGTTATTTACTGGTTTGGATCACATAGTGATGTGGTACCAAACTGAAACAGTCAATTAAACCAGGTTTCGATCAATATTTTTGAGGATAACGCATGTTAGGTCTAGGTTAGGCCTGGGATTTTCACTCATCAGACTCATACTTTCGCATTCTTCACATACTTGTTGAACGGATCCTGGGTTTTTTCTGGTTTGTATCACGTAGTAATGTGGTACCACACTGAAACAGTCCATTAAACCTGGTTTGGATCAATATTTTAGAGGATAACGCATGTTAGGTCTAGGTTAGCCCTGGGATTTTCACTCACCAGACTCATACTTTCGCATTCTTCTCATAATTGTTGAACTGATCCTGGGTTTTTTCTGGTTTGGATCACGTAGTAATGTGGTACCACACTGAAACAGTCGATTAAACCTGGTTTCGATCAATATTTTAGAGGAAAACGCAAGTTAAGTCTGGGATTGGTCTGGGATTTGACCTCATCAGACTCATACTTTCGCATATTTCTCATACTTCATGGCTAGATCCTGGGCTATTTCTGGATTGGATCACGTAGTAATGTGGTACCACACTGAAACAGTCAATTAAACCTGGTTTCGATCAATATTTTAGAGGATAACGCATGTTAGGTCTGGGTTAGGTCTAGGATTTGCCCTCATCAGGCTCATACTTTCGCATATTTCACATACTTCGTGGCTAGATCCTGGGCTATTTCTGAATTGGATCACGTAGTAAGGTGGTACCACACTGAAACATTCAATGAAACCTGTTCTGGATAAATATTTTAAAGGATAACGCATCTTAGGTCTGGGTTAGGTCTAAGATTTGCCCTCATCAGGCTCACAGTTTCGCGTTTTTCACATACTTGTTGAACACATCCTGGGTTTTTTCTGGTTTGGATCCCGTAGTAGTGTGGTACCACACTGAAACAGTCCATTAAACCTGGTTTCGCTCATTATTTTAGAGGATACCGCATGTTAGGTCTAGGTCAGGCCTGGTTTTTTCACTCATCAGACACATACTTTCGCATTCTTCACATACTTGTTGAACGGATCCTGGGTTTTTTCTGGTTTGGATCACGAAGTAGTGTGGTACCACACTGAAACAGTCCATTAAACCTGGTTTCGCTCAATATTTTAGAGGATAACGCAAGTTAGGTCTGGGATAGGTCTAGGATTTGCCCTCATCAGGCTCTTACTATCGCATATTTCTCATACTTCATGGCTAGATCCTGGGCTGTTTCTGCATTGTATCACGTAGTAATGTGGTACCACGCTGAAACAGTCAATTAAACCTGGTTTCGATCAATATTTTAGAGGATAACGCAAGTTAGGTCCGGGATAGGTCTAGGATTTGCCCTCATCAGGCTCTTACTATCGCATATTTCTCATACTTCATGGCTAGATCCTGGGCTATTTCTGGATTGGATCACGTAGTAAAGTGGTACCACACTGAAACATTCAATGAAACCTGTTCTGGATAAATATTTTAGAAGATAACGCATCTTAGGTCTGGGTTACGTCTAAGATTTGCCCTCATCAGGCTCACAGTTTCGCGTTTTTCACATACTTGTTAAACAGATCCTGGGTTTTTTCTGGTTTGGATCACGTAGTAATGTGGTACCACACTAAAACAGTCAATTAAACCTGGTTTCGATCAATATTTTAGAGGATAACGCAAGCTAGGTCTCGGATAGGTCTGGGATTAGCCCTCATCAGACTCATACTTTCGCACACTTCACATACTCGTTGACAAGATCCTGGGTTTTTTTCCGGTTTGGATCACGTAGTAATGTGGTTCCACACTGAAACAGTCGATTAAACCTGGTTTCGATCAATATTTTAGAGGATAACCCAAGTTAGGTCTGGGATAGGTCTGGGGTTTGCCCTCATCAGGCTCATACTTTCGCATTTTTCACATACCAGTTGAACAGATCCTGGGTTTTTTCTGGTTTGGATCCCGTAGTAGTGTGGTACCACACTGAAACAGTCCATTAAACCTGGTTTCGCTTATTATTTTGGAGGATAACGCATGTTAGGTCTAGGTCAGGCCTGGTTTTTTCACTCATCAGACTCATACTTTCGCATTCTTCACATACTTGTTGAACGGATCCTGGGTTTTTTCTGGTTTGGGTCACGTAGTAATGTGGGACCACACTGAAACAGTCAATTAAACCTGGTTTCGACCAATATTTTAGAGAATAATTCATGTTAGGTCTAGGTTAGGTCTGGGATTTGCTCTCATCGGCCTCATACTTTCGCACACTTCACATACTTGTTGAACGGATCCTGGGTTTTTTCTGGTTTGGATCACGTAGTAGTGTGGTACCACACTGAAACAGTCCATTAAACCTGGTTTCGCTCAATATTTTAGAGGATAACGCATGTTAGGTCTAGGTCAGGCCTGGGATTTTCACTCATCAGACTCATACTTTCGCATTCTTCACATACTTGTTGAACGGATCATGGGTTTTTTCTGGTTTGGGTCACGTAGTAATGTGGGCCCACACTGAAACAATCAATTAAACCTGGTCTTGATAAATATTTTAGAGGAAAACGCAAGTTAGGTCTGGGATAGGTCTGGGATTTGCCCTCATCAGACTCATACTTTCGCACACTTCACATACTCGTTGAACAGATCCTGGGTTATTTTCTGGTTTGGATCACGTAGTAATGTGTTTCCACACTGAAACAGTCGATTAAACCTGGTTTCGATCAATATTTTAGAGGATAACGCAAGTTCGGTCTGGGATAGGTCTGGGATTTGCCCTCATCAGACTCATACTTACGCACACTTCACATACTCGTTCAACAGATCCTGGGTTATTTTCTAGTTTGGATCACATAGTAATGTGGTACCAAACTGAAACAGTCGATTAAACCAGGTTTCGATCAATATTTTTGAGGATAACGCATGTTAGGTCTAGGTTAGGCCTGGGATTTTCACACATCAGACTCATACTTTCGCATTCTTCACATACTCGTTGAACAGATCCTGGGTTATTTTCTGGTTTGGATCACATAGTAATGTGGCACCACACTGAAACAGTCGATTAAACCAGGTTTCGATCAATATTTTTGAGGATAACGCATGTTAGGTCTAGGTTAGGCCTGGGATTTTCACACATCAGGCTCATACTTTCGCGTTCTTCACATACTCGTTGAACATATCCTGGGTTTTTTCTGGTTTGGATACCGTAGTAGTGTTGTACCACACTGAAACAGTCCTTTAAACCTGGTATCGCTCAATATTTTAGAGGATAACGCATGTTAGGTCTAGGTCAGGCCTGGGATTTTCACTCATCATACTCATACTTTCGCATTCTTCACATACTTGTTGAACGGATCCTGGATTTTTCTGGTTTGGCTCACGTAGTAATGTGGTACCACACTAAAACTGTCAATTAAACCTGGTCTTGATAAATATATTGGAGGATAACGCATGTTAGGTCTGGGATAGGTCTGGGATTTGCCCTCATGAGACTCATACTTTCGCACACTTCACATACTCGTTGAACAGATCCTGGGTTATTTTCTGGTTTGGATCACATAGTAATGTGGTACCACACTGAAACATTCAATTAAACCTGGTCTTGATAAATATTTTAGAGGATAACGCATGTTAGGTCTGGGTTAGGTCTAGGATTTGCCCTCATCAGGCTCATACTTTCGCATATTTCTCATACTTGATGGCTAGATCCTGGGCTTTTTCTGGATTGGATCACGTAGTAATGTGGTACCAGACTGAAACATTCAACTAAACCTGGTCTTGATAAATATTTTAGAGGATAACACATATTAGGTCTGGGTTAGGTCTAGGATTTGCCCTCATCAGGCTCATACTTTCACATATTTCTCATACTTCATGGCTAGATCCTGGGCTATTTCTGGATTGGATCACGTAGTAAAGTGGTACCACACTGAAACATTCAATGAAACCTGGTCTGGATAATTATTTTAGAGGATAACGCATCTTAGGTCTGGGTTAGGTCTAAGGTTTGCCCTCATCAGGCTCACAGTTTCGCGTTTTTCACATACTTGTTGAACGGAGCCTGGCTTTTTTCTGGTTTGGATCACGTAGTAATGTGGGACCATACTGAAACAGTCACTTAAACCTGGTTTCGACCAATATTTTAGAGAATAATTCATGTTAGGTCTAGTTTAGGTCTGGGATTTGCTCTCATCAGGCTCATTCTTTCGTATATTTCTCATACTTGATGGCTAGATCCTGGGCTTTTTCTGGATTGCAACACGTAGTAATGAAGTACAACACTGAAACAGTCAATTAAACCTGGTTTCCATCAATATTTTAGAGGACAACGCAAGTTAGGTCTGGGATAGGTCTGGGATTTGCCCTCATCAGGCTCGTACTTTCGCACACTTCACATACTCGTTGACAAGATCCTGGGTTTTTTTCCGGTTTGGATCACGTAGTAATGTGGTTCCACACTGAAACAGTCGATTAAACCTGGTTTCGATCAATATTTTAGAGGATAACCCAAGTTAGGTCTGGGATAGGTCTGGGGTTTGCCCTCATCAGGCTCATACTTTCGCGTTTTTTGCATACCAGTTGAACAGATCCTGGGTTTTTTCTGGTTTGGATCCCGTAGTAGTGTGGTACCACACTGAAACAGTCCATTAAACCTGGTTTCGCTCATTATTTTGGAGGATAACGCATGTTAGGTCTAGGTCAGGCCTGGTTTTTTCACTCATCAGACTCATACTTTCGCATTCTTCACATACTTGTTGAACGGATCCTGGGCTGTTTCTGCATTGTATCACGTAGTAATGTGGGACCACACTGAAACAGTCAATTAAACCTGGTTTCGACCAATATTTTAGAGAATAATTCATGTTAGGTCTAGGTCAGGCCTGGGATTTTCACTCATCAGACTCATACTTTCGCATTCTTCACATACTTGTTGAACGGATCATGGGTTTTTTCTGGTTTGGGTCACGTAGTAATGTGGGCCCACACTGAAACAATCAATTAAACCTGGTCTTGATAAATATTTTAGAGGATAACGCATGTTAGGTCTGGGATAGGTCTGGGATTTGCCCTCATCAGACTCATACTTTCGCACACTTCACATACTCGTTGAACAGATCCTGGGTTATTTTCTGGTTTGGATCACGTAGTAATGTGTTTCCACACTGAAACAGTCGATTAAACCTGGTTTCGATCAATATTTTAGAGGATAACGCAAGTTCGGTCTGGGATAGGTCTGGGATTTGCCCTCATCAGACTCATACTTTCGCATTCTTCACATACTCGTTGAACAGATCCTGGGTTATTTTCTGGTTTGGATCACATAGTAATGTGGTACCACACTGAAACAGTCGATTAAACCAGGTTTCGATCAATATTTTTGAGGATAACGCATGTTAGGTCTAGGTTAGGCCTGGGATTTTCACACATCAGGCTCATACTTTCGCGTTCTTCACATACTTGTTGAACAGATCCTGGGTTTTTTCTGGTTTGGATACCGTAGTAGTGTTGTACCACACTGAAACAGTCCATTAAACCTGGTATCGCTCAATATTTTAGAGGATAACGCATGTTAGGTCTAGGTCAGGCCTGGGATTTTCACTCATCATACTCATACTTTCGCATTCTTCACATACTTGTTGAACGGATCCTGGATTTTTCTGGTTTGGCTCACGTAGTAATGTGGTACCACACTAAAACTGTCAATTAAACCTGGTCTTGATAAATATATTAGAGGATAACGCATGTTAGGTCTGGGATAGGTCTGGGATTTGCCCTCATGAGACTCATACTTTCGCACACTTCACATACTCGTTGAACAGATCCTGGGTTATTTTCTGGTTAGGATCACATAGTAATGTGGTACCAAACTGAAACAGTCGATTAAACCAGGTTTCGATCAATATTTTTGAGGATAACGCATGTTAGGTCTAGGTTAGGTCTGGGATTCTCACTCATCAGACTCATACTATCGCATTCTTCACATACTTGTTGAACTGATCCTGGGTTTTTTCTGGTTTGGATCACGTAGTAATGTGGTTCCCCGCTGAAACAGTCGGTTAAACCTAGTTTCGATCAATATTTTAGAGGATAACACAAGTTAGGTCTGGGGTAGGTCTGGGATTTGCCCTCATCAGACTCATACTTACGCACACTTCACATACTCGTTGAACAGATCCTGGGTTATTTTCTGGTTCTGATCACATAGTAATGTGGTACCACTCTGAAACAGACGATTAAACCAGGTTTCGATCAATATTTTTGAGGACAACGCATGTTAGGTCTAGGTTAGGCTTGGGATTTTCACTCATCAGACTCATACTTTCGCATTCTTCACATACTTGTTGAACTGATCCTGGGTTTTTTCTGGTTTGGATCATGTAGTAATGTGGTTCCACACTGAAACAGTCGGTTAAACCTAGTTTCGATCAATATTTTAGAGGATAACGCAAGTTAGGTCTGGGATAGGTCTGGGATTTGCCCTCATCAGACTCATACTTACGCACACTTCACATACTCGTTGAACAGATCCTGGGTTATTTTCTGGTTTGTATCACATAGTAATGTGGTACCAAACTGAATCAGTCGATTAAACCAGGTTTCGATCAATATTTTTGAGGATAACGCATGTTAGGTCTAGGTTAGGTCTGGGATTCTCACTCATCAGACTCATACTTTCGCATTCTTCACATACTTGTTGAACGGATCCTGAGTTTTTTCTGGTTTGTATCACGTAGTAATGTGGTACCACACTGAAACAGTCCATTAAACCTGGTTTGGATCAATATTTTAGAGGATAACGCATGTTAGGTCTAGGTTAGCCCTGGGATTTTCACTCATCAGACTCATACTTTCGCATTCTTCTCATACTTGTTGAACTGATCCTGGGTTTTTTCTGGTTTGGATCACGTAGTAATGTGGTACCACACTGAAACAGTCGATTAAACCTGGTTTCGATCAATATTTTAGAGGAAAACGCAAGTTAAGTCTGGGATTGGTCTGGGATTTGACCTCATGAGACTCATACTTTCGCATATTTCTCATACTTCATGGCTAGATCCTGGGCTATTTCTGGATTGGATCACGTAGTAATGTGTTACCACACTGAAACAGTCAATTAAACCTGGTTTCGATCAATATTTTAGAGGATAACGCATGTTAGGTCTGGGTTAGGTCTAGGATTTGCCCTCATCAGGCTCATACTTTCGCATATTTCTCATACTTCGTGGCTAGATCTTGGGCTATTTCTGGATTGGATCACGTAGTAAGGTGGTACCACACTGAAACATTCGATGAAACCTGTTCTGGATAAATATTTTAGAGGATAACGCATCTTAGGCCTGGGTTAGGTCTAAGATTTGCCCTCATCAGGCTCACAGTTTCGCGTTTTTCACATACTTGTTGAACAGATCATGGGTTTTTTCTGGTTTGGATCCCGTAGTAGTGTGGTACCACACTGAAACAGTCCATTAAACCTGGTTTCGCTCATTATTTTAGAGGATACCGCATGTTAGGTCTAGGTCAGGCCTGGTTTTTTCACTCATCAGACACATACTTTCGCATTCTTCACATACTTGTTGAACGGATCCTGGGTTTTTTCTGGTTTGGATCACGAAGTAGTGTGGTACCACACTGAAACAGTCCATTAAACCTGGTTTCGCTCAATATTTTAGAGGATAACGCAAGTTAGGTCTGGGATAGTTCTAGGATTTGCCCTCATCAGGCTCTTACTATCTCATATTTCTCATACTTCATGGCTAGATCCTGGGCTGTTTCTGCATTGTATCACGTAGTAATGTGGTACCACGCTGAAACAGTCAAGTAAACCTGGTTTCGATCAATATTTTAGAGGATAACGCAAGTTAGGTCCGGGATAGGTCTAGGATTTGCCCTCATCAGGCTCTTACTATCGCATATTTCTCATACTTCATGGCTAGATCCTGCGCTATTTCTGGATTGGATCACGTAGTAAAGTGGTACCACACTGAAACATTCAATGAAACCTGTTCTGGAAAAATATTTTAGAGGATAACGCATCTTAGGTCTGGGTTACGTCTAAGATTTGCCCTCATCAGGCTCACAGTTTCGCGTTTTTCACATACTTGTTAAACAGATCCTGGGTTTTTTCTGGTTTGGATCACGTAGTAATGTGGTACCACACTAAAACAGTCAATTAAACCTGGTTTCGATCAATATTTTAGAGGATAACGCAAGCTAGGTCTCGGATAGGTCTGGGATTAGCCCTCATCAGACTCATACTTTCGCACACTTCACATACTCGTTGACAAGATCCTGGGTTTTTTTCCGGTTTGGATCACGTAGTAATGTGGTTCCACACTGAAACAGTCGATTAAACCTGGTTTCGATCAATATTTTAGAGGATAACCCAAGTTAGGTCTGGGATAGGTCTGGGGTTTGCCCTCATCAGGCTCATACTTTCGCGTTTTTCACATACCAGTTGAACAGATCCTGGGTTTTTTCTGGTTTGGATCCCGTAGTAGTGTGGTACCACACTGAAACAGTCCATTAAACCTGGTTTCGCTCATTATTTTGGAGGATAACGCATGTTAGGTCTAGGTCAGGCCTGGTTTTTTCACTCATCAGACTCATACTTTCGCATTCTTCACATACTTGTTGAACGGATCCTGGGTTTTCTCTGGTTTGGGTCACGTAGTAATGTGGGACCACACTGAAACAGTCAATTAAACCTGGTTTCGACCAATATTTTAGAGAATAATTCATGTTAGGTCTAGGTTAGGTCTGGGATTTGCTCTCATCGGGCTCATACTTTCGCACACTTCACATACTTGTTGAACGGATCCTGGGTTTTTTCTGGTTTGGATCACGTAGTAGTGTGGTACCACACTGAAACAGTCCATTAAACCTGGTTTCGCTCAATATTTTAGAGGATAACGCATGTTAGGTCTAGGTCACGCCTGGGATTTTCACTCATCAGACTCATACTATCGCATTCTTCACATACTTGTTGAACGGATCATGGGTTTTTTCTGGTTTGGGTCACGTAGTAATGTGGGCCCACACTGAAACAATCAATTAAACCTGGTCTTGATAAATATTTTAGAGGAAAACGCATGTTAGGTCTGGGATAGGTCTGGGATTTGCCCTCATCAGACTCATACTTTCGCACACTTCACATACGCGTTGAACAGATCCTGGGTTATTTTCTGGTTTGGATCACGTAGTAATGTGTTTCCACACTGAAACAGTCGATTAAACCTGGTTTCGATCAATATTTTAGAGGATAAGGCAAGTTCGGTCTGGGATAGGTCTGGGATTTGCCCTCATCTGACTCATACTTACGCACACTTCACATACTCGTTGAACAGATCCTGGGTTATTTTCTGGTTTGGATCACATAGTAATGTGGTACCAAACTGAAACAGTCGATTAAACCAGGTTTCGATCAATATTTTTGAGGATAACGCATGTTAGGTCTAGGTTAGGCCTGGGATTTTCACACATCAGACTCATACTTTCGCATTCTTCACATACTCGTTGAACAGATCCTGGGTTATTTTCTGGTTTGGATCACATAGTAATGTGGTACCACACTGAAACAGTCGATTAAACCAGGTTTCGATCAATATTTTTGAGGATAACGCATGTTAGGTCTAGGTTAGGCCTGGGATTTTCACACATCAGGCTCATACTTTCGCGTTCTTCACATACTTGTTGAACAGATCCTGGGTTTTTTCTGGTTTGGATACCGTAGTAGTGTTGTACCACACTGAAACTGTCCATTAAACCTGGTATCGCTCAATATTGTAGAGGATAACGCAAGTTAGGTCTAGGTCAGGCCTGGGATTTTCACTCATCATACTCATACTTTCGCATTCTTCACATACTTGTTGAACGGATCCTGGATTTTTCTGGTTTGGCTCACGTAGTAATGTGGTACCACACTAAAACTGTCAATTAAACCTGGTCTTGATAAATATATTGGAGGATAACGCATGTTAGGTCTGGGATAGGTCTGGGATTTGCCATCATGAGACTCATACTTTCGCACACTTCACATACTCGTTGAACAGATCCTGGGTTATTTTCTGGTTTGGATCACATAGTAATGTGGTACCACACTGAAACATTCAATTAAACCTGGTCTTGATAAATATTTTAGAGGATAACGCATGTTAGGTCTGGGTAATGTCTAGGATTTGCCCTCATCAGGCCCATACTTTCGCATATTTCTCATACTTGATGGCTAGATCCTGGGCTTTTCTGGATTGGATCACGTAGTAATGTGGTACCAGACTGAAACATTCAACTAAACCTGGTCTTGATAAATATTTTAGAGGATAACACATATTAGGTCTGGGTTAGGTCTAGGATTTGCCCTCATCAGGCTCATACTTTCACATATTTCTCATACGTCATGGCTAGATCCTGGGCTATTTCTGGATTGGATCACGTAGTAAAGTGGTACCACACTGAAACATTCAATGAAACCTGGTCTGGATAATTATTTTAGAGGATAACGCATCTTAGGTCTGGGTTAGGTCTAAGATTTGCCCTCATCAGGCTCACAGTTTCGCGTTTTTCACATACTTGTTGAACGGAGCCTGGCTTTTTTCTGGTTTGGATCACGTAGTAATGTGGGACCATACTGAAACAGTCACTTAAACCTGGTTTCGACCAATATTTTAGAGAATAGTTCATGTTAGGTCTAGTTTAGGTCTGGGATTTGCTCTCATCAGGCTCATTCTTTCGCATATTTCTCATACTTGATGGCTAGATCCTGGGCTTTTTCTGGATTGCAACACGTAGTAATGAAGTACAACACTGAAACAGTCAATTAAACCTGGTTTCCATCAATATTTTAGAGGACAACGCAAGTTAGGTCTGGGATAGGTCTGGGATTTGCCCTCATCAGGCTCGTACTTTCGCACACTTCACATACTCGTTGACAAGATCCTGGGTTTTTTTCCGGTTTGGATCACGTAGTAATGTGGCTCCACACTGAAACAGTCGATTAAACCTGGTTTCGATCAATATTTTACAGGATAACCCAAGTTAGGTCTGGGATAGGTCTGGGGTTTGCCCTCATCAGGCTCATACTTTCGCGTTTTTTACATACCAGTTGAACAGATCCTGGGTTTTTTCTGGTTTGGATCCCGTAGTAGTGTGGTACCACACTGAAACAGTCCATTAAACCTGGTTTCGCTCATTATTTTGGAGGATAACGCATGTTAGGTCTAGGTCAGGCCTGGTTTTTTCACTCATCAGACTCATACTTTCGCATTCTTCACATACTTGTTGAACGGATCCTGGGTTTTTTCTGGTTTGGGTCACGTAGTAATGTGGGACCACACTGAAACAGTCAATTAAACCTGGTTTCGACCAATATTTTAGAGAATAATTCATGTTAGGTCTAGGTTAGGTCTGGGATTTGCTCTCATCGGGCTCATACTTTCGCACACTTCACATACTTGTTGAACGGATCCTGGGTTTTTTCTGGTTTGGATCACGCAGTAGTGTGGTACCACACTGAAACAGTCCATTAAACCTGGTTTCGCTCAATATTTTAGAGGATAACGCATGTTAGGTCTAGGACAGGCCTGGGATTTTCACTCATCAGACTCATACTTTCGCATTCTTCACATACTTGTTGAACGGATCATGGGTTTTTTCTGGTTTGGGTCACGTAGTAATGTGGGCCCACACTGAAACAATCAATTAAACCTGGTCTTGATAAATATTTTAGAGGATAACGCATGTTAGGTCTGGGATAGGTCTGGGATTTGCCCTCATCAGACTCATACTTTCGCACACTTCACATACTCGTTGAACAGATCCTGGGTTATTTTCTGGTTTGGATCACGTAGTAATGTGTTTCCACACTGAAACAGTCGATTAAACCTGGTTTCGATCAATATTTTAGAGGATAACGCAAGTTCGGTCTGGGATAGGTCTGGGATTTGCCCTCATCAGACTCATACTTACGCACACTTCACATACTCGTTGAACAGATCCTGGGTTATTTTCCGGTTTGGATCACATAGTAATGTGGTACCAAACTGAAACAGTCGATTAAACCAGGTTTCGATCAATATTTTTGAGGATAACGCATGTTAGGTCTAGGTTAGGCCTGGGATTTTCACACATCAGACTCATACTTTCGCATTCTTCACATACTCGTTGAACAGATCCTGGGTTATTTTCTGGTTTGGATCACATAGTAATGTGGTACCACACTGAAACAGTCGATTAAACCAGGTTTCGATCAATATTTTTGAGGATAACGCATGTTAGGTCTAGGTTAGGCCTGGGATTTTCACACATCAGGCTCATACTTTCGCGTTCTTCACATACTTGTTGAACAGATCCTGGGTTTTTTCTGGTTTGGATACCGTAGTAGTGTTGTACCACACTGAAACAGTCCATTAAACCTGGTATCGCTCAATATTTTAGAGGATAACGCATGTTAGGTCTAGGTCAGGCCTGGGATTTTCACTCATCATACTCATACTTTCGCATTCTTCACATACTTGTTGAACGGATCCTGGATTTTTCTGGTTTGGCTCACGTAGTAATGTGGTACCACACTAAAACTGTCAATTAAACCTGGTCTTGATAAATATATTAGAGGATAACGCATGTTAGGTCTGGGATAGGTCTGGGATTTGCCCTCATGAGACTCATACTTTCGCACACTTCACATACTCGTTGAAAAGATCCTGGGTTATTTTCTGGTTTGGATCACATAGTAATGTGGTACCACACTGAAACATTCAATTAAACCTGGTCTTGATAAATATTTTAGAGGATAACGCATGTTAGGTCTGGGTTAGGTCTAGGATTTGCCCTCATCAGGCCCATACTTTCGCATATTTCTCATACTTGATGGCTAGATCCTGGGCTTTTCTGGATTGGATCACGTAGTAATGTGGTACCAGACTGAAACATTCAACTAAACCTGGTCTTGATAAATATTTTAGAGGATAACACATATTAGGTCTGGGTTAGGTCTAGGATTTGCCCTCATCAGGCTCATACTTTCACATATTTCTCATACGTCATGGCTAGATCCTGGGCTATTTCTGGATTGGATCACGTAGTAAAGTGGTACCACACTGAAACATTCAATGAAACCTGGTCTGGATAATTATTTTAGAGGATAACGCATCTTAGGTCTGGGTTAGGTCTAAGATTTGCCCTCATCAGGCTCACAGTTTCGCGTTTTTCACATACTTGTTGAACGGAGCCTGGCTTTTTTCTGGTTTGGATCACGTAGTAATGTGGGACCATACTGAAACAGTCACTTAAACCTGGTTTCGACCAATATTTTAGAGAATAATTCATGTTAGGTCTAGTTTAGGTCTGGGATTTGCTCTCATCAGGCTCATTCTTTCGCATATTTCTCATACTTGATGGCTAGATCCTGGGCTTTTTCTGGATTGCAACACGTAGTAATGAAGTACAACACTGAAACAGTCAATTAAACCTGGTTTCCATCAATATTTTAGAGGACAACGCAAGTTAGGTCTGGGATAGGTCTGGGATTTGCCCTCATCAGGCTCGTACTTTCGCACACTTCACATACTCGTTGACAAGATCCTGGGTTTTTTTCCGGTTTGGATCACGTAGTAATGTGGCTCCACACTGAAACAGTCGATTAAACCTGGTTTCGATCAATATTTTACAGGATAACCCAAGTTAGGTCTGGGATAGGTCTGGGGTTTGCCCTCATCAGGCTCATACTTTCGCGTTTTTTACATACCAGTTGAACAGATCCTGGGTTTTTTCTGGTTTGGATCCCGTAGTAGTGTGGTACCACACTGAAACAGTCCATTAAACCTGGTTTCGCTCATTATTTTGGAGGATAACGCATGTTAGGTCTAGGTCAGGCCTGGTTTTTTCACTCATCAGACTCATACTTTCGCATTCTTCACATACTTGTTGAACGGATCCTGGGTTTTTTCTGGTTTGGGTCACGTAGTAATGTGGGACCACACTGAAACAGTCAATTAAACCTGGTTTCGACCAATATTTTAGAGAATAATTCATGTTAGGTCTAGGTTAGGTCTGGGATTTGCTCTCATCGGGCTCATACTTTCGCACACTTCACATACTTGTTGAACGGATCCTGGGTTTTTTCTGGTTTGGATCACGCAGTAGTGTGGTACCACACTGAAACAGTCCATTAAACCTGGTTTCGCTCAATATTTTAGAGGATAACGCATGTTAGGTCTAGGACAGGCCTGGGATTTTCACTCATCAGACTCATACTTTCGCATTCTTCACATACTTGTTGAACGGATCATGGGTTTTTTCTGGTTTGGGTCACGTAGTAATGTGGGCCCACACTGAAACAATCAATTAAACCTGGTCTTGATAAATATTTTAGAGGATAACGCATGTTAGGTCTGGGATAGGTCTGGGATTTGCCCTCATCAGACTCATACTTTCGCACACTTCACATACTCGTTGAACAGATCCTGGGTTATTTTCTGGTTTGGATCACGTAGTAATGTGTTTCCACACTGAAACAGTCGATTAAACCTGGTTTCGATCAATATTTTAGAGGATAACGCAAGTTCGGTCTGGGATAGGTCTGGGATTTGCCCTCATCAGACTCATACTTACGCACACTTCACATACTCGTTGAACAGATCCTGGGTTATTTTCCGGTTTGGATCACATAGTAATGTGGTACCAAACTGAAACAGTCGATTAAACCAGGTTTCGATCAATATTTTTGAGGATAACGCATGTTAGGTCTAGGTTAGGCCTGGGATTTTCACACATCAGACTCATACTTTCGCATTCTTCACATACTCGTTGAACAGATCCTGGGTTATTTTCTGGTTTGGATCACATAGTAATGTGGTACCACACTGAAACAGTCGATTAAACCAGGTTTCGATCAATATTTTTGAGGATAACGCATGTTAGGTCTAGGTTAGGCCTGGGATTTTCACACATCAGGCTCATACTTTCGCGTTCTTCACATACTTGTTGAACAGATCCTGGGTTTTTTCTGGTTTGGATACCGTAGTAGTGTTGTACCACACTGAAACAGTCCATTAAACCTGGTATCGCTCAATATTTTAGAGGATAACGCATGTTAGGTCTAGGTCAGGCCTGGGATTTTCACTCATCATACTCATACTTTCGCATTCTTCACATACTTGTTGAACGGATCCTGGATTTTTCTGGTTTGGCTCACGTAGTAATGTGGTACCACACTAAAACTGTCAATTAAACCTGGTCTTGATAAATATATTAGAGGATAACGCATGTTAGGTCTGGGATAGGTCTGGGATTTGCCCTCATGAGACTCATACTTTCGCACACTTCACATACTCGTTGAAAAGATCCTGGGTTATTTTCTGGTTTGGATCACATAGTAATGTGGTACCACACTGAAACATTCAATTAAACCTGGTCTTGATAAATATTTTAGAGGATAACGCATGTTAGGTCTGGGTTAGGTCTAGGATTTGCCCTCATCAGGCCCATACTTTCGCATATTTCTCATACTTGATGGCTAGATCCTGGGCTTTTCTGGATTGGATCACGTAGTAATGTGGTACCAGACTGAAACATTCAACTAAACCTGGTCTTGATAAATATTTTAGAGGATAACACATATTAGGTCTGGGTTAGGTCTAGGATTTGCCCTCATCAGGCTCATACTTTCACATATTTCTCATACTTCATGGCTAGATCCTGGGCTATTTCTGGATTGGATCACGTAGTAAAGTGGTACCGCACTGAAACATTCAATGAAACCTGGTCTGGATAATTATTTTAGAGGATAACGCATCTTAGGTCTGGGTTAGGTCTAAGATTTGCCCTCATCAGGCTCACAGTTTCGCGTTTTTCACATACTTCTTGAACGGAGCCTGGCTTTTTTCTGGTTTGGATCACGTAGTAATGTGGGACCATACTGAAACAGTCACTTAAACCTGGTTTCGACCAATATTTTAGAGAATAATTCATGTTAGGTCTAGTTTAGGCCTGGGATTTGCTCTCATCAGGCTCATTCTTTCGCATATTTCTCATACTTGATGGCTAGATCCTGGGCTTTTTCTGGATTGCAACACGTAGTAATGAAGTACAACACTGAAACAGTCAATTAAACCTGGTTTCCATCAATATTTTAGAGGACAACGCAAGTTAGGTCTGGGATAGGTCTGGGATTTGCCCTCATCAGGCTCGTACTTTCGCACACTTCACATACTCGTTGACAAGATCCTGGGTTTTTTTCCGGTTTGGATCACGTAGTAATGTGGTTCCACACTGAAACAGTCGATTAAACCTGGTCTGGATAATTATATTAGAGGATAACGCATCTTAGGTCTGGGTTAGGTCTAAGATTTGCCCTCATCAGGCTCACAGTTTCGCGTTTTTCACATACTTCTTGAACGGAGCCTGGCTTTTTTCTGGTTTGGATCACGTAGTAATGTGGGACCATACTGAAACAGTCACTTAAACCTGGTTTCGACCAATATTTTAGAGAATAATTCATGTTAGGTCTAGTTTAGGTTTGGGATTTGCTCTCATCAGGCTCATTCTTTCGCATATTTCTCATACTTGATGGCTAGATCCTGGGCTTTTTCTGGATTGCAACACGTAGTAATGAAGTACAACACTGAAACAGTCAATTAAACCTGGTTTCCATCAATATTTTAGAGGACAACGCAAGTTAGGTCTGGGATAGGTCTGGGATTTGCCCTCATCAGGCTCGTACTTTCGCACACTTCACATACTCGTTGACAAGATCCTGCGTTTTTTTCCGGTTTGGATCACGTAGTAATGTGGTTCCACACTGAAACAGTCGATTAAACCTGGTTTCGATCAATATTTTAGAGGATAACCCAAGTTAGGTCTGAGATAGGTCTGGGGTTTGCCCTCATCAGGCTCATACTTTCGCGTTTTTTACATACCAGTTGAACAGATCCTGGGTTTTTTCTGGTTTGGATCCCGTAGTAGTGTGGTACCACACTGAAACAGTCCATTAAACCTGGTTTCGCTCATTATTTTGGAGGATAACGCATGTTAGGTCTAGGTCAGGCCTGGTTTTTTCACTCATCAGACTCATACTTTCGCATTCTTCACATACTTGTTGAACGGATCCTGGGTTTTTTCTGGTTTGGGTCACGTAGTAATGTGGGACCACACTGAAACAGTCAATTAAACCTGGTTTCGACCAATATTTTAGAGAATAATTCATGTTAGGTCTAGGTTAGGTCTGGGATTTGCTCTCATCGGGCTCATACTTTCGCACACTTCACATACTTGTTGAACGGATCCTGGGTTTTTTCTGGTTTGGATCACGTAGTAGTGTGGTACCACACTGAAACAGTCCATTAAACCTGGTTTCGCGGAATATTTTAGAGGATAACGCATGTTAGGTCTAGGTCAGGCCTGGGATTTTCACTCATCAGACTCATACTTTCGCATTCTTCACATACTTGTTGAACGGATCATGGGTTTTTTCTGGTTTGGGTCACGTAGTAATGTGGGCCCACACTGAAACAATCAATTAAACCTGGTCTTGATAAATATTTTAGAGGATAACGCATGTTAGGTCTGGGATAGGTCTGGGATTTGCCCTCATCAGACTCATACTTTCGCACACTTCACATACTCGTTGAACAGATCCTGGGTTATTTTCTGGTTTGGATCACGTGGTAATGTGTTTCCACACTGAAACAGTCGATTAAACCTGGATTCGATCAATATTTTAGAGGATAACGCAAGTTCGGTCTGGGATAGGTCTGGGATTTGCCCTCATCAGATTCATACTTACGCACACTTCACATACTCGTTGAACAGATCCTGGGTTATTTTCTGGTTTGGATCACATAGTAATGTGGTACCAAACTGAAACAGTCGATTAAACCAGGTTTCGATCAATATTTTTGAGGATAACGCATGTTAGGTCTAGGTTAGGCCTGGGATTTTCACACATCAGACTCATACTTTCGCATTCTTCACATACTCGTTGAACGGATCCTGGGTTTTTTCTGGTTTGGATCACGTAGTAGTGTGGTACCACACTGAAACAGTCCATTAAACCTGGTTTCGCTCAATATTTTAGAGGATAACGCATGTTAGGTCTAGGTCAGGCCTGGGATTTTCACTCATCAGACTCATACTTTCGCATTCTTCACATACTTGTTGAATGGATCATGGGTTTTTTCTGGTTTGGGTCACGTAGTAATGTGGGCCCACACTGAAACAATCAATTAAACCTGGTCTTGATAAATATTTTAGAGGATAACGCATGTTAGGTCTGGGATAGGTCTGGGATTTGCCCTCATCAGACTCATACTTTCGCACACTTCACATACTCGTTGAACAGATCCTGGGTTATTTTCTGGTTTGGATCACGTAGTAATGTGTTTCCACACTGAAACAGTCGATTAAACCTGGTTTCGATCAATATTTTAGAGGATAACGCAAGTTCGGTCTGGGATAGGTCTGGGATTTGCCCTCATCAGACTCATACTTACGCACACTTCACATACTCGTTGAACAGATCCTGGGTTATTTTCTGGTTTGGATCACATAGTAATGTGGTACCAAACTGAAACAGTCGATTGAACCAGGTTTCGATCAATATTTTTGAGGATAACGCATGTTAGGTCTAGGTTAGGCCTGGGATTTTCACACATCAGACTCATACTTTCGCATTCTTCACATACTCGTTGAACAGATCCTGGGTTATTTTCTGGTTTGGATCACATAGTAATGTGGTACCACACTGAAACAGTCGATTAAACCAGGTTTCGATCAATATTTTTGAGGATAACGCATGTTAGGTCTAGGTTAGGCCTGGGATTTTCACACATCAGGCTCATACTTTCGCGTTCTTCACATACTTGTTGAACAGATCCTGGGTTTTTTCTGGTTTGGATACCGTAGTAGTGTTGTACCACACTGAAACAGTCCATTAAACCTGGTATCGCTCAATATTTTAGAGGATAACGCATGTTAGGTCTAGGTCAGGCCTGGGATTTTCACTCATCATACTCATACTTTCGCATTCTTCACATACTTGTTGAACGAATCCTGGATTTTTCTGGTTTGGCTCACGTAATAATGTGGTACCACACAAAAACTGTCAATTAAACCTGGTCTTGATAAATATATTAGAGGATAACGCATGTTAGGTCTGGGATAGGTCTGGGATTTGCCCTCATGAGACTCATACTTTCGCACACTTCACATACTCGTTGAACAGATCCTGGGTTATTTTCTGGTTTGGATCACATAGTAATGTGGTACCACACTGAAACATTCAATTAAACCTGGTCTTGATAAATATTTTAGAGGATAACGCATGTTAGGTCTGGGTTAGGTCTAGGATTTGCCCTCATCAGGCCCATACTTTCGCATATTTCTCATACTTGATGGCTAGATCCTGGGCTTTTTCTGGATTGGATCACGTAGTAATGTGGTACCAGACTGAAACATTCAACTAAACCTGGTCTTGATAAATATTTTAGAGGATAACACATATTAGGTCTGGGTTAGGTCTAGGATTTGCCCTCATCAGGCTCATACTTTCACATATTTCTCATACTTCATGGCTAGATCCTGGGCTATTTCTGGATTGGATCACGTAGTAAAGTGGTACCGCACTGAAACATTCAATGAAACCTGGTCTGGATAATTATTTTAGAGGATAACGCATCTTAGGTCTGGGTTAGGTCTAAGATTTGCCCTCATCAGGCTCACAGTTTCGCGTTTTTCACATACTTCTTGAACGGAGCCTGGCTTTTTTCTGGTTTGGATCACGTAGTAATGTGGGACCATACTGAAACAGTCACTTAAACCTGGTTTCGACCAATATTTTAGAGAATAATTCATGTTAGGTCTAGTTTAGGTCTGGGATTTGCTCTCATCAGGCTCATTCTTTCGCATATTTCTCATACTTGATGGCTAGATCCTGGGCTTTTTCTGGATTGCAACTCGTAGTAATGAAGTACAACACTGAAACAGTCAATTAAACCTGGTTTCCATCAATATTTTAGAGGACAACGCAAGTTAGGTCTGGGATAGGTCTGGGATTTGCCCTCATCAGGCTCGTACTTTCGCACACTTCACATACTCGTTGACAAGATCCTGGGTTTTTTTCCGGTTTGGATCACGTAGTAATGTGGTTCCACACTGAAACAGTCAATTAAACCTGGTTTCGCTCAATATTTTAGAGGATAACGCATGTTAGGTCTAGGTCAGGCCTGGGATTTTCACTCATCAGACTCATACTTTCGCATTCTTCACATACTTGTTGAACGGATCATGGGTTTTTTCTGGTTTGGGTCACGTAGTAATGTGGGCCCACACTGAAACAATCAATTAAACCTGGTCTTGATAAATATTTTAGAGGATAACGCATGTTAGGTCTGGGATAGGTCTGGGATTTGCCCTCATCAGACTCATACTTTCGCACACTTCACATACTCGTTGAACAGATCCTGGGTTATTTTCTGGTTTGGATCACATAGTAATGTGGTACCAAACTGAAACAGTCGATTAAACCAGGGTTCGATCAATATTTTTGAGGATAACGCATGTTAGGTCTAGGTTAGGCCTGGGATTTTCACACATCAGACTCATACTTTCGCATTCTTCACATACTCGTTGAACAGATCCTGGGTTATTTTCTGGTTTGGATCACATAGTAATGTGGTACCACACTGAAACAGTCGATTAAACCAGGTTTCGATCAATATTTTTGAGGATAACGCATGTTAGGTCTAGGTTAGGCCTGGGATTTTCACACATCAGGCTCATACTTTCGCGTTCTTCACATACTTGTTGAACAGATCCTGGGTTTTATCTGGTTTGGATACCGTAGTAATGTGGTACCACACTAAAACTGTCAATTAAACCTGGTCTTGATAAATATATTAGAGGATAACGCATGTTAGGTCTGGGATAGGTCTGGGATTTGCCCTCATGAGACTCATACTTTCGCACACTTCACATACTCGTTGAACAGATCCTGGGTTATTTTCTGGTTTGGATCACATAGTAATGTGGTACCACACTGAAACATTCAATTAAACCTGGTCTTGATAAATATTTTAGAGGATAACGCATGTTAGGTCTGGGTTAGGTCTAGGATTTGCCCTCATCAGGCCCATACTTTCGCATATTTCTCATACTTGATGGCTAGATCCTGGGCTTTTTCTGGATTGGATCACGTAGTAATGTGGTACCAGACTGAAACATTCAACTAAACATGGTCTTGATAAATATTTTAGAGGATAACACATATTAGGTCTGGGTTAGGTCTAGGATTTGCCCTCATCAGGCTCATACTTTCACATATTTCTCATACTTCATGGCTAGATCCTGGGCTATTTCTGGATTGGATCACGTAGTAAAGTGGTACCGCACTGAAACATTCAATGAAACCTGGTCTGGATAATTATTTTAGAGGATAACGCATCTTAGGTCTGGGTTAGGTCTAAGATTTGCCCTCATCAGGCTCACAGTTTCGCGTTTTTTACATACCAGTTGAACAGATCCTGGGTTTTTTCTGGTTTGGATCCCGTAGTAGTGTGGTACCACACTGAAACAGTCCATTAAACCTGGTTTCGCTCATTATTTTGGAGGATAACGCATGTTAGGTCTAGGTCAGGCCTGGTTTTTTCACTCATCAGACTCATACTTTCGCATTCTTCACATACTTGTTGAACGGATCCTGGGTTTTTTCTGGTTTGGGTCACGTAGTAATGTGGGACCACACTGAAACAGTCAATTAAACCTGGTTTCGACCAATATTTTAGAGAATAATTCATGTTAGGTCTAGGTTAGGTCTGGGATTTGCTCTCATCGGGCTCATACTTTCGCACACTTCACATACTTGTTGAACGGATCCTGGGTTTTTTCTGGTTTGGATCACGTAGTAGTGTGGTACCACACTGAAACAGTCCATTAAACCTGGTTTCGCTCAATATTTTAGAGGATAACGCATGTTAGGTCTAGGTCAGGCCTGGGATTTTCACTCATCAGACTCATACTTTCGCATTCTTCACATACTTGTTGAACGGATCATGGGTTTTTTCTGGTTTCGGTCACGTAGTAACGTGGGCCCACACTGAAACAATCAATTAAACCTGGTCTTGATAAATATTTTAGAGGATAACGCATGTTAGGTCTGGGATAGGTCTGGGATTTGCCCTCATCAGACTCATACTTTCGCACACTTCACATACTCGTTGAACAGATCCTGGGTTATTTTCTGGTTTGGATCACGTAGTAATGTGTTTCCACACTGAAACAGTCGATTAAACCTGGTTTCGATCAATATTTTAGAGGATAACGCATGTTAGGTCTAGGTTAGGCCTGGGATTTTCACACATCAGACTCATACTTTCGCATTCTTCACATACTCGTTGAACAGATCCTGGGTTATTTTCTGGTTTGGATCACATAGTAATGTGGTACCACACTGAAACAGTCGATTAAACCAGGTTTCGATCAATATTTTTGAGGATAACGCATGTTAGGTCTAGGTTAGGCCTGGGATTTTCACACATCAGGCTCACACTTTCGCGTTCTTCACATACTTGTTGAACAGATCCTGGGTTTTTTCTGGTTTGGATACCGTAGTAGTGTTGTACCACACTGAAACAGTCCATTAAACCTGGTATCGCTCAATATTTTAGAGGATAACGCATGTTAGGTCTAGGTCAGGCCTGGGATTTTCACTCATCATACTCATACTTTCGCATTCTTCACATACTTGTTGAACGGATCCTGGATTTTTCTGGTTTGGCTCACGTAGTAATGTGGTACCACACAAAAACTGTCAATTAAACCTGGTCTTGATAAATATATTAGAGGATAACGCATGTTAGGTCTGGGATAGGTCTGGGATTTGCCCTCATGAGACTCATACTTTCGCACACTTCACATACTCGTTGAACAGATCCTGGGTTATTTTCTGGTTTGCATCACATAGTAATGTGGTACCACACTGAAACATTCAATTAAACCTGGTCTTGATAAATATTTTAGAGGATAACGCATGTTAGGTCTGGGTTAGGTCTAGGATTTGCCCTCATCAGGCCCATACTTTCGCATATTTCTCATACTTGATGGCTAGATCCTGGGCTTTTTCTGGATTGGATCACGTAGTAATGTGGTACCAGACTGAAACATTCAACTAAACCTGGTCTTGATAAATATTTTAGAGGATAACACATATTAGGTCTGGGTTAGGTCTAGGATTTGCCCTCATCAGGCTCATACTTTCACATATTTCTCATACTTCATGGCTAGATCCTGGGCTATTTCTGGATTGGATCACGTAGTAAAGTGGTACCGCACTGAAACATTCAATGAAACCTGGTCTGGATAATTATTTTAGAGGATAACGCATCTTAGGTCTGGGTTAGGTCTAAGATTTGCCCTCATCAGGCTCACAGTTTCGCGTTTTTCACATACTTCTTGAACGGAGCCTGGCTTTTTTCTGGTTTGGATCACGTAGTAATGTGGGACCATACTGAAACAGTCACTTAAACCTGGTTTCGACCAATATTTTAGAGAATAATTCATGTTAGGTCTAGTTTAGGTCTGGGATTTGCTCTCATCAGGCTCATTCTTTCGCATATTTCTCATACTTGATGGCTAGATCCTGGGCTTTTTCTGGATTGCAACTCGTAGTAATGAAGTACAACACTGAAACAGTCAATTAAACCTGGTTTCCATCAATATTTTAGAGGACAACGCAAGTTAGGTCTGGGATAGGTCTGGGATTTGCCCTCATCAGGCTCGTACTTTCGCACACTTCACATACTCGTTGACAAGATCCTGGGTTTTTTTCCGGTTTGGATCACGTAGTAATGTGGTTCCACACTGAAACAGTCGATTAAACCTGGTTTCGATCAATATTTTAGAGGATAACCCAAGTTAGGTCTGGGATAGGTCTGGGGTTTGCCCTCTTCAGGCTCATACTTTCGCGTTTTTTACATACCAGTTGAACAGATCCTGGGTTTTTTCTGGTTTGGATCCCGTAGTAGTGTGGTACCACACTGAAACAGTCCATTAAACCTGGTTTCGCTCATTATTTTGGAGGATAACGCATGTTAGGTCTAGGTCAGGCCTGGTTTTTTCACTCATCAGACTCATACTTTCGCATTCTTCACATACTTGTTGAACGGATCCTGGGTTTTTTCTGGTTTGGGTCACGTGGTAATGTGGGACCACACTGAAACAGTCAATTAAACCTGGTTTCGACCAATATTTTAGAGAATAATTCATGTTAGGTCTAGGTTAGGTCTGGGATTTGCTCTCATCGGGCTCATACTTTCGCACACTTCACATACTTGTTGAACGGATCCTGGGTTTTTTCTGGTTTGGATCACGTAGTAGTGTGGTACCACACTGAAACAGTCCATTAAACCTGGTTTCGCTCAATATTTTAGAGGATAACGCATGTTAGGTCTAGGTCAGGCCTGGGATTTTCACTCATCAGACTCATACTTTCGCATTCTTCACATACTTGTTGAACGGATCATGGGTTTTTTCTGGTTTGGGTCACGTAGTAATGTGGGCCCACACTGAAACAATCAATTAAACCTGGTCTTGATAAATATTTTAGAGGATAACGCATGTTAGGTCTGGGATAGGTCTGGGATTTGCCCTCATCAGATTCATACTTACGCACACTTCACATACTCGTTGAACAGATCCTGGGTTATTTTCTGGTTTGGATCACATAGTAATGTGGTACCAAACTGAAACAGTCGATTAAACCAGGTTTCGATCAATATTTTTGAGGATAACGCATGTTAGGTCTAGGTTAGGCCTGGGATTTTCACACATCAGACTCATACTTTCGCATTCTTCACATACTCGTTGAACGGATCCTGGGTTTTTTCTGGTTTGGATCACGTAGTAGTGTGGTACCACACTGAAACAGTCCATTAAACCTGGTTTCGCTCAATATTTTAGAGGATAACGCATGTTAGGTCTAGGTCAGGCCTGGGATTTTCACTCATCAGACTCATACTTTCGCATTCTTCACATACTTGTTGAATGGATCATGGGTTTTTTCTGGTTTGGGTCACGTAGTAATGTGGGCCCACACTGAAACAATCAATTAAACCTGGTCTTGATAAATATTTTAGAGGATAACGCATGTTAGGTCTGGGATAGGTCTGGGATTTGCCCTCATCAGACTCATACTTTCGCACACTTCACATACTCGTTGAACAGATCCTGGGTTATTTTCTGGTTTGGATCACGTAGTAATGTGTTTCCACACTGAAACAGTCGATTAAACCTGGTTTCGATCAATATTTTAGAGGATAACGCAAGTTCGGTCTGGGATAGGTCTGGGATTTGCCCTCATCAGACTCATACTTACGCACACTTCACATACTCGTTGAACAGATCCTGGGTTATTTTCTGGTTTGGATCACATAGTAATGTGGTACCAAACTGAAACAGTCGATTGAACCAGGTTTCGATCAATATTTTTGAGGATAACGCATGTTAGGTCTAGGTTAGGCCTGGGATTTTCACACATCAGACTCATACTTTCGCATTCTTCACATACTCGTTGAACAGATCCTGGGTTATTTTCTGGTTTGGATCACATAGTAATGTGGTACCACACTGAAACAGTCGATTAAACCAGGTTTCGATCAATATTTTTGAGGATAACGCATGTTAGGTCTAGGTTAGGCCTGGGATTTTCACACATCAGGCTCATACTTTCGCGTTCTTCACATACTTGTTGAACAGATCCTGGGTTTTTTCTGGTTTGGATACCGTAGTAGTGTTGTACCACACTGAAACAGTCCATTAAACCTGGTATCGCTCAATATTTTAGAGGATAACGCATGTTAGGTCTAGGTCAGGCCTGGGATTTTCACTCATCATACTCATACTTTCGCATTCTTCACATACTTGTTGAACGAATCCTGGATTTTTCTGGTTTGGCTCACGTAATAATGTGGTACCACACAAAAACTGTCAATTAAACCTGGTCTTGATAAATATATTAGAGGATAACGCATGTTAGGTCTGGGATAGGTCTGGGATTTGCCCTCATGAGACTCATACTTTCGCACACTTCACATACTCGTTGAACAGATCCTGGGTTATTTTCTGGTTTGGATCACATAGTAATGTGGTACCACACTGAAACATTCAATTAAACCTGGTCTTGATAAATATTTTAGAGGATAACGCATGTTAGGTCTGGGTTAGGTCTAGGATTTGCCCTCATCAGGCCCATACTTTCGCATATTTCTCATACTTGATGGCTAGATCCTGGGCTTTTTCTGGATTGGATCACGTAGTAATGTGGTACCAGACTGAAACATTCAACTAAACCTGGTCTTGATAAATATTTTAGAGGATAACACATATTAGGTCTGGGTTAGGTCTAGGATTTGCCCTCATCAGGCTCATACTTTCACATATTTCTCATACTTCATGGCTAGATCCTGGGCTATTTCTGGATTGGATCACGTAGTAAAGTGGTACCGCACTGAAACATTCAATGAAACCTGGTCTGGATAATTATTTTAGAGGATAACGCATCTTAGGTCTGGGTTAGGTCTAAGATTTGCCCTCATCAGGCTCACAGTTTCGCGTTTTTCACATACTTCTTGAACGGAGCCTGGCTTTTTTCTGGTTTGGATCACGTAGTAATGTGGGACCATACTGAAACAGTCACTTAAACCTGGTTTCGACCAATATTTTAGAGAATAATTCATGTTAGGTCTAGTTTAGGTCTGGGATTTGCTCTCATCAGGCTCATTCTTTCGCATATTTCTCATACTTGATGGCTAGATCCTGGGCTTTTTCTGGATTGCAACTCGTAGTAATGAAGTACAACACTGAAACAGTCAATTAAACCTGGTTTCCATCAATATTTTAGAGGACAACGCAAGTTAGGTCTGGGATAGGTCTGGGATTTGCCCTCATCAGGCTCGTACTTTCGCACACTTCACATACTCGTTGACAAGATCCTGGGTTTTTTTCCGGTTTGGATCACGTAGTAATGTGGTTCCACACTGAAACAGTCAATTAAACCTGGTTTCGCTCAATATTTTAGAGGATAACGCATGTTAGGTCTAGGTCAGGCCTGGGATTTTCACTCATCAGACTCATACTTTCGCATTCTTCACATACTTGTTGAACGGATCATGGGTTTTTTCTGGTTTGGGTCACGTAGTAATGTGGGCCCACACTGAAACAATCAATTAAACCTGGTCTTGATAAATATTTTAGAGGATAACGCATGTTAGGTCTGGGATAGGTCTGGGATTTGCCCTCATCAGACTCATACTTTCGCACACTTCACATACTCGTTGAACAGATCCTGGGTTATTTTCTGGTTTGGATCACATAGTAATGTGGTACCAAACTGAAACAGTCGATTAAACCAGGGTTCGATCAATATTTTTGAGGATAACGCATGTTAGGTCTAGGTTAGGCCTGGGATTTTCACACATCAGACTCATACTTTCGCATTCTTCACATACTCGTTGAACAGATCCTGGGTTATTTTCTGGTTTGGATCACATAGTAATGTGGTACCACACTGAAACAGTCGATTAAACCAGGTTTCGATCAATATTTTTGAGGATAACGCATGTTAGGTCTAGGTTAGGCCTGGGATTTTCACACATCAGGCTCATACTTTCGCGTTCTTCACATACTTGTTGAACAGATCCTGGGTTTTATCTGGTTTGGATACCGTAGTAATGTGGTACCACACTAAAACTGTCAATTAAACCTGGTCTTGATAAATATATTAGAGGATAACGCATGTTAGGTCTGGGATAGGTCTGGGATTTGCCCTCATGAGACTCATACTTTCGCACACTTCACATACTCGTTGAACAGATCCTGGGTTATTTTCTGGTTTGGATCACATAGTAATGTGGTACCACACTGAAACATTCAATTAAACCTGGTCTTGATAAATATTTTAGAGGATAACGCATGTTAGGTCTGGGTTAGGTCTAGGATTTGCCCTCATCAGGCCCATACTTTCGCATATTTCTCATACTTGATGGCTAGATCCTGGGCTTTTTCTGGATTGGATCACGTAGTAATGTGGTACCAGACTGAAACATTCAACTAAACATGGTCTTGATAAATATTTTAGAGGATAACACATATTAGGTCTGGGTTAGGTCTAGGATTTGCCCTCATCAGGCTCATACTTTCACATATTTCTCATACTTCATGGCTAGATCCTGGGCTATTTCTGGATTGGATCACGTAGTAAAGTGGTACCGCACTGAAACATTCAATGAAACCTGGTCTGGATAATTATTTTAGAGGATAACGCATCTTAGGTCTGGGTTAGGTCTAAGATTTGCCCTCATCAGGCTCACAGTTTCGCGTTTTTTACATACCAGTTGAACAGATCCTGGGTTTTTTCTGGTTTGGATCCCGTAGTAGTGTGGTACCACACTGAAACAGTCCATTAAACCTGGTTTCGCTCATTATTTTGGAGGATAACGCATGTTAGGTCTAGGTCAGGCCTGGTTTTTTCACTCATCAGACTCATACTTTCGCATTCTTCACATACTTGTTGAACGGATCCTGGGTTTTTTCTGGTTTGGGTCACGTAGTAATGTGGGACCACACTGAAACAGTCAATTAAACCTGGTTTCGACCAATATTTTAGAGAATAATTCATGTTAGGTCTAGGTTAGGTCTGGGATTTGCTCTCATCGGGCTCATACTTTCGCACACTTCACATACTTGTTGAACGGATCCTGGGTTTTTTCTGGTTTGGATCACGTAGTAGTGTGGTACCACACTGAAACAGTCCATTAAACCTGGTTTCGCTCAATATTTTAGAGGATAACGCATGTTAGGTCTAGGTCAGGCCTGGGATTTTCACTCATCAGACTCATACTTTCGCATTCTTCACATACTTGTTGAACGGATCATGGGTTTTTTCTGGTTTCGGTCACGTAGTAACGTGGGCCCACACTGAAACAATCAATTAAACCTGGTCTTGATAAATATTTTAGAGGATAACGCATGTTAGGTCTGGGATAGGTCTGGGATTTGCCCTCATCAGACTCATACTTTCGCACACTTCACATACTCGTTGAACAGATCCTGGGTTATTTTCTGGTTTGGATCACGTAGTAATGTGTTTCCACACTGAAACAGTCGATTAAACCTGGTTTCGATCAATATTTTAGAGGATAACGCATGTTAGGTCTAGGTTAGGCCTGGGATTTTCACACATCAGACTCATACTTTCGCATTCTTCACATACTCGTTGAACAGATCCTGGGTTATTTTCTGGTTTGGATCACATAGTAATGTGGTACCACACTGAAACAGTCGATTAAACCAGGTTTCGATCAATATTTTTGAGGATAACGCATGTTAGGTCTAGGTTAGGCCTGGGATTTTCACACATCAGGCTCACACTTTCGCGTTCTTCACATACTTGTTGAACAGATCCTGGGTTTTTTCTGGTTTGGATACCGTAGTAGTGTTGTACCACACTGAAACAGTCCATTAAACCTGGTATCGCTCAATATTTTAGAGGATAACGCATGTTAGGTCTAGGTCAGGCCTGGGATTTTCACTCATCATACTCATACTTTCGCATTCTTCACATACTTGTTGAACGGATCCTGGATTTTTCTGGTTTGGCTCACGTAGTAATGTGGTACCACACAAAAACTGTCAATTAAACCTGGTCTTGATAAATATATTAGAGGATAACGCATGTTAGGTCTGGGATAGGTCTGGGATTTGCCCTCATGAGACTCATACTTTCGCACACTTCACATACTCGTTGAACAGATCCTGGGTTATTTTCTGGTTTGCATCACATAGTAATGTGGTACCACACTGAAACATTCAATTAAACCTGGTCTTGATAAATATTTTAGAGGATAACGCATGTTAGGTCTGGGTTAGGTCTAGGATTTGCCCTCATCAGGCCCATACTTTCGCATATTTCTCATACTTGATGGCTAGATCCTGGGCTTTTTCTGGATTGGATCACGTAGTAATGTGGTACCAGACTGAAACATTCAACTAAACCTGGTCTTGATAAATATTTTAGAGGATAACACATATTAGGTCTGGGTTAGGTCTAGGATTTGCCCTCATCAGGCTCATACTTTCACATATTTCTCATACTTCATGGCTAGATCCTGGGCTATTTCTGGATTGGATCACGTAGTAAAGTGGTACCGCACTGAAACATTCAATGAAACCTGGTCTGGATAATTATTTTAGAGGATAACGCATCTTAGGTCTGGGTTAGGTCTAAGATTTGCCCTCATCAGGCTCACAGTTTCGCGTTTTTCACATACTTCTTGAACGGAGCCTGGCTTTTTTCTGGTTTGGATCACGTAGTAATGTGGGACCATACTGAAACAGTCACTTAAACCTGGTTTCGACCAATATTTTAGAGAATAATTCATGTTAGGTCTAGTTTAGGTCTGGGATTTGCTCTCATCAGGCTCATTCTTTCGCATATTTCTCATACTTGATGGCTAGATCCTGGGCTTTTTCTGGATTGCAACTCGTAGTAATGAAGTACAACACTGAAACAGTCAATTAAACCTGGTTTCCATCAATATTTTAGAGGACAACGCAAGTTAGGTCTGGGATAGGTCTGGGATTTGCCCTCATCAGGCTCGTACTTTCGCACACTTCACATACTCGTTGACAAGATCCTGGGTTTTTTTCCGGTTTGGATCACGTAGTAATGTGGTTCCACACTGAAACAGTCGATTAAACCTGGTTTCGATCAATATTTTAGAGGATAACCCAAGTTAGGTCTGGGATAGGTCTGGGGTTTGCCCTCTTCAGGCTCATACTTTCGCGTTTTTTACATACCAGTTGAACAGATCCTGGGTTTTTTCTGGTTTGGATCCCGTAGTAGTGTGGTACCACACTGAAACAGTCCATTAAACCTGGTTTCGCTCATTATTTTGGAGGATAACGCATGTTAGGTCTAGGTCAGGCCTGGTTTTTTCACTCATCAGACTCATACTTTCGCATTCTTCACATACTTGTTGAACGGATCCTGGGTTTTTTCTGGTTTGGGTCACGTGGTAATGTGGGACCACACTGAAACAGTCAATTAAACCTGGTTTCGACCAATATTTTAGAGAATAATTCATGTTAGGTCTAGGTTAGGTCTGGGATTTGCTCTCATCGGGCTCATACTTTCGCACACTTCACATACTTGTTGAACGGATCCTGGGTTTTTTCTGGTTTGGATCACGTAGTAGTGTGGTACCACACTGAAACAGTCCATTAAACCTGGTTTCGCTCAATATTTTAGAGGATAACGCATGTTAGGTCTAGGTCAGGCCTGGGATTTTCACTCATCAGACTCATACTTTCGCATTCTTCACATACTTGTTGAACGGATCATGGGTTTTTTCTGGTTTGGGTCACGTAGTAATGTGGGCCCACACTGAAACAATCAATTAAACCTGGTCTTGATAAATATTTTAGAGGATAACGCATGTTAGGTCTGGGATAGGTCTGGGATTTGCCCTCATCAGACTCATACTTACGCACACTTCACATACACGTTGAACAGATCCTGGGTTATTTTCTGGTTTGGATCACATAGTAATGTGGTACCAAACTGAAACAGTCGATTAAACCAGGTTTCGATCTATATTTTTGAGGATAACGCATGTTAGGTCTAGGTTAGGCCTGGGATTTTCACACATCAGACTCATACTTTCGCATTCTTCACATACTCGTTGAACAGATCCTGGGTTATTTTCTGGTTTGGATCACATAGTAATGTGGTACCACACTGAAACAGTCGATTAAACCAGGTTTCGATCAATATTTTTGAGGATAACGCATGTTAGGTCTAGGTTAGGCCTGGGATTTTCACACATCAGGCTCATACTTTCGCGTTCTTCACATACTTGTTGAACAGATCCTGGGTTTTTTCTGGTTTGGATACCGTAGTAGTGTTGTACCACACTGAAACAGTCCATTAAACCTGGTATCGCTCAATATTTTAGAGGATAACGCATGTTAGGTCTAGGTCAGGCCTGGGATTTTCACTCATCATACTCATACTTTCGCATTCTTCACATACTTGTTGAACGGATCCTGGATTTTTCTGGTTTGGCTCACGTAGTAATGTGGTACCACACTAAAACTGTCAATTAAACCTGGTCTTGATAAATATATTAGAGGATAACGCATGTTAGGTCTGGGATAGGTCTGGGATTTGCCCTCATGAGACTCATACTTTCGCACACTTCACATACTCGTTGAACAGATCCTGGGTTATTTTCTGGTTTGGATCACATAGTAATGTGGTACCACACTGAAACATTCAATTAAACCTGGTCTTGATAAATATTTTAGAGGATAACGTATGTTAGGTCTGGGTTAGGTCTAGGATTTGCCCTCATCAGGCCCATACTTTCGCATATTTCTCATACTTGATGGCTAGATCCTGGGCTTTTTCTGGATTGGATCACGTAGTAATGTGGTACCAGACTGAAACATTCAACTAAACCTGGTCTTGATAAATATTTTAGAGGATAACACATATTAGGTGTGGGTTAGGTCTAGGATTTGCCCTCATCAGGCTCATACTTTCACATATTTCTCATACTTCATGGCTAGATCCTGGGCTATTTCTGGATTGGATCACGTAGTAAAGTGGTACCGCACTGAAACATTCAATGAAACCTGGTCTGGATAATTATTTTAGAGGATAACGCATCTTAGGTCTGGGTTAGGTCTAAGATTTGCCCTCATCAGGCTCACAGTTTCGCGTTTTTCACATACTTCTTGAACGGAGCCTGGCTTTTTTCTGGTTTGGATCACGTAGTAATGTGGGACCATACTGAAACAGTCACTTAAACCTGGTTTCGACCAATATTTTAGAGAATAATTCGTGTTAGGTCTAGTTTAGGTCTGGGATTTGCTCTCATCAGGCTCATTCTTTCGCATATTTCTCATACTTGATGGCTAGATCCTGGGCTTTTTCTGGATTGCAACACGTAGTAATGAAGTACAACACTGAAACAGTCAATTAAACCTGGTTTCCATCAATATTTTAGAGGACAACGCAAGTTAGGTCTGGGATAGGTCTGGGATTTGCCCTCATCAGGCTCGTACTTTCGCATTCTTCACATACTTGTTGAACGGATCCTGGGTTTTATCTAGTTTGGATCACGTAGTAATGTGGGACCACACTGGAACAGTCGATTAAACCTGGTTTCGCTCAATATTTTAGAGGACAACGCATGTTAGGTCTAGGTCAGGCCTGGTTTTTTCACTCATCAGACTCATACTTTCGCATTCTTCACATACTTGTTGAACAGATCCTGGGTTTTTTCTGGTTTGGATCACGTAGTAATGTGGTACCACACTAAAACAGTCAATTAAACCTGGTTTCGATCAATATTTTAGAGGATAACGCAAGCTAGGTCTGGGATAGGTCTGGGATTAGCCCTCATCAGACTCATACTTTCGCACACTTCACACACTCGTTGACAAGATCCTGGGTTTTTTTCTGGTTTTGATCACGTAGTAATGTGGTTTCACACTGAAACAGTCGATTAAACCTGGTTTCGATTAATATTTTAGAGGATAATGCAAGTTAAGTCTGGGATTGGTCTGGGATTTGACCTCATCAGACTCATACTTTCGCACTCTTCACATACTCGTTGTACAGATCCTGGGTTATTTTCTGGTTTGGATCACATAGTAATGTGGTACCACACTGAAACATTCAATTAAACCTGGTTTCGATCAATATTTTAGAGGATAACGCAAGTTAGGTCTGGGATAGGTCTGGGATTTGCCCTCATCAGGCTCATACTTTCGCGTTTTTCACATACTACTTGAACAGATCCTGGTTTTTTTCTGGTTTGGATCCCGTAGTAGTGTGGTACCACACTGAAACAGTCCATTAAACCTGGTTTCGCTCAATATTTTAGAGGATAACGCATGTTAGGTCTAGGTCAGGCCTGGTTTTTTCACTCATCAGACTCATACTTTCGCATTCTTCACATACTTGTTGAACGGATCCTGGGTTTTTTCTGGTTTGGGTCACGTAGTAATGTGGGACCACACTGAAACAGTCAATTAAACCTGGTTTCGACCAATATTTTAGAGAATAACGCATGTTAGGTCTAGGTTAGGCCTGGGATTTTCACACATCAGACTCATACTTTCGCATTCTTCACATACTCGTTGAACAGATCCTGGGTTATTTTCTGGTTTGGATCACATAGTAATGTGGTACCACACTGAAACAGTCGATTAAACCAGGTTTCGATCAATATTTTTGAGGATAACGCATGTTAGGTCTAGGTCAGGCCTGGGATTTTCACACATCAGGCTCATACTTTCGCGTTCTTCACATACTTGTTGAACAGATCCTGGGTTTTTTCTGGTTTGGATACCGTAGTAGTGTTGTACCACACTGAAACAGTCCATTAAACCTGGTATCGCTCAATATTTTAGAGGATAACGCATGTTAGGTCTAGGTCAGGCCTGGGATTTTCACTCATCATACTCATACTTTCGCATTCTTCACATACTTGTTGAACGGATCCTGGATTTTTCTGGTTTGGCTCACGTAGTAATGTGGTACCACACTAAAACTGTCAATTAAACCTGGTCTTGATAAATATATTAGAGGATAACGCATGTTAGGTCTGGGATAGGTCTGGGATTTGCCCTCATGAGACTCATACTTTCGCACACTTCACATACTCGTTGAACAGATCCTGGGTTATTTTCTGGTTTGGATCACATAGTAATGTGGTACCACACTGAAACATTCAATTAAACCTGGTCTTGATAAATATTTTAGAGGATAACGTATGTTAGGTCTGGGTTAGGTCTAGGATTTGCCCTCATCAGGCCCATACTTTCGCATATTTCTCATACTTGATGGCTAGATCCTGGGCTTTTTCTGGATTGGATCACGTAGTAATGTGGTACCAGACTGAAACATTCAACTAAACCTGGTCTTGATAAATATTTTAGAGGATAACACATATTAGGTGTGGGTTAGGTCTAGGATTTGCCCTCATCAGGCTCATACTTTCACATATTTCTCATACTTCATGGCTAGATCCTGGGCTATTTCTGGATTGGATCACGTAGTAAAGTGGTACCGCACTGAAACATTCAATGAAACCTGGTCTGGATAATTATTTTAGAGGATAACGCATCTTAGGTCTGGGTTAGGTCTAAGATTTGCCCTCATCAGGCTCACAGTTTCGCGTTTTTCACATACTTCTTGAACGGAGCCTGGCTTTTTTCTGGTTTGGATCACGTAGTAATGTGGGACCATACTGAAACAGTCACTTAAACCTGGTTTCGACCAATATTTTAGAGAATAATTCGTGTTAGGTCTAGTTTAGGTCTGGGATTTGCTCTCATCAGGCTCATTCTTTCGCATATTTCTCATACTTGATGGCTAGATCCTGGGCTTTTTCTGGATTGCAACACGTAGTAATGAAGTACAACACTGAAACAGTCAATTAAACCTGGTTTCCATCAATATTTTAGAGGACAACGCAAGTTAGGTCTGGGATAGGTCTGGGATTTGCCCTCATCAGGCTCGTACTTTCGCATTCTTCACATACTTGTTGAACGGATCCTGGGTTTTATCTAGTTTGGATCACGTAGTAATGTGGGACCACACTGGAACAGTCGATTAAACCTGGTTTCGCTCAATATTTTAGAGGACAACGCATGTTAGGTCTAGGTCAGGCCTGGTTTTTTCACTCATCAGACTCATACTTTCGCATTCTTCACATACTTGTTGAACAGATCCTGGGTTTTTTCTGGTTTGGATCACGTAGTAATGTGGTACCACACTAAAACAGTCAATTAAACTTGGTTTTGATCAATATTTTAGAGGATAACGCAAGCTAGGTCTGGGATAGGTCTGGGATTAGCCCTCATCAGACTCATACTTTCGCACACTTCACATACTCGTTGACAAGATCCTGGGTTTTTTTCTGGTTTTGATCACGTAGTAATGTGGTTTCACACTGAAACAGTCGATTAAACCTGGTTTCGATTAATATTTTAGAGGATAATGCAAGTTAAGTCTGGGATTGGTCTGGGATTTGACCTCATCAGACTCATACTTTCGCACTCTTCACATACTCGTTGTACAGATCCTGGGTTATTTTCTGGTTTGGATCACATAGTAATGTGGTACCACACTGAAACATTCAATTAAACCTGGTTTCGATCAATATTTTAGAGGATAACGCAAGTTAGGTCTGGGATAGGTCTGGGATTTGCCCTCATCAGGCTCATACTTTCGCGTTTTTCACATACTACTTGAACAGATCCTGGTTTTTTTCTGGTTTGGATCCCGTAGTAGTGTGGTACCACACTGAAACAGTCCATTAAACCTGGTTTCGCTCAATATTTTAGAGGATAACGCATGTTAGGTCTAGGTCAGGCCTGGTTTTTTCACTCATCAGACTCATACTTTCGCATTCTTCACATACTTGTTGAACGGATCCTGGGTTTTTTCTGGTTTGGGTCACGTAGTAATGTGGGACCACACTGAAACAGTCAATTAAACCTGGTTTCGACCAATATTTTAGAGAATAATTCATGTTAGGTCTAGGTTAGGTCTGGGATTTGCTCCCATCAGGCTCATTCTTTCGCATATTTCTCATACTTGATGGCTAGATCCTGGGCTTTTTCTGGATTGCATCACGTAGTAATGAAGTACAACACTGAAACAGTCAATTAAACCTGGTTTCCATCAATACTTTAGAGGACAACGCAAGTTAGGTCTGTGATAGGTCTGGGATTTGCCCTCATAAGACTCATACTTACGCACACTTCACATACACGTTGAACAGATCCCAGGTTATTTTCTGGTTTGGATCCCGTAGTAGTGTTGTACCACACTGAAACTGTCCATTAGACCTGGTTTCGCTCAATATTTTAGAGGATAACACATGTTAGGTCTAGGTCAGGCCTGGGATTTTCACTCATCACACTCATACTTTCGCATTCTTCACATACTTGTTGAACGGATCCTGGGTTTTTTCTGGTTTGGATCACGTAGTAATGTGGTACCACACTAAAACTGTCAATTAAACCTGGTCTTGATAAATATATTAGAGCATAACGCATGTTAGGTCTGGGATAGGTCTGGGATTTGCCCTCATGAGACTCACACTTTCGCACACTTCACATACTCGTTGAACAGATCCTGCATTATTTTCTGGTTTGGATCACATAGTAATGTGGTACCACACTGAAATAGTCGATTAAACCTGGTTTCGCACAATGTTTTAGAGGATAACGCATGTTAGGTCTAGGTCAGGCCTGGGATTTTCACTCATCAGACTCATACTTTCGCATTCTTCACATACTTGTTGAACGGATCCTGGGTTTTTTCTGGTTTGGATCACGTAGTAATGTGGGACCACACTGAAACAATCAATTAAACCTGGTCTTGATAAATATTTTAGAGGATAACGCATGTTAGGTCTGGGTTAGGTCTAGGATTTGACCTGGTCTGGCTCATACTTTCGCATATTTCTCATACTTCATGGCTAGATCCTGGGCTATTTCTGGATTGGATCACGTAGTAATGTGGTACCACACTGAAACTGTCAATTAAACCTGGTTTGGATCAATATTTTAGAGGATAACGCATGTGAGGTCTAGGTTAGGTCTGGGATTTTCACTCATCAGACCCATACTTTCGCATTCTTCACATACTTGTTGAACGGATCCTGGTTTTTTTCTGGTTTGGATCCCGTAGTAGTGTGGTACCACACTGAAACAGTCCATTAAACCTGGTTTCGCTCAATATTTTAGAGGATAACGCATGTTAGGTCTAGGTCAGGCCTGGTTTTTTCACTCATCAGACTCATACTTTCGCATTCTTCACATACTTGTTGAACGGATCCTGGGTTTTTTCTGGTTTGGGTCACGTAGTAATGTGGGACCACACTGAAACAGTCAATAATCCTGGTTTCGACCAATATTTTAGAGAATAATTCACGTTAGGTCTAGGTTAGGTCTGGGATTTGCTCTCATCAGGCTCATACTTTCGCACACTTCACATACTTGTTGAACGGATCCTGGGTTTTTTCTGGTTTGAATCACGTAGTAGTGTGGTACCACACTGAAACCGTCCATTAAACCTGGTTTCGCTCAATATTTTAGAGGATAACACATGTTAGGTCTAGGTTAGGTCTGGGATTTGCCCTCATCAGGCTCATACTTTCGCATATTTCTCATACTTCATGGCTAGATCCTGGGCTATTTCTGGATTGGATCACGTAGTAAAGTGGTACAACACTGAAACATTCAATGAAACCTGGTCTGGATAAATATTTTAGACGACAACGCATCTTAGGTCTGGGATAGGTCTAAGATTTGCCCTCATCAGGCTCACAGTTTCGCGTTTTTCACATACTTGTTGAACAGATCCTGGGTTTTTTCTGGTTTGGATCACGAAGTAGTGTGGTACCACACTGAAACCGTCCATTAAACCTGGTTTCGCTCAATATTTTAGAGGATAACACATGTTAGGTCTAGGTTAGGTCTGGGATTTGCTCTCATCAGGCTCATTCTTTCGCATATGTCTCATACTTGATGGCTAGATCCTGGGCTTTTTCTGGATTGCATCACGTAGTAACGTAGTACCACACTGAAACAGTCAATGAAACCTGGTTTCCATCAATATTTTAGAGGACAACGCAAGTTAGGTCTAGGTAAGGCCTGAGATTTTCACTGATCAGACTCATACATTCGCATTCTTCACATACTTGTTGAACGGATCCTGGGTCCTTTCTGGTTTGGATCACGTAGTAATGTGGTACCGCACAGAAACATTCAACTAACCTGGTCTTGATAAATATTTTAGAGGATAACGCATGTTAGGTCTGGGTTACGTCTAGGATTTGCCCTCATCAGGCTCATATTTTCGCATATTTCTCATACTTCATGGCTAGATCCTGGGCTGTTTCCGCATTGTATCACGTAGTAATGTGGTACCACACTGAAACATTCAATGAAACCTGGTCTGGATAAATATTTTAGAGGATAACGAATCTTAGGTCTGGGTTAGGTCTAAGATTTGCCCTCATCAGGCTCACATTTTCGCGTTTTTCACATACTTGTTGAACAGATCCTGGGTTTTTTCTGGTTTGGATCACGTAGTAATGTGGTACCACACTAAAACAGCCAATTAAACCTGGTTTCGATCAATATTTTGGAGGATAACGCAAGTTAGGTCTGGGATAGGTCTGGGATTTGCTCTCATCAGGCTCATTCTTTCGCATATTTCTCATACTTGATGGCTAGATCCTGAGCTTTTTCTGGATTGCATCACGTAGTAATGAAGTACAACACTGAAACAATCAATTGAACCTGGTCTTGATAAATATTTTAGAGGATAACGCATGTTAGGTCTGGGATAGGTCTGGGATTTGCCCTCATTAGACTCATACTTTCGCACACTTCACATACTCGTTGAACAGATCCTGGGTTATTTTCTGGTTTGGATCACATAGTAATGTGGTACCACACTGAAACAGTCGATTAAACCAGGTTTCGATCAATATTTTTGAGGATAACGCATGTTAGGTCTAGGTTAGGCCTGGGATTTTCACTCATCAGACTCATACTTTCGCATTCTTCACATACTTGTTGAACGGATCCTGGGTTTTTTCTGGTTTGGATCACGTAGTAATGTGGGTCCACACTGATACAATCAATTAATCCTGGTCTTGATAAATATTTTAGAGGATAACGCATGTTAGGTCTGGGATAGGTCTGGGATTTGCCCTCATCAGACTCATACTTTCGCACACTTCACATACTCGTTGAACAGATCCTGGGTTATTTTCTGGTTTGGATCACATAGTAATGTGGTACCACACTGAAACAGTCGATTAAACCAGGTTTCGATCAATATTTTTGAGGACAACGCATGTTAGGTCTAGGTTAGGCCTGGGATTTTCACTCATCAGACTCATACTTTCGCATTCTTCACATACTTGTTGAACTGATCCTGGGTTTTTTCTGGTTTGGATCACGTAGTAATGTGGTTCCACACTGAAACAGTCAATCAAACCTGGTTTCGACCAATATTTTACAGAATAATTCATGTTAGGGGTAGGTTAGGTCTGGGATTTGCTCTCATCAGGCTCATTCTTTCGCATATTTCTCATACTTGATGGCTAGATCCTGGGCTTTTTCTGGATTGCATCACGTAGTAATGAAGTACAACACTGAAACAGTCAATTAAACCTGGTTTCCATCAATATTTTAGAGTACAACGCAAGTTAGGTCTGGGATAGGTCTGGGATTTGCTCTCATCAGGCTCATACTTTCGCGTTTTTCACATACTTGTTGAACAGATCCTGGGTTTTTTCCGGTTTGGATCCCGTAGTAGTGTTGTACCACACTGAAACAGTCCATTAAACCTGGTTTCGCTCAATATTTTAGAGGATAACGCATGTTAGGTCTAGGTCAGGCCTGGTTTTTTCACTCATCAGACTCATGCTTTCGCATTCTTCACATACTTGTTGAACGGATCCTGGGTTTTTTCTGGTTTGGGTCACGTATTAATGTGGGACCACACTGAAACAGTCAATTAAACCTGGTTTCGACCAATATTTTAGAGAATAATTCATGTTAGGTCTAGGTTAGGTCTGGGATTTGCTCTCATCAGGCTCATACTTTCGCACACTTCACATACTTGTTGAACGGATCCTGGGTTTTTTCTGGTTTGAATCACGTAGTAGTGTGGTACCACACTGAAACAGTCCATTAAACCTGGTTTCGCTCAATATTTTAGAGGATAACGCACGTTAGGTCTAGGTCAGGCCTGGGATTTTCACTCATCAGACTCATACTTTCGCATTCTTCACATACTTGTTGAACGGATCCTGGGTTTTTTCTGGTTTGGATCACGTAGTAATGTGGCTCCACACTGAAACAATCAATTAAACCTGGTCTTGATAAATATTTTAGAGGATAACGCATGTTAGGTCTGGGATAGGTCTGGGATTTGCCCTCATCAGGCTCATACTTTCGCACACTTCACATACTCGTTGAACAAATCCTGCGTTATTTTCTGGTTTGGATCACATAGTAATGTGGTACCACACTGAAACATTCAATTAAACCTGGTCTTGATAAATATTTTAAAGGATAACGCATGTTAGGTCTGGGTTAGGTCTAGGATTTGCCCTCATCAGGCTCATTCCTTCGCATATGTCTCATACTTGATGGCTAGATCCTGGGCTTTTTCTGGATTGCATCACGTAGTAACGTAGTACCACACTGAAACAGTCAATGAAACCTGGTTTCCATCAATATTTTAGAGGACAACGCAAGTTAGGCCTAGGTAAGGCCTGAGATTTTCACTGATCAGACTCATACATTCGCATTCTTCACATACTTGTTGAACTGATCCTGGGTTTTTTCTGGTTTGGATCACGTAGTAATGTGGTTCCACACTGAAACAGTCAATCAAACCTGGTTTCGACCAATATTTTACAGAATAATTCATGTTAGGGGTAGGTTAGGTCTGGGATTTGCTCTCATCAGGCTCATTCTTTCGCATATTTCTCATACTTGATGGCTAGATCCTGGGCTTTTTCTGGATTGCATCACGTAGTAATGAAGTACAACACTGAAACAGTCAATTAAACCTGGTTTCCATCAATATTTTAGAGGACAACGCAAGTTAGGTCTGGGATAGGTCTGGGATTTGCTCTCATCAGGCTCATACTTTCGCGTTTTTCACATACTTGTTGAACGGATCCTGGGTTTTTTCTGGTTTGGGTCACGTATTAATGTGGGACCACACTGAAACAGTCAATTAAACCTGGTTTCGACCAATATTTTAGAGAATAATTCATGTTAGGTCTAGGTTAGGTCTGGGATTTGCTCTCATCAGGCTCATACTTTCGCACACTTCACATACTTGTTGAACGGATCCTGGGTTTTTTCTGGTTTGAATCACGTAGTAGTGTGGTACCACACTGAAACAGTCCACTAAACCTGGTTTCGCTCAATATTTTAGAGGATAACGCACGTTAGGTCTAGGTCAGGCCTGGGATTTTCACTCATCAGACTCATACTTTCGCATTCTTCACATACTTGTTGAACGGATCCTGGGTTTTTTCTGGTTTGGATCACGTAGTAATGTGGCTCCACACTGAAACAATCAATTAAACCTGGTCTTGATAAATATTTTAGAGGATAACGCATATTAGGTCTGGGATAGGTCTGGGATTTGCCCTCATCAGGCTCATACTTTCGCACACTTCACATACTCGTTGAACAGATCCTGCGTTATTTTCTGGTTTGGATCACATAGTAATGTGGTACCACACTGAAACATTCAATTAAACCTGGTCTTGATAAACATTTTAGAGGATAACGCATGTTAGGTCTGGGTTAGGTCTAGGATTTGCCCTCATCAGGCTCATTCTTTCACATATTTCTCATACTTGATGGCTAGATCCTGAGCTTTTTCTGGATTGCGTCACGTAGTAATGAAGTACAACACTGAAACAGTCAATTAAACCTGGTTTCCATCAATATTTTAGAGGACAACGCAAGTTAGGTCTGGGATAGGTCTGGGATTTGCCCACATGAGGATCATACTGTCGCGTTTTTCACATACTTGTTCAACAGATCCTGGGTTTTTTCTGGTTTGGATCCCGTAGTAGTGTGGTACCACACTGAAACAGTCCATTAAACCTGGTTTCGCTCAATATTTTAGAGGATAACGCATGTTAGGTCTAGGTCAGGCCTGGTTTTTTCACTCATCAGACTCATACTTTCGCATTCTTCACATACTTGTTGAACGGATCCTGGGTTTTTTCTGGTTTGGATCACGTAGTTATGTGGGTCCACACTGAAACAATCAATTAAACCTGGTCTTGATAAATATTTTAGACGATAACGCATGTTAGGTCTGGGATAGGTCTGGGATTTGCCCTCATCAGACTCATACTTTCGCAAACTTCACATACTCGTTGAACAGATCCTGGGTTATTTTCTGGTTTGGATCACATAGTAATGTGGTACCACACTGAAACAGTCGATTAAACCAGGTTTCGATCAATATTTTTCAGGATAACGCATGTTAGGTCTAGGTTAGGCCTGGGATTTTCACTCATCAGGCTCATACTGTCGCGTTTTTCACATACTTGTTGAACAGATCCTGGGTTTTTTCTGGTTTGGATCCCGTAGTAGTGTGGTACCACACTGTAACAGTCCATTAAACCTGGTTTCGCTCAATATTTTAGAGGATAACGCATGTTAGGTCTAGGTCAGGCGTGGTTTTTTCACTCATCAGACTCATACTTTCGCATTCTTCACATACTTGTTGAACTGATCCTGGGTTTTTTCTGGTTTGGATCACGTAGTAATGTGGTTCCACACTGAAACAATCAATTAATCCTGGTCTTGATAAATATTTTAGAGGATAACGCATGTTAGGTCTAGGTTAGGCCTGGGATTTTCACTCATCAGACTCATACTTTCGCATTCTTCACATACTTGTTGAACGGATCCCGGGTTTTTTCTGGTTTGGATCACGTAGTAATGTGGGTCCACACTGAAACAATCAATTAAACCTGGTCTTGATAAATATTTTAGAGGAAAACGCATGTTAGGTCTGGGATAGGTCTGGGATTTGCCCTCATCAGACTCATACTTTCGCACACTTCACATACTCGTTGAACAGATCCTGGGTTATTTTCTGGTTTGGATCACATAGTAATGTGGTACCACACTGAAACCGTCCATTAAACCTGGTTTGGATCAATATTTTAGAGGATAACGCATGTTAGGTCTAGGTTAGGTCTGGGATTTGCTCTCATCAGGCACATTCTTTCGCATATTTCTCATACTTGATGGCTAGATCCTGGGCTGTTTCTGGATTGTATGACGTAGTAATGTGGTACCACACTGAAACAGTCAATTAAACCTGGTTTCGATCAATATGTTAGAGGATAACGCAAGTTAGGTCTAGGTTAGGCCTGGGATTTGCCCTCATCAGGGTCATACTTTCGCAGTTTTAACATACATGTTGACCTGATCGAGGGTTTTTTCTGCTTTGGATCACGTAGTACAGTGGTACCACACTGAAACATTCAATTAAACCTGGTCTTGATAAATATTTTAGAGGATAACGCATGTTAGGTCTAGGTTAGGTCTGGGATTTGCTCTCATCAGGCTCATACGTTCGCATATTTCTCATACTTGATGGCTAGATCCTGGGCTTTTTCTGGATTGCATCACGTAGTAATGAAGTACAACACTGAAACAGTCAATTAAACCTGGTTTCCATCAATATCTTGGAGAACAACGTAAGTTAGGTCTGGCATTGGTCTGGGATTCGCCCTCATCAGGCTCATACTTTTGCGTTTTTCACATTCTTGTTGAACAGATCCTGGGTTTTTTCTGGTTTGTATCACGTAGTAGTGTGGTACCACACTGAAACAGTCCATTAAACCTGGTTTGGATCAATATTTTAGAGGATAACGCATGTTAGGTCTAGGTTAGGTCTAAGATTTGCCCTCATCAGGCTCACAGTTTCGCGTTTTTCACATACTTGTTGAACAGATCCTGGGTTTTTTCTGGTTTGGATCACGTAGTAATGTGGTACCATACTGAAACAGTCCATTAAACATGGTTTCGCTCAATATTTTAGAGGATAACGCATGTTAGGTCTAGGTCAGGCCTGGGATTTTCACTCATCAGACTCATACTTTCGCATTCTTCACATACTTGTTGTACGGATCCTGGGTTTTTTCTGGTTTGGATCACGTAGTAATGTGGCTCCACACTGAAACAATCAATTAAACCTGGTCTTGATAAATATTTTAGAGGATAACGCATGTTAGGTCTGGGATAGGTCTGGGATTTGCCCTCATCAGGCTCATACTTTCGCACACTTCACATACTCGTTGAACAGATCCTGGGTTATTTTCTGGTTTGGATCACATAGTAATGTGGTACCACACTGAAACCGTCCATTAAACCTGGTTTGGATCAATATTTTAGAGGATAACGCATGTTAGGTCTAGGTTAGGTCTGGGATTTGCTCTCATCAGGCACATTCTTTCGCATATTTCTCATACTTGATGGCTAGATCCTGGGCTGTTTCTGGATTGTATGACGTAGTAATGTGGTACCACACTGAAACAGTCAATTAAACCTGGTTTCGATCAATATGTTAGAGGATAACGCAAGTTAGGTCTAGGTTAGGCCTGGGATTTGCCCTCATCAGGGTCATACTTTCGCAGTTTTAACATACATGTTGACCTGATCGAGGGTTTTTTCTGCTTTGGATCACGTAGTACAGTGGTACCACACTGAAACATTCAATTAAACCTGGTCTTGATAAATATTTTAGAGGATAACGCATGTTAGGTCTAGGTTAGGTCTGGGATTTGCTCTCATCAGGCTCATACGTTCGCACATTTCTCATACTTGATGGCTAGATCCTGGGCTTTTTCTGGATTGCATCACGTAGTAATGAAGTACAACACTGAAACAGTCAATTAAACCTGGTTTCCATCAATATCTTGGAGAACAACGTAAGTTAGGTCTGGCATTGGTCTGGGATTCGCCCTCATCAGGCTCATACTTTTGCGTTTTTCACATTCTTGTTGAACAGATCCTGGGTTTTTTCTGGTTTGTATCACGTAGTAGTGTGGTACCACACTGAAACAGTCCATTAAACCTGGTTTGGATCAATATTTTAGAGGATAACGCATGTTAGGTCTAGGTTAGGTCTAAGATTTGCCCTCATCAGGCTCACAGTTTCGCGTTTTTCACATACTTGTTGAACAGATCCTGGGTTTTTTCTGGTTTGGATCACGTAGTAATGTGGTACCATACTGAAACAGTCCATTAAACATGGTTTCGCTCAATATTTTAGAGGATAACGCATGTTAGGTCTAGGTCAGGCCTGGGATTTTCACTCATCACACTCATCCTTTCGCATTCTTCACATACTTGTTGAACGGATCCTGGGTTTTTTCTGGTTTGGATCACGTAGTAATGTGGGTCCACACTGAAACAATCAATTAAACCTGGTCTTGATAAATATATTAGAGGATAACGCATGTTAGGTCTGGGGTAGGTCTGGGATTTGCCCTCATCAGACTCATACTTTCGCACACTTCACATACTCGCTGAACAGATCCTGGGTTATTTTCTGGTTTGGATCACATAGTAATGTGGTACCACACTGAAACAGTCGATTAAACCTGGTTTCGCTCAATATTTTAGAGGATAACGCATGTTAGGTCTAGGCCAGGCCTGGGATTTTCACTCATCAGACTCATACTTTCGCATTCTTCACATACTTGTTGAACGGATCCTGGGTTTTTTCTGGTTTGGGTCACGTATTAATGTGGGACCACACTGAAACAGTCAATTAAACCTGGTTTCGACCAATATTTTAGAGAATAATTCATGTTAGGTCTAGGTTAGGTCTGGGATTTGCTCTCATCAGGCTCATACTTTCGCACACTTCACATACTTGTTGAACGGATCCTGGGTTTTTTCTGGTTTGAATCACGTAGTAGTGTGGTACCACACTGAAACAGTCCATTAAACCTGGTTTCGCTCAATATTTTAGAGGATAACGCACGTTAGGTCTAGGTCAGGCCTGGGATTTTCACTCATCAGACTCATACTTTCGCATTCTTCACATACTTGTTGTACGGATCCTGGGTTTTTTCTGGTTTGGATCACGTAGTAATGTGGCTCCACACTGAAACAATCAATTAAACCTGGTCTTGATAAATATTTTAGAGGATAACGCATGTTAGGTCTGGGATAGGTCTGGGATTTGCCCTCATCAGGCTCATACTTTCGCACACTTCACATACTCGTTGAACAGATCCTGCGTTATTTTCTGGTTTGGATCACATAGTAATGTGGTACCACACTGGAACATTCAATTAAACCTGGTCTTGATAAATATTTTAAAGGATAACGCATGTTAGGTCTGGGTTAGGTCTAGGATTTGCCCTCATGAGGCTCATTCCTTCGCATATGTCTCATACTTGATGGCTAGATCCTGGGCTTTTTCTGGATTGCATCACGTAGTAACGTAGTACCACACTGAAACAGTCAATGAAACCTGGTTTCCATCAATATTTTAGAGGACAACGCAAGTTAGGCCTAGGTAAGGCCTGAGATTTTCACTGATCAGACTCATACATTCGCATTCTTCTCATACTTGTTGAACGGATCCTGGGTCCTTTCGGGTTTGGATCACGTAGTAATGTGGTACCGCACTGAAACATTCAACTAACCTGGTCTTGATAAATATTTTAGAGGATAACGCATGTTAGGTCTGGGTTATGTCTAGGATTTGCCCTCATCAGGCTCATATTTTCGCATATTTCTCATACTTCATGGCTAGATCCTGGGCTGTTTCCGCATTGTATCACGTAGTAATGTGGTACCACGCTGAAACAGTCAATTAAACATGGTTTCGATCAATATTTTAGAGGACAACGCAAGTTAGGTCTGGGATAGTTCTAGGATTTGCCCTCATCAGGCTCTTACTATCGCATATTTCTTATACTTCATGGCTGGATCCTGGGCTGTTTCTGGATTGGAACACGTAGTCAAGTGGTACCACACTGAAACATTCAATGAAACCTGGTCTGGATAAATATTTTAGAGGATAACGCATCTTAGGTCTGGGTTAGGTCTAAGAATTGCCCTCATCAGGCTCACAGTTTCGCGTTTTTCACATACCTGTTGAGCAGATCCTGGGTTTTTTGTTGTTTGGGTCACGTAGTAGTGTGATACTACACTGAAACATTCAGTTAAACCTGGTCTTGATAAACATTTTAGAGGATAGCGCATGTTAGGTCTGGGTTAGGTCTAGGATTTGCCCTCATCAGGCTCATTCTTTCACATATTTCTCAAACTTGATGGCTAGATCCTGAGCTTTTTCTGGATTGCCTCACGTAGTAATGAAGTACAACACTGAAACAGTCAATTAAACCTGGTTTCCATCAATATTTTAGAGGACAACGCAAGTTAGGTCTGGGATAGGTCTGGGATTTGCCCACATGAGGATCATACAGTCGCGTTTTTCACATACTTGTTCAACAGATCCTGGGTTTTTTCTGGTTTGGATCCCGTAGTAGTGTGGTACCACACTGAAACAGTCCATTAAACCTGGTTTCGCTCAATATTTTAGAGGATAACGCATGTTAGGTCTAGGTCAGGCCTGGTTTTTTCACTCATCAGACTCATACTTTCGCATTCTTCACATACTTGTTGAACTGATCCTGGGTTTTTTCTGGTTTGGATCACGTAGTAATGTGGTTCCACACTGAAACAGTCAATTAATCCTGGTCTTGATAAATATTTTAGAGGATAACGCATGTTAGGTCTAGGTTAGGCCTGGGATTTTCACTCATCAGACTCATACTTTCGCATTCTTCACATACTTGTTGAACGGATCCTGGGTTTTTTCTGGTTTGGATCACGTAGTAATGTGGGTCCACACTGGAACAATCAATTAAACCTGGTCTTGATAAATATTTTAGAGGAAAACGCATGTTAGGTCTGGGATAGGTCTGGGATTTGCCCTCATCAGACTCATACATTCGCACACTTCACATACTCGTTGAACAGATCCTGGGTTATTTTCTGGTTTGGATCACATAGTAATGTGGTACCACACTGAAACAGTCAATTAAACCTGGTTTCGATCAATATGTTAGAGGATAACGCAAGTTAGGTCTAGGTTAGGCCTGGGATTTGCCCTCATCAGGGTCATACTTTCGCAGTTTTAACATACATGTTGACCTGATCGAGGGTTTTTTCTGCTTTGGATCACGTAGTACAGTGGTACCACACTGAAACATTCAATTAAACCTGGTCTTGATAAATATTTTAGAGGATAACGCATGTTAGGTCTAGGTTAGGTCTGGGATTTGCTCTCATCAGACTCATACGTTCGCATTCTTCTCATACTTGCTGAACTGATCCCGGGTTTTTTCTGGTTTGTATCACGTAGTAATGTGGCACCACACTGAAACAGTCGATTAAACCTGGTTTGGATCAATATTTTAGAGGATAACGCATGTTAGGTCTAGGTTAGCCCTGGGATTTTCACTCATCAGACTCATACTTTCGCATTCTTCTCATACTTGCTGAACTGATCCCGGGTTTTTTCTGGTTTGTATCACGTAGTAGTGTGGTACCACACTGAAACAGTCCATTAAACCTGGTTTGGATCAATATTTTAGAGGATAACGCATGTTAGGTCTAGGTTAGCCCTGGGATTTTCACTCATCAGACTCATACTTTCGCATTCTTCTCATACTTGCTGAACTGATCCCGGGTTTTTTCTGGTTTGTATCACGTAGTAATGTGGCACCACACTGAAACAGTCGATTAAACCTGGTTTCGATCAATATCATAGAGGATAACGCAAGTTAAGTCTGGGATTGGTCTGGGATTTGACCTCATCAGACTCATACATTCGCACACTTCACATACTCGTTGAACAGATCCTGGGTTATTTTCTGGTTTGGATCACATAGTAATGTGGTACCACACTGAAACAGTCCATTAAACCTGGTTTGGATCAATATTTTAGAGGATAACGCACGTTAGGTCTAGGTTAGGTCTAAGATTTGCCCTCATCAGGCTCACAGTTTCGCGTTTTTCACATACTTGTTGGACAGATCCTGGGTTTTTTCTGGTTTGGATCACGTAGTAATGTGGTACCATACTGAAACAGTCCATTAAACATGGTTTCGCTCAATATTTTAGAGGATAACGCATGTTAGGTCTAGGTCAGGCCTGGGATTTTCACTCATCACACTCATCCTTTCGCATTCTTCACATACTTGTTGAACGGATCCTGGGTTTTTTCTGGTTTGGATCACGTAGTAATGTGGGTCCACACTGAAACAATCAATTAAACCTGGTCTTGATAAATATATTAGAGGATAACGCATGTTAGGTCTGGGATAGGTCTGGGATTTGCCCTCATCAGACTCATACTTTCGCACACTTCACATACTCGCTGAACAGATCCTGGGTTATTTTCTGGTTTGGATCACATAGTAATGTGGTACCACACTGAAACAGTCGATTAAACCTGGTTTCGCTCAATATTTTAGAGGATAACGCATGTTAGGTCTAGGCCAGGCCTGGGATTTTCACTCATCAGACTCATACTTTCGCATTCTTCACATACTTGTTGAACGGATCCTGGGTTTTTTCTGGTTTGGGTCACGTATTAATGTGGGTCCACACTGAAACAGTCAATTAAACCTGGTTTCGACCAATATTTTAGAGAATAATTCATGTTAGGTCTAGGTTAGGTCTGGGATTTGCTCTCATCAGGCTCATACTTTCGCACACTTCACATACTTGTTGAACGGATCCTGGGTTCTTTCTGGTTTGAATCACGTAGTAGTGTGGTACCACACTGAAACAGTCCATTAAACCTGGTTTCGCTCAATATTTTAGAGGATAACGCAAGTTAGGTCTAGGTCAGGCCTGGGATTTTCACTCATCAGACTCATACTTTCGCATTCTTCACATACTTGTTGAACGGATCCTGGGTTTTTTCTGGTTTGGATCACGTAGTAATGTGGCTCCACACTGAAACAATCAATTAAACCTGGTCTTGATAAATATTTTAGAGGATAACGCATGTTAGGTCTGGGATAGGTCTGGGATTTGCCCTCATCAGGCTCATACTTTCGCACACTTCACATACTCGTTGAACAGATCCTGCGTTATTTTCTGGTTTGGATCACATAGAAATGTGGTACCACACTGAAACATTCAATTAAACCTGGTCTTGATAAATATTTTAAAGGATAACGCATGTTAGGTCTGGGTTAGGTCTAGGATTTGCCCTCATCAGGCTCATTCCTTCGCATATGTCTCATACTTGATGGCTAGATCCTGGGCAGTTTCCGCATTGTATCACGTAGTAATGTGGTACCACGCTGAAACAGTCAATTAAACATGGTTTCGATCAATATTTTAGAGGATAACGCAAGTTAGGTCTGGGATAGTTCTAGGATTTGCCCTCATCAGGCTCTTACTATCGCATATTTCTGTTACTTCATGGCTAGATCCTGGGCTGTTTCTGGATTGCATCACGTAGTAATGAAGTACAACACTGAAACAGTCAATTAAACCTGGTTTCCATCAATATTTTAGAGGACAACGCAAGTTAGGTCTGGGATAGGTCTGGGATTTGCCCACATGAGGATCATACTGTCGCGTTTTTCACATACTTGTTCAACAGATCCTTGGGTTTTTTCTGGTTTGGATCCCGTAGTAGTGTGGTACCACACTGAAACAGTCCATTAAACCTGGTTTCGCTCAATATTTTAGAGGATAACGCATGTTAGGTCTAGGTCAGGCCTGGTTTTTTCACTCATCAGACTCATACTTTCGCATTCTTCACATACTTGTTGAACGGATCCTGGGTTTTTTCTGGTTTGGATCACGTAGTTATGTGGGTCCACACTGAAACATTCAATTAAACCTGGTCTTGATAAATATTTTAGACGATAACGCATGTTAGGTCTGGGATAGGTCTGGGATTTGCCCTCATCAGACTCATACTTTCGCACACTTCACATACTCGTTGAACAGATCCTGGGTTATTTTCTGGTTTGGATCACATAGTAATGTGGTACCACACTGAAACAGTCGATTAAACCAGGTTTCGATCAATATTTTTCAGGATAACGCATGTTAGGTCTAGGTTAGGCCTGGGATTTTCACTCATCAGACTCATACTTTCGCATTCTTCACATACTTGTAGAACGGATCCTGGGTTTTTACTGGTTTGGATCACGTAGTAATATGGTACCACACTGAAACATTCAATTAAACCTGGTTTCGATCAATATTTTAGAGGATAACGCAAGTTAGGTCTGGGATAGGTCCGGGATTTGCCCTCATCAGGCTCATACTTTCGCGTTTTTCACATACTTGTTGAACAGATCCTGGGTTTTTTGTGGTTTGGGTCACGTAGTAGTGTGATACTACACTGAAACATTCAGTTAAACCTGGTCTTGATAAACATTTTAGAGGATAACGCATGTTAGGTCTGGGTTAGGTCTAGGATTTGCCCCCATCAGGCTCATTCTTTCGCATATTTCTCATACTTGATGGCTAGATCCTGAGCTTTTTCTGGATTGCATCACGTAGTAATGAAGTACAACACTGAAACAGTCAATTAAACCTGGTTTCCATCAATATTTTAGAGCACAACGCAAGTTAGGTCTGGGATAGGTCTGGGATTTGCCCACATCAGGCTCATACTGTCGCGTTTTTCACATACTTGTTGAACAGATCCTGGGTTTTTTCTGGTTTGGATCCCGTGGTAGTGTGGTACCACACTGTAACAGTCCATTAAACCTGGTTTCGCTCAATATTTTAGAGGATAACGCATGTTTGGTCTAGGTCAGGCCTGGTTTTTTCACTCATCAGACTCATACTTTCGCATTCTTCACATACTTGTTGAACTGATCCTGGGTTTTTTCTGCTTTGGATCATGTAGTAATGTGGTTCCACACTGAAACAGTCAATTAATCCTGGTCTTGATAAATATTTTAGAGGATAACGCATGTTAGGTCTAGGTTAGGCCTGGGATTTTCACTCATCAGACTCATACTTTCGCATATTTCTCATACTTGATGGCTAGATCCTGGGCTGTTTCTGGATTGTATGACGTAGTAATGTGGTACCACACTGAAACAGTCAATTAAACCTGGTTTCGATCAATATGTTAGAGGATAACGCAAGTTAGGTCTAGGTTAGGCCTGGGATTTGCCCTCATCAGGGTCATACTTTCGCAGTTTTAACATACATGTTGACCTGATCGAGGGTTTTTTCTGCTTTGGATCACGTAGTACAGTGGTACCACACTGAAACATTCAATCAAACCTGGTCTTGATAAATATTTTAGAGGATAACGCATGTTAGGTCTAGGTTAGGTCTGGGATTTGCTCTCATCAGGCTCATACTTTCGCATATTTCTCATACTTGATGGCTAGATCCTGGGCTTTTTCTGGATTGCATCACGTAGTAATGAAGTACAACACTGAAACAGTCAATTAAACCTGGTTTCCATCAATATCTTGGAGAACAACGTAAGTTAGGTCTGGCATAGGTCTGGGATTCGCCCTCATCAGGCTCATACTTTTGCGTTTTTCACATTCTTGTTGAACAGATCCTGGGTTTTTTCAGGTTTGTATCACGTAGTAGTGTGGTACCACCCTGAAACAGTCCATTAAACCTGGTTTGGATCAATATTTTAGAGGATAACGCATGTTAGGTCTAGGTTAGCCCTGGGATTTTCACTCATCAGACTCATACTTTCGCATTCTTCTCATACTTGTTGAACGGATCCTGGGTTTTTTCTGGTTTGGATCATGTAGTAATGTGGGTCCACACTGAAACAATCAATTAAACCTGGTCTTGATAAATATTTTAGAGGAAAACGCATGTTAGGTCTGGGATAGGTCTGGGATTTGCCCTCATCAGACTCATACTTTCGCACACTTCACATACTCGTTGAACAGATCCTGGGTTATTTTCTGGTTTGGATCACATAGTAATGTGGTACCACACTGAAACAGTCCATTAAACCTGGTTTGGATCAATATTTTAGAGGATAACGCATGTTAGGTCTAGGTTAGGTCTAAGATTTGCCCTCATCAGGCTCACAGTTTCGCGTTTTTCACATACTTGTTGAACAGATCCTGGGTTTTTTCTGGTTTGGATCACGTAGTAATGTGGTACCATACTGAAACAGTCCATTAAACATGGTTTCGCTCAATATTTTAGAGGATAACGCATGTTAGGTCTAGGTCAGGCCTGGGATTTTCACTCATCACACTCATACTTTCGCATTCTTCACATACTTGTTGAACGGATCCTGGGTTTTTTCTGGTTTGGATCACGTAGTAATGTGGGTCCACACTGAAACAATCAATTAAACCTGGTCTTGATAAATATATTAGAGGATAACGCATGTTAGGTCTGGGATAGGTCTGGGATTTGCCCTCATCAGACTCATACTTTCGCACACTTCACATACTCGCTGAACAGATCCTGGGTTATTTTCTGGTTTGGATCACATAGTAATGTGGTACCACACTGAAACAGTCGATTAAACCTGGTTTCGCTCAATATTTTAGAGGATAACGCATGTTAGGTCTAGGCCAGGCCTGGGATTTTCACTCATCAGACTCATACTTTCGCATTCTTCACATACTTGTTGAACGGATCCTGGGTTTTTTCTGGTTTGGATCACGTAGTAATGTGGTACCACACTGAAACATTCAATTAAACCTGGTCTTGATAAATATTTTAGAGGATAACGCATGTTAGGTCTGGGTTAGGTCTAGGATTTGCCCTCATCAGGCTCATACTTTTTCATATTTCTCATACTTCATGGCTAGATACTGGGCTATTTCTGGATTGGATCACGTAGTAAAGTGGTACCACACTGAAACATTCAATGAAACCTGGTCTGGAGAAATATTTTAGAGGATAACGCATGTTAGGTCTGGGTTAGGTCTAGGATTTGCCCTCGTCAGGCTCATACTTTCGCATATTTCTCATACTTCATGGCTAGATCCTGGGCTATTACTGGATTGGATCACGTAGTAATGTGGTACCACACTGAAACTGTCAATTAAACCTGGTTTCGATCAATATTTTAGAGGACAACGCAAGTTAGGTCTGGGATAGGTCTGGGATTTGCCCTCATCAGGCTCATACTGTCGCGTTTTTCACATACTTGTTGAACAGATCCTGGGATTTTTCTGGTTTGGATCCCGTAGTAGTGTGGTACCACACTGAAACAGTCCATTAAACCTGGTTTCGCTCAATATTTTAGAGGATGACGCACGTTAGGTCTAGGTAAGGCCTGGGATTTTCACTCATCAGACTCATACTTTCGCATTCTTCACATACTTGTTGAACTGATCCTGGGTTTTTTCTGGTTTGGATCACGTAGTAATGTGGTTCCACACTGAAACAGTCAATTAATCCTGGTCTTGATAAATATTTTAGAGGATAACGCATGTTAGGTCTAGGTTAGGCCTGGGATTTTCACTCATCAGACTCATACTTTCGCATTCTTCACATACTTGTTGAACGGATCCTGGGTTTTTTCTGGTTTGGATCACGTAGTAATGTGGGTCCACACTGGAACAATCAATTAAACCTGGTCTTGATAAATATTTTAGAGGAAAACGCATGTTAGGTCTGGGATAGGTCTGGGATTTGCCCTCATCAGACTCATACATTCGCACACTTCACATACTCGTTGAACAGATCCTGGGTTATTTTCTGGTTTGGATCACATAGTAATGTGGTACCACACTGAAACAGTCAATTAAACCTGGTTTCGATCAATATGTTAGAGGATAACGCAAGTTAGGTCTAGGTTAGGCCTGGGATTTGCCCTCATCAGGGTCATACTTTCGCAGTTTTAACATACATGTTGACCTGATCGAGGGTTTTTTCTGCTTTGGATCACGTAGTACAGTGGTACCACACTGAAACATTCAATTAAACCTGGTCTTGATAAATATTTTAGAGGATAACGCATGTTAGGTCTAGGTTAGGTCTGGGATTTGCTCTCATCAGACTCATACGTTCGCATTCTTCTCATACTTGCTGAACTGATCCCGGGTTTTTTCTGGTTTGTATCACGTAGTAATGTGGCACCACACTGAAACAGTCGATTAAACCTGGTTTGGATCAATATTTTAGAGGATAACGCATGTTAGGTCTAGGTTAGCCCTGGGATTTTCACTCATCAGACTCATACTTTCGCATTCTTCTCATACTTGCTGAACTGATCCCGGGTTTTTTCTGGTTTGTATCACGTAGTAGTGTGGTACCACACTGAAACAGTCCATTAAACCTGGTTTGGATCAATATTTTAGAGGATAACGCATGTTAGGTCTAGGTTAGCCCTGGGATTTTCACTCATCAGACTCATACTTTCGCATTCTTCTCATACTTGCTGAACTGATCCCGGGTTTTTTCTGGTTTGTATCACGTAGTAATGTGGCACCACACTGAAACAGTCGATTAAACCTGGTTTCGATCAATATCATAGAGGATAACGCAAGTTAAGTCTGGGATTGGTCTGGGATTTGACCTCATCAGACTCATACATTCGCACACTTCACATACTCGTTGAACAGATCCTGGGTTATTTTCTGGTTTGGATCACATAGTAATGTGGTACCACACTGAAACAGTCCATTAAACCTGGTTTGGATCAATATTTTAGAGGATAACGCACGTTAGGTCTAGGTTAGGTCTAAGATTTGCCCTCATCAGGCTCACAGTTTCGCGTTTTTCACATACTTGTTGGACAGATCCTGGGTTTTTTCTGGTTTGGATCACGTAGTAATGTGGTACCATACTGAAACAGTCCATTAAACATGGTTTCGCTCAATATTTTAGAGGATAACGCATGTTAGGTCTAGGTCAGGCCTGGGATTTTCACTCATCACACTCATCCTTTCGCATTCTTCACATACTTGTTGAACGGATCCTGGGTTTTTTCTGGTTTGGATCACGTAGTAATGTGGGTCCACACTGAAACAATCAATTAAACCTGGTCTTGATAAATATATTAGAGGATAACGCATGTTAGGTCTGGGATAGGTCTGGGATTTGCCCTCATCAGACTCATACTTTCGCACACTTCACATACTCGCTGAACAGATCCTGGGTTATTTTCTGGTTTGGATCACATAGTAATGTGGTACCACACTGAAACAGTCGATTAAACCTGGTTTCGCTCAATATTTTAGAGGATAACGCATGTTAGGTCTAGGCCAGGCCTGGGATTTTCACTCATCAGACTCATACTTTCGCATTCTTCACATACTTGTTGAACGGATCCTGGGTTTTTTCTGGTTTGGGTCACGTATTAATGTGGGTCCACACTGAAACAGTCAATTAAACCTGGTTTCGACCAATATTTTAGAGAATAATTCATGTTAGGTCTAGGTTAGGTCTGGGATTTGCTCTCATCAGGCTCATACTTTCGCACACTTCACATACTTGTTGAACGGATCCTGGGTTCTTTCTGGTTTGAATCACGTAGTAGTGTGGTACCACACTGAAACAGTCCATTAAACCTGGTTTCGCTCAATATTTTAGAGGATAACGCAAGTTAGGTCTAGGTCAGGCCTGGGATTTTCACTCATCAGACTCATACTTTCGCATTCTTCACATACTTGTTGAACGGATCCTGGGTTTTTTCTGGTTTGGATCACGTAGTAATGTGGCTCCACACTGAAACAATCAATTAAACCTGGTCTTGATAAATATTTTAGAGGATAACGCATGTTAGGTCTGGGATAGGTCTGGGATTTGCCCTCATCAGGCTCATACTTTCGCACACTTCACATACTCGTTGAACAGATCCTGCGTTATTTTCTGGTTTGGATCACATAGAAATGTGGTACCACACTGAAACATTCAATTAAACCTGGTCTTGATAAATATTTTAAAGGATAACGCATGTTAGGTCTGGGTTAGGTCTAGGATTTGCCCTCATCAGGCTCATTCCTTCGCATATGTCTCATACTTGATGGCTAGATCCTGGGCAGTTTCCGCATTGTATCACGTAGTAATGTGGTACCACGCTGAAACAGTCAATTAAACATGGTTTCGATCAATATTTTAGAGGATAACGCAAGTTAGGTCTGGGATAGTTCTAGGATTTGCCCTCATCAGGCTCTTACTATCGCATATTTCTGTTACTTCATGGCTAGATCCTGGGCTGTTTCTGGATTGCATCACGTAGTAATGAAGTACAACACTGAAACAGTCAATTAAACCTGGTTTCCATCAATATTTTAGAGGACAACGCAAGTTAGGTCTGGGATAGGTCTGGGATTTGCCCACATGAGGATCATACTGTCGCGTTTTTCACATACTTGTTCAACAGATCCTTGGGTTTTTTCTGGTTTGGATCCCGTAGTAGTGTGGTACCACACTGAAACAGTCCATTAAACCTGGTTTCGCTCAATATTTTAGAGGATAACGCATGTTAGGTCTAGGTCAGGCCTGGTTTTTTCACTCATCAGACTCATACTTTCGCATTCTTCACATACTTGTTGAACGGATCCTGGGTTTTTTCTGGTTTGGATCACGTAGTTATGTGGGTCCACACTGAAACATTCAATTAAACCTGGTCTTGATAAATATTTTAGACGATAACGCATGTTAGGTCTGGGATAGGTCTGGGATTTGCCCTCATCAGACTCATACTTTCGCACACTTCACATACTCGTTGAACAGATCCTGGGTTATTTTCTGGTTTGGATCACATAGTAATGTGGTACCACACTGAAACAGTCGATTAAACCAGGTTTCGATCAATATTTTTCAGGATAACGCATGTTAGGTCTAGGTTAGGCCTGGGATTTTCACTCATCAGACTCATACTTTCGCATTCTTCACATACTTGTAGAACGGATCCTGGGTTTTTACTGGTTTGGATCACGTAGTAATATGGTACCACACTGAAACATTCAATTAAACCTGGTTTCGATCAATATTTTAGAGGATAACGCAAGTTAGGTCTGGGATAGGTCCGGGATTTGCCCTCATCAGGCTCATACTTTCGCGTTTTTCACATACTTGTTGAACAGATCCTGGGTTTTTTGTGGTTTGGGTCACGTAGTAGTGTGATACTACACTGAAACATTCAGTTAAACCTGGTCTTGATAAACATTTTAGAGGATAACGCATGTTAGGTCTGGGTTAGGTCTAGGATTTGCCCCCATCAGGCTCATTCTTTCGCATATTTCTCATACTTGATGGCTAGATCCTGAGCTTTTTCTGGATTGCATCACGTAGTAATGAAGTACAACACTGAAACAGTCAATTAAACCTGGTTTCCATCAATATTTTAGAGCACAACGCAAGTTAGGTCTGGGATAGGTCTGGGATTTGCCCACATCAGGCTCATACTGTCGCGTTTTTCACATACTTGTTGAACAGATCCTGGGTTTTTTCTGGTTTGGATCCCGTGGTAGTGTGGTACCACACTGTAACAGTCCATTAAACCTGGTTTCGCTCAATATTTTAGAGGATAACGCATGTTTGGTCTAGGTCAGGCCTGGTTTTTTCACTCATCAGACTCATACTTTCGCATTCTTCACATACTTGTTGAACTGATCCTGGGTTTTTTCTGCTTTGGATCATGTAGTAATGTGGTTCCACACTGAAACAGTCAATTAATCCTGGTCTTGATAAATATTTTAGAGGATAACGCATGTTAGGTCTAGGTTAGGCCTGGGATTTTCACTCATCAGACTCATACTTTCGCATATTTCTCATACTTGATGGCTAGATCCTGGGCTGTTTCTGGATTGTATGACGTAGTAATGTGGTACCACACTGAAACAGTCAATTAAACCTGGTTTCGATCAATATGTTAGAGGATAACGCAAGTTAGGTCTAGGTTAGGCCTGGGATTTGCCCTCATCAGGGTCATACTTTCGCAGTTTTAACATACATGTTGACCTGATCGAGGGTTTTTTCTGCTTTGGATCACGTAGTACAGTGGTACCACACTGAAACATTCAATCAAACCTGGTCTTGATAAATATTTTAGAGGATAACGCATGTTAGGTCTAGGTTAGGTCTGGGATTTGCTCTCATCAGGCTCATACTTTCGCATATTTCTCATACTTGATGGCTAGATCCTGGGCTTTTTCTGGATTGCATCACGTAGTAATGAAGTACAACACTGAAACAGTCAATTAAACCTGGTTTCCATCAATATCTTGGAGAACAACGTAAGTTAGGTCTGGCATAGGTCTGGGATTCGCCCTCATCAGGCTCATACTTTTGCGTTTTTCACATTCTTGTTGAACAGATCCTGGGTTTTTTCAGGTTTGTATCACGTAGTAGTGTGGTACCACCCTGAAACAGTCCATTAAACCTGGTTTGGATCAATATTTTAGAGGATAACGCATGTTAGGTCTAGGTTAGCCCTGGGATTTTCACTCATCAGACTCATACTTTCGCATTCTTCTCATACTTGTTGAACGGATCCTGGGTTTTTTCTGGTTTGGATCATGTAGTAATGTGGGTCCACACTGAAACAATCAATTAAACCTGGTCTTGATAAATATTTTAGAGGAAAACGCATGTTAGGTCTGGGATAGGTCTGGGATTTGCCCTCATCAGACTCATACTTTCGCACACTTCACATACTCGTTGAACAGATCCTGGGTTATTTTCTGGTTTGGATCACATAGTAATGTGGTACCACACTGAAACAGTCCATTAAACCTGGTTTGGATCAATATTTTAGAGGATAACGCATGTTAGGTCTAGGTTAGGTCTAAGATTTGCCCTCATCAGGCTCACAGTTTCGCGTTTTTCACATACTTGTTGAACAGATCCTGGGTTTTTTCTGGTTTGGATCACGTAGTAATGTGGTACCATACTGAAACAGTCCATTAAACATGGTTTCGCTCAATATTTTAGAGGATAACGCATGTTAGGTCTAGGTCAGGCCTGGGATTTTCACTCATCACACTCATACTTTCGCATTCTTCACATACTTGTTGAACGGATCCTGGGTTTTTTCTGGTTTGGATCACGTAGTAATGTGGGTCCACACTGAAACAATCAATTAAACCTGGTCTTGATAAATATATTAGAGGATAACGCATGTTAGGTCTGGGATAGGTCTGGGATTTGCCCTCATCAGACTCATACTTTCGCACACTTCACATACTCGCTGAACAGATCCTGGGTTATTTTCTGGTTTGGATCACATAGTAATGTGGTACCACACTGAAACAGTCGATTAAACCTGGTTTCGCTCAATATTTTAGAGGATAACGCATGTTAGGTCTAGGCCAGGCCTGGGATTTTCACTCATCAGACTCATACTTTCGCATTCTTCACATACTTGTTGAACGGATCCTGGGTTTTTTCTGGTTTGGATCACGTAGTAATGTGGTACCACACTGAAACATTCAATTAAACCTGGTCTTGATAAATATTTTAGAGGATAACGCATGTTAGGTCTGGGTTAGGTCTAGGATTTGCCCTCATCAGGCTCATACTTTTTCATATTTCTCATACTTCATGGCTAGATACTGGGCTATTTCTGGATTGGATCACGTAGTAAAGTGGTACCACACTGAAACATTCAATGAAACCTGGTCTGGAGAAATATTTTAGAGGATAACGCATGTTAGGTCTGGGTTAGGTCTAGGATTTGCCCTCGTCAGGCTCATACTTTCGCATATTTCTCATACTTCATGGCTAGATCCTGGGCTATTACTGGATTGGATCACGTAGTAATGTGGTACCACACTGAAACTGTCAATTAAACCTGGTTTCGATCAATATTTTAGAGGACAACGCAAGTTAGGTCTGGGATAGGTCTGGGATTTGCCCTCATCAGGCTCATACTGTCGCGTTTTTCACATACTTGTTGAACAGATCCTGGGATTTTTCTGGTTTGGATCCCGTAGTAGTGTGGTACCACACTGAAACAGTCCATTAAACCTGGTTTCGCTCAATATTTTAGAGGATGACGCACGTTAGGTCTAGGTAAGGCCTGGGATTTTCACTCATCACACTCATACTTTCGCACACTTCACATACTCGTGGAACAGATTCTGGGTTATTTTCTGGTTTGGATCACATAGTAATGTGGTACCACACTGAAACAGTCGATTAAACCTGGTTTCGCTCAATATTTTAGAGGATAACGCATGTTAGGTCTAGGCCAGGCCTGGGATTTTCACTCATCAGACTCATACTTTCGCATTCTTCACATACTTGTTGAACGGATCCTGGGTTTTTCCTGGTTTGGATCACGTAGTAATGTGGTACCACACTGAAACATTCAATGAAACCTGGTCTGGAGAAATATTTTAGAGGATCACGCATGTTAGGTCTGGGTTAGGTCTAGGATTTGCCCTCGTCAGGCTCATACTTTCGCATATTTCTCATACTTCATGGCTAGATCCTGGGCTATTTCTGGATTGGATCACGTAGTAATGTGGTACCACACTGAATCTGTCAATTGAACCTGGTTTCGATCAATATTTTAGAGGACAACGCAAGTTAGGTCTGGGATAGGTCTGGGATTTGCCATCATCAGGCTCATACTGTCGCGTCCTTCACATACTTGTTGAACAGATCCTGGGATTTTTCTGGTTTGGATCCCGTAGTTGTGTGGTACCACACTGAAACAGTCCATTAAACATGGTTTCGCTCAATATTTTAGAGGATAACGCATGTTAGGTCTAGGTCAGGCCTGGGATTTTCACTCATCACACTCATACTTTCGCATTCTTCACATACTTGTTGAACGGATCCTGGGTTTTTTCTGGTTTGGATCACGTAGTAATGTGGGTCCACACTGAAACAATCAATTAAACCTGGTCTTGATAAATATATTAGAGGATAACGCATGTTAGGTCTGGGATAGGTCTGGGATTTGCCCTCATCAGACTCATACTTTCGCACACTTCACATACTCGTTGAACAGATCCTGGGTTATTTTCTGGTTTGGATCACATAGTAATGTGGTACCGCACTGAAACAGTCCATTAAACCTGGTTTGGATCAATATCTTAGAGGATAACGCATGTTAGGTCTAGGTTAGGTCTGGGATTTTCACTCATCAGACCCATACTTTCGCATTCTTCACATACTTGTTGAACGGATCCTGGGTTTTTTCTGGTTTGGATCACGTAGTAATGTGGGACCACACTGAAACAATCAATTAAACCTGGTCTTGATAAATATTTTAGAGGATAACGCATGTTAGGTCTGGGTTAGGTCTAGGATTTGCCCTCATCAGGCTCATACTTTCTCATATTTCTCATACTTCATGGCTAGATCCTGGGCTATTTCTGGATTGGATCACGTAGTAAAGTGGTACCACACTGAAACATTCAATGAAACCTGGTCTGGAGAAATATTTTAGAGGATAACGCATGTTAGGTCTGGGTTAGGTCTAGGATTTGCCCTCGTCAGGCTCATACTTTCGCGTTTTTCACATACTTGTTGAACAGATCCTGGGTTTTTTCTGGTTTGGATTACGTAGTAGTGTGGTTCCACACTGAAACAGTCCATTAAACCTGGTTTGGATCAATATCTTAGAGGATAACGCATGTTAGGTCTAGCTTAGGTCTGGGATTTTCACTCATCAGACCCATACTTTCGCATTCTTCACATACTTGTTGAACGGATCCTGGGTTTTTTCTGGTTTGGATCACGTAGTAATGTGGGACCACACTGAAACAATCAATTAAACCTGGTCTTGATAAATATTTTAGAGGATAACGCATGTTAGGTCTGGGATAGGTCTAGAATTTGCCCTCATCAGGCTCTTACTATCGCATATTTCTCATACTTCATGGCTAGATCCTGGGCTGTTTCTGCATTGCATCACGTAGTAATGTGGTACCACACTGAAACATTCAATTAAACCTGGTCTTGATAAATATTTTAGAGGATAACGCACGTTAGGTCTGGGATAGGTCTGGGATTTGCCCTCATCAGGCTCATACTTTCGCAGTTTTAACATGCATGCTGACCTGATCGTGGGTTTTTTCTGCTTTGGATCACGTAGTAAAGTGGTACCACACTAAAACTGTCAATTAAACCAGGTTTCGATCAATATTTTAGAGGATATCGCAAGTTAGGTCTGGGATAGGTCTGGGATTTGCCCTCATCAGACTCATACTTTCGCACACTTCACATACTCGTTGATCAGATCCTGGGTTTTTTTCTGGTTTGGTTCACGTAGTAATGTGGTACCACACTGAAACATTCAATTAAACCTGGTCTTGATAAATATTTTAGAGGATAACGTATGTTAGGTCTGGGTTACGTTTAGGATTTGCCCTCATCAGGCTAATACTTTCGCGTTTTTCACATACTTGTTGAACAGATCCTGGGTTATTTTTTGGTTTGGATCACATAGGAATGTGGTACCACACTGAAACAGTCGATTGAACCAGGTTTCGATCAATATTTTTGAGGATAACGCATGTTAGGTCTAGGTTAGGCCTGGGATTTTCACTCATCAGACTCATACTTTCGCATATTTCTCATACTTCATGGCTAGATCCTGGGCTGTTTCTGCATTGTATCACGTAGTAATGTGGTACCACGCTGAAACGGTCAATTAAACCTGGTTTCGATCAATATTTTAGAGGATAACGCAAGTTAGGTCTGGGATAGGTCTAGAATTTGCCCTCATCAGGCTCTTACTATCGCATATTTCTCATACTTCATGGCTAGATCCTGGGCTGTTTCTGCATTGTATCACGTAGTAATGTGGTACCACGCTGAAACGGTCAATTAAACCTGGTTTCGATCAATATTTTAGAGGATAACGCATGTTAGGTCTGGGTTAGGTATAGGATTTGCCCTCATCAGGCTCATACTTTCGCATATTTCTCATACTTCATGGCTAGATCCTGGGCTATTTTTGGATTGCATCACGTAGTAATGTGGTACCACGCTGAAACATTCAATTAAACCTGGTCTTGATAAATATTTTAGAGGATAACGTATGTTAGGTCTGGGTTACGTTTAGGATTTGCCCTCATCAGGTTCATACTTTCGCGTTTATCACATACTTGTTGAACAGATCCTGGGTTTTTTCTGGTTTGGATCACGAAGTAGTGTGGTACCACACTTAAACCGTCCATTAAACCTGGTTTCGCTCAATATTCTAGAGGATAACACATGTTAGGTCTAGGTTAGGTCTGGGATTTGCTCTCATCAGGCTCATTCTTTCGCATATGTCTCATACTTGATGGCTAGATCCTGGGCTTTTTCTGGATTGCATCACGTAGTAACGTAGTACCACACTGAAACAGTCAATGAAACCTGGTTTCCATCAATATTTTAGAGGACAACGCAAGTTAGGTCTAGGTAAGGCCTGAGATTTTCACTGATCAGACTCATACATTCGCATTCTTCACATACTTGTTGAACGGATCTTGGGTTTTTTCTGGTTTGGATCACGTAGTAATGTGGTACCACACTGAAACATTCAACTAACCTGGTCTTGAAAAATATTTTAGAGGATAACGCATGTTAGGTCTGGGTTACGTCTAGGATTTGCCCTCATCAGGCTCATATTTTCGCATATTTCTCATACTACATGGCTAGATCCTGGGCTGTTTCTGCATTGTACAACGTAGTAATGTGGTACCACGCTGAAACAGTCAATTAAACATGGTTTCGATCAATATTTTAGAGGATAACGCAAGTTAGGTCTGGGATAGGTCTAGGCTTTGCCCTCATCAGGCTCTTACTATCGCATATTTCTCACACTTCATGGCTAGATCCTGGGCTTTTTCTGGATTGCATCACGTAGTAATGAAGTACAACACTGAAACAGTCAATTAAACCTGGTTTCCATCAATATTTAAGAGGAAAACGCAAGTTAGGTCTAGGTAAGGCCTGAGATTTTCACTGATCAGACTCATACATTCGCATTCTTCACATACTCGTTGTACAGATCCTGGGTTATTTTCTGGTTTGGATCACATAGTAATGTGATACCACACTGAAACATTCAATTAAACCTGGTTTCGATCAATATTTTAGAGGATAACGCAAGTTAGGTCTGGGATAGGTCTGGGATTTGCCCTCATCAGACTCATACTTTCGCACACTTCACATACTCGTTGTACAGATCCGGGGTTATTTTCTGGTTTGGATCACATAGTAATGTGGTACCACACTGAAACAGTCGATTAAACCAGGTTTCGATCAATATTTTTCAGGATAACGCATGTTAGGTCTAGGTTAGGCCTGGGATTTTCACTCATCAGACTCACACTTTCGCATTCTTCACATACTTGTAGAACGGATCCTGGGTTTTTACTGGTTTGGATCCCATAGTAGTGTGGTACCACACTGAAGCAGTCCATTAAACCTGGTTTGGATCAATATTTTAGAGGATAACGCATGTTAGGTCTAGGTTAGCCCTGGGATTTTCACTCATCAGGCTCATACTTTCGCATATTTCTCATACTTCATGGCTAGATCTTGGGCTATTTCTGGATTGGATCACGTAGTAAAGTGGTACCACACTGAAACATTCAATGAAACCTGGTCTGGATAAATATTTTAGAGGATAACGCATCTTAGGTCTGGGTTAGGTCTAAGATTTGCCCTCATCAGGCTCACAGTTTCGCGTTTTTCACATACTTGTTGAACGGATCCTGGGTTTTTTCTGGTTTGGATCACGTAGTAATTTGGGACCACACTGAAACAGCCAATTAAACCTGGTTTCGACCAATATTTTTGAGAATAATTCATGCTAGGTCTAGGTTAGGTCTGGGATTTGCTCTCATCAGGCTCATTCTTTCGCATATTTCTCATACTTGATGGCTAGATCCTGGGCTTTTTCTGGATTGCATCGTGTAGTAATGAAGTACAACACTGAAACACTCAATTAAACCTGGTTTCCATCAATATTTTAGAGGACAACGCAAGGTAGGTCTGGGATAGGTCTGGGATTTGCCCTCATCAGGCTCGTACTTTCGGGTTTTTCACATACTTGTTGAACAGATCCTGGGTTTTTTCTGGTTTGGATCCCGTAGTAGTGTGGTACCACACTGAAACAGTCGATTAAACCAGGTTTCGATCAATATTTTTGAGGATAACGCATGTTAGGTCTAGTTTAGGCCTGGGATTTTCACTCATCAGACTCATACTTTCGCATTCTTCACATACTTGTTGAACGGATCCTGGGTTTTTTCTGGTTTGGATCACGTAGTAATGTGGGTCCACACTGAAACAATCAATTAAACCTAGTCTTGATAAATATTTTAGAGGATAACGCATGTTAGGCCTGGGATAGGTCTGGGATTTGCCCTCATCAGACTCATACTTTCGCACACTTCACATACTCGTTGAACAGATCCTGGGTTATTTTCTGGTTTGGATCACATAGTAATGTGGTACCACACTGAAACAGTCCATTAAACCTGGTTTGGATCAATATTTTAGAGGATAACGCATGTTAGGTCTAGGTTAGGTCTGGGATTTGCTCTCATCAGGCACATTCTTTCGCATATTTCTCATACTTGATGGCTAGATCCTGGGCTGTTTCTGGATTGTATGACGTAGTAATGTGGTACCAACTGAAACAGTCAATTAAACCTGGTTTCGATCAATATGTTAGAGGATAACGCAAGTTAGGTCTAGGTTAGGCCTGGGATTTGCCCTCACCAGGGTCATACTTTCGCAGTTTTAACATACATGTTGACCTGATCGAGGGTTTTTTCTGCTTTGGATCACGTAGTAAAGTGGTACCACACTGAAACGTTCAATTAAACCTGGTCTTGATAAATATTTTAGAGGATAACGCATGTTAGCTCTGGGATAGGTCTGGGATTTGCTCTCATCAGGCTCATTCTTTCGCATATTTCTCATACTTGATGGCTAGATCCTGGGCTTTTTCAGGATTGCATCACGTAGTAATGAAGTACAACACTGAAACAGTCAATTAAACCTGGTTTCCATCAATATCTTAGAGAACAACGTAAGTTAGGTCTGGCATAGGTCTGGGATTCGCCCTCGTCAGGCTCATACTTTCGCGTTTTTCACATTCTTGTTGAACAGATCCAGGGTTTTTTCTGGTTTGTATCACGTAGTAGTGTGGTACCACACTGAAACAGTCCATTAAACCTGGTTTGGATCAATATTTTAGAGGATAACGCATGTTAGGTCTAGGATAGCCCTGGGATTTACACTCATCGGACTCATACTTTCGCATTCTTCTCATACTTGTTGAACTGATCCTAGGTTTTTTCTGGTTTGGATCACGTAGTAATGTGGCACCACACTGAAACAGTCGATTAAACCTGGTTTCGATCAATATCTTAGAGGATAACGCAAGTTAAGTCTAGGATTGGTCTGGGATTTGACCTCATCAGACTCATACTTTCGCACACTTCACATACTCGTTGAACAGATCCTGGGTTATTTTCTGGTTTGGATCACATAGTAATGTGGTACCACACTGAAACAGTCCATTAAACCTGGTTTGGATCAATATTTTAGAGGATAACGCATGTTAGGTCTAGGTTAGGTCTGGGATTTTCGCTCATGAGACTCATACTTTCGCATTCTTCACATACTTGTTGAACGGATCCTGGGTTCTTTCTGGTTTGGATCACGTAGTTATGTGGGTCCACACTGAAACAATCAATTAAACCTGGTCTTGATAAATATTTTAGAGGATAACGCATGTTAGGTCTGGGATAGGTCTAGGATTTGCCCTCATCAGACTCATACTTTCGCACACTTCACATACTCGTTGAACAGATCCTGGGTTATTTTCTGGTTTGGATCACATAGTAATGTGGTACCACACTGAAACAGTCGATTAAACCAGGTTTCGATCAATATTTTTCAGGATAACGCATGTTAGGTCTAGGTTAGGCCTGGGATTTTCACTCATCAGACTCATACTTTCGCATTCTTCACATACTTGTAGAACGGATCCTGGGTTTTTACCGGTTTGGATCACGTAGTAATATGGTACCACACTGAAACATTCAATTAAATCAGGTTTCGATCAATATTTTAGAGGATAACACAAGTTAGGTCTGGGATAGGTCCGGGATTTGCCCTCATCAGGCTCATACTTTCGCGTTTTTCACATACTTGTTGAACAGATCCTGGGTTTTTTGTGGTTTGGGTCACGTAGTGGTGTGATACTACACTCAAACATTCTGTTAAACCTGGTCTTGATAAACATTTTAGAGGATAACGCATGTTAGGTCTGGGTTAGGTCTAGGATTTGCCCTCATCAGGCTCATTCTTTCGCATATTTCTCATACTTGATGGCTAGATCCTGAGCTTTTTCTGGATTGCATCACGTAGTAATGATGTACAACACTGAAACAGTCAACTAAACCTGGTTTCCATCAATATTTTAGAGGACAACGCAAGTTAGGTCTGGGATATGTCTGGGATTTGCCCACATCAGGCTCATACTGTCGCGTTTTTCACATACTTGTTGAACAGATCCTGGGTTTTTTCTGGTTTGGATCCCGTAGTAGTGTGGTACCACACTGTAACAGTCCACTAACCCTAGTTTCGCTCAATATTTTAGAGGATAACGCATGTTAGGTCTAGGACAGGCCTGGTTTTTTCACTCATCAGACTCATACTTTCGCATTCTTCACATACTTGTTGAACTGATCCTGGGTTTTTTCTGGTTTGGATCACGTAGTAATGTGGTTCCACACTGAAACAGTCAATTAAACCTGGTCTTGATAAATATTTTAGAGGATAACGCATGTTAGGTCTAGGTTAGGCCTGGGATTTTCACTCATCAGACTCATACTTTCGCATTCTTCACATACTTGTTGTACGGATCCTGGGTTTTTTCTGGTTTGGATCACGTAGTAATGTGGGTCCACACTGAAACAATCAATTAAACCTGGTTTCGATCAATATGTTAGAGGATAACGCAAGTTAGGTCTAGGTTAGGCCTGGGATTTGCCCTCATCAGGGTCATACTTTCGCAGTTTTAACATACATGTTGACCTGATCGGGGGTTTTTTCTGCTTTGGATCACGTAGTAAAGTGGTACCACACTGAAACATTCAATTAAACCTGGTCTTGATAAATATTTTAGAGGATAACGCATGTTAGGTCTAGGTTAGGTCTGGGATTTGCTCTAATCAGGCTCATTCTTTCGCATATTTCTCATACTTGATGGCTAGATCCTGGGCTTTTTCTGGATTGCATCACGTCGTAATGAAGTACAACACTGAAACAGTCAATTAAACCTGGTTTCCATCAATATCTTAGAGGACAACGCAAGTTAGGTCTGGCATAGGTCTGGGATTCGCCCTCATCAGGCTCATACTTTCGCGTTTTTCACATACTTGTTGAACAGATCCTGGGTTTTTTCTGGTTTGTATCACGTAGTAGTGTGGTACCACACTGAAACAGTCCATTAAACCTGGTTTGGATCAATATTTTAGAGGATAACGCATGTTAGGTCTAGGTTAGCCCTGGGATTTTCACTCATCAGTCTCATACTTTCGCATTCTTCTCATACTTGCTGAACTGATCCTGGGTTCTTTCTGGTTTCGATCACATAGTAATGTGGTACCACGCTGAAACAGTCGATTAAACCTGGTTTCGATCAATATTTTAGAGGATAACGCAAGTTAAGTCTGGGATAGGTATGGGATTTGCCCTCATCAGACTCATACTTTCGCGTTTTTCACATACTTGTTGAACAGATCCTGGGTTTTTTCTGGTTTGGGTCACGGAGTAATGTGGTACCACACTGAAACAGTCCATTAAACCTGGTTTCGCTCAATATTTTAGAGGATAACGCATGTTAGGTCTAGGTTAGGTCTGGGATTTGCTCTCATTAAGCTCATTCTTTCGCGTATTTCTTATACTTGATGGCTAGATCATGGACTTTTTCTGGATTGCGTCACGTAGTAATGTAGTACCACACTGAAACAGTCAATGAAACCTGATTTCCATCAATATTTTAGAGGACAACGCAAGTTAGGTCTAGGTAAGGCCTGAGATTTTCACTGATCAGACTTATACTTTCGCCTTCTTCACATACTTGTTGAACGGATCCTGGGTTTTTTCTGGTTTGGAACACGTAGTAATGTGGTACCACACTGAAACATTCAATTAAACCTGGTCTTGATAAATATTTTAGAGAATAACGCATGTTAGGTCTGGGTTAGGTCTAGGATTTGCCCTCATCAGGCTCATATTTTCGCATATTTCTCATACTTCATGGCTAGATCCTGGGCTATTTCTGGATTGGATCACGTAGTAAAGTGGTACCACACTGAAACATTCAATGAAACCTGTTCTGGATAAATATTTTAGAGGATAACGCATCTTATGTCTGGGTTAGGTCTAAGATTTGCCCTCATCAGGCTCACAGTTTCGCGTTTTTCACATACTTGTTAAACAGATCCTGGGTTTTTTCTGGTTTGGATCACGTAGTAATGTGGTACCACACTAAAACTGTCAATTAAACCTGGTTTCGATCAATATTTTAGAGGATCACGCAAGCTAGGTCTGGGATAGGTCTGGGATTAGCCCTCATCAGACTCATACTTTCGCACACTTCACATACTCGTTGAAAAGATCGTGGGTTTTTTTCTGGTTTGGATCACGTATTAATGTGGTTCCACGCTGAAACAGTCGTGTAAACTTGGTCTCGAGCAATATTTTAGAGGATAACGCAAGTTAGGTCTGGGATAGGTCTGGGATTTGCCCTCATCAGGCTCATACTTTCGCGTTTTTCACATACTTGTTGAACGAATCCTGGGTGTTTTCTGGTTTGGGTCACGTAGTAATGTGGGACCACACTGAAACAGTCAATTAAACCTGGTTTCGACCAATATTTTAGAGAATAATTCATGTTAGGTCTAGGTTAGGTCTGGGATTTGCTCTCATCAGGCTCATTCTTTCGCATATTTCTCATACTTGATGGCTATATCCTGGGCTTTTTCTGGATTGCATCACGCAGTAACGTAGTACAACATTGAAACAGTCAATGAAACCTGGATTCCATCAATATTTTAGAGGACAACGCAAGTTAGGTCTAGGTAAGGCCTGAGATTTTCACTGATCAGACTCATACATTCGCATTCTTCACATACTCGTTGAACAGATCCTGGGTTTTTTCTGGTTTGAATCACGAAGTAGTGTGGTACCACACTGAAACAGTCCATTAAACCTGGTTTCGCTCAATATTTTAGAGGATAACGCATGTTAGGTCTGGGTTACGTCTAGGATTTGCCCTCATCAGGCTCATACTTTCGCATATTTCTCATACTTCATGGCTAGATCCCGGGCTGTTTCTGCATTGTATCACGTAGTAGTGTGGTACCACACTGAAACAGTCCATTAAACCTGGTTTGGATCAATATTTTAGAGGATAACGCATGTTAGGTCTAGGTTAGCCCTGGGATTTTCACTCATCAGTCTCATACTTTCGCATTCTTCTCATACTTGCTGAACTGATCCTGGGTTCTTTCTGGTTTCGATCACATAGTAATGTGGTACCACACTAAAACTGTCAATTAAACCTGGTTTCGATCAATATTTTAGAGGATCACGCAAGCTAGGTCTGGGATAGGTCTGGGATTAGCCCTCATCAGACTCATACTTTCGCACACTTCACATACTCGTTGAAAAGATCCTGGGTTTTTTTCTGGTTTGGATCACGTAGTAATGTGGTTCCACGCTGAAACAGTCGTGTAAACTTGGTTTCGAGCAATATTTTAGAGGATAACGCAAGTTAGGTCTGGGATAGGTCTGGGATTTGCCCTCATCAGGCTCATACTTTCGCGTTTTTCACATACTTGTTGAACGAATCCTGGGTGTTTTCTGGTTTGGGTCACGTAGTAATGTGGGACCACACTGAAACAGTCAATTAAACCTGGTTTCGACCAATATTTTAGAGAATAATTCATGTTAGGTCTAGGTTAGGTCTGGGATTTGCTCTCATCAGGCTCATACTTTCGCACACTTCACATACTCGTTGAACAGATCCTGGGTTTTTTCTGGTTTGGATCACGAAGTAGTGTGGTACCACACTGAAACAGTCCATTAAACCTGGTTTCGCTCAATATTTTAGAGGATAACGCATGTTAGGTCTAGGTCAGTCCTGGGATTTTCACTCATCAGACTCATACTTTCGCATTCTTCACATACTTGTTGAACGGATTCTGGGTTTTTTCTGGTTTGGATCACGTAGTAATGTGGGTCCACACTGAAACAATCAATAAAACCTGGTCTTGATAAATATTTTAGAGGATAACGCATGTTAGGTCTGGGATAGGTCTGGGATTTGCCCTCATCAGACTCAGACTTTCGCACACTTCACATACTCGTTGAACAGATCCTGGGTTTTTTCTGGTTTGGATCACGAAGTAGTGTGGTACCACACTGAAACAGTCCATTAAACCTGGTTTCGCTCAATATTTTAGAGGATAACGCATGTTAGGTCTAGGTTAGGTCTGGGATTTGCTCTCATCAGGCTCATTCTTTCGCATACTTCTGATACTTGATGGCTATATCCTGGGCTTTTTCTGGATTGCATCACGCAGTAACGTAGTACAACATTGAAACAGTCAATGAAACCTGGATTCCATCAATATTTTAGAGGACAACGCAAGTTAGGTCTAGGTAAGGCCTGAGATTTTCACTGATCAGACTCATACATTCGCATTCTTCACATACTCGTTGAACAGATCCTGGGTTTTTTCTGGTTTGAATCACGAAGTAGTGTGGTACCACACTGAAACAGTCCATTATACCTGGTTTCGCTCAATATTTTAGAGGATAACGCATGTTAGGTCTGGGTTACGTCTAGGATTTGCCCTCATCAGGCTCATACTTTCGCATATTTCTCATACTTCATGGCTAGATCCCGGGCTGTTTCTGCATTGTATCACGTAGTAATGTGCTACCACGCTGAAACAGTCAATCAAACCTGGTTTCCATCAATATTTTAGAGGATAATTCAAGTTAGGTCTGGGATAGGTCTAGGATTTGCCCTCATCAGGCTCTTACTATCGCATATTTCTCATACTTCATGGCTAGATCCTGGGCTATTTCAGGATTGGATCACGTAGTAAAGTGGTACCACACTGAAACACTCAATGAAACCTGGTCTGGATAAATATTTTAGAGGATAACGCATCTTAGGTCTGGGTTAGGTCTAAGATTTGCCCTCATCAGGCTCACAGTTTCGCGTTTTTCACATACTTGTTGAACAGATCCTGGGTTTTTTCTGATTTGGATCACGTAGTATTGTGCTACCACACTAAAGCAGTCAATTAAACCTGGTTTCGATCAATATCTTAGAGGATAACTCATGTTACGTCTAGGTTAGGTCTAGGATTTGCTCTCATCAGGCTCGTTCTTTCGCATATTTCTCATACTTGATGGCTAGATCCTGGGCTTTCTCTGGATTGCATTACGTAGTAATGAAGTACAACACTGAAACAGTCAATTAAACCTGGTTTCCATCAATATCTTAGAGGGCAACGCAAGTTAGGTCTGGGATAGGTCTGGGATTTGACCTCATCAGACTCATACTTTCGCATTCTTCACATACTTGTTGAACGGATCCTGGGTTTTTTCTGGTTTGGATCACGTAGTAATGTGGTACCACACTGAAACAGTCGATTAAACCTGGTTATGATCAATATTTTAGAGGATAACGCATAGTTAGTTGTGGGATAGGTCTGGGATTTGACCTCATCAGGCTCGTACTTTCGCACACTTCACATACTCGTTGAACCGATCCTGGGTTATTTTCTGGTTTGGCTCACATAGTAATGTGGTACCACACCGAAACAGTCGATTAAACCTGGTTTCGATCAATATTTTAGAGAATAATTCATGTTAGGTCTAGGTTAGGTCTGGGATTTGCTCTCATCAGGCTCGTTCTTTCGCATATTTCTCATACTTGATGGCTAGATCCTGGGCTTTTTCTGGATTGCATCACGTAGGAATGAAGTACAACACTGAAACAGTCAATTAAACCAGGTCTCCATCAATATCTTAGAGGGCAACGCAAGTTAGGTCTGGGATAGGTCTGGGATTTGACCTCATCAGACTCATACTTTCGCACACTTCACATACTCGTTGAACAGATCCTGGGTTTTTTCTGGTTTGGTTCACGTAGTAATGTGGTACCACACTGAAACATTCAATTAAACCTGGTCTTGATAAATATTTTAGAGGATAATTCATGTTAGGTCTAGGTTAGGTCTGGGATTTGCTCTCATCAGGCTCGTTCTTTCGCATATTTCTCATACTTGATGGCTAGATCCTGGGCTTTTTCTGATTTGCATCACGTAGTAATGAAGTACAACACTGAAACAGTCAATTAAACCTGGTTTCCATCAATATCTTAGAGGACAACGCATGTTAGGTCTGGGATAGGTCTGGTATTTGACCTCATCGGACTCATACTTTCGCGTTTTTCACATACTTGTTGGCCAGATCCTGGCCTTTTTCTGATTTGGATCCCGTAGTAATGTGGTTCCACACCGAAACAGTCAATTGAACCTGGTTGCGATTAATATTTTAGAGGATAACGCCGGTTATGTCTCGGTTAGGGCTGGTATTTGCCACCATCTGGCTCGGACTTTAGCATCTTTCGCTTCCTTGTTGGCCTCATCCTAGCCTTTTTATGGTTTGGATCACGTAGTAATGCGGTACCACACCGAAACTGTCAACTAAACCTGGTTGCGATAAATATTTTAGTTGATAACGCCGGTTTTGTCACGGTTAGGTCTAGGATTTGCCCTCATCTGCCTCGTACTTTCGCGCGTTTCGCATACTTTTTGGCCAGATCCTGGGCTTTTTCTGGTTTGGATCACGTAGTAATGTGGTACCACACTGTCAATAAAAGGTGGTTCCGCTTAGTATTTTAGAGGATAACGCTGGTTATGCCTGGGATAGTTCTGGTATTTGCAATCATCTGGTTCATACTTTCGAGTTTTTCTCATACTTGTTGGCCAGATCCTGGGTTTTTTCTGGTTTGGATTACGTAGGAATGCGGTACCACACCGAAACAGTCAATTAAACCTGGTTGCGATTAATATTTTACAGGATAACGCTGGTTATGTCTCGGCTAGGTCTGGGATTTGCCCCCATCTGGCTCGTACTTTCGCATTTTTCGCATTCTTGTTGGCCAGATCCTGGGATTTTCTGATTTCGATCCCGTAGTAATGTGGTACCACACTGAAACAGTCAATAAAAGCTGGTTCCGATTAGTATTTTAGAGGATAACGCTGGTTATGTCAGGCATAGTTTTGGTATTTGCAATCATCTGGCTCATACTTTCGCGTTTTTCGCACACTTGTTGGCCATACCCTGCCCCTTTTCTGGTTTGGATCACGTAGTAATGTGGTACCACACTGAAACAGTCAATAGAAGCTGGTTCCGATAAGTATTTTAGAGGATAACGCCGGCTATGCTAGGTTAGGTCTGGTATTTGCCCTCATCTCGCTCGTACTTTAGCATCTTTCGCTTACTTGTTGGCCTCATCCTAGCCTTATTATGGTTTGGATCACGTAGTAATGCGGTACCACACCGAAACAGTCAATTAAACCTGGTTGCGATAAATATTTTAGTGGCTAACGCCGGTTATGTCACGGTTAGATCTAGGATTTGCCCTCATCTGCCTCGTACTTTCGCACGTTTCGCATACTTGTTGGCCAGATCCTGGGCTTTTTCTGGTTTGGATCACGTAGTAATATGGTACCACACTGTCAATAAATGCTGGTTCCGCTTAGTATTTTAGAGGATAACGCTGGTTATGCCTGGGATAGTTCTGGTATTTGTAATCATCTTGGTCATACTTTCGCGTTTTTCGCATACTTGTTGGCCAGATCCTGGGTTTTTTCTGTTTTGGATCCCGTAGTAATGAGGTTCCACACCGAAACAGTCAATTAAACTGGTTGCGATTAATATTTTAGGGGATAACGCCGGTTACGTCTCGGTTAGGTCTGGGATTTTCCCTCATCTAGCTCGCACTTTCGCGTTTCTCGCATTCTTGTTGGCCCGATCCTGGGATTTTTCTGGTTTGGATCACGTAGTAATGTGTTACCACACTGAAACAGTCATTAAAAGCATGTTCCGATTCGTATTTTAGAGGATAACGCTGGTAATGTCAGGGATAGTTCTGGTATTTGCAATCATCTGGCTCATACTTTCGCATTTTTCTCATCCTTGTTGGCAAGATCCTGGCCTTTCTCTGGTTTGGATCACGTAGTAATGCGGTACCACACGGAAACAGTCAATTAAACCTGGATGCGATTAATATTTTAGGGGATAACGCCGGTTATGTCTCGGGTAGGTCTGGGATTCGTCCTCATCTGGCTCGTACTGTCGCGTTTCTCGCATTCTTGTTGGCCCGATCCTGGGATTTTTCTGGATTGGATCACGTAGTAATGTGTTACCACACTGAAACAGTCATTAAAAGCATGTTCCGATTCGTATTTTAGAGGATAACGCTGGTTATGTCAGGGTTAGTTCTGGTATTTACAATCATCTGGCTCATACTTTCGCATTTTTCTCATCCTTGTTGGCAAGATCCTGGCCTTTCTCTGGTTTGGATCACGTAGTAATGCGGTAACACACGAAAACAGTCAATTAAACCTGGTTGCGATTAATATTTTAGAGGATAACGCCGGTTATGTCTAGGTTAGGTCTGGTATTTGCCCTCATCTCGCTCGTACTTTAGCATCTTTCGCTTACTTGTTGGCCTCATCCTAGCCTTTTTATGGTTTGGATCACGTAGTAATGTGGTACCACACTGTCAATAAAAGCATGTTCCGATTCGTATTTTAGAGGATAACGCTGGTTATGTCAGGGTTAGTTCTGGTATTTGCAATCATCCGGCTCATACTTTCGCATTTTTCTCATCCTTGTTGGCAAGATCCTGGCCTTTCTCTGGCTTGGACCACGTAGAAATGTGGTACTACACCGAAACAGTCAATTAAACCCGGTTGCGATTAATATTTTAGAGGAAAACGTCGGTTACGTCTGGGTTAGGTCTGGTATTTGCCCTCATCTGGCTCGAACTTTCGCATTTTTCGCATACTTGTTAGCCAGATCCTGGCCTCCTTCTGGTTTGGATCATCGTAGCAATGCGGTACCACTCCGAAACAGTCAATTATACCTGGTTGCGATTAATATTTTAGGGGATAACGCCGATTTTGTCTGGGTTAGGTCTGGTATTTGCCCTCATCTGGCTCGAACTTTCGCATTTTTCTCATACTTGTTGGCCAGATCCTGGCCTTTTTCTGGTTTGGATCACGTCGTAATGCGGTACCACACCGAAACAGTCAATTAAACCTGGTTGGGATTAATATTTTACGGGATAACGCAGGTTATGTCTCGGTTTGGTCTGGGATTTGCACCCATCTGGCTCGTACATTCGCATTTTTCGCATATTTGTTAGCCAGATCCTGGCCTCTTTCTGGTTTGGATCATCGTAGCAATGCGGTACCACACCGAAACAGTCAATTATACCTGGTTGCGATTAATATTTTAGAGGATAACGCAGGTTTTGTCTGGGTTAGGTCTGGTATTTGCCCTCATCTGGCTCGAACTTTCGCATTTTTCTCATACTTGTTGACCAGATCCTGGCCTTTCTCTGGTTTGGATCACGTAGTAATGCGGTACCACACCGAAACAGTCAATTAAACCTGGGTGCGATTAATACTTTAGAGGATAACGCCGGTTATGTCTGGGTTAGGTCTGGTGTTTGCCCTCATCTGGCTCGTACTTTCGCAAGTTTCGCATACTTTTTGGCCAGATCCTGGCCTTTTTCTGGTTTGGATCACGTAGTAATGTGGTACCACACTGAAACAGTTAATTAAACCTGGTTGCAGTTAATATTCTAGAGGATAACGCCGGTTATGTCTCGGTTAGGTCTGGGATTTGCCCTCATCTGGATCGTTCTTTCGCATTTTTCGCATACTTGTTGGCCAGATCCTGGGTTCTTTCTGGTTTGGATCCCGTAGTAATGTGGTTCCACAACGAAACAGTCAATTAAACCTGGTTGCGATTAATATTTTAGCGGATAACGCCGGTTATGTCTGGGTTAGGTCTGGGATTTTCCCTCATGTGGCTCGTACTTTCGCATTTTTCGCATTCTTGTTGGCCCGATCCTGGGATTTTTCTGGTTTGGATCACGTAGCAGTGTGTTACCACACTGAAACAGTCATTAAAAGCATGTTCCGATTCGTATTTTAGAGGATAACGCTGGTTATGTCAGGCATAGTTCTGGTATTTGCAATCATCTGGCTCATACATTCGCATTTTTCGCATACTTGTTGGCCAGATCATGGCCTTTTTCTGGTTTGGATCACGTAGTAATGCGGTACCACACCGAAACAGTCAATTAAACCTGGTTGCGATTAATATTTTAGAGGATAACGACGGTTATGTCTCGGTTTGGTCTGGGATTTGCCGTCATCTGGCTCGTACTTTCGCATTTTTCTCATACTTGTTGGCCAGATCCTGGGCTTTATCTGGTTTGGATCACGTAGTAATGCGTTACCACACCGAAACAGTCAAATAAACCTGGTTGCGATTAATATTTTAGAGGATAACGCCGGTTCTGTCTCGATTAGGTCTGAGATTTGCCCTCGTCTGGCTCGTACTTTCGCATTTTTCGCATTCTTTTTGGCCAGATCCTGGCCTTTTTCTGGCTTGGACCACGTAGTAGTGTGGTACCAAGCGGAAACAGTCAATTAAATCTGGTTGCGAATAATATTTTAGAGGATAACGCTGGTTATGTCTCGGATATTTCTGGTATTTGCAATCATCTGGCTCATACATTCGCGTTTTTCGCATAGTTGTTGGCCAGATCCTGGGTTTTTTCTGGTTTGGATCCCGTAGTAATGTGGTTGCACACGGAAACAGTCAGTTAAACCTGGTTGCGATTAATATTTTAGAGAATAACGCCGGTTATATCTCGATTAGGTCTGGTATTTGCCCTCATCTGGCTCGTACTTTCGCATTTTTCGCATACTTGTTGGCCAGATTCTGGACTATATATGGCTTGGACCACGTAGTAATGTGGTAACACACTGAAACAGTCAATTAAACTGGTTGCGATTAATATTTTAGAGGATAACGCCGGTTATGTCTCGGGTAGGTCTGGGATTTGTCCTCATCCGGCTCGTACTTTCGCGTTTCTCGCATTCTTGTTGGCCCGATCCTGGGATTTTTCTGGTTTGTATCACGTAGTAATGTGTTACCACACTGAAACAGTCATTAAAAGCATGTTCCGATTCGTATTTTAGAGGATAACGCTGGTTATGTCAGGGTTAGTTCTGGTATTTGCAATCATCTGGCTCATACTTTCGCATTTTTGTCATCCTTGTTGGCAAGATCCTGGCCTTTCCCTGGTTTGGATCAGGTAGTAATGCGGTACCACACGGAAACAGTCAATTAAACCTGGTTGCGATTAATACTTTACAGGATAACGCAGGTTATGTCTCGGTTTGGTCTGGGATTTGCCCTCATCTGGCTCGTACTTTCGCATTTTTCGCATACTTGTTAGCCAGATCCTGGCCTCTTTCTGCTTTGGATCACGTAGTAATGCGGTACCACACCGAAACAGTCAATTAAACCTGGTTGCGATTAATATTTTAGAGGATAACGCCGGTTATGTCTCGGTTTAGTCTGGGATTTCCCCTCATCTGGCTCGTACTTTCGCATTTTTCGCATTCTTGTTGGCCCGATCCTGGGATTTTTCTGGTTTGGATCACGTAGTAATGTGTTACCACACTGAAGCAGTCATTAAAAGCATGTTCCGATTCGTATTTTAGAGGATAACGCTGGTTATGTCAGGGTTAGTTCTGGTATTAGCAATCATCTTGCTCATACTTTCGCATTTTTCTCATCCTTGTTGGCCAGATCCTGGCGTTTCTCTGGTTTGGATCACGTTGTAATGCGGTACCACACCGAAACAGTCAATTAAACCTGGTTGAGATTAATATTTTAGCGGATAACGCCGGTTAGGTCAGGGTTAGGTCTGGTATTTGCCCTCATCTGGCTCATAGCTTCGCAATTTTCGCATACTTGTTGGCCATATCCTGGGTTTTTTTCTGGCTTGGATCCCGTAGTAATGTGGTACCACACTGAAACATTCAATTAAACCTGGTTGCGATTAATATCTTAGAGGATAACGCCGTTTATGTCTCGGGTAGGTCTGGGATTTGCCCACATCTGGCTCGTACTTTCGCATTTTTCGCATTCTTGTTGGCCAGACCCTGGGGTCTTTCTGGTTTGGATCACGTAGTAATGCGGTACCACATCGAAACAGTCAATTAAACTTGGTTGCGATTAATATTTTAGAGGATAACGCTGGTTATGTCTCGGTTAGGCCTGGGATTTGCCCCCATCTGTCTCGTACTTTCGCAATTTTCGCATTCTTTTTGGCCAGATCCTGGGCTTTTTCTGATTTGGATCACGTAGTAATGTGGTACCACACTGAAACAGTCAATAAAAGCTGGTTCCGATTAGTATTTTAGAGGATAACGCTGGTTATGTCTGTGTTAGTTCTGGTATTTGCTATCATCTGGCTCATACTTTCGCGTTTTTCGCACACTTGTTGGCCAGACGTTGGCCCTTTTCTGGTTTGGATCACGTAGTAATGTGTTACCACACTGAAACAGTCATTAAAAGCATGTTCCGATTCGTATTTTAGAGGATAACGCTGGTTATGTCAGGGCTAGTTCTGGTATTTGCAATCATCTGGCTCATACTTTCGCATTTTTCGCATTCTTGTTGGCCAGATACTGGCCTCTCTCTGGTTTGGATCACGTAGTAATGCGGTACCACATCGAAACAGTCAATTAAACCTGGTTGCGATTAATATTTTAGAGGATAACGCCGGTTATGTCTAGGTAAGGTCTGGTATTTGCCCTCATGTCGCTCGTACTTTAGCATCTTTCGCTTCCTTGTTGGCCTCATCCTAGCCTTTTTATGGTTTGGATCACGTAGTAATGCGGTACCACACCGAAACAGTCAACTAAACCTGGTTGCGATAAATATTTTAGTGGATAACGCAGGTTTTGCCACGGTTATGTCTAGGATTTGCCCTCATCTGCCTCGTACTTTCGCCCGTTTCGCATACTTGTTGGCCAGATCCTGGGCTTTTTCTTGTTTGGATCACGTAGTAATGTGGTACTACACTGTCAACAAAAGGTGGTTCCGCTTAGTATTTTAGAGGATAACGCTGGTTATGCCTGGGATATTTCTGGTATTTGCAATCATCTGGCTCATACTTTCGCGTTTTTCGCATACTTGTTGGCCAGATCCTGGGTTTTTTTCTGTTTTGGATCCCGTAGTAATGAGGTTCCACACCGAAATAGTCAATTAAACTGGTTGCGATTAATATTTTAGAGGATAACGCCGGTTATGTCTCGATTAGGTCTGGTATTTGCCCTCATCTGGCTCGTACTTTCGCATTTTTCGCATACTTGTTGGCCAGATTCTGGACTATTTATGGCTTGGACCACGTAGTAATGTGGTAACACACTGAAACAGTCAATTAAACCTGGGTCCGATTACTATTTTAGAGGATAACGCTGGTTATGTCAGGCATAGTTCTGGTATTTGCAATCATCTGGCTCATACTTTCGCATTATTCGCATACTTGATGGCCAGACCCTGAGTTTTTTCTGGTTTGGATCCCGTAGTAATGTGGTTCCACACCGAAACAGTCAATTAAACCTGGTTGCGATTAATATTTTTGGGGGTAACGCCGGTTACGTCTCGGTTAGGTCTGGTATTTGCCCTCATCTGGCTCGTACTTTCGCATTTTTCGCATTCTTGTTGGCCCGATCCTGGGATTTTTCTGGTTTGGATCACGTAGTAATGTGTTACCACACTGAAGCAGTCATTAAAAGCATGTTTCGATTCGTATTTTAGAGGATAACGCTGGTTATGTCAGGGTTTGTTCTGGTATTTGCAATCATCTTCCTCATACTTTCGCATTTTTCTCATCCTTGTTGGCCAGATCCTGGCGTTTCTCTGGTTTGGATCACGTAGTAATACGGTACCACACCGAAACAGTCAATTAAACCTGGTTGGGATTAATATTTTACAGGATAACGCAGGTTATGTCTCGGTTTGGTCTGGGATTTGCTATCATCTGGCTCATACTTTCGCGTTTTTCGCACACTTGTTGGCCAGACACCTGGCCCTTTTCTGGTTTGGATCACGTAGTAATGTGTTACCACACTGGAACAGTCATTTAAAGCATGTTCCGATTCGTATTTTAGAGGATAACGCTGGTTATGTCAGGGTTAGTTCTGGTATTTGCAATCATCTGGCTCATACATTCGCATTTTTCGCATTCTTGTTGGCCAGATACTGGCCTCTTTCTGGTTTGGATCACGTAGTAATGCGGTACCACATCGAAACAGTCAATTAAACCTGGTTGCGATTAATATTTTAGAGGATAACGCTGGTTATGTCTCGGTTAGGTCTGGGATTTTCCCCCATCTGGCTCGTACTTTCGCATTTTTCGCATCCTTGTAGGCCAGATCCTGGGCTCTTTCTGATTTGGATCCCGTAGTAATGTGGTACCACATTGAGCAGTCAATAAAAGCTGGTTCCGATTAGTATTTTAGAGGATAACGCTGGTTATGTCTGTGTTATTTCTGGTATTTGCAATCATCTGGCTCATACTTTCGCGTTTTTCGCACACTTGTTGGCCAGTCCCTGGCCCTTTTCTGGTTTGGATCACGTAGTAATGTGTTACCACACTGAAACAGTCACTAAAAGCATGGTCCGATTCGTATTTTAGAGGATAACGCTGGTTATGTCAGGGTTAGTTCTGGTATTTGCAATCATCTGGCTCATACTTTCGCATTTTTCGCATTCTTGTTGGCCAGATACTGGCCTCTTTCTGGTTTGGATCACGTAGTAATGCGGTACCACATCGAAACAGTCAATTAAACCTGGTTGCGATTAATATTTTAGAGGATAACGCTGGTTATGTCTCGGTTAGGTCTGGGATTTGCCCCCATCTGGCTCGTACTTTCGCATTTTTCGCATCCTTGTAGGGCAGATCCTGGGCTCTTTCTGATTTGGATCCCGTAGTAATGTGGTACCACATTGAAACAGTCAATAAAAGCTGGTTCCGATTAGTATTTTAGAGGATAACGCTGGTTATGTCTGTGTTATTTCTGGTATTTGCAATCATCTGGCTCATACATTCGCGTTTTTCGCACACTTGTTGGCCAGACCCTGGCCCTTTCCTGGTTTGGATCACGTAGTAATGTGTTACCACACTGAAACAGTCATTAAAAGCATTTTCCGATTCGTATTTTAGAGGATAACGCTGGTTATGTCAGAGTTAGTTCTGGTATTTGCAATCATCTTGCTCATACTTTCGCATTTTTCTCATCCTTGTTGGCCAGATCCCGGCGTTTCTCTGGTTTGGGTCACGTAGTAATGTGGTTCCACACCGAAACAGTCAATTAAACCTGGTTGCGATTAATATTTTAGAGGATAACGCTGGTTATGGCTGGGTTAGTTCTGGTATTTGCAATCATCTGGCTCATACTTTCGCATTTTTCGCATACCTGTTGGCCAGATCCTGGGTTTTCTCTGGTTTGGATCCCGTAGTAATGTGGTACCACACTGAAACAGTCAATTAAACCTGGTTGCGATTAATATCTTAGACGATAACGCCGTTTATGTCTCGGGTAGGTCAGGGATTTGCCCACATCTGGCTCGTACTTTCGCATTTTTCGCATTCTTGTTGGCCAGATCCTGGGCTTTTTCTGATTAGGATCCCGTAGTAATGTGGTACCACACTGAAACAGTCAATTAAACCTGGTTGCGATTAATATTTTAGAGGATAACGCTGGTTATGTCTCGGTTAGGTCTGGGATTTGCCCCCATCTGGCTCGTACTTTCGCATTTTTCGCATCCTTGTAGGCCAGATCCTGGGCTCTTTCTGATTTGGATCCCGTAGTAATGTGGTACCACATTGAGCAGTCAATAAAAGCTGGTTCCGATTAGTATTTTAGAGGATAACGCTGGTTATGTCTGTGTTATTTCTGGTATTTGCAATCATCTGGCTCATACTTCCGCGTTTTTCGCACACTTGTTGGCCAGTCCCTGGCCCTTTTCTGGTTTGGATCACGTAGTAATGTGTTACCACACTGAAACAGTCACTAAAAGCATGTTCCGATTCGTATTTTAGAGGATAACGCTGGTTATGTCAGGGTTAGTTCTGGTATTTGCAATCATCTGGCTCATACTTTCGCATTTTTCGCATTCTTGTTGGCCAGATACTGGCCTCTTTCTGGTTTGGATCACGTAGTAATGCGGTACCACATCGAAACAGTCAATTAAACCTGATTGCGATTAATACTTTAGAGGATAACGCTGGTTATGTCTCGGTTAGGTCTGGGATTTGCCCCCATCTGGCTCGTACTTTCGCATTTTTCGCATCCTTGTAGGGCAGATCCTGGGCTCTTTCTGATTTGGATCCCGTAGTAATGTGGTACCACATTGAAACAGTCAATAAAAGCTGGTTCCGATTAGTATTTTAGAGGATAACGCTGGTTATGTCTGTGTTATTTCTGGTATTTGCAATCATCTGGCTCATACATTCGCGTTTTTCGCACACTTGTTGGCCAGACCCTGGCCCTTTCCTGGTTTGGATCACGTAGTAATGTGTTACCACACTGAAACAGTCATTAAAAGCATTTTCCGATTCGTATTTTAGAGGATAACGCTGGTTATGTCAGGGTTAGTTCTGGTATTTGCAATCATCTTGCTCATACTTTCGCATTTTTCTCATCCTTGTTGGCCAGATCCCGGCGTTTCTCTGGTTTGGGTCACGTAGTAATGTGGTTCCACACCGAAACAGTCAATTAAACCTGGTTGCGATTAATATTTTAGAGGATAACGCTGGTTATGGCTGGGTTAGTTCTGGTATTTGCAATCATCTGGCTCATACTTTCGCATTTTTCGCATACCTGTTGGCCAGATCCTGGGTTTTCTCTGGTTTGGATCCCGTAGTAATGTGGTACCACACTGAAACAGTCAATTAAACCTGGTTGCGATTAATATCTTAGACGATAACGCCGTTTATGTCTCGGGTAGGTCAGGGATTTGCCCACATCTGGCTCGTACTTTCGCATTTTTCGCATTCTTGTTGGCCAGATCCTGGGCTTTTTCTGATTAGGATCCCGTAGTAATGTGGTACCAGACTGAAACAGTCAATTAAACCTGGTTGCGAATAACATTTTAGAGGATAACGCCAGTTATGTCTCAGGTAGGTCTGGGATTTGTCCTCATCTGGCTCGTACTTTCATGTTTTTCGCATACTTGTTGGCCAGATCCTGGCCCTTTTCTGGTTTGGATCACGTAGTAATGTGTTACCACACTGAGACAGTCATTAAAAGCATGTTCCGATTCGTATTTTAGAGGATAACGCTGGTTATGTCAGGGTTAGTTCTGGTATTTGCAATCATCTGGCTCATACTTTCGCATTTTTCGCATTCTTGTTGGCCAGATACTGGCCTCTTTCTGGTTTGGATCACGTAGTAATGCGGTACCACATCGAAACAGTCAATTAAACCTGGTTGCGATTAATATTTTAAAGGATTACGCTGGTTATGTCTCGGTTAGGTCTGGGATTTGCCCCCATCTCGCTCGTACTTTCGCATTTTTCGCATCCTTGTTGGCCAGATCCTGGGCTTTTTCTGATTTGGATCCCGTAGTAATGCGGTACCACATTGAAACAGTCAATAAAAGCTGGTTCCGATTAGTATTTTAGAGGATAACGCTGGTTATGTCTGGGTTAGGTCTGGTATTTGCCCTCATCTGGCTCGTACTTTCGCATTTTTCTCATACTTGTTGGCCAGATCCTGGCCTTTTTCTGGTTTGGATCACGTAGTAATGCGGTACCACACCGAAACAGTCAATTAAACCTGGTTGCGATTAATATTTTAGAGGATAACGCTGGTTATATCTCGATTAGGTCTGGTATTTGCCCTCATCTGGCTCGTACTTGCGCATTTTTCGCATACTTGTTGGCCAGATTCTGGACTATTTATGGCTTGGACCACGTAGTAATGTGGTAACACACTGAAACAGTCAATTAAACCTGGGTCCGATTACTATTTTAGAGGATAACGCTGGTTATGTCAGGCATAGTTCTGGAATTTGCAATCATCTGGCTCATACTTTCGCATTATTCGCATACATGTTGGCCAGATCATGGCCTTTTTCTGGTTTGGATATCGTAGTAATGCGGTACCACACCAAAACAATCAATTAAACCTGGTTGCGATTAATATTTTAGAGGATAACGCCGGTTATGTCTCGGTTTGGTCTGGGATTTGCCCTCATCAGGCTCGTACTTTCGCGTTTATCGCATACTTGTTGGCCAGATCCAGGCCTTTTTCTGGTTTGGATCACGAACTAATGTGGTTCCACACTGAAACAGTCAATAGAAGCTGGTTCCGATAAGTATTTTAGAGGATAATGCTGGTTATGTCTGGGTTAGCTCTTGTATTTGCAATCATCTGGCTCATACCCTCAGGGGCTGCCAGCCTTTCAGCTGCAGTACGGGCTTAACGAACCCGGGGTACCAGAGTCATACACACACCGTAAGCCTCCTGTTGGTCGTCACAACGACCCATTCACAATTCCCTATTGGTTTTGTGAATGGTACGTGACGGCAGGAGGAACGGGGGTCTTGGCTTAACCGCCTGGGCCACGAGTATGGCGACTCTATAAAATCGCCCTCCAATCCTAAGCTATGGTGCGCGGCGATGGGATGCATGGTTGGGGGAGAAGGCCCAATCCCAAGCGACCACCTCCGGGGAACCTGCCGAACCCCCGGAGTATATAGGCTTACCCGGGTAAGGCGGCTCTGCCCGGGCGGACCTTTTCTTCCGACCTGCTCGTGGGAATATTATGGAGTTCAATATTAAAACGGGGATGGGACGGGGTAAGTCAGAGGGGGAGGACGAAGGCGGTGTTGGGACTGGAGTGACGGCGCTCGCGCCGCCTCCAGCGCCTGGCCCGGCTTCGTGGAAGGTGGAGGAGGACGACGAGACTGCGTCAGTCTCGTCCTTCTCCTCCACCAGGAGCCTCATAGGCTCTAAGAGGAAGAGGGCGGGGCAGGCCGTCGTCGAGGTGGGCGGGGCGATGAGCCCGTCGGTGAGGCTGAGTTGCCTCAGGGACGAGGTGACCGAGGAGATATCGGAGAGGATCTCCTCGTCCCTGAGGCGGGTGGAGAAAGTCGCCGCTTCCTGCGCCTTTAAGGGGCAGAAAAGCGGTGGCGCGGAGGCCCTGAAGGCCGCGGCGGAGGAAATGAGGGAGGCGGCGCGGGAGCTCAGAGGGCGGAACGCCCGTCTGCAGCTCCTGTTGGAGGAGGAGCGACAGGGGAGGAGGAGGGCAGAGGCGCTGTGGAACAGCGCGGCCCTCCCTCCCATCCTCCCTCCTCCTCCACCGCCGCGTCCCTCGGCGGAGGTAAATAAGCGGAGTGCGGCGGCAGTGGTGCGGGGCACCGCGGGCCCCTCCACCCGCACTCCGCCCGTGAAGAAGTCCCCGTCCTCCTCAGAAGACGATCTTCTGAGGAGGATTAGGGACATGATTGATGGCAAGCTGGCCGCCTTCCGGGAGGAGCTCCTCGCCGGAAGAGCGGTCAGCAGGAAGGCGGTGCCTCCCCGACCTGTTCCGGTACAGTCGGGGAAGGCAAAGAAGGGCGGAGTGAAGGCTCCGCCCAGCGTTGCGGCACCAGGGCCCCGGGTCGCGACCCCCAAGGGGGGTGGTGTACCCGTGGTCGCGGTGGTCGCGTCCTCCACGGCACCCTCCCAAGGGGTGGTGGCGTGGAGTGAGGTGGTGGGGCGGAAGGCGAAGCGGGCGGCGAGGAAGGCCTCGCAACCGCGGCCTCCGCCTCCGCCGCCGGCGGCCAAGGTAAAGGCCGCGAATGTCGGGAAGGCACGACCAGGTCGTCCCCCAAAAACGGCAGCGGTGACGCTGACCGTTGCGCAGGGGGGCGACCTGACCCTCGCGGAGGCGATGCGCCTCGCCAGGGAGAATATCTCCCTGGAAGAGCTGGGCATCGCCTCCGTGAGGGCGAAGAGGGCCGTGACCGGGGGTCTCTTGCTGGAGATCCCCGGTGCAGAAGGCGGCGCGAAGGCGGATCGTCTCGCCCAGAGGCTCCGGGAGCAGCTGGGCGAGCGAGGTGTCCGGGTCGCCCGGCCCACGAAGCGCACGGAGATGCGCGTTTGTGGGCTGGACGACTCGGTCAGCGCACAGGATGTGTCCCGTGCCCTTGCGAGGGCGGGGGACTGTCCTGTGGAGGACCTGCGGATCGGAGAGATCCGCAGGTCGCCCTCCGGCCTCGGGTCGGTGTGGGCCCGGTGCCCCCTCTCCGCCGCCCGTAAGGTGGCGGAATCCGGGAGGGTGTTGGTGGGGTGGGTTTCGGCGCGAGTGGAAATCCTCGCGCCGCGCCCGCTCCAGTGTCACCGCTGCCTCGAATTGGGGCACGTGAGGCAGTGGTGCACCTCGCCGGTGGACCGCAGCGGTCAGTGTTACCGCTGCGGTGCCAAAGAGCACCGTGCGAGCCAGTGCTCGGCGGCCCCCCACTGCCCGCTGTGTGCGGACATGGGGAGGCCAGCCGATCACAGGGTGGGGAGCAAGAAGTGCTCCCCCCCTCCCGGAAGGAGAGGAAGAGGCGGGCTGCACCGGCTCCGGTGCCGAGGGCGGTGGCATCGTCCTCCATGGAGGTGGACGGTGCTACGGGGACGGACGGCCGGGAGGAGGCTGGCGCGGCCATTAATTAATGCCGCCCCGCCTCCTCCTCCAGGCCAACCTCAACCACTGCCGCGCGGCACAGGACTTGATGTCCCAAGTCCTCGCGGAGTGGGGGGTTGGCCTGGCGGTCGCCGCCGAGCCGTACCGCGTCCCTGATCACCCTCATTGGGTGGGCGACGCGGACGGCTTGGTGGCGACGGTATGGGGAGGGGGCGACGGGTCCGCACCGTTCTCCTTGTTGGAGCGCGGTCGGGGATTCGTCGCCGTGGACTGGGGGGGAGTCGCTGTGGTGGGGTGCTACATTTCGCCCCGTAGCGGTCACGCTGCGTTCGAGCTGTACTTGGCCGAGGTCGCGGCATGCGTGCAGCGCTACGCGGCCCGGCCGGTGCTGGTCCTGGGGGATTTTAATGCCAAGTCGGTGGCTTGGGGATCCCCCAGGACCTCCGTTCGCGGCGGGATCCTGGGCGATTGGGCGGCGGGGCTCGACCTCCGGGTATTGAACCGGGGGTCGGAGCACACATGCGTGCGGCGATATGGGGGGTCCATCGTGGATGTTGGATTCGCGACCCCCAACGCCGTGCGCATGGTGTCGGGTTGGCACGTGGTCGCGGGGGCAGAGACACTCTCCGATCACCGGTACATCCGGATGGAGGTCTCTGCCGCCGCGTGTGCATCCCGACACGGCCGCCTGCGTGGCACCCCACCACGCCGCTGGGCGCTTCGGCGCCTGGACAAGGACGCCCTGATGGCAGCTGCCCTCGCTGCAACTTGGCCGCAGGGAGCGGCCGAGTTGCCGAGCATAGAGGAGGAGGTCGCCCGGCTCGGAGCATTGGTCGCGGGTATTTGCGACGCGGCGATGCCTCGGGTCGGGCGGGCTTCTCCTCGCCGGGCGGTGTACTGGTGGTCGGACGCGATCGCGGAGTTGCGAGACGCGACTGTCCGCGCCCGACGCCAGTACACCCGCGCGCGCCGTCGTCAACGTACAGGCGACGGCGTGGCGCGAGCGAGGGCAGTTGATGACCTGTATGGAGCATACCGCGTGGCGCGGGTTGCTCTGCAGGTCGCCATCAAACGGGCCAAGACCCGGGCATGGAAGGAGCTCCTCCAGACCCTTGATGACGATCCATGGGGGCGCCCATATAAGGTGGTGCTGAATAAGCTCCGCCCGTGGGCGCTCCCCGTCACCGAGGGTCTTGACCCCCGGCTGCTGGAGGACGTGGTCAATACACTCTTCCCAATTGGGGAGAGGGGACCGCGTCCTCCGGCGGCGGCGGCTGTCCCAGTGGAGTGGACGGCCGAGCTGGGGGTCACGCAGGAGGAGCTGGCAGCGGCCATCAGACGGCTCGGGGTTCGTAACACGGCCCCGGGTCCGGATGGTGTGCCCGGCCGGGTTTGGGTCTTGACCCAGGGCGTCCTTGGGGCCGACCTCAGGCGGTTGCTCGACCGCTGCCTGAGGGACGGGCGATTCCCCCCCAGTTGGAAGGTGGCGAGGATGGTCCTCCTCCGGAAGGAGGGTCGGCCCGCGGAGTCTCCCTCCGCATACCGGCCCATTTGTCTCCTCGACGAGGTGGGCAAGCTCTTCGAGCGGGTGATTGCTGCCCGCCTCGTCGAGCACCTGTCGCGGGGTGATCCCGGTCTGGCCGAGTGGCAGTTCGGTTTCCGGGGGGGCCGATCGACTATCGACGCGATAGGTCGTGTGAGGGCACTCTCGGGGGCGGCCGTCTCCCGGGGAGGGGTGGCATTGGCAATATCCTTGGATATTGCCAATGCCTTTAACACCCTCCCCTGGGAAGAGATAAGGAGGGGACTCGAATATCATCGGGTCCCCCCTTGTCTCAGGGCGGTCGTCGGGGATTATCTCCGCGGCAGGTGGATCGAGTATCCGGGCCGGGATGGTGATATGCGGAGGGAGGAGTACTGCGGTGTTCCGCAGGGGTCGGTCCTCGGGCCACTCCTGTGGAACATCGCGTACGACTCGGTGTTGCGGGCCGGCCTCCCCGACGGCGTCAGCACGGTGTGTTATGCGGATGACACACTGGTGCTGGCCGTCGGGGCGCACTGGGGGAGGGCCATGCGTCGCGCGGAGGAGGGGTCGCAACGCGTCGTCGACCGGATCAGGGGGATGGGGATGACGGTGGCGGTCCATAAGACCGAGGTGATTGCGTTTCATTCACCTCGGCAGGATCCGCCACCCCCTCTGATCCGGGTGGGTGGGGCTGACATCGAGGTGAAGCCCCAGATCAGGTATCTAGGGCTGATCCTCGATAGCCACTGGCGTTTCGAGGAGCATTTCCGCTGCCTGGTCCCCCGGTTGGAAAGGATGGTTGCGGCTCTGGGCCGGATCCTGCCCAACCTGGGGGGCCCGGGGGGCCGAGTTCGTCGCCTCTATGTGGCAATGGTCCAGTCGGTGGCCCTATACGGGGCCCCCGTCTGGGCGGACGACCTGGCTGCCTCCCGGCGCAGCATGACTATGCTGCGTCGGGTGCAGAGGCGCATGGCGCTCAGGGTCGTCCGCGGGTATCGGACCATGTCACATGAGGCGGCGACGGTTCTAGCGGGGATGCCGCCCATGGACCTGCTCGCGCGGTCGCACGCGGTGATGTACCGGCACCGCGTCGACCGTCGCGCGGGGGTGGGGGCGGTCCCGGGCGGGCAGGAACCTGCTTGGGGCGATTTGAAGCGCCAGGCCCGGCAGTCCGTGTTGCTCGCGTGGCAGGAGCGGCTGGCTCTGCCAACCGCGGGGCACCGGACTGTCGGGGCTGTTCGGCCACTCCTGAAGGAGTGGCTGGACAGAGGCCATGGCAGCCTCACCTACCGGATGGCACAGGTATTTTCCGGGCATTGCAGCTTCGGAAGATACCTGTGCCGGATAGGGAAGGAGCCGACGGCGCGTTGCTGCCACTGCGACGCTGAGCAGGACACGGCGGATCATACCCTGGAGGTATGCCCCGCGTGGGAGGGGGAGCGCCGTGTCCTGGTCGGCGTCGTCGGGCGGGATGTCTCGCTGCCGGGCGTGGTGCGCGCCATGCTCGGCAGCGAGGAGAAGTGGAGGGCCGTGGCCTCTTTCTGCGAGAACGTAATGTTGCAGAAGGAGGCCGCGGGGAGGGAGCGCGAGCTTCAGCGGCGCGCTGAAGCTCGCGCTCGTGCGGTGGCCCGAGGTCGTCGCCCGGTCGCGAGGCGTCGCGGGCGGCCGCCTCGGCGTGGCGGATGACCTAGGCTGGGAGGGGGGTCCTGAGGGGACCCTCCTCCCGCCAGGCGGCGCCGGGTCGGACCGGTTGGGGGTAGAAGTGCCTCCCCCTACCGGTCCGACGCAAGGGGAGGCACCCTCGGCGGTCTGGTGCGGCCATGAACGCCCAGCCGCCGAGGGGTGGAAACGGGGTCGCGGGCGGTTGCGAGTTGGGGCTCGCAGCCGCCACTAAACGCGGCCCCGGGACGGATAGCGGCGGGATGGAGTGGCCCCGTCCCGCCGCTATAAGGCAGTGTGTCTACTGGGGGGACCGATTGTCCCCCCGGGGGATGGGCGCGAAAGCGCGGGCACGGGGAGGATACCGGAAGAATGCTTCGAGCGATTCCCGGTATACTCCCAAAGCGTGTCGAAGGGTCACCGTGGGGTTTTTAGTGGGTAGGTCCCGCGCCTGTCGTTGTACGGGCGCGGGGAATCCCACACACCCCTGACACCTCTCCCCAAGGAGGTGGGAGGGATTCTTTCGAAGATTTTCCCCACGACAAAAAAAAAAAAAAAAAAAAAAAAAAAAAAAAAAAATCATCTGGCTCATACATTCGCGTTTTTCGCATACTTGTTGGCCAGACCCTGAGTTTTTTCTGGTTTGGATCCCGTAGTAATGTGGTTCCACACCGAAACAGTCAATTAAACCTGGTTGCGATTAATATTTTTGGGGATAACGCCGGTTACGTCTCGGTTAGGTCTGGGATTTTCCCTCATCTGGCTCGTACTTTCGCATTTTTCGCATTCTTGTTGGCCCGATCCTGGGATTTCTCTGGTTTGGATCACGTAGTAATGTGTTACCACACTGAAGCAGTCATTAAAAGCATGTTCCGATTCGTATTTTAGAGGATAACGCTGGTTATGTCAGGGTTAGTTCTGGTATTTGCAATCATCTTGCTCATACTTTCGCATTTTTGTCATCCTTGTTGGCCAGATCCTGGCGTTTCTCTGGTTTGGATCACGTAGTAATGCGGTACCACACCGAAACAGTCAACTAAACCTGGTTGCGATTAATATTTTAGAGGATAACGCTGGTTATGTCTGGGTTAGTTCTGGTATTTGCAATCATCTGGCTCATACATTCGCGTTTTTCGCATACTTGTTGGTCAGACCCTGAGTTTTTTCTGGTTTGGATCCCGTAGTAATGTGGTTCCACACCGAAACAGTCAATTAAACCTGGTTGCGATTAATATTTTTGGGGATAACGCCGGTTACGTCTCGGTTAGGTCTGGGATTTTCCCTCATCTGGCTCGTACTTTCGCATTTTTCGCATTCTTCTTGGCCCGATCCTGGGATTTTTCTGGTTTGGATCACGTAGTAATGTGTTACCACACTGAATCAGTCATTAAAAGCATGTTCCGATTCGTATTTTAGAGGATCGCGCTGGTCATGTCAGGGTTAGTTCTGGTATTTGCTATCATCTTGCTCATACTTTCGCATTTTTCTCATCCTTGTTGGCCAGATCCTGGCGTTTCTCTGGTTTGGATCACGTAGTAATGCGGTACCACACCGAAACAGTCAACTAAACCTGGTTGCGATTAATATTTTAGAGGATAACGCTGGTTATGTCTGGGTTAGTTCTGGTATTTGCAATCATCTGGCTCATACTTTCGCATTTTTCGCATACCTGTTGGCCAGATCCTGGGCTTTCTCTGGTTTGGATCCCGTAGTAATGTGGTTCCACAACGAAACAGTCAATTAAACCTGGTTGAGATTAATATTTTAGCGGATAACGCCGGTTATGTCTGGGTTAGGTCTGGTATTTGCCCTCATCTGGCTCATAGCTTCGCAATTTTCGCATACTTGTTGGCCATATCCTGGGTTTTTTTCTGGTTTGGATCCCGTAGTAACGTGGTACCACACTGAAACAGTCAATTAAACCTGGTTGCGATTAATATCTTAGAGGATAACGCCGTTTATGTCTCGGGTAGGTCTGGGATTCGCCCACATCTGGCTCGTACTTTCGCATTTGTCGCATTCTTGTTGGCCGGATCCTGGCCTCTTTCTGGTTTGGATCACGTAGTAATGTGGTACCACACTGAAACAGTCAATAAAAGCTGGTTCCGATTAGTATTTTAGAGGATAACGCTGGTTATGTCTCTGTTAGTTCTGGTATTTGCAATCATCTGGCTCATACTTTCGCGTTTTTCGCACACTTGTTGGCCAGACCCTGGCCCTTTTCTGGTTTGGATCACGTAGTAATGTGTTACCGCACTGAAACAGTCATTAAAAGCATGTTCCGATTCGTATTTTAGAGGATAACGCTGGTTTTGTCAGGGTTAGTTCTGGTATTTGCAATCATCTGGCTCATACTTTCGCATTTTTCGCATTCTTGTTGGCCAGATACTGGCCTCTTTCTGGTTTGGATCACGTAGTAATGCGGTACCACATCGAAACAGTCAATTAAACCTGGTTGCGATTAATATTTTAGAGGGTAACGCCGGTTTTGCCACGTTTAGGTCTAGGATTTGCCCTCATCTGCCTCGTACATTCGCACGTTTCGCATACTTGTTGGCCAGATCCTGGGCTTTTTCTGGTTTGGATCACGTAGTAATGTGGTACCACACCGAAACAGTCAATTAAACCTGGTTGCGATTAATATTTTAGAGGATAACGCCGGTTTTATCTGGGTTGGGTCTGGTATTTGCCCTCATCTGGCTCGTACTTTCGGATTTTTCTCATACTTGTTGGCCAGATCCTGGCCTTTTTCTGGTTTGGATCACGTAGTAATGCGGTACCACACCGAAACAGTCAATTAAACCTGGTTGCGATTAATATTTTAGAGGATAACGCCGGTTTTGTCTGGGTTGGGTCTGGTATTTGCCCTCATCTGGCTCGAACTTTCGCATTTTTCGCATACTTGTTAGCCAGATCCTGGCCCCTTTCTGGTTTGGATCATCGTAGCAATGCGGTACCACACCGAAACAGTCAATTATACCTGGTTGCGATTAATATTTTAGGGGATAACGCCGATTTTGTCTGGGTTAGGTCTGGTATTTGCCCTCATCTGGCTCGAACTTTCGCATTTTTCTCATACTTGTTGACCAGATCCTGGCCTTTTTCCGGTTTGGATCACGTAGTAATGTGGTACCACACTGAAACAGTCATTAAAAGCATGTTCTGATTCGTATTTTAGAGGATAACGCTGGTTATGTCAGGCATAGTTCTGGTATTTGAAATCATCTGGCTCATACTTTCGCATTTTTCGCATACTGGCTGGCCAGGTCCTGGCCTTTTTCTGGTTTGGATCACGTAGTAATGCGGTACCACACCGAAACAGTCAATTAAACCTGGTTGCGATTAATATTTTAGAGGATAACGCCGGTTATGTCTCGGTTAGGTCTGGGATTTGCCCTCAACTGGATCGTACTTTCGCATTTTTCGCATACTTGCTGGCCAGATCCTGGGATTTTTCTGGTTTGGATCCCGCAGTAATGTGGTTCCACAACGAAACAGTCAATTAAACCTGGTTGCGTTTAATATTTTAGAGGATAACGCCGGTTATGTCTCGGTTAGGTCTGGGATTTGCCCTCATCTGGATCGTACTTTCGCATTTTTCGCATACTTGTTAGCCAGATCCTGGCCTCTTTCTGGTTTGGATCATCGTAGCAATGCGGTACCACACCGAAACAGTCAATTATACCTGGTTGCGATTAATATTTTAGGGGATAACGCCGGTTTTGTCTGGGTTAGGTCTGGTATTTGCCCTCATCTGGCTCGATCTTTCGCATTTTTCTCATACTTGTTGGCCAGATCCTGGGCTTTATCTGGTTTGGATCACGTAGTAATGCGTTACCACACCGAAACAGTCAAATAAACCTGGTTGCGATTAATATTTTAGAGGATAACGCCGGTTATGTCTCGGTTAGGTCTGGGATTTGCCCTCATATGACTCGTACTTTCACGTTTTTCGCATACTTGTTGGCCATATCCTGGCCTTTTTCTTGTTTGGATCACGTAGTAACGTGGTGCCACACTGAAACAGTCAATAGAGGCTGGTTCCGATCAGTATTTTAGAGGATAACGCTGGTTATGTGTGAGTTAGTTCTGGTATTTGCAATAATCTGGATCGTACTTTCGCATTTTTCGCATACTTGTTAGCCAGATCCTTGCCTCTTTCTGGTTCGGATCATCGTAGCAATGCGGTACCAAACCGAAACAGTCAATTATACCTGGTTGCGATTAATATTTTAGGGGATAACGCCGGTTTTGTCTGGGTTAGGTCTGGTATTTGCCCCCATCTGGCTCGATCTTTCGCATTTTTCTCATACTTGTTGGCCAGATCCTGGGCTTTATCTGGTTTGGATCACGTAGTAATGCGTTACCACTCCGAAACAGTCAAATAAACCTGGTTGCGATTAATATTTTAGAGGATAACGTCGGTTATGTCTCGGGTAGGTCTGGGATTTGTCCTCATCTCACTCGTACTTTCACATTTTTCGCATACTTGTTGGCCAGATCCTGGTCTTTTTCTGGTTTGGATCAGGTAGTAATGTGGTGCCACACTGAAACAGTCAATAGAAGCTGGTTCCGATCAGTATTTTAGAGGATAACGCTGGTTGTGTGTGAGTTAGTTCTGGTATTTGCAATCATCTGGCCCAAACATTCGCGTTTTTCACATACTTGTTGGCCAGATCCTGGGCTTTTTCTGGTTTGGATCACGTAGTAATGTGGTACCACACTGAAACAGTCAATTAAACCTGGTTGCGATTAATATGTTAGGGGATAACGCCGGTTATGTCTGGCTTAGTTCTGGTATGTGCAATCATCTGGCTCATACTTTCGCATTTTTCGCATACTTGTTGGCCAGATCCTGGGTTTTGTCTGGTTTGGATCCCGTAGTAATGTGGTTCCACAACGAAACAGTCAATTAAACCTGGTTGAGATTAATATTTTAAAGGACAACGCCGGTTATGTCTCGGGTAGGTCTGGGACTTGCCCTCATCTGGTTCGTACTTTCGCATTTTGCGCATACTTGTTGGCCAGATCCTGGCCTTTTTCTGGTCTGGATCACGTAGTAATGCAGTACCACACCGAAACAGTCAATTAAACCTGGTTGCGATTAATATTTTAGAGGATAACGCTGGTTATGTCGGGGTCAGTTCTGGTATTTGCAATCATCTGGATCATATATTCGTATTTTTCTCATCCTTGTTGGCCAGATCCTGGCCTTTCTCTGGTTTGGATCACGTAGTAATGCGGTACCACACCGAAACAGTCAATTAAACCTGGTTGCGATTAATATTTTAGGGGATAACGCCGGTTATGTCTGGCTTAGTTCTGGTATGTGCAATCATCTGGCTCATACTTTCGCATTTTTCGCATACTTGTTGGCCAGATCCTGAGTTTTGTCTGGTTTGGATCCCGTAGTAATGTGGTTCCACAACGAAACAGTCAATTAAACCTGGTTGAGATTAATATTTTAAAGGACAACGCCGGTTATGTCTCGGGTCGGTCTGGGATTTGTCCTCATCTGGCTCGTACTTTCACGTTTTTCGCAATACTTGTTGGCCAGATCCTGGGCTTTTTCTGGTTTGGATCACGTAGTAGTGTGGTACCACACTGAAACAGTCAATTAAACCTGGTTGCGATTAATATTTTAGAGGATAACGCCGGTTATGTCTCGTATTGGTCTGGGACTTGCCCTCATCTGGTTCGTACTTTCGCTTTTTTCGCATTCTTGTTGGCCAGATCCTGGCCTCTCTCTGGTTTGGATCACGTAGTAATGCGGTACAACACCGAAACAGTCAATTAAACCTGGTTGAGATTAATATTTTAAAGGACAACGCCGGTTATGTCTCGGGTAGGTCTGGGATTTGTCCTCATCTGGCTCGTACTTTCACGTTTTTCGCATACTTGTTGGCCAGATCCTGGGCTTTTTCTGGTTTGGATCACGTAGTAGTGTGGTACCACACTGAAACAGTCAATTAAACCTGGTTGCGATTAATATTTTAGAGGATAACGCCGGTTATGTCTCGGGTAGGTCTGGGATTTGCCCACATCTGGCTCGTACTTTCGCTTTTTTCGCATTCTTGTTGGCCAGATCCTGGCCTCTTTCTGGTTTGGATCACGTAGTAATGCGGTACAACACCGAAACAGTCAATTAAACCTGGTTGCGATTACTATTTTAGAGGATAACGCTGGTTATGTCTCGGTTAGGTCTGGGATTTGCCCTCATCTGGCTCGTACTTTCGCGTTTTTCTCATAGTTGTTGGCCAGATCCTGGGTTTTTTCTGGTTTGGATCCCGCAGTAATGTGGTTCCACAACGAAACAGTCAATTAAACCTGGTTGCGATTAATATTTGAGAGGATAACGCCGGTTATGTCTCGGTTAGGTCTGGGATTTGCCCTCATCTGGATCGTACTTTCGCAGTTTTCGCATACTTGTTAGCCAGATCCTGGCCTCTTTCTGGTTTGGATCACGTAGTAATGCGGTACAACACCGAAACAGTCAATTAAACCTGGTTGAGATTAATATTTTAAAGGACAACGCCGGTTATGTCTCGGGTAGGTCTGGGATTTGTCCTCATCTGGCTCGTACTTTCACGTTTTTCGCATACTTGTTGGCCAGATCCTGGGCTTTTTCTGGTTTGGATCACGTAGTAGTGTGGTACCACACTGAAACAGTCAATTAAACCTGGTTGCGATTAATATTTTAGAGGATAACGCCGGTTATGTCTCGGGTAGGTCTGGGATTTGCCCACATCTGGCTCGTACTTTCGCATTTTTCGCATACTTGTTGGCACAGACCCTGGCCTTTTTCTGGTTTGGATCACGTAGCAATGTGGTACCACACTGAAACAGTCATTAAATGCATGTTCTGATTCGTATTTTAGAGGATAACGCTGGTTATGTCAGGCAGAGTTCTGGTATTTGCAATCATCTGGCTCATACTTTCGCATTTTTCGCATACTTGTTGGCCAGATCCTGGCCTTTTTCTGGTTTGGATCACGTAGTAATGCGGTACCACAGCGAAACAGTCAATTAAACCTAGTTGCGATTAATATTTTAGAGGATAACGCCGGTTATGTCTCGGTTATGTCTGGCATTTGCCCTCATCTGGATCGTTCTTTCGCATTTTTCGCATACTTGTTGGCCAGATCCTGGGATTTTTCTGGTTTGGATCTCGTAGTAATGTGTTACTACACTGAAACAGTCATTAAAAGCATGTTCCGATTCGTATTTTAGAGGATAACGCTGGTTATGTCAGGCATAGTTCTGGTATTTGCAATCATCTGGCTCATACTTTCGCATTTTTCGCATACTTGTTGGCCAGATCATGGCCTTTTTCTGGTTTGGATCACGTAGTAATGCGGTACCACACCGAAACAGTCAACTAAACCTCGTTGCCATTAATATTTTAGAGGATATCGCCGGCTATGTCTCGGTTTTTTCTGGTATTTGCAATCATATGGCTCATACTTTCGCATTTTTCGCATACTTGTTGGCCAGATCCTGGGTTTTTTCTGGTTTGGATCCCGTAGTAATGTGGTTCCACAACGAAACAGTCAATTAAACCTGGTTGAGATTAATACTTTAGCGGATAACGCCGGTTATGTCTGGGTTAGGTCTGGTATTTGCCCTCATCTGGCGCGTACTTTCGCATTTTTCGCAAACTTGTTGGCCAGATCCTGGGCTTTTTCTGGTTTGGATCACGTAGTAAAGTGGCACCAGACTGAAACAGTCAATTAAACCTGGTTGCGATTAATATTTTAGAGGATAACGCCGGTTTTGTCTGGGTTGGGTCTGGTATTTGCCCTCATCTGGCTCGAACTTTCGCATTTTTCGCATACTTGTTAGCCAGATCCTGGCCCCTTTCTGGTTTGGATCATCGTAGCAATGCGGTACCACACCGAAACTGTCAATTAAACCTGGTTGCGATTAATACTTTAGCGGATAACGCCGGTTATGTCTGGGTTAGGTCTGGTATTTGCCCTCATCTGGCTCGTACTTTCACGTTTTTCGCATACTTGTTGGCCAGATCCTGGGCTTTTTCTGGTTTGGATCACGTAGTAGTGTGGTACCACACTGAAACAGTCAATTAAACCTGGTTGCGATTAATATTTTAGAGGATAACGCCGGTTATGTCTCGGGTAGGTCTGGGATTTGCCCACATCTGGCTCGTACTTTCGCTTTTTTCGCATTCTTGTTGGCCAGATCCTGGCCTCTTTCTGGTTTGGATCACGTAGTAATGCGGTACAACACCGAAACAGTCAATTAAACCTGGTTGCGATTACTATTTTAGAGGATAACGCTGGTTATGTCTCGGTTAGGTCTGGGATTTGCCCCCATCTGGCTCGTACTTTCGCGTTTTTCTCATAGTTGTTGGCCAGATCCTGGGTTTTTTCTGGTTTGGATCCCGCAGTAATGTGGTTCCACAACGAAACAGTCAATTAAACTGGTTGCGATTAATATTTTAGAGGATAACGCCGGTTATGTCTCGGGTAGGTCTGGGATTTGTCCTCATCTGACTCGTACTTTCACGTTTTTCGCATACTTGTTGGCCAGATCCTGGCCTTTTTCTGGTTTGGATCACGTAGTAATGTGGTGCCACACTGAAACAGTCAATAGAAGCTGGTTCCGATCAGTATTTTAGAGGATAACGCTGGTTGTGTGTGAGTTAGTTCTGGTATTTGCAATCATCTGGCCCAAACATTCGCGTTTTTCACATACTTGTTGGCCAGATCCTGGGCTTTTTCTGGTTTGGATCCCGTAGTAATGTGGTTCCACAACGAAACAGTCAATTAAACCTGGTTGAGATTAATATTTTAAAGGACAACGCCGGTTATGTCTCGGGTAGGTCTGGGACTTGCCCTCATCTGGTTCGTACTTTCACATTTTGCGCATACTTGCTGGCCAGATCCTGGCCTTTTTCTGGTCTGGATCACGTAGTAATGCAGTACCACACCGAAACAGTCAATTAAACCTGGTTGCGATTAATATTTTAGAGGATAACGCTGGTTATGTCGGGGTCAGTTCTGGTATTTGCAATCATCTGGATCATATATTCGTATTTTTCTCATCCTTGTTGGCCAGATCCTGGCCTTTCTCTGGTTTGGATCACGTAGTAATGCGGTACCACACCGAAACAGTCAATTAAACCTGGTTGCGATTAATATTTTAGGGGATAACGCCGGTTATGTCTGGCTTAGTTCTGGTATGTGCAATCATCTGGCTCATACTTTCGCATTTTTCGCATACTTGTTGGCCAGATCCTGGGTTTTGTCTGGTTTGGATCCCGTAGTAATGTGGTTCCACAACGAAACAGTCAATTAAGCCTGGTTGTGATTAATATTTTAAAGGACAACGCCGGTTATGTCTCGGGTCGGTCTGGGATTTGTCCTCATCTGGCTCGTACTTTCACGTTTTTCGCATACTTGTTGGCCAGATCCTGGGCTTTTTCTGGTTTGGATCACGCAGTAGTGTGGTACCACACTGAAACAGTCAATTAAACCTGGTTGCGATTAATATTTTAGAGGATAACGCCGGTTATGTCTCGTATTGGTCTGGGACTTGCCCTCATCTGGTTCGTACTTTCGCTTTTTTCGCATTCTTGTTGGCCAGATCCTGGCCTCTCTCTGGTTTGGATAACGTAGTAATGCGGTACAACACCGAAACAGTCAATTAAACCTGGTTGAGATTAATATTTTAAAGGACAACGCCGGTTATGTCTCGGGTAGGTCTGGGATTTGTCCTCATCTGGCTCGTACTTTCACGTTTTTCGCATACTTGTTGGCCAGATCCTGGGCTTTTTCTGGTTTGGATCACGTAGTAGTGTGGTACCACACTGAAACAGTCAATTAAACCTGGTTGCGATTAATATTTTAGAGGATAACGCCGGTTATGTCTCGGGTAGGTCTGGGATTTGCCCACATCTGGCTCGTACTTTCGCTTTTTTCGCATTCTTGTTGGCCAGATCCTGGCCTCTTTCTGGTTTGGATCACGTAGTAATGCGGTACAACACCGAAACAGTCAATTAAACCTGGTTGCGATTACTATTTTAGAGGATAACGCTGGTTATTTCTCGGTTAGGTCTGGGATTTGCCCCCATCTGGCTCGTACTTTCGCGTTTTTCTCATAGTTGTTGGCCAGATCCTGGGTTTTTTCTGGTTTGGATCCCGCAGTAATGTGGTTCCACAACGAAACAGTCAATTAAACCTGGTTGCGATTAATATTTTAGAGGATAACGCCGGTTATGTCTCGGTTAGGTCTGGGATTTGCCCTCATCTGGATCGCACTTTCGCAGTTTTCGCATACTTGTTAGCCAGATCCTGGCCTCTTTCTTGTTTGGATCATCGTAGCAATGCGGTACCACACCGATACAGTCAATTATTCCTTGTTTCGATAAAATATTTTAGAGGATAGCGCCGGTTATGTCTCGGTTAGGTCTGGGATTTGCCCTCATCTGGATCGTACTTTCGCATTTTTTGCATACTTGTTGGCACATACCCTGGCCTTTTTCTGGTTTGGATCACGTAGTAATGTGGTACCACACTGAAACAGTCATTAAAAGCATGTTCTGATTCGTATTTTAGAGGATAACGCTGGTTATGTCAGGCATAGTTCTGGTATTTGCAATCATCTGGCTCATACTTTCGCATTTCTCGCATACTTGTTGGCCAGATCATGGCCTTTTTCTGGTTTGGATCACGTAGTAATGCGGTACCACACCGAAACAGTCAATTAAACCTCGTTGCGATTAATATTTTCGAGGATAACGCCGGTTATGTCTCGGTTTTTTCTGGCATTTGCCCTCATCTGGATCGTTCTTTCGCATTTTTCGCATACTTGTAGGCCAGATCCTGGGGTTTTTCTGGTTTGGATCCCGCAGTAATGTGGTTCCACAACGTAACAGTCAATTAAACCTGGTTGCGATTAATATTTTAGAGGATAACGCCGGTTATGTCTCGGTTAGGTCTGGGATTTGCCCTCATCTGGATCGTACTTTCGCATTTTTCGCATACTTGTTAGCCAGATCCTGGCCTCTTTCTGGTTTGGATCATCGTAGCAATGCGGTACCAAACCGAAACAGTCAATTATACGTGGTTGCGATTAATATTTTAGGGGATAACGCCGGTTTTGTCTCGGTTAGGTCTGGTACTTGCCCTCATCTGGCTCGAACTTTCGCATTTTTCTCATACTTGTTGGCCAGATCCTGGGCTTTATCTGGTTTGGATCACGTAGTAATGAGGTTCCACACCGAAACAGTCAATTAAACTGGTTGCGATTAATATTTTAGAGGATAACGCCGGTTATGTCTCGGGTGGGTCTGGGATTTGTCCTCATCTAACTCGTACTTTCACGTTTTTCGCATACTTGTTGGCCAGATCCTGGCCTTTTTCTGGTTTGGATCACGTAGTAGTGTGGTGCCACACTGAAACAGTCATTAAAAGCATGTTCCGATTCGTATTTTAGAGGATAACGCTGGTTATGTCAGGCATAGTTCTGGTATTTGCAATCATCTGGCTCATACTTTCGAGTTTTTCTCCTAGTTTTTGGCCAGATCCTGGGTTTTTTCTGGTTTGGATCACGGAGTAATGTGGTACCACACCGAAACAGTCAATTAAACCTGGTTGCCATTAATATTTTAGAGGATAACGCCGGTTATATCTCGGTTTTTTCTGGGATTTTCCCTCATGTAGTTCGTACTTTCGCGTTTCTCGCATTCTTGTTGGCCCGATCCTGGGATTTTTCTGGTTTGGATCTCGTAGTAATGTGTTACCACACTGAAACAGTCATTAAAAGCATGTTCCGATTCGTATTTTAGAGAATAACGCTGGTTATGTCAGGCATAGTTCTGGTATTTGCAATCATCTGGCTCATACTTTCGCATTTTTCGCATACTTGTTGGCCAGATCATGGCCTTTTTCTGGTTTGGATCACGTAGTAATGCGGTACCACACCGAAACAGTCAATTAAACCTCGTTGCCATTAATATTTTAGAGGATAACGCCGGTTATGTCTCGGTTTTTTCTGGTATTTGCAATCATCTGGCTCATACTTTCGCATTTTTCGCATACTTGTTGGCCAGATCCTGGGTTTTTTCTGGTTTGGATCCCGTAGTAATGTGGTTCCACAACGAAACAGTCAATTAAACCTGGTTGAGATTAATACTTTAGCGGATAACGCCGGTTATGTCTGGGTTAGGTCTGGTATTTGCCCTCATCTGGCGCGTACTTTCGCATTTTTCGCAAACTTGTTGGCCAGATCCTGGGCTTTTTCTGGTTTGGATCACGTAGTAAAGTGGCACCAGACTGAAACAGTCAATTAAACCTGGTTGCGAATAATATTTTAGAGGATAACGCCGGTTATGTCTGGGTTAGTTCTGGTATTTGCCCTCATCTGGCGCGTACTTTCGCATTTTGCGCATACTTGATGGCCAGATCCTGGCCTTTTTCTGGTCTGGATCACGTAGTAATGCAGTACCACACCAATACTGTCAATTAAACCTGGTTGCGATTAATAGTTTAGAGGATAACGCTGGTTATGTCTGGGTTAGTTCTGGTATATCGAATCATCTGGATCGTTCTTTCGCATTTTTCGAATACTTGTTTGCCAGATCCTGGGTTTTTTCTGGTTTGGATCCCGCAGTAATGTGGTTCCACAACGAAACAGTCAATTAAACCTGGTTGCGATTAATATTTTAGAGGATAACGCCGGTTATGTCTCGGTTAGGTCTGGGATTTGCCCTCATCTGGATCGTACTTTCGCATTTTTCGCATACTTGTTAGCCAGATCCTGGCCTCTTTCTGGTTTGGATCATCGTAGCAATGCGGTACCAAACCGAAACAGTCAATTATACCTGGTTGCGATTAATATTTTAGGGGATAACGCCAGTTTTGTCTGGGTTAGGTCTGGTACTTGCCCTCATCTGGCTCGAACTTTCGCATTTTTCTCATACTTGTTGGCCAGATCCTGGGCTTTATCTGGTTTGGATCACGTAGTAATGAGGTTCCACACCGAAACAGTCAATTAAACTGGTTGCGATTAATATTTTAGAGGATAACGCCGGTTATGTCTCGGGTAGGTCTGGGATTTGTCCTCATCTGACTCGTACTTTCACGTTTTTCGCATACTTGTTGGCCAGATCCTGGCCTTTTTCTGGTTTGGATCACGTAGTAATGTGGTGCCACACTGAAACAGTCATTAAAAGCATGTTCCGATTCGTATTTTAGAGGATAACGCTGGTTATGTAAGGCATAGTTCTGGTATTTGCAATCATCTGGCTCATACTTTCGCATTTTCCGCATACTTGTTGGCCAGATCATGGCCTTTTTCTGGTTTGGATCACGTAGTAATGCGGTACCACACCGAAACAGTCAATTAAACCTGGTTGCGATTAATATTTTAGCGGATATCGCCGGTTATGTCTGGGATAGGTCTGGTATTTGCCCTCATCTGGCGCGTACTTTCGCATTTTTCGCAAACTTGTTGGCCAGATCCTGGGCTTTTTCTGGTTTGGATCACGTAGTAAAGTGGCACCAGACTGAAACTGTCAATTAAACCTGGTTGCGAATAATATTTTAGAGGATAACGCTGGTTATGTCTGGGATAGTTCTGGTATTTGCAATCATCTGGCTCATACTTTCGGGTTTTTCTCCTAGTTGTTGGCCAGATCCTGGGTTTTTTCTGGTTTGGATCACGTAGTAGTGCGGCTCCACAGCAAAACAGTCAATTAAACCTGGTTGCGATTAATATTTTAGAGGATAACGCCGGTTATGTCAGGCATAATTCTGGTATTTGCAATCATCTGGCTCATACTTTCGCAATTTTCGCATACTTGTTGGCCAGATCATGGCCTTTTTCTGGTTTGGATCATCGTAGCAATGCGGTACAACACCGAAACAGTCAATTATACCTGGCTGCGATTAATATTTTAGATGATAACGCTGGTTATGTCAGGGTTAGTTCTGGTATTTGCAATCATCTGGATCATATATTCGCATTTTTCTCATCCTTGTTGGCCAGATCCTGGCCTTTCTCTGGTTTGGATCACGTAGTAATGCGGTACCACACCGAAACAGTCAATTAAACCTGGTTGCGATTAATATTTTAGGGGATAACGCCGGTTATGTCTGGGTTAGTTCTGGTATTTGCAATCATCTGGCTCATACTTTCGCATTTTTCGCATACCTGTTGGCCAGATCCTGGGCTTTCTCTGGTTTGGATCCCGTAGTAATGTGGTTCCACAACGAAACAGTCAATTAAACCTGGTTGAGATTAATATTTTAGCGGATAACGCCGGTTATGTCTGGGTTAGGTCTGGTATTTGCCCTCATCTGGCTCATAGCTTCGCAATTTTCGCATACTTGTTGGCCATATCCTGGGTTTTTTTCTGGTTTGGATCCCGTAGTAACGTGGTACCACACTGAAACAGTCAATTAAACCTGGTTGCGATTAATATCTTAGAGGATAACGCCGTTTATGTCTCGGGTAGGTCTGGGATTCGCCCACATCTGGCTCGTACTTTCGCATTTGTCGCATTCTTGTTGGCCGGATCCTGGCCTCTTTCTGGTTTGGATCACGTAGTAATGTGGTACCACACTGAAACAGTCAATAAAAGCTGGTTCCGATTAGTATTTTAGAGGATAACGCTGGTTATGTCTCTGTTAGTTCTGGTATTTGCAATCATCTGGCTCATACTTTCGCGTTTTTCGCACACTTGTTGGCCAGACCCTGGCCCTTTTCTGGTTTGGATCACGTAGTAATGTGTTACCGCACTGAAACAGTCATTAAAAGCATGTTCCGATTCGTATTTTAGAGGATAACGCTGGTTTTGTCAGGGTTAGTTCTGGTATTTGCAATCATCTGGCTCATACTTTCGCATTTTTCGCATTCTTGTTGGCCAGATACTGGCCTCTTTCTGGTTTGGATCACGTAGTAATGCGGTACCACATCGAAACAGTCAATTAAACCTGGTTGCGATTAATATTTTAGAGGGTAACGCCGGTTTTGCCACGTTTAGGTCTAGGATTTGCCCTCATCTGCCTCGTACATTCGCACGTTTCGCATACTTGTTGGCCAGATCCTGGGCTTTTTCTGGTTTGGATCACGTAGTAATGTGGTACCACACCGAAACAGTCAATTAAACCTGGTTGCGATTAATATTTTAGAGGATAACGCCGGTTTTATCTGGGTTGGGTCTGGTATTTGCCCTCATCTGGCTCGTACTTTCGGATTTTTCTCATACTTGTTGGCCAGATCCTGGCCTTTTTCTGGTTTGGATCACGTAGTAATGCGGTACCACACCGAAACAGTCAATTAAACCTGGTTGCGATTAATATTTTAGAGGATAACGCCGGTTTTGTCTGGGTTGGGTCTGGTATTTGCCCTCATCTGGCTCGAACTTTCGCATTTTTCGCATACTTGTTAGCCAGATCCTGGCCCCTTTCTGGTTTGGATCATCGTAGCAATGCGGTACCACACCGAAACAGTCAATTATACCTGGTTGCGATTAATATTTTAGGGGATAACGCCGATTTTGTCTGGGTTAGGTCTGGTATTTGCCCTCATCTGGCTCGAACTTTCGCATTTTTCTCATACTTGTTGACCAGATCCTGGCCTTTTTCCGGTTTGGATCACGTAGTAATGTGGTACCACACTGAAACAGTCATTAAAAGCATGTTCTGATTCGTATTTTAGAGGATAACGCTGGTTATGTCAGGCATAGTTCTGGTATTTGAAATCATCTGGCTCATACTTTCGCATTTTTCGCATACTGGCTGGCCAGGTCCTGGCCTTTTTCTGGTTTGGATCACGTAGTAATGCGGTACCACACCGAAACAGTCAATTAAACCTGGTTGCGATTAATATTTTAGAGGATAACGCCGGTTATGTCTCGGTTAGGTCTGGGATTTGCCCTCAACTGGATCGTACTTTCGCATTTTTCGCATACTTGCTGGCCAGATCCTGGGATTTTTCTGGTTTGGATCCCGCAGTAATGTGGTTCCACAACGAAACAGTCAATTAAACCTGGTTGCGTTTAATATTTTAGAGGATAACGCCGGTTATGTCTCGGTTAGGTCTGGGATTTGCCCTCATCTGGATCGTACTTTCGCATTTTTCGCATACTTGTTAGCCAGATCCTGGCCTCTTTCTGGTTTGGATCATCGTAGCAATGCGGTACCACACCGAAACAGTCAATTATACCTGGTTGCGATTAATATTTTAGGGGATAACGCCGGTTTTGTCTGGGTTAGGTCTGGTATTTGCCCCCATCTGGCTCGATCTTTCGCATTTTTCTCATACTTGTTGGCCAGATCCTGGGCTTTATCTGGTTTGGATCACGTAGTAATGCGTTACCACACCGAAACAGTCAAATAAACCTGGTTGCGATTAATATTTTAGAGGATAACGTCGGTTATGTCTCGGGTAGGTCTGGGATTTGTCCTCATCTCACTCGTACTTTCACATTTTTCGCATACTTGTTGGCCAGATCCTGGTCTTTTTCTGGTTTGGATCAGGTAGTAATGTGGTGCCACACTGAAACAGTCAATAGAAGCTGGTTCCGATCAGTATTTTAGAGGATAACGCTGGTTGTGTGTGAGTTAGTTCTGGTATTTGCAATCATCTGGCCCAAACATTCGCGTTTTTCACATACTTGTTGGCCAGATCCTGGGCTTTTTCTGGTTTGGATCACGTAGTAATGTGGTACCACACTGAAACAGTCAATTAAACCTGGTTGCGATTAATATGTTAGGGGATAACGCCGGTTATGTCTGGCTTAGTTCTGGTATGTGCAATCATCTGGCTCATACTTTCGCATTTTTCGCATACTTGTTGGCCAGATCCTGGGTTTTGTCTGGTTTGGATCCCGTAGTAATGTGGTTCCACAACGAAACAGTCAATTAAACCTGGTTGAGATTAATATTTTAAAGGACAACGCCGGTTATGTCTCGGGTAGGTCTGGGACTTGCCCTCATCTGGTTCGTACTTTCGCATTTTGCGCATACTTGTTGGCCAGATCCTGGCCTTTTTCTGGTCTGGATCACGTAGTAATGCAGTACCACACCGAAACAGTCAATTAAACCTGGTTGCGATTAATATTTTAGAGGATAACGCTGGTTATGTCGGGGTCAGTTCTGGTATTTGCAATCATCTGGATCATATATTCGTATTTTTCTCATCCTTGTTGGCCAGATCCTGGCCTTTCTCTGGTTTGGATCACGTAGTAATGCGGTACCACACCGAAACAGTCAATTAAACCTGGTTGCGATTAATATTTTAGGGGATAACGCCGGTTATGTCTGGCTTAGTTCTGGTATGTGCAATCATCTGGCTCATACTTTCGCATTTTTCGCATACTTGTTGGCCAGATCCTGAGTTTTGTCTGGTTTGGATCCCGTAGTAATGTGGTTCCACAACGAAACAGTCAATTAAACCTGGTTGAGATTAATATTTTAAAGGACAACGCCGGTTATGTCTCGGGTCGGTCTGGGATTTGTCCTCATCTGGCTCGTACTTTCACGTTTTTCGCAATACTTGTTGGCCAGATCCTGGGCTTTTTCTGGTTTGGATCACGTAGTAGTGTGGTACCACACTGAAACAGTCAATTAAACCTGGTTGCGATTAATATTTTAGAGGATAACGCCGGTTATGTCTCGTATTGGTCTGGGACTTGCCCTCATCTGGTTCGTACTTTCGCTTTTTTCGCATTCTTGTTGGCCAGATCCTGGCCTCTCTCTGGTTTGGATCACGTAGTAATGCGGTACAACACCGAAACAGTCAATTAAACCTGGTTGAGATTAATATTTTAAAGGACAACGCCGGTTATGTCTCGGGTAGGTCTGGGATTTGTCCTCATCTGGCTCGTACTTTCACGTTTTTCGCATACTTGTTGGCCAGATCCTGGGCTTTTTCTGGTTTGGATCACGTAGTAGTGTGGTACCACACTGAAACAGTCAATTAAACCTGGTTGCGATTAATATTTTAGAGGATAACGCCGGTTATGTCTCGGGTAGGTCTGGGATTTGCCCACATCTGGCTCGTACTTTCGCTTTTTTCGCATTCTTGTTGGCCAGATCCTGGCCTCTTTCTGGTTTGGATCACGTAGTAATGCGGTACAACACCGAAACAGTCAATTAAACCTGGTTGCGATTACTATTTTAGAGGATAACGCTGGTTATGTCTCGGTTAGGTCTGGGATTTGCCCTCATCTGGCTCGTACTTTCGCGTTTTTCTCATAGTTGTTGGCCAGATCCTGGGTTTTTTCTGGTTTGGATCCCGCAGTAATGTGGTTCCACAACGAAACAGTCAATTAAACCTGGTTGCGATTAATATTTTAGAGGATAACGCCGGTTATGTCTCGGTTAGGTCTGGGATTTGCCCTCATCTGGATCGTACTTTCGCAGTTTTCGCATACTTGTTAGCCAGATCCTGGCCTCTTTCTGGTTTGGATCATCGTAGCAATGCGGTACCACACCGATACAGTCAATTATTCCTGGTTTCGATAAAATATTTTAGAGGATAGCGCCGGTTATGTCTCGGTTAGGTCTGGGATTTGCCCTCATCTGGATCGTACTTTCGCATTTTTCGCATACTTGTTGGCACAGACCCTGGCCTTTTTCTGGTTTGGATCACGTAGCAATGTGGTACCACACTGAAACAGTCATTAAATGCATGTTCTGATTCGTATTTTAGAGGATAACGCTGGTTATGTCAGGCAGAGTTCTGGTATTTGCAATCATCTGGCTCATACTTTCGCATTTTTCGCATACTTGTTGGCCAGATCCTGGCCTTTTTCTGGTTTGGATCACGTAGTAATGCGGTACCACAGCGAAACAGTCAATTAAACCTAGTTGCGATTAATATTTTAGAGGATAACGCCGGTTATGTCTCGGTTATGTCTGGCATTTGCCCTCATCTGGATCGTTCTTTCGCATTTTTCGCATACTTGTTGGCCAGATCCTGGGATTTTTCTGGTTTGGATCTCGTAGTAATGTGTTACTACACTGAAACAGTCATTAAAAGCATGTTCCGATTCGTATTTTAGAGGATAACGCTGGTTATGTCAGGCATAGTTCTGGTATTTGCAATCATCTGGCTCATACTTTCGCATTTTTCGCATACTTGTTGGCCAGATCATGGCCTTTTTCTGGTTTGGATCACGTAGTAATGCGGTACCACACCGAAACAGTCAATTAAACCTCGTTGCCATTAATATTTTAGAGGATATCGCCGGTTATGTCTCGGTTTTTTCTGGTATTTGCAATCATATGGCTCATACTTTCGCATTTTTCGCATACTTGTTGGCCAGATCCTGGGTTTTTTCTGGTTTGGATCCCGTAGTAATGTGGTTCCACAACGAAACAGTCAATTAAACCTGGTTGAGATTAATACTTTAGCGGATAACGCCGGTTATGTCTGGGTTAGGTCTGGTATTTGCCCTCATCTGGCGCGTACTTTCGCATTTTTCGCAAACTTGTTGGCCAGATCCTGGGCTTTTTCTGGTTTGGATCACGTAGTAAAGTGGCACCAGACTGAAACAGTCAATTAAACCTGGTTGCGATTAATATTTTAGAGGATAACGCCGGTTTTGTCTGGGTTGGGTCTGGTATTTGCCCTCATCTGGCTCGAACTTTCGCATTTTTCGCATACTTGTTAGCCAGATCCTGGCCCCTTTCTGGTTTGGATCATCGTAGCAATGCGGTACCACACCGAAACTGTCAATTATACCTGGTTGCGATTAATATTTTAGGGGATAACGCCGATTTTGTCTGGGTTAGGTCTGGTATTTGCCCTCATCTGGTTCGAACTTTCGCATTTTTCTCATACTTGTTGACCAGATCCTGGCCTTTGTCTGGTTTGGATCACGTAGTAATGCGGTACCACACCGAAACAGTCAATTAAACCTGGTTGCGATTAATACTTTAGCGGATAACGCCGGTTATGTCTGGGTTAGGTCTGGTATTTGCCCTCATCTGGCTCGTACTTTCACGTTTTTCGCATACTTGTTGGCCAGATCCTGGGCTTTTTCTGGTTTGGATCACGTAGTAGTGTGGTACCACACTGAAACAGTCAATTAAACCTGGTTGCGATTAATATTTTAGAGGATAACGCCGGTTATGTCTCGGGTAGGTCTGGGATTTGCCCACATCTGGCTCGTACTTTCGCTTTTTTCGCATTCTTGTTGGCCAGATCCTGGCCTCTTTCTGGTTTGGATCACGTAGTAATGCGGTACAACACCGAAACAGTCAATTAAACCTGGTTGCGATTACTATTTTAGAGGATAACGCTGGTTATGTCTCGGTTAGGTCTGGGATTTGCCCCCATCTGGCTCGTACTTTCGCGTTTTTCTCATAGTTGTTGGCCAGATCCTGGGTTTTTTCTGGTTTGGATCCCGCAGTAATGTGGTTCCACAACGAAACAGTCAATTAAACTGGTTGCGATTAATATTTTAGAGGATAACGCCGGTTATGTCTCGGGTAGGTCTGGGATTTGTCCTCATCTGACTCGTACTTTCACGTTTTTCGCATACTTGTTGGCCAGATCCTGGCCTTTTTCTGGTTTGGATCACGTAGTAATGTGGTGCCACACTGAAACAGTCAATAGAAGCTGGTTCCGATCAGTATTTTAGAGGATAACGCTGGTTGTGTGTGAGTTAGTTCTGGTATTTGCAATCATCTGGCCCAAACATTCGCGTTTTTCACATACTTGTTGGCCAGATCCTGGGCTTTTTCTGGTTTGGATCCCGTAGTAATGTGGTTCCACAACGAAACAGTCAATTAAACCTGGTTGAGATTAATATTTTAAAGGACAACGCCGGTTATGTCTCGGGTAGGTCTGGGACTTGCCCTCATCTGGTTCGTACTTTCACATTTTGCGCATACTTGCTGGCCAGATCCTGGCCTTTTTCTGGTCTGGATCACGTAGTAATGCAGTACCACACCGAAACAGTCAATTAAACCTGGTTGCGATTAATATTTTAGAGGATAACGCTGGTTATGTCGGGGTCAGTTCTGGTATTTGCAATCATCTGGATCATATATTCGTATTTTTCTCATCCTTGTTGGCCAGATCCTGGCCTTTCTCTGGTTTGGATCACGTAGTAATGCGGTACCACACCGAAACAGTCAATTAAACCTGGTTGCGATTAATATTTTAGGGGATAACGCCGGTTATGTCTGGCTTAGTTCTGGTATGTGCAATCATCTGGCTCATACTTTCGCATTTTTCGCATACTTGTTGGCCAGATCCTGGGTTTTGTCTGGTTTGGATCCCGTAGTAATGTGGTTCCACAACGAAACAGTCAATTAAGCCTGGTTGTGATTAATATTTTAAAGGACAACGCCGGTTATGTCTCGGGTCGGTCTGGGATTTGTCCTCATCTGGCTCGTACTTTCACGTTTTTCGCATACTTGTTGGCCAGATCCTGGGCTTTTTCTGGTTTGGATCACGCAGTAGTGTGGTACCACACTGAAACAGTCAATTAAACCTGGTTGCGATTAATATTTTAGAGGATAACGCCGGTTATGTCTCGTATTGGTCTGGGACTTGCCCTCATCTGGTTCGTACTTTCGCTTTTTTCGCATTCTTGTTGGCCAGATCCTGGCCTCTCTCTGGTTTGGATAACGTAGTAATGCGGTACAACACCGAAACAGTCAATTAAACCTGGTTGAGATTAATATTTTAAAGGACAACGCCGGTTATGTCTCGGGTAGGTCTGGGATTTGTCCTCATCTGGCTCGTACTTTCACGTTTTTCGCATACTTGTTGGCCAGATCCTGGGCTTTTTCTGGTTTGGATCACGTAGTAGTGTGGTACCACACTGAAACAGTCAATTAAACCTGGTTGCGATTAATATTTTAGAGGATAACGCCGGTTATGTCTCGGGTAGGTCTGGGATTTGCCCACATCTGGCTCGTACTTTCGCTTTTTTCGCATTCTTGTTGGCCAGATCCTGGCCTCTTTCTGGTTTGGATCACGTAGTAATGCGGTACAACACCGAAACAGTCAATTAAACCTGGTTGCGATTACTATTTTAGAGGATAACGCTGGTTATTTCTCGGTTAGGTCTGGGATTTGCCCCCATCTGGCTCGTACTTTCGCGTTTTTCTCATAGTTGTTGGCCAGATCCTGGGTTTTTTCTGGTTTGGATCCCGCAGTAATGTGGTTCCACAACAAAACAGTCAATTAAACCTGGTTGCGATTAATATTTTAGAGGATAACGCCGGTTATGTCTCGGTTAGGTCTGGGATTTGCCCTCATCTGGATCGCACTTTCGCAGTTTTCGCATACTTGTTAGCCAGATCCTGGCCTCTTTCTTGTTTGGATCATCGTAGCAATGCGGTACCACACCGATACAGTCAATTATTCCTTGTTTCGATAAAATATTTTAGAGGATAGCGCCGGTTATGTCTCGGTTAGGTCTGGGATTTGCCCTCATCTGGATCGTACTTTCGCATTTTTTGCATACTTGTTGGCACATACCCTGGCCTTTTTCTGGTTTGGATCACGTAGTAATGTGGTACCACACTGAAACAGTCATTAAAAGCATGTTCTGATTCGTATTTTAGAGGATAACGCTGGTTATGTCAGGCATAGTTCTGGTATTTGCAATCATCTGGCTCATACTTTCGCATTTTTCGCATACTTGTTGGCCAGATCATGGCCTTTTTCTGGTTTGGATCACGTAGTAATGCGGTACCACACCGAAACAGTCAATTAAACCTCGTTGCGATTAATATTTTCGAGGATATCGCCGGTTATGTCTCGGTTTTTTCTGGCATTTGCCCTCATCTGGATCGTTCTTTCGCATTTTTCGCATACTTGTAGGCCAGATCCTGGGGTTTTTCTGGTTTGGATCCCGCAGTAATGTGGTTCCACAACGTAACAGTCAATTAAACCTGGTTGCGATTAATATTTTAGAGGATAACGCCGGTTATGTCTCGGTTAGGTCTGGGATTTGCCCTCATCTGGATCGTACTTTCGCATTTTTCGCATACTTGTTAGCCAGATCCTGGCCTCTTTCTGGTTTGGATCATCGTAGCAATGCGGTACCAAACCGAAACAGTCAATTATACGTGGTTGCGATTAATATTTTAGGGGATAACGCCGGTTTTGTCTCGGTTAGGTCTGGTACTTGCCCTCATCTGGCTCGAACTTTCGCATTTTTCTCATACTTGTTGGCCAGATCCTGGGCTTTATCTGGTTTGGATCACGTAGTAATGAGGTTCCACACCGAAACAGTCAATTAAACTGGTTGCGATTAATATTTTAGAGGATAACGCCGGTTATGTCTCGGGTGGGTCTGGGATTTGTCCTCATCTAACTCGTACTTTCACGTTTTTCGCATACTTGTTGGCCAGATCCTGGCCTTTTTCTGGTTTGGATCACGTAGTAGTGTGGTGCCACACTGAAACAGTCATTAAAAGCATGTTCCGATTCGTATTTTAGAGGATAACGCTGGTTATGTCAGGCATAGTTCTGGTATTTGCAATCATCTGGCTCATACTTTCGAGTTTTTCTCCTAGTTTTTGGCCAGATCCTGGGTTTTTTCTGGTTTGGATCACGGAGTAATGTGGTACCACACCGAAACAGTCAATTAAACCTGGTTGCCATTAATATTTTAGAGGATAACGCCGGTTATATCTCGGTTTTTTCTGGGATTTTCCCTCATGTAGTTCGTACTTTCGCGTTTCTCGCATTCTTGTTGGCCCGATCCTGGGATTTTTCTGGTTTGGATCTCGTAGTAATGTGTTACCACACTGAAACAGTCATTAAAAGCATGTTCCGATTCGTATTTTAGAGGATAACGCTGGTTATGTCAGGCATAGTTCTGGTATTTGCAATCATCTGGCTCATACTTTCGCATTTTTCGCATACTTGTTGGCCAGATCATGGCCTTTTTCTGGTTTGGATCACGTAGTAATGCGGTACCACACCGAAACAGTCAATTAAACCTCGTTGCCATTAATATTTTAGAGGATAACGCCGGTTATGTCTCGGTTTTTTCTGGTATTTGCAATCATCTGGCTCATACTTTCGCATTTTTCGCATACTTGTTGGCCAGATCCTGGGTTTTTTCTGGTTTGGATCCCGTAGTAATGTGGTTCCACAACGAAACAGTCAATTAAACCTGGTTGAGATTAATACTTTAGCGGATAACGCCGGTTATGTCTGGGTTAGGTCTGGTATTTGCCCTCATCTGGCGCGTACTTTCGCATTTTTCGCAAACTTGTTGGCCAGATCCTGGGCTTTTTCTGGTTTGGATCACGTAGTAAAGTGGCACCAGACTGAAACAGTCAATTAAACCTGGTTGCGAATAATATTTTAGAGGATAACGCCGGTTATGTCTGGGTTAGTTCTGGTATTTGCCCTCATCTGGCGCGTACTTTCGCATTTTGCGCATACTTGATGGCCAGATCCTGGCCTTTTTCTGGTCTGGATCACGTAGTAATGCAGTACCACACCAATACTGTCAATTAAACCTGGTTGCGATTAATAGTTTAGAGGATAACGCTGGTTATGTCTGGGTTAGTTCTGGTATATCGAATCATCTGGATCGTTCTTTCGCATTTTTCGAATACTTGTTTGCCAGATCCTGGGTTTTTTCTGGTTTGGATCCCGCAGTAATGTGGTTCCACAACGAAACAGTCAATTAAACCTGGTTGCGATTAATATTTTAGAGGATAACGCCGGTTATGTCTCGGTTAGGTCTGGGATTTGCCCTCATCTGGATCGTACTTTCGCATTTTTCGCATACTTGTTAGCCAGATCCTGGCCTCTTTCTGGTTTGGATCATCGTAGCAATGCGGTACCAAACCGAAACAGTCAATTATACCTGGTTGCGATTAATATTTTAGGGGATAACGCCAGTTTTGTCTGGGTTAGGTCTGGTACTTGCCCTCATCTGGCTCGAACTTTCGCATTTTTCTCATACTTGTTGGCCAGATCCTGGGCTTTATCTGGTTTGGATCACGTAGTAATGAGGTTCCACACCGAAACAGTCAATTAAACTGGTTGCGATTAATATTTTAGAGGATAACGCCGGTTATGTCTCGGGTAGGTCTGGGATTTGTCCTCATCTGACTCGTACTTTCACGTTTTTCGCATACTTGTTGGCCAGATCCTGGCCTTTTTCTGGTTTGGATCACGTAGTAATGTGGTGCCACACTGAAACAGTCATTAAAAGCATGTTCCGATTCGTATTTTAGAGGATAACGCTGGTTATGTAAGGCATAGTTCTGGTATTTGCAATCATCTGGCTCATACTTTCGCATTTTCCGCATACTTGTTGGCCAGATCATGGCCTTTTTCTGGTTTGGATCACGTAGTAATGCGGTACCACACCGAAACAGTCAATTAAACCTGGTTGCGATTAATATTTTAGCGGATATCGCCGGTTATGTCTGGGATAGGTCTGGTATTTGCCCTCATCTGGCGCGTACTTTCGCATTTTTCGCAAACTTGTTGGCCAGATCCTGGGCTTTTTCTGGTTTGGATCACGTAGTAAAGTGGCACCAGACTGAAACTGTCAATTAAACCTGGTTGCGAATAATATTTTAGAGGATAACGCTGGTTATGTCTGGGATAGTTCTGGTATTTGCAATCATCTGGCTCATACTTTCGGGTTTTTCTCCTAGTTGTTGGCCAGATCCTGGGTTTTTTCTGGTTTGGATCACGTAGTAGTGCGGCTCCACAGCAAAACAGTCAATTAAACCTGGTTGCGATTAATATTTTAGAGGATAACGCCGGTTATGTCAGGCATAATTCTGGTATTTGCAATCATCTGGCTCATACTTTCGCAATTTTCGCATACTTGTTGGCCAGATCATGGCCTTTTTCTGGTTTGGATCATCGTAGCAATGCGGTACAACACCGAAACAGTCAATTATACCTGGCTGCGATTAATATTTTAGATGATAACGCTGGTTATGTCAGGGTTAGTTCTGGTATTTGCAATCATCTGGATCATATATTCGCATTTTTCTCATCCTTGTTGGCCAGATCCTGGCCTTTCTCTGGTTTGGATCACGTAGTAATGCGGTACCACACCGAAACAGTCAATTAAACCTGGTTGCGATTAATATTTTAGGGGATAACGCCGGTTATGTCTGGGTTAGTTCTGGTATTTGCAATCATCTGGCTCATACTTTCGCGTTTTTCGCACACTTGTTGGCCAGAGCCTGGCCCTTTTCTGGTTTGGATCACGTAGTAATGTGGTTCCACAAAGAAACAGTTAATTAAACCTGGTTGAGATTAATATTTTAAAGGATAACGCCGGTTATGTCTCGGGTAGGTCTGGGATTTGTCCTCATCTGGCTCATACTTTCGCGTTTTTCGCACACTTGTAGGCCAGACCCTCGCCCTTTTCTGGTTTGGATCACGTAGTAATGCGGTAAAACACCGAAACAGTCAATTAAACCTGGTTGCGATTAATATTTTAGCGGATATCGCCGGTTATGTCTCGGTTAGGTCTGGTACTTGCCCTCATCTGGCTCGAACTTTCGCATTTTTCGCATACTTGTTGGCCAGATCCTGGGTTTTTTCTGGTTTGGATCACGTAGTAGTGCGGCTCCACAGCAAAACAGTCAATTAAACCTGGTTGCGATTAACATTTTAGAGGATAACGCCGGTTATGTCAGGCATAATTCTGGTATTTGCAATCATCTGGCTCATACTTTCGCAATTTTCGCATACTTGTTGGCCAGATCATGGCCTTTTTCTGGTTTGGATCATCGTAGCAATGCGGTACAACACCGAAACAGTCAATTATACCTGGCTGCGATTAATATTTTAGATGATAACGCTGGTTATGTCAGGGTTAGTTCTGGTATTTGCAATCATCTGGATCATATATTCGCATTTTTCTCATCCTTGTTGGCCAGATCCTGGCCTTTCTCTGGTTTGGATCACGTAGTAATGCGGTACCACACCGAAACAGTCAATTAAACCTGGTTGCGATTAATATTTTAGGGGATAACGCCGGTTATGTCTGGGTTAGTTCTGGTATTTGCAATCATCTGGCTCATACTTTCGCGTTTTTCGCACAGTTGTTGGCCAGAGCCTGGCCCTTTTCTGGTTTGGATCACGTAGTAATGTGGTTCCACAAAGGAACAGTCAATTAAACCTGGTTGAGATTAATATTTTAAAGGATAACGCCGGTTATGTCTCGGGTAGGTCTGGGATTTGTCCTCATCTGGCTCATACTTTCGCGTTTTTCGCACACTTGTAGGCCAGACCCTCGCCCTTTTCTGGTTTGGATCACGTAGTAATGCGGTAAAACACCGAAGCAGTCAATTAAACTTGGTTGCGATTAATATTTTAGCGGATATCGCCGGTTATGTCTCGGTTAGGTCTGGTACTTGCCCTCATCTGGCTCGAACTTTCGCATTTTTCGCATACTTGTTGGCCAGATCCTGGGTTTTTTCTGGTTTGGATCACGTAGTAATGTGGTACCACACTGAAACAGTCAATTAAACCTGGTTGCGATTAATATTTTAGAGGATAACGCCGGTTATGTCTCGGGTAGGTCTGGGATTTTCCCTCATCTGGCTCGCACTTTCGCATTTTTCGCATTCCTGTTGGCCCGATCCTGGGCTTTTCCTGGTTTGGATTACGTAGTAATGTGGTACCAAACTGAAACAGTCATTAAAAGCATGTTCCGATTCGTATTTTAGAGGATAACGCTGGTTATGTCAGGGTTAGTTCTGGTATTTGCAATCATCTGGCTCATATATTCGCGTTTTTCGCATACTTGTTGGCCAGATCCTGGGCTTTTTCTGGTTTGGATCACGTAGTAATGTGGTACCACACTGAAACAGTCAATAGAAGCTGGTTCCGACAAGTATCTTAGAGGATAACGCTGGTTACGTCTGGGTTAGTTCTGGTATTTGCAATCATCTGGCTCATATATTCGCGTTTTTCGCATACTTGTTGGCCAGATCCTGGGCTTTTTCTGGTTTGGATCACGTAGTAATGTGGTACCACACTGAAACAGTCAATAAAAGCATGTTCCGATTCGTATTTTAGAGGATAACGCTGGTTATGTCAGGGTTAGTTCTGGTATTTGCAATCATCTGGCACATACTTTCGCGTTTTTCGCATACTTGTTGGCCAGATCCTGGGCTTTTCCTGGTTTGGATCACGTAGTAATGTGGTACCAAACTGAAACAGTCATTAAAAGCATGTTCCGATTCGTATTTTAGAGGATAACGCTGGTTATGTCTGGGTTAGGTCTGGTATTTGCCCTCATCTGTCGCGTTCTTTCGCATTTTTCGCATACTTGTTGGCCAGATCCTGGGCTTTTTCTGGTTTGGATCACGTAGTAAAGTTGCACCAGACTCAAACAGTCAATTAAACCTGGTTGCGAATAATATTTTAGAGGATAACGCCGGTTATGTCTGGGTTAGGTCTGGGATTTTCCCTGATCTGGCTCGTACTTTCGCATTTTTCGCATACTTGTTGGCCAGATCCTGGCCCTTTTCTGGTTTGGATCACGTAGTAATGTGGTTCCACAAAGAAACAGTCAATTAAACCTGGTTGAGATTAATATTTTAAAGGATAACGCCGGTTATGTCTCGGGTAGGTCTGGGATTTGTCCTCATCTGGCTCGTACTTTCGCATTTTTCGCATACTTGTTGGCCAGATCCTGGCCTTTTTCTGGTTTGGATCACGTAGTAATGCGTCACCACACCGAAACAGTCACTTAAACCTGCTTGCGATTAATATTTTAGAGGATAACGCCGGTTATGTCTCGGTTTTTTCTGGGATTTGCCCTCATCTGGATCATATATTCGCATTTTTCGCATACTTGTTGGCCAGATCCTGGGTTTTTTCTGGTTTGGATCCCGTAGTAATGTGGTTCCACAACGAAACAGTCAATTAAACCTGGTTGAGATTAATATTTTAGAGGATAACGCCAGTTATGTCTCAGGTAGGTCTGGGATTTGTCCTCATCTGGCTCGTACTTTCACGTTTTTCGCATACTTGTTGGCCAGATCCTGGCCTTTTTCTGGTTTGGATCACGTAGTAATGTGGTACCACACTGAAACAGTCAATAGAAGCTGGTTCCGATCAGTATTTTAGAGGATAACGCTGGTTATGTCTGGGTTAGTTCTGGTATTTGCAATCATCTAGCTCATACATTCGCGTTTTTCGCATACTTGTTGGCCAGATCCTGGGCTTTTTCTGGTTTGGATCACGTAGTAATGTGGTACCACACTGATACAGTCAATTGAACCTGGATGCGATTAATATTTAAGAGGATAACGCCGGTTATGTCTCGGCTAGGTCTGGGATTTGCCCTCATCTGGCTCGGACTTTCGCATTTTTCGCATACATGTTGGCCAGACCCTGGCCCTTTTCTGGTTTGGATCACGTCGTAATGTGGTACCACACTGAAACAGTCAATAGAAGCTGGTTCCGATATGTATTTTAGAGGATAACGCTGGTTATGTCTGTGTTAGTTCTGGTATTTGCAATCATCTGGCTCATACTTACGCGTTTTTCGCACACTTGTTGGTCAGACCCTGGCCCTTTTCTGGTTTGGATCACGTAGTAATGTGGTACCACACTGAGACAGTCAATACAAGCTGGTTCCGATAAGTGGTTTAGAGGATAACGCTGGTTATGTCTGGGTTAGTTCTGGTATTTGCAATCATCTGGCTCATACTTTCGCGTTTTTCTCACAGTTGTTGGCCAGATCCTGGGATTTTTCTGGTTTGGATCCCGTAGTAATGTGGTTCCACACCGAAACAGTCAATTGAACCTGGTTGAGATTAATATTTTCGAGGATAACGCCAGTTATGTCTCGGTTAGGTCTGGTATTTGCCCTCATCTGGCTCGGACTATCGCATTTTTCGCATACTTGTTAGCCAGATCCTGGCCTTCTTCTGGCTTGGACCACGTAGTAAAGTGGTACCAGACTGAAACAGTCAATTAAACCTGGTTGCGAATAACATTTTAGAGGATAGCGCCAGTTATGTCTCAGGTAGGTCTGGGATTTGTCCTCATCTGGCTCGTACTTTCATGTTTTTCGCATACTTGTTGGCCAGATCCTGGCCTTTTTCTGGTTTGGATCACGTAGTAATGTGGTACCACACTGAAACAGTCAATAGAAGCTGGTTCCGATCAGTATTTTAGAGGATAACGGTGGTTATGTCTGGGTTAGTTCTGGTATTTGCAATCATCTAGCTCATACATTCGCGTTTTTCGCATTCTTGTTGGCCAGATCCTGGCCTCTCTCTGGTTTGGATCACGTAGTAATGTGGTACCACACTGAAACAGTGAATAGAAGCTGGTTCCTATAAGTATTTTAGAGGATAACGCTGGTTATGTCTGGGTTAGTTCTGGTATTTGCTATCATCTGGCTCATACTTACGCGTTTTTCGCACACTTGTTGGCGAGACCCTGGCCCATTTCTGGTTTGGATCACGTAGTAATGTGGTACCACACTGAGACAGTCAATACAAGCTGGTTCCGATAAGTATTTTAGAGGATAACGCTGGTTATGTCTGGGTTAGTTCTGGTATTTGCAATCATCTGGCTCATACTTTCGCGCTTTTCGCATACTTGTTGGCCAGATCCTGGGCTTTTTCTGGTTTGGATCACGTAGTAATGTGGTTCCACAACGAAACAGTCAATTAAACCTGGTTGAGAATAATATTTTAGCTGATAACGCCGGTTATGTCTGGGTTAGGTCTGGTATTTGCCCTCATCTGGCGCGTTCTTTCGCATTTTTCGCATACTTGTTGGCCAGATCCTGGGCTTTTTCTGGTTTGGATCACGTAGTAAAGTTGCACCAGACTCAAACAGTCAATTAAACCTGGTTGCGAATAATATTTTAGAGGATAACGCCGGTTATGTCTGGGTTTGGTCTGGGATTTTCCCTCATCTGGCTCGTACTTTCGCATTTTTCGCATACTTGTTGGCCAGATCCTGGCCCTTTTCCGGTTTGGATCACGTAGTAATGTGGTTCCACAAAGAAACAGTCAATTAAACCTGGTTGAGATTAATATTTTAAAGGATAACGCCGGTTATGTCTCGCGTAGGTCTGGGATTTGTCCTCATCTGGCTCGTACTTTCGCATTTTTCGCATACTTGTTGGCCAGATCCTGGCCTTTTTCTGGTTTGGATCACGTAGTAATGCGTCACCACACCGAAACAGTCAATTAAACCTGCTTGCGATTAATATTTTAGAGGATAACGCCGGTTATGTCTCGGTTTTTTCTGGGATTTGCCCTCATCTGGATCATATATTCGCATTTTTCGCATACTTGTTGGCCAGATCCTGGGTTTTTTCTGGTTTGGATCCCGTAGTAATGTGGTTCCACAACGAAACAGTCAATTAAACCTGGTTGAGATTAATATTTTAGAGGATAACGCCAGTTATGTCTCAGGTAGGTCTGGGATTTGTCCTCATCTGGCTCGTAGTTTCACGTTTTTCGCATACTTGTTGGCCAGATCCTGGCCTTTTTCTGGTTTGGATCACGTAGTAATGTGGTACCACACTGAAACAGTCAATAGAAGCTGGTTCCGATCAGTATTATAGAGGATAACGGTGGTTATGTCTGGGTTAGTTCTGGTATTTGCAATCATCTAGCTCATACATTCGCGTTTTTCGCATACTTGTTGGCCAGATCCTGGGCTTTTTCTGGTTTGGATCACGTAGTAATGTGGTACCACACTGAAACAGTCAATTAAACCTGGTTGCGATTAATATTTTAGAGGATAACGCCGGTTATGTCTCGGGTAGGTCTGGGATTTGCCCACATCTGGCTCGTACTTTCGCTTTTTTCTTATTCTTGTTGGCCAGATCCTGGCCTCTCTCTGGTTTGGATCACGTAGTAATGCGGTACAACACCGAAACAGTCAATTAAACCTGGTTGCGATTAATATTTTAGAGGATAACGCTGGTTATGTCTCGGTTAGGTCTGGGATTTGCCCCCATCTGGCTCGTACTTTCGCGTTTTTCTCATAGTTGTTGGCCAGATCCTGGGTTTTTTCTGGTTTGGATCCCGTAGTAATGTGGTTCCACACCGAAACAGTCAATTGAACCTGGTTGTGATTAATATTTTAGAGGATAACGCCGGTTATGTCTCGGTTAGGTCTGGTATTCGCCCTCATCTGGCTCGGACATTCCCATTTTTCGCATACTTGTTGGCCAGACCCTGGCCCTTTTCTGGTTTGGATCACGTAGTAATGTGGTACCACACTGAAACAGTGAATAGAAGCTGGTTCCTATAAGTATTTTAGAGGATAACGCTGGTCATGTCTGAGTTAGCTCTGGTATTTGCTATCATCTGGCTCATACATTCGCGTCTTTCGCATACTTGTTGGCCAGATCCTGGGCTTTTTCTGATTTGGATCCCGTAGTAATGTGGTACCACACTGAAACAGTCAATAAAAGCAGGTTCCGATTAGTATTTTAGGGGATAACGCTGGTTATGTCTGTGTTAGTTCTGGTATTTGCAATCATCTGGCTCATACTTACGCGTTTTTCGCACACTTGTTGGCCAGACCCTGGCCCTTTTCTGGTTTGGATCACGTAGTAATGTGGTACCACACTGAAACAGTCAATACAAGCTGGTTCCGATAAGTATTTTAGAGGATAACGCTGGTTATGTCTGGGTTAGTTCTGGTATTTGCAATCATCTGGCTCATACTTTCGCGTTTTTCTCATAGTTGTTGGCCAGATCCTGGGTTTTTTCTGGTTTGGATCCCGTAGTAATGTGGTTCCACACCGAAACAGTCAATTGAACCTGGTTGCGATTAATATTTTCGAGGATAACGCCAGTTATGTCTCGGTTAGGTCTGGTATTTGCCCTCATCTGGCTCGGACTATCGCATTTTTCGCATACTTGTTAGCCAGATCCTGGCCTTCTTCTGTTTTGGACCACGTAGTAAAGTGGTACCTGACTGAAACAGTCAATTAAACCTGGTTGCGAATAACATTTTAGAGGATAACGCCAGTTATGTCTCAGGTAGGTCTGGGACTTGTCCTCATCTGGCTCGTACTTTCACGTTTTTCGCATACTTGTTGGCCAGATCCTGGCCTTTTTCTGGTTTGGATCAGGTAGTAATGTGGTACCACACTGAAACAGTCAATAGAAGCTGGTTCCGATCAGTATCTTAGAGGATAACGGTGGTTATGTCTGGGTTAGTTCTGGTATTTGCAATCATCTAGCTCATACATTCGCGTTTTTCGCATACTTGTTGGCCAGATCCTGGGCTTTTTCTGGTTTGGATCACGTGGTAATGTGGTACCACACTGAAACAGTCAATTAAACCTGGTTGCGATTAATATTTTAGAGGATAACGCCGGTTATGTCTCGGGTAGGTCTGGGATTTGCCCACATCTGGCTCGTACTTTCACTTTTTTCGCATTCTTGTTGGCCAGATCCTGGCCTCTCTCTGGTTTGGATCACGTAGTAATGCGGTACACCACCGAAACAGTCAATTAAACCTGGTTGCGATTAATATTTTAGAGGATAACGCTGGTTATGTCTCGGTTAGGTCTGGGATTTGCCCCCATCTGGCTCGTACTTTCGCGTTTTTCTCATAGTTGTTGGCCAGATCCTGGGTTTTTTCTGGTTTGGATCCCGTAGTAATGTGGTTCCACACCGAAACAGTCAATTGAACCTGGTTGCGATTAATATTTTAGAGGATAACGCCGGTTATGTCTCGGTTAGGTCTGGTATTTGCCCTCATCTGGCTCGGACATTCCCATTTTTCGCATACTTGTTGGCCAGACCCTGGCCCTTTTCTGGGTTGGATCACGTAGTAATGTGGTACCACACTGAAACAGTGAATAGAAGCTGGTTCCTATAAGTATTTTAGAGGATAACGCTGGTTATGTCTGGGTTAGTTCTGGTATTTGCTATCATCTGGCTCATACATTCGCGTTTTTCGCATACTTGTTGGCCAGATCCTGGGCTTTTTCTGGTTTGGATCACGTAGTAATGTGGTTCCACACCGAAACAGTCAATAGAAGCTGGTTCCGATCAGTATTTTAGAGGATAACGCTGGTCATGTCTGAGTCAGTTCTGGTATTTGCAATCATCTGGCTCATACATTCGCGTTTTTCGCATACTTGTTGGCCAGATCCTGGGCTTTTTCTGGTTTGGATCACGTAGTAATGTGGTACCACACTGAAACAGTCAATTAAACCTGTTTGCGATTAATATTTTACAGGATAACGCAGTTTATGTCTCGGTTTGGTCAGGGATTTGCCCCCATCTGGCTCGTACTTTCGCATTTTTCGCATTCTTGTTGGCCAGATCCTGGGCTTTTTCTGATTTGGATCCCGTAGTAATGTGGTACCACACTGAAACAGTCAATAAAAGCAGGTTCCGATTAGTATTTTAGGGGATAACGCTGGTTATGTCTGTGTTAGTTCTGGTATTTGCAATCATCTGGCACATACTTACGCGTTTTTCGCACACTTGTTGGCCAGACCCTGGCCCTTTTCTGGTTTGGATCACGTAGTAATGTGGTACCACACTGAAACAGTCAATACAAGCTGGTTCCGATAAGTATTTTAGAGGATAACGCTGGTTATGTCTGGGTTAGTTCTGGTATTTGCAATCATCTGGCTCATACTTTCGCGTTTTTCTCATAGTTGTTGGCCAGATCCTGGGTTTTTTCTGGTTTGGATCCCGTAGTAATGTGGTTCCACACCGAAACAGTCAATTGAACCTGGTTGCGATTAATATTTTCGAGGATAACGCCAGTTATGTCTCGGTTGGGTCTGGTATTTGCCCTCATCTGGCTCGGACTATCGCATTTTTCGCATACTTGTTAGCCAGATCCTGGCCTTCTTCTGGCTTGGACCACGTAGTAAAGTGGTACCAGACTGAAACAGTCAATTAAACCTGGTTGCGAATAACATTTTAGAGGATAACGCTGGTTATGTCTGGGATAGTTCTGGTATTTGCAATCATCTGGCTCATACTTTCGCGTTTCTCTCATAGTTGTTGGCCAGATCCTGGGTTTTTCTGGTTTGGATCCCGTAGTAATGTGGTTCCACACCGAAACAGTCAATTAAACCTGGGTCCGAATAATATTTTAGAGGATGACGCCGGTTATGTCTGGGTTAGGTCTGGTATTTGCCCTCATCTGGCTCAGACTTTCGCATTTTTCGCATACTTGTTGGCCAGATCTTGGGTTTTTTGTAGATTGGATCCCGTCGTATTTTGGTTCCACACCGAAATAGTCAATTAAACCTGGTTGCGATTAATATTTTAGAGGATAACGTCGGTTATGTCTAGGTTAGGTCTAGTATTTGCCCTCATGTCGCTCGTACTTTCGCATCTTTCGCTTACTGGTTGGCCTCATCCTAGCCTTTTTATGGTTTGGATCACGTAGTAATGCGGTACCACACCGAAACAGTTAATTAAACCTGGTTGCGATAAATATTTTAGTGGATAACGCCGGTTATGTCACGGTCAGGTCTGGGATTTGTCCTCATCTGGCTCGTACTTTCGCGTTTTTCGCATACTTGCTGGCCAGATCCTGGGCTTTTTTTGGTTTGGAACACGTAGTAATGTGGTACCACACTGAAACAGTCAATAGAAGCTGGTTCCGCTTAGTATTTTAGAGGATAACGCTGGTTATGCCTGGGTTAGTTCTGGTATTTGCAATCATCTGGCTTATACTTTCGCGTTTTTCGCATACTTGCTGGCCAGATCCTGGCCTTTTTCTGGTTTGGATCACGTAGTAATGCGGTACCACACCGAAACAGTCAATTAAACCTGGTTGCGATTAATATTTTAGAGGATAACGCCGGTTACGTCTCGGTTAGGTCTGGTATTTTCCCTCATCTGGCTCGTACTTTCGCGTTTCTCGCATTCTTGTTGGCCCGATCCTGGGATTTTTCTGGTTTGGATCACGTAGTAATGTGTTAGAACACTGAAACAGTCATTAAAAGCATGTTCCGATTCGTATTCTAGAGGATAACGCTGGTTATGTCAGGGTTAGTTCTGGAATTTGCAATCATCTGGCTCATACTTTCGCATTTTTCGCATACTTGTTGGCCAGATCCTGGCCTTTTTCTGGTTTGGATCACGTAGTAATGCGGTACCACACCGAAACAGTCAATTAAACCTGGTTGCGATTAATATTTTAGAGGATAACGCCGGTTATGTCTCGGTTTGGTCTGGGATTTGCCCTCATCTGGCTCGTACTTTCGCATTTTGCGCATACTTGTAGGCCAGATCCTGGCCTTTTTCTGGTCTGGATCACGTAGTAATCCAGTACCACACCGAAACAGTCAATTAAACCTGGTTGCGATTAATATTTTAGAGGATAACGCTGGTTATGTCTGGGTTTGTTCTGGTATTTGCAATCATCTGGCCCATACTTTCGCATTTTTCGCATACTTGTTGGCCAGATCCTGGCCTTTTTCTGGTTTGGATCACGTAGTAATCCAGTACCACACCGAAACAGTCAATTAAACCTGGTTGCGATTAATATTTTAGAGGATAACGCTGGTTATGTCTGGGTTTGTTCTGGTATTTGCAATCATCTGGCCCATACTTTCGCATTTTTCGCATACTTGTTGGCCAGATCCTGGCCTTTTTCTGGTTTGGATCACGTAGTAATGTGGTACCACACTGAAACAGTCGATAAAACCTAGTTCAGATTAGTATTTTAGAGGATAGCGCTGGTTATGGCTGTGTGAGTTCTGGTATTTGCAATCATCTGGCTCGTACTTTCGCGTTTTTCGCATACTTGTTGGCCAGATCCTGGCCTCTTTCAGGTTTGGATCACGTAGTAATGCGGTACCACACCGAAACTGTCAATTAAATCTGGTTGCGATTAATATTTTAGAGGATAAAGCCGGTAATGTCACGGTTAGGTATGGTATTTGCCCTCATCTGGCTCGTACTTTCGCGTTTTTCTCATAGTTGTTGGCCAGATTCTGGGTTTTTTCTGCTTTGGATCCCGTAGTAATGTGGTTCCACACCGAAACAGTCAATTAAACCTGGTTGCGATTAATATTTTAGAGGATAACGCCGGTTATGTCTCGGTTAGGTCTGGTATTTGCCCTCAACTGGCTCGTACTTTCGCAGTTTTCGCATACTTGTTGGCGACATACTGGCCTTCTTCTGGATTGGACCGCGTAGTGAAGTGGTACCACACTGAAACTGTCAATTAAACCTGGTTCCGATTAATACTTTAGAGGATAACGCCGGTTATGTCTCGGTTAGGTCTGGGATTTGTCCTCATCTGGCACGTTCTTTCGCATGTTTCGAATACTTTTTGGCCAGATCCTGGCCTTTTTCTGGCTTGGACCACGTAGAAATGTGGCACCACACCGAAACAGTCAATCAAACCTGGGTCCGATTAATGTTTTAGAGGATAACGCCGATTATGTCTGAGTTAGGTCCGGTATTTGCCCTCATCTCGCTCGTACTTTCGCATATTTCGCTTACTTGTTGGCCTGATCCTGGCCCTTTTCTCGTTTGGATAACGTAGTAATGTGGTACCACACTGAAACGGTCAATAGAAGCTGGTTCCGATAAGTATTTTAGAGGATAACGCTGGTTATGTCTGGGTTAGTTCTGGTATTTGCAATCATCTGGCTCATACTTTCGCGTTTTTCGCACACTTGTTGGCCAGACCCTGGCCCTTTTCTCGTTTGGATAACGTTGTAATGTGGTACCACACTGAAACGGTCAATAGAAGCTGGTTCCGATAAGTATTTTAGAGGATAACGCTGGTTATGTCTGGGTTAGTTCTGGTATTTGCAATCATCTGGCTCATACTTTCGCGTTTTTCGCGTACTTGTTGACCAGGTCCTGGGTTTTTTCTGTTTTGGATCCCGTAGTAATGAGGTTCCACACCGAAACAGTCAATTAAACTGTTTGCGATTAATATTTTAGAGGATAACGCCGGTTATGTCTCGGGTAGGTCTGGGATTTGTCCTTATCTGGCTCGTACTTTCGCGTTTTTCGCATACTTGTTGGCCAGATCCTGGCCTTTTTCTGGTTTGGATCACGTAGTAATGTGGTACCACACTGAAACAGTCAATAGAAGCTGGTTCCGATTTGTATTTTAGAGGATAACGCTGGTTATGTCTCGGGTAGGTCTGAGATTTGTCCTTATATGGCTCGTACTTTCGCGTTTTTCGCATACTTGTTGGCCAGATCCTGGCCTTTTTCTGGTTCGGATCACGTAGAAATGTTGTACCACACTGAAACAGTCAATTAAACCTGGTTCAGATTATTATTTTAGAGGATAGCGCTGGTTATGTCTGGGTGAGTTCTGGTATTTGCAATCATCTGGCACATACTTTCGCGGGTTTCGCATACTTGTTGGCCAGATCCTGGGCTTTTTCTGGTTTGGATCACGTAGTAATGTGGTACCACACTGAAACAGTCAATTAAACCTGGTTCAGATTAGTATTTTAGAGGATAGCGCTGGTTATGTCTGGGTGAGTTCTGGTATTTGCAATCATCTGGCTCACACTTTCGCGTTTTTCTCATAGTTGTCGGCCAGATTCTGGGTTTTTTCAGGTTTGGATCCCGTAGTAATGTGGTACCACACCGAAACAGTCAATTAAACCTGGGTCCGATTAATATTTTAGAGGATAACGCCGATTATGTCTGGGTTAGGTCCGGTATTTGCCCTCATCTGGCTCATACATTCGCGTTTTTCGCATTGTTGTTGGCCCGATCCTGGGCTTTTTCTGGTTTGGATCACGTAGTAATGTGGTACCACACTGAAACGGTCATTAAAAGCATGTTCCGATGCGTATTTTAGAGGATAACGCTGGTTATGTCAGGGTTAGTTCTGGTATTTGCAATCATCTGGCTCATATATTCGCGTTTTTCGCATACTTGTTGGCCAGATCCTGGCCTTTTTCTGGTTCGGATCACGTAGAAATGTTGTACCACACTGAAACAGTCAATTAAACCTGGTTCAGATTATTATTTTAGAGGATAGCGCTGGTTATGTCTGGGTGAGTTCTGGTATTTGCAATCATCTGGCACATACTTTCGCGGGTTTCGCATACTTGTTGGCCAGATCCTGGGCTTTTTCTGGTTTGGATCACGTAGTAATGTGGTACCACACTGAAACAGTCAATTAAACCTGGTTCAGATTAGTATTTTAGAGGATAGCGCTGGTTATGTCTGGGTGAGTTCTGGTATTTGCAATCATCTGGCTCACACTTTCGCGTTTTTCGCATACTTGTTGGCCAGATCCTGGCCTCTTTCAGGTTTGGATCACGTAGTAATGCGGTACCACACCGAAACTGTCAATTAAATCTGGTTGCGATTAATATTTTAGAGGATAAAGCCGGTAATGTCACGGTTAGGTATGGTATTTGCCCTCATCTGGCTCGTACTTTCGCGTTTTTCTCATAGTTGTTGGCCAGATCCTGGGTTTTTTCGGGTTTGGATCCCGTAGTAATGTGGTCCCACACCGAAACAGTCAACTGAACCTGGTTGCGATTATTATTTTAGAGGATAACGCCGGTTATGTCTCGGATAGGTCTGGTATTTGCTCTCATCTGGCTCGGACTTTCTCATTTTTCGCATACTTGTTAGCCAGCTCCTGGCCTCTTTCTGGTTTGGATCATCGTAGCAATGCGGTACCACACCGATACAGACAATTATACCTGGTTGCGATTAATATTTTAGAGGATAGCGCCGGTTATGTATCGGTTAGGTTTGGGATTTGCCCTCATCTGGATCGTACTTTCGCATTTTTCGCATACTTGTTGGCCAGATCCTGGGTTTTTTCTGGTTTCGATCCCGCAGTAATGTGGTTCCACAACGAAACAGTCAATTAAACCTGGTTGCGATTAATATTTTAGCGGATAACGCCGGTTATGTCTGGGCTAGGTCTGGTATTTGCCCTCATCTGACTCGTACTTTCGCATTTTTCGCATTCTTGTTGGCCAGATCCTGGCCTCTTTCTGGTTTGGATCACGTAGTAATGCGGTACCACACCGAAACAGTCAATTAAACCCGGTTGCGTTTAATATTTTAGAGGATAACGCCGGTTATGTCTCGGTTTGGTCTGGGATTTGCCCTCATCTGGTTCGTACTTTCGCATTTCGCGCATACTTGTTGGCCAGATCCTGGCCTTTTTCTGGTCTGGATCACGTAGTAATGCAGTACCACACCGAAACAGTCAATTAAACCTGGTTGCGATTAATATTTTAGGGGATAACGCCGGTTACGTCTCGGATAGGTCTGGGATTTTCCCTCATCTGGCTCGTACTTTCGCATTTTTCGCATTCTTGTTGGCCCGATCCTGGGCTTTTTCTGGTTTGGATAACGTAGTAATGTGGTACCACACTGAAACAGTCATTAAAAGCATGTTCCGATGCGTATTTTAGAGGATAACGCTGGCTATGTCAGGGTTAGTTCTGGTATTTGCAATCATCTGGATCATATATTCGCATTTTTCTCATCCTTGTTGGCCAGATCCTGGCCTTTCTCTGGTTTGGATCACGTAGTAATGCGGTACCACACCGAAACAGTCAATTAAACCTGGTTGCGATTAATATTTTAGAGGATAACGCTGGTTATGTCTCGGTTAGGTCTGGGATTTGCCCCCATCTGGCTCGTACTTTCGCGTTTTTCTCATAGTTGTTGGCCAGATCCTGGGCTTTTTCTGGTTTGGATCTCGTAGTAATGCGTTACCACACCGAAACAGTCAATTAAACCTGGGTGCGATTAATATTTTAGAGGATAACGCCGGTTATGTCTTGGTTAGGTCTGGGATTTGCCCTTATCTGGCTCGTACTTTCGCATTTTTCGCATACTTGTTAGCCAGATCCTGGCCTCTTTCTGGTTTGGATCATCGTAGCAATGCGGTACCACACCGAAACAGTCAATTATACCTGGTTGCGATTAATATTTTAGAGGATAGCGCCGGTTATGTCTCGGTTAGGTCTGGGATTTGCCCCCATCTGGCTCGTACTTTCGCGGTTTTCTCATAGTTGTTGGCCAGATCCTGGGCTTTTTCTGGTTTGGATCTCGTAGTAATGCGTTACCACACCGAAACAGTCAATTAAACCTGGGTGCGATTAATATTTTAGAGGATAACGCCGGTTATGTCTCGGTTAGGTCTGGGATTTGCCCTTATCTGGCTCGTACTTTCGCATTTTTCGCATACTTGTTAGCCAGATCCTGGCCTCTTTCTGGTTTGGATCATCGTAGCAATGCGGTACCACACCGAAACAGTCAATTAAACCTGGTTGCGATTAATATTTTAGAGGATAACACTGGTTATGTCTCGGTTAGGTCTGGGATTTGCCCCCGTCTGGCTCGTACTTTCGCGTTTTTCTCATAGTTGTTGGCCAGATCCTGGGCTTATTCTGGTTTGGATCTCGTAGTAATGCGTTACCACACCGAAACAGTCAATTAAACCTGGGTGCGATTAATATTTTAGAGGATAGCGCCGGTTATGTCTCGGTTAGGTCTGGGATTTGCCCTCATCTGGATCGTACTTTCGCATTTTTCTCATCCTTGTTGGCCAGATCCTGGCCTTTCTCTGGTTTGGATCACGTAGTAATGCGGCACCACACCGAAACAGTCAATTAAACCTGGTTGCGATTAATATTTTAGAGGATAACGCTGGTTATGTCTGGGCTGGTTCTGGTATTTGCAATCATCTGGCTCATACTTTCGCATTTTTCGCATACCTGTTGGCCAGATCCTGGGGTTTCTCTGGTTTGGATCCCGTAGTAATGTGGTTCCACCACGAAACAGTCAATTAAACCTGGTTGAGATTAATATTTTAGCGGATAACGCTGGTTATGTCTCGGTTAGGTCTGGGATTTGCCCCCATCTGGCTCGTACTTTCGCGTTTTTCTCATAGTTGTTGGCCAGATCCTGGGCTTTTTATGGTTTGGATCTCGTAGTAATGCGTTACCACACCGAAACAGTCAATTAAACCTTGGTGTGATTAATATTTTAGAGGATAACGCCGGTTATGTCTCGGTTAGGTCTGGGATTTGCCCTTATCTGGCTCGTACTTTCGCATTTTTCTCATCCTTGTTGGCCAGATCCTGGCCTTTCTCTGGATTGGATCACGTAGTAATGCGGCACCACACCGAAACAGTCAATTAAACCTGGTTGCGATTAATATTTTAGAGGATAACGCTGGTTATGTCTGGGTTGGTTCTGGTATTTGCAATCATCTGGCTCATACTTTCGCATTTTTCGCATACCTGTTGGCCAGATCCTGGGTTTTCTCTGGTTTGGATCCCGTAGTAATGTGGTTCCACAACGAAACAGTCAATTAAACCTGGTTGAGATTAATATTTTAGCGGATAACGCCGGTTATGTCTGGGTTAGGTCTGGTATTTGCCATCATCTGGCTCATACCTTCGCATTTTTCGCATACTTGTTGGCCATATCCTGGGTTTTTTTCTGGTTTGGATCCCGTAGTAATGTGGTTCCACACCGAAACAGTCAATAGAAGCTGGTTCCGATAAGTATTTTAGAGGATAACGCTGGTTATGTCTGGGTTAGTTCTGGTATTTGCTATCATCTGGCACATACTTGCGCGTTTTTCGCATACTTGTTGGCCAGATCCTGTGCTTTTTCTGTTTTGGATCCCGTAGTAATGAGGTTCCACACAGAAACAGTCAATTAAACTGGATTTGAATAATATTTTAGAGGATAACGCCGGTTATGTCTCGGGTAGGTCTGGGATTTGTCCTCGTCTGACTCGTACTTTCAGGTTTTTCGCATACTTGTTGGCCAGATCCAGGCCTCTTTCTGGTTTGGATCACGTAGTAATGTGGTACCTCACTGAAACAGTCAATAGAAGCTGGTTCCGATCTGTATTTTAGAGGATAACGCTGGTTATGTCTGAGTTAGTTCTGGTATTTGCAATCATCTGGCTCATACATTCGCGTTTTTCGCATACTTGTTGGCCAGATCCTGGGCTTTTTCTGGTTTGGATCACGTAGTAATGTGGTACCACACTGAAACAGTCAATTAAACCTGGTTGCGATTAATATTTTAGAGGATAACGCCGGTTATGTCTGGGTTAGGTCTGGGATTTTCCCTCATGTGGCTCGTACTCTCGCGTTTCTCGCATTCTTGTTGGCCTGATCCTGGCCCTTTTCTGGCTTGGACCACGTAGTAATGTGGTACCACACCGAAACAGTCAATTAAACCTGGTTGCGAATAATATTTTACTGGATAACGCTGGGTATGTCTGGGATAGTTCTGGTATTTGCAACCATCTGGCTCATACTTTCGCGTTTTTCTCATAGTTGTTGGCCAGATTCTGGGTTTTTTTCTGGTTTGGATCCCGTAGTAATGTGGTACCACACCGAAACAGTCAATTAAACCTGGGTCCGATTAATATTTTAGAGGATAACGCCGATTACGTCTGGGTTAGGTCCGGCATTTGCCCTCATCTCGCTCGTACTTTCGCATATTTCGCTTACTTGTTGGCCCGATCCTAGCCTTTTTATGGTTTGGATCACGTAGTAATGCGGTACCACACCGAACCAGTCAATTAAACCTGGTTGCTATAAATATTTTACAGGATAAGGCCGGTTATGTCACGGTTATGTCTGGGATTTGCCCTCAACAGCCTCGTACTTTCGCACTTTTCGCATACCTGTTGGCCAGATCCTGGGCTTTTTCTGGTTTGGATCACGTAGTAATGTGGTACCACACTGAAACAGTCATTAAAAGCATGTTCCGATGCGTATTTTAGAGGATAATACTGGTTATGTCAGGGTTAGTTCTGGTATTTGCAATCATCTGGCTCATATATTCGCGTTTTTCGCATACTTCTTAGCCAGATCCTGGGCTTTTTCTGGTTTGGATCACGTAGTAATGTGGTACCACACTGAACAGTCAATAAAAGCTGGTTCCGATTAGTATTTTAGAGGATAACGCTGGTTATGTCTGTGTTAGTTCTGGTATTTGCAATCATCTGGCTCATACTTTCGCGTTTTTCGCATACTTGTTGGCCAGATCCTGGCCTTTTTCTGGTTTGGATCACGTAGTAATGTGGTACCACACTGAAACAGTCAATAGAAGCTGGTTCCGATTTGTATTTTAGAGGATAACGCAGGTTATGTCTGGGATAGTTCTGGTATATGCAATCATCTCACTCGTACTTTCGCATTTTTCGCATTCTTGGTGGCCAGATCCTGGCCTTTTCCTGGTTTGGATCACGTAGTAATGCGGCACCACACCGAAACAGTCAATTAAACCTGATTGCGATTTATATTTTAGAGGATAACGCTGGTTATGTCTCGGGTAGGTCTGGGATTTGTCCTTATCTGGCTCGTACTTTCGCGTTTTTCGCATACTTGTTGGCCAGATGCTGGGCTTTTTCTGGTTTGCAACACGTAGTAATGTGGTACCACACTGAAACAGTCAATTAAACCAGGTTCAGATTAGTATTTTAGAGGATAGCGCTGGTTATGTCTGGGTGAGTTCTGGTATTTGCAATCATCTGGCTCGTACTTTCGCGTTTTTCGCATACTTGTTGGCCAGATCCTGGCCTTTTTCTGGCTTGGACCACGTAGTAATGTGGTACCACACCGAAACAGTCAATTAATCCTGGTTGCGAATAATATTTTAGAGGATAACGCCGGTTATGTCTCGGCTAGGTCTGGGATTTGCCCTCATCTGGATCGTACTTTCGCATTTTCGCATACTTGTTGGCCAGATCCTGGGTTTTCTCTTGTTTGGATCATCGTAGCAATGCGGTACCACACCGAAACAGTCAATTATACCTGGTTGCGGTTAATATTTTAGGGGATAACGCCGGTTTTGTCTGGGTTAGGTCTGGTATTTGCCCTCATCTGGCTCGAACTTTTGCATTTTTGTCATACTTGTTGGCCAGATCCTGGGCTTTATCTGGTTTGGATCACGTAGTAATGCGTTACCACACCGAAACAGTCAAATAAACCTGGTTGCGATTAATATTTTAGAGGATAACGCCGGTTATATCTCGGTTAGGTCTGGGATTTGCCCTCATCTGGCTCGTACTTTCGCATTTTTCGCATACTTGTTGGCCAGACCCTGGTCCTTTTCTGGTTTGGATCACGTAGTAATGTGGTGCCACACTGAAACAGTCAATTATACCTGGTTGCGATTAATATTGTAGAGGATAACGCCGGTTATGTCTCGGCTAGGTCTGGGATTAGCCCTCATCTGGCACACACTTTCGCGTTTTTCGCATATTTGTTCGCCAGATACTGGGTTTTTTCTGGTTTGGATCCCGTAGTAATGTGATACCACACTGAAACAGTCAATAGAAGCTGGTTCCGATCAGTATTTTAGAGGATAACGCTGGTTATGTCTGGGTTAGTTCTGGTATTTGCAATCATCTGGCTCATACATTCGCGTTTTCGCAAACTTGTTGGCCAGATCCTGGGATTTTTCTGGTTTGGATCACGTAGTAATGTGGTACCACACTGAGACAGTCATTGAAAGCATGTTCCGATTCGTATTTTACAGGATAACTCTGGTTATGTCAGGCATAGTTCTGGTATTTGTAATCATCTGGCTCATACTTTCGCATTTTTCGCATACTTGTTGGCCAGATCATGGCCTTTTTCTGGTTTGGGTCCCGTAGTAATGTGGTTCCACACCGAAACAGTCAATTGAACCTGGTTGCGATTAATATTTTAGAGGATAACGCCGGTTATGTCTCGGGTAGGTCTGGGATTTGCCCACATCTGGCTCGTACTTTCGCTTTTTTCGCATTCTTGTTGGCCCGATCCTGAGTTTTTTCTGGTTTGGATCCCGTAGTAATGTGGTTCCACACCGAAACAGTCAATTAAACCTGGTTGCGAATAATATTTTAGAGGATAACGCCGGTAATGTCTCGGTTAGGTCTGGGGTTTGCCCTCATCTGGATCGTACTTTCGCGTTTTTCGCATACTTGTTGGCCAGATCCTGGGCTTTATCTGGTTTGGATCACGTAGTAATGCGTTACCACACCGAAACAGTCAAATAAACCTGGTTGCGATTAATATTTTGGAGGATAACGCCGGTTATGTCTCGGTTAGGTCTGGTATTTGCCCTCAGCTGGCGCGTACTTTCGCATTTTTCTCATCCTTGTTGGCCAGATCCTGGCCTCTTTCTGGCTTGGACCACGTAGTAATGTGGTACCACACCGAAACAGTCAATTAAACCTGGTTGCGATTAATATTTTAGGGGATAACGCCGGTTATGTCTGGGTTAGTTCTGGTATTTGCAATCATCTGGCTCATACTTTCGCATTTTTCGCATACTTGTTGGCCAGATCCTGGGTTTTGTCTGGTTTGGATCCCGTAGTAATGTGGTTCCACAACGAAACAGTCAATTAAACCTGGTTGAGATTAATATTTTATAGGATAACGCCGGTTATGTCTCGGTTTGGTCTGGGATTTGCCCTCATCTGGTTCGTACTTTCGCATTTTGCGCATACTTGTTGGCCAGATCCTGGCCTTTTTCTGGTCTGGATCACGTAGTAATGCAGTACCACACCGAAACAGTCAATTAAACCTGGTTGCGATTAATATTTTAGAGGATAACGCTGGTTATGTCTGGGTTAGTTCTGGTATTTGCAATCATCTGGCTCATACTTTCGTATTTTTCGCATACTTGTTGGCCAGATCCTGGCCTCTTTCTGGTCTGGATCATCGTAGCAATGCGGTACCACACCCAAACAGTCAATTATACCTGGTTGCGATTAATATTTTAGGGGATAACGCCGGTTACGTCTCGGTTAGGTCTGGGATTTTCCCTCATCTGGCTCGTACTTTCGCATTTTTCGCATACTTGTTGGCCAGATCCTGGCCTCTTTCTGGTTTGGATCATCGTAGCAATGCGGTACCACACCCAAACAGTCAATTATACCTGGTTGCGATTAATATTTTAGGGGATAACGCCGGTTACGTCTCGGTTAGGTCTGGGATTTTCCCTCATCTGGCTCGTACTTTCGCATTTTTCGCATTCTTGTTGGCCCGATCCTGGGCTTTTTCTGGTTTGGATCACGTAGTAATGCGATTCCACAACGAAACAGTCAATTAAACTTGGTTGCCATTAATATTTTAGCGGATAACGCCGGTTATGTCTGGGCTAGGTCTGGTATTTGCCCTCATCTGGCTCGTACTTTCGCATTTTTCGCATACTAGTTGGCCAGATCCTGGCCTTTTTCTGGTTTGGATCACGTAGTAATGAGGTTCCACACCGAAACAGTCAATTAAACCTGGTTGCGATTAATATTTTAGAGGACAACGCCGGTTATGTCTCGGTTAGGTCTGCGATTTGCCCTCATCTGGCTCGTACTTTCGCATTTTTCGCATACTTGCTGGCCAGATCCTGGCCTTTCTCTGGTCTGGATCACATAGTAATGCGGCACCACACCGAAACAGTCAATTAAACCTGGTTGCGATTAATATTTTAGAGGATAACGCTGGTTATGTCTGGGTTAGTTCTGGTATTTGCAATCATCTGGCTCATACTTTCGCATTTTTCGCATACCTGTTGGCCAGATCGTGGGGTTTCTCTGGTTTGGATCCCGTAGTAATGTGGTTCCACAACGAAACAGTCAATTAAACCTGGTTGAGATTAATATTTTAGCGGATAACGCCGGTTATGTCTGGGTTAGGTCTGGTATTTGCCCTCATCTGGCTCATACCATCGCATTTTTCGCATACTTGTTGGCCATATCCTGGGTTTTTTTCTGGTTTGGATCCCGTAGTAATGTGGTTCCACACCGAAACAGTCAATAGAAGCTGGTTGCGATTAATATTTTAGAGGATAACGCCGGTTATGTCTCGGTTAGGTCTGGTATTTGCCCTCAACTGGCTCGTACTTTCGCAGTTTTCGCATACTTGTTGGCCACATACTGGCCTTCTTCTGGCTTGGACCACGTAGTGAAGTGGTACCACACTGAAACTGTCAATTAAACTGTGTTGCGATTAATATTTTAGAGGATAGCGCCGGTTATGTCTCGGTTAGGTCTGGTATTTGCCCTCATCTGGATCGTACTTTCGCATTTTTCGTATACTTGTTGGCCAGATCCTGGGTTTTTACTGGTTTGGATCCCGCAGTAATGTGGTTCCACAACGAAACAGCCAATTAAACCTGGTTGCGATTAATATTTTAGCGGATAACGCCTGTTATGTCTGGGTTAGGTCTGGGATTTTCCCTGATGTGGCTCGTACTTTCGCGTTTCTCGCATTCTTGTTGGCCCGATCCTGGGATTTTTCTGGTTTGGATCACGTAGTAATGTGGTACCACACTGAAACAGTCAATTAAACCTGGTTACGATTAATATTTTAGAGGATAACGCCGGTTATGTCTGGGTTAGGTCTGGGATTTTCCCTGATGTGGCTCGTACTTTCGCGTTTCTCGCATTCTTGTTGGCCCGATCCTGGGATTTTTCTGGTTTGGATCTCGTAGTAATGTGTTAGCACACTGAAACAGTCATTAAAAGCATGTTCCGATTCGTATTTTAGAGGATGACGCAGGTTATGTCAGGCATAGTTCTGGTATTTGCAATCATCTCGCTCATACTTTCGCATGTTTCGCATACTTGTTGGCCAGATCATGGCCTTTTTCTGGTTTGGGTCATCGTAGCAATGCGGTACCACACCGAAACAGTCAATTATACCTGGTTGCGATTAATATTTTAGAGGATAACGCTGGTTATGTCAGGGTTGGTTCTGTTATTTGCAATCATCTGGCTCATACTTTCGCATTTTTCGCATACTTGTTGGCCAGATCCTGGGTTTTTTCTGGTTTGGATCCCGTAGTAATGTGGTTCCACAACGAAACAGTCAATTACACCTGGTTGAGATTAATATTTTAGAGGATAACACCGGTTATGTCTCGGGTAGGTCTGGGATTTGTCCTCATCTGGCTCGGACTTTCCCATTTTTCGCATACTTGTTGGCCAGACCCTGGCCCTTTTCTGGTTTGGATCACGTAGTAATGTGGTACCACACTGAAGCAGTCAATAGAAGCTGGTTCCGATAAGTATTTTAGAGGATAACGCTGGTTATGTCTGGGTGAGATCTGGTATTTGCAATCATCTGGCTCGTACTTTCGCGTTTTTCGCATACTTGTTGGCCAGATCCTGGCCTTTTTCAGGCTTGGATCCCGTAGTAATGTGGTTCCACACCGAAACAGTCAATTAAACCTGGTTGCGATTAATATTTTAGAGGATAACGCCGGTTATGTCTCGGTTAGGTCTGGTATTTGCCCTCAACTGGCTCGTACTTTCGCAGTTTTCGCATACTTGTTGGCCACATACTGGCCTTCTTCTGGCTTGGACCACGTAGTGAAGTGGTACCACACTGAAACTGTCAATTAAACTTGGTTGCGATTAATATTTTAGAGGATAGCGCCGATTATGTCTCGGTTAGGTCTGTGATTTGCCCTCATCTGGATCGTACTTTCGCATTTTTCGTATACTTGTTGGCCAGATCCTGGGTTTTTTCTGGTTTGGATCCCGTAGTAATGTGGTTCCACACCGAAACAGTCAATTAAACCTGGTTGCGATTAATATTTTAGAGGATAGCGCCGGTTATGTCTCGGTTAGGTCTGGTATTTGCAATCATCTGGCTCGTACTTTCCCATTTTTCGCATACTTGTTAGCCAGATCATGGCCTTTTTCTGGTTTGGATCACGTAGTAATGTGGTACCACACTGAAACAGTCAATAGAAGCTGGTTCCGATAAGTATTTTAGAGGATAACGCTGGTTATGTCAGGGTTAGTTCTGGTATTTGCAATCATCTGGATCATATATTCGTATTTTTCGCATACTTGCTGGCCAGATCCTGGGCTTTTTCTGGTTTGGATCACGTAGTATTGTGGCTCCACACCGAAACAGTCAATTAAACCTGGTTGCGATTAATATTTTAGAGGATAACGCCGGTTATGTCTCGGGTAGGTCTGGGATTTGCCCACATCTGGCTCGTACTTTCGCTTTTTTCTTATTCTTGTTGGCCAGATCCTGGCCTCTTTCTGGTTTGGATCACGTAGTAATGCGGAACAACACCGAAACAGTCAATTAAACCTGGTTGCGATAAATATTTTAGAGTGTAACGCTGGTTATGTCTCGGTTAGGTCTGGGATTTGCCCCCATCTGGCTCGTACTTTCGCGTTTTTCTCATAGTTGTTGGCCAGATTCTGGGTTTTTTCTGGTTTGGATCCCGTAGTAATGTGGTTCCACAACGAAACAGTCAATTAAACCTGGTTGAGATTAATATTTTAGAGGATAACGCCGGTTATGTCTCGGGTAGGTCTGGGATTTGTCCTCATCTGGCTCGTACTTTCACGTTTTTCGCATACTTGTTGGCCAGATCATGGCCTTTTTCTGGTTTGGATCATCGTAGCAATGCGGCACCACACCGAAACAGTCAATTATACCTGGTTGCGATTAATATTTTAGAGGATAGCGCCGGTTATGTCTCGGTTAGGTCTGGTATTTGCAATCATCTGGCTCGTACTTTCCCATTTTTCGCATACTTGTTAGCCAGATCATGGCCTTTTTCTGGTTTGGATCACGTAGTAATGTGGTACCACACTGAAACAGTCAATAGAAGCTGGTTCCGATAAGTATTTTAGAGGATAACGCTGGTTATGTCAGGGTTAGTTCTGGTATTTGCAATCATCTGGATCATATATTCGTATTTTTCGCATACTTGCTGGCCAGATCCTGGGCTTTTTCTGGTTTGGATCACGTAGTATTGTGGCTCCACACCGAAACAGTCAATTAAACCTGGTTGCGATTAATATTTTAGAGGATAACGCCGGTTATGTCTCGGGTAGGTCTGGGATTTGCCCACATCTGGCTCGTACTTTCGCTTTTTTCTTATTCTTGTTGGCCAGATCCTGGCCTCTTTCTGGTTTGGATCACGTAGTAATGCGGAACAACACCGAAACAGTCAATTAAACCTGGTTGCGATAAATATTTTAGAGGATAACGCTGGTTATGTCTCGGTTAGGTCTGGGATTTGCCCCCATCTGGCTCGTACTTTCGCGTTTTTCTCATAGTTGTTGGCCAGATCCTGGGTTTTTTCTGGTTTGGATCACGTAGTAATGTGGTACCACACTGTCAATAAAAGCTGGTTCCGCTTAGTATTTTAGAGGATAACGCTGGTTATGCCTGGGATTGTTCTGGTATTTGCAATCATCTGGCTCATACGTTCGCGTTTTTCGCACACTTGTTGGCCAGACCCTGGACCTTTTCTGGTTTGGATCACGTAGTAATGTGGTACCACACTGAAACAGTCAATAGAAGCTGGTTCCGATAAGTATTTTAGAGGATAACGCTGGTTATGTCTGTGTTAGTTCTGGTATTTGCAATCATCTGGCTCATACTTTCGCATTTTTCGCATACTTGTTGGCCAGATCCTGGCCTTTTTCAGGCTTCGATCCCGTAGTAATGTGGTTCCACACCGAAACAGTCAATTAAACCTGGTTGCGATTAATATTTTAGAGGATAACGCCGGTTACGTCTCGGTTAGGTCTGGTATTTGCCCTCAACTGGCTCGTACTTTCGCAGTTTTCGCATACTTGTTGGCCACATACTGGCCTTCTTCTGGCTTGGACCACGTAGTGAAGTGGTACCACACTGAAACTGTCAATTAAACTTTGTTGCGATTAATATTTTAGAGGATAGCGCCGGTTATGTCTCGGTTAGGTCTGGGATTTGCCCTCATCTGGATCGTACTTTCGCATTTTTCGTATACTTGTTGGCCAGATCCTGGGTTTTTACTGGTTTGGATCCCGCAGTAATGTGGTTCCACAACGAAACAGCCAATTAAACCTGGTTGCGATTAATATTTTAGCGGATAACGCCTGTTATGTCTGGGTTAGGTCTGGGATTTTCCCTGATGTGGCTCGTACTTTCGCGTTTCTCGCATTCTTGTTGGCCCGATCCTGGGATTTTTCTGGTTTGGATCACGTAGTAATGTGGTACCACACTGAAACAGTCAATTAAACCTGGTTACGATTAATATTTTAGAGGATAACGCTGGTTATGCCTGGGATAGTTCTGGTATTTGCAATCATCTGGCTCATACTTTCGCGTTTTTCTCATAGTTGTTGGCCAGATCCTGGGTTTTTTCTGGTTTGGATCCCGTAGTAATGTGGTTCCACACGGAAACAGTCATTAAAAGCATGTTCCGATTCGTATTTTAGAGGATGACGCAGGTTATGTCAGGCATAGTTCTGGTATTTGCAATCATCTCGCTCATACTTTCGCATTTTTCGCATACTTGTTGGCCAGATCATGGCCTTTTTCTGGTTTGGATCATCGTAGCAATGCGGTACCACACCGAAACAGTCAATTATACCTGGTTGCGATTAATATTTTAGAGGATAACGCTGGTTATGTCAGGGTTAGTTCTGGTATTTGCAATCATCTGGATCGTACTTTCGCATTTTTCGTATACTTGTTGGCCAGATCCTGGGTTTTTTCTGGTTTGGATCCCGTAGTAATGTGGTTCCACAACGAAACAGTCAATTACACCTGGTTGAGATTAATATTTTAGAGGATAACACCGGTTATGTCTCGGGTAGGTCTGGGATTTGTCCTCATCTGGCTCGGACTTTCCCATTTTTCGCATACTTGTTGGCCAGACCCTGGCCCTTTTCTGGTTTGGATCACGTAGTAATGTGGTACCACACTGAAGCAGTCAATAGAAGCTGGTTCCGATAAGTATTTTGGAGGATAACGCTGGTTATGTCAGGGTTAGTTCTGGTATTTGCAATCATCTGGATCATATATTCGTATTTTTCGCATACTTGCTGGCCAGATTCTGGGCTTTTTCTGGTTTGGATCACGTAGTAATGCGGTACAACTCCGAAACAGTCAATTAAACCTGGTTGCGATAAATATTTTAGAGGATAACGCTGGTTATGTCTCGGTTAGGTCTGGGATTTGCCCCCATCTGGCTCGTACTTTCGCGTTTTTCTCATAGTTGTTGGCCAGATCCTGGGTTTTTTCTGGTTTGGATCACGTAGTAATGTGGTACCACACTGTCAATAAAAGCTGGTTCCGCTTAGTATTTTAGAGGATAACGCTGGTTATGCCTGGGATTGTTCTGGTATTTGCAATCATCTGGCTCATACGTTCGCGTTTTTCGCACACTTGTTGGCCAGACCCTGGACCTTTTCTGGTTTGGATCACGTAGTAATGTGGTACCACACTGAAACAGTCAATAGAAGCTGGTTCCGATAAGTATTTTAGAGGATAACGCTGGTTATGTCTGTGTTAGTTCTGGTATTTGCAATCATCTGGCTCATACTTTCGCATTTTTCGCATACTTGTTGGCCAGATCCTGGCCTTTTTCAGGCTTCGATCCCGTAGTAATGTGGTTCCACACCGAAACAGTCAATTAAACCTGGTTGCGATTAATATTTTAGAGGATAACGCCGGTTACGTCTCGGTTAGGTCTGGTATTTGCCCTCAACTGGCTCGTACTTTCGCAGTTTTCGCATACTTGTTGGCCACATACTGGCCTTCTTCTGGCTTGGACCACGTAGTGAAGTGGTACCACACTGAAACTGTCAATTAAACTTTGTTGCGATTAATATTTTAGAGGATAGCGCCGGTTATGTCTCGGTTAGGTCTGGGATTTGCCCTCATCTGGATCGTACTTTCGCATTTTTCGTATACTTGTTGGCCAGATCCTGGGTTTTTACTGGTTTGGATCCCGCAGTAATGTGGTTCCACAACGAAACAGCCAATTAAACCTGGTTGCGATTAATATTTTAGCGGATAACGCCTGTTATGTCTGGGTTAGGTCTGGGATTTTCCCTGATGTGGCTCGTACTTTCGCGTTTCTCGCATTCTTGTTGGCCCGATCCTGGGATTTTTCTGGTTTGGATCACGTAGTAATGTGGTACCACACTGAAACAGTCAATTAAACCTGGTTACGATTAATATTTTAGAGGATAACGCTGGTTATGCCTGGGATAGTTCTGGTATTTGCAATCATCTGGCTCATACTTTCGCGTTTTTCTCATAGTTGTTGGCCAGATCCTGGGTTTTTTCTGGTTTGGATCCCGTAGTAATGTGGTTCCACACGGAAACAGTCATTAAAAGCATGTTCCGATTCGTATTTTAGAGGATGACGCAGGTTATGTCAGGCATAGTTCTGGTATTTGCAATCATCTCGCTCATACTTTCGCATTTTTCGCATACTTGTTGGCCAGATCATGGCCTTTTTCTGGTTTGGATCATCGTAGCAATGCGGTACCACACCGAAACAGTCAATTATACCTGGTTGCGATTAATATTTTAGAGGATAACGCTGGTTATGTCAGGGTTAGTTCTGGTATTTGCAATCATCTGGCTCATACTTTCGCATTTTTCGCATACTTGTTGGCCAGATCCTGGGTTTTTTCTGGTTTGGATCCCGTAGTAATGTGGTTCCACAACGAAACAGTCAATTACACCTGGTTGAGATTAATATTTTAGAGGATAACACCGGTTATGTCTCGGGTAGGTCTGGGATTTGTCCTCATCTGGCTCGGACTTTCCCATTTTTCGCATACTTGTTGGCCAGACCCTGGCCCTTTTCTGGTTTGGATCACGTAGTAATGTGGTACCACACTGAAGCAGTCAATAGAAGCTGGTTCCGATAAGTATTTTAGAGGATAACGCTGGTTATGTCTGGGTGAGATCTGGTATTTGCAATCATCTGGCTCGTACTTTCGCGTTTTTCGCATACTTGTTGGCCAGATCCTGGCCTTTTTCAGGCTTGGATCCCGTAGTAATGTGGTTCCACACCGAAACAGTCAATTAAACCTGGTTGCGATTAATATTTTAGAGGATAACGCCGGTTATGTCTCGGTTAGGTCTGGTATTTGCCCTCAACTGGCTCGTACTTTCGCAGTTTTCGCATACTTGTTGGCCACATACTGGCCTTCTTCTGGCTTGGACCACGTAGTGAAGTGGTACCACACTGAAACTGTCAATTAAACTTGGTTGCGATTAATATTTTAGAGGATAGCGCCGATTATGTCTCGGTTAGGTCTGTGATTTGCCCTCATCTGGATCGTACTTTCGCATTTTTCGTATACTTGTTGGCCAGATCCTGGGTTTTTTCTGGTTTGGATCACGTAGTATTGTGGCTCCACACCGAAACAGTCAATTAAACCTGGTTGCGATAAATATTTTAGAGTGTAACGCTGGTTATGTCTCGGTTAGGTCTGGGATTTGCCCCCATCTGGCTCGTACTTTCGCGTTTTTCTCATAGTTGTTGGCCAGATTCTGGGTTTTTTCTGGTTTGGATCCCGTAGTAATGTGGTTCCACAACGAAACAGTCAATTAAACCTGGTTGAGATTAATATTTTAGAGGATAACGCCGGTTATGTCTCGGGTAGGTCTGGGATTTGTCCTCATCTGGCTCGTACTTTCACGTTTTTCGCATACTTGTTGGCCAGATCATGGCCTTTTTCCGGTTTGGATCATCGTAGCAATGCGGCACCACACCGAAAGAGTCAATTATACCTGGTTGCGATTAATATTTTAGAGGATAACGCTGGTTATGTCAGGGTTAGTTCTGGTATTTGCAATCATCTGGATCATATATTCGTATTTTTCGCATACTTGCTGGCCAGATTCTGGGCTTTTTCTGGTTTGGATCACGTAGTAATGCGGTACAACTCCGAAACAGTCAATTAAACCTGGTTGCGATAAATATTTTAGAGGATAACGCTGGTTATGTCTCGGTTAGGTCTGGGATTTGCCCCCATCTGGCTCGTACTTTCGCGTTTTTCTCATAGTTGTTGGCCAGATCCTGGGTTTTTTCTGGTTTGGATCACGTAGTAATGTGGTACCACACTGTCAATAAAAGCTGGTTCCGCTTAGTATTTTAGAGGATAACGCTGGTTATGCCTGGGATTGTTCTGGTATTTGCAATCATCTGGCTCATACGTTCGCGTTTTTCGCACACTTGTTGGCCAGACCCTGGACCTTTTCTGGTTTGGATCACGTAGTAATGTGGTACCACACTGAAACAGTCAATAGAAGCTGGTTCCGATAAGTATTTTAGAGGATAACGCTGGTTATGTCTGTGTTAGTTCTGGTATTTGCAATCATCTGGCTCATACTTTCGCATTTTTCGCATACTTGTTGGCCAGATCCTGGCCTTTTTCAGGCTTCGATCCCGTAGTAATGTGGTTCCACACCGAAACAGTCAATTAAACCTGGTTGCGATTAATATTTTAGAGGATAACGCCGGTTATGTCTCGGTTAGGTCTGGTATTTGCCCTCAACTGGCTCGTACTTTCGCAGTTTTCGCATACTTGTTGGCCACATACTGGCCTTCTTCTGGCTTGGACCACGTAGTGAAGTGGTACCACACTGAAACTGTCAATTAAACTTTGTTGCGATTAATATTTTAGAGGATAGAGCCGGTTATGTCTCGGTTAGGTCTGGGATTTGCCCTCATCTGGATCGTACTTTCGCATTTTTCGTATACTTGTTGGCCAGATCCTGGGTTTTTTCTGGTTTGGATCACGTAGTAATGTGGTACCACACTGAAACAGTCAATTAAACCTGGTTACGATTAATATTTTAGAGGATAACGCCGGTTATGTCTGGGTTAGGTCTGGGATTTTCCCTGATGTGGCTCGTACTTTCGCGTTTCTCGCATTCTTGTTGGCCCGATCCTGGGATTTTTCTGGTTTGGATCTCGTAGTAATGTGTTAGCACACTGAAACAGTCATTAAAAGCATGTTCCGATTCGTATTTTAGAGGATGACGCAGGTTATGTCAGGCATAGTTCTGGTATTTGCAATCATCTCGCTCATACTTTCGCATTTTTCGCATACTTGTTGGCCAGATCATGGCCTTTTTCTGGTTTGGATCATCGTAGCAATGCGGTACCACACCGAATCAGTCAATTATACCTGGTTGCGATTAATATTTTAGAGGATAACGCTGGTTATGTCAGGGTTAGTTCTGGTATTTGCAATCATCTGGCTCATACTTTCGCATTTTTCGCATACTTGTTGGCCAGATCCTGGGTTTTTTCTGGTTTGGATCCCGTAGTAATGTGGTTCCACAACGAAACAGTCAATTACACCTGGTTGAGATTAATATTTTAGAGGATAACACCGGTTATGTCTCGGGTAGGTCTGGGATTTGTCCTCATCTGGCTCGGACTTTCCCATTTTTCGCATACTTGTTGGCCAGACCCTGGCCCTTTTCTGGTTTGGATCACGTAGTAATGTGGTACCACACTGAAGCAGTCAATAGAAGCTGGTTCCGATAAGTATTTTAGAGGATAACGCTGGTTATGTCTGGGTGAGATCTGGTATTTGCAATCATCTGGCTCGTACTTTCGCGTTTTTCGCATACTTGTTGGCCAGATCCTGGCCTTTTTCAGGCTTGGATCCCGTAGTAATGTGGTTCCACACCGAAACAGTCAATTAAACCTGGTTGCGATTAATATTTTAGAGGATAACGCCGGTTATGTCTCGGTTAGGTCTGGTATTTGCCCTCAACTGGCTCGTACTTTCGCAGTTTTCGCATACTTGTTGGCCACATACTGGCCTTCTTCTGCCTTGGACCACGTAGTGAAGTGGTACCACACTGAAACTGTCAATTAAACTTGGTTGCGATTAATATTTTAGAGGATAGCGCCGATTATGTCTCGGATAGGTCTGTGATTTGCCCTCATCTGGATCGTACTTTCGCATTTTTCGTATACTTGTTGGCCAGATCCTGGGTTTTTTCTGGTTTGGATCCCGCAGTAATGTGGTTCCACAACGAAACAGCCAATTAAACCTGGTTGAGATTAATATTTTGGAGGATAACGCCGGTTATGTCTCGGGTAGGTCTGGGATTTGTCCTCATCTGGCTCGTACTTTCGCGTTTTTCGCATACTTGTTAGCCAGATCATGGCCTTTTTCTGGTTTGGATCACGTAGTAATGTGGTACCACACTGAAACAGTCAATAGAAGCTGGTTCCGATAAGTATTTTAGAGGATAACGCTGGTTATGTCAGGGTTAGTTCTGGTATTTGCAATCATCTGGATCATATATTCGTATTTTTCGCATACTTGCTGGCCAGATCCTGGGCTTTTTCTGGTTTGGATCACGTAGTATTGTGGTTCCACACCGAAACAGTCAATTAAACCTGGTTGCGATTAATATTTTAGAGGATAACGCCGGTTATGTCTCGGGTAGGTCTGGGATTTGCCCACATCTGGCTCGTACTTTCGCTTTTTTCTTATTCTTGTTGGCCAGATCCTGGCCTCTTTCTGGTTTGGATCACGTAGTAATGCGGAACAACACCGAAACAGTCAATTAAACCTGGTTGCGATAAATATTTTAGAGTGTAGCGCTGGTTATGTCTCGGTTAGGTCTGGGATTTGCCCCCATCTGGCTCGTACTTTCGCGTTTTTCTCATAGTTGTTGGCCAGATTCTGGGTTTTTTCTGGTTTGGATCCCGTAGTAATGTGGTTCCACAACGAAACAGTCAATTAAACCTGGTTGAGATTAATATTTTAGAGGATAACGCCGGTTATGTCTCGGGTAGGTCTGGGATTTGTCCTCATCTGGCTCGTACTTTCACGTTTTTCGCATACTTGTTGGCCAGATCATGGCCTTTTTCTGGTTTGGATCATCGTAGCAATGCGGCACCACACCGAAACAGTCAATTATACCTGGTTGCGATTAATATTTTAGAGGATAACGCTGGTTATGTCAGGGTTAGTTCTGGTATTTGCAATCATCTGGATCATATATTCGTATTTTTCGCATACTTGCTGGCCAGATTCTGGGCTTTTTCTGGTTTGGATCACGTAGTAATGCGGTACAACTCCGAAACAGTCAATTAAACCTGGTTGCGATAAATATTTTAGAGGATAACGCTGGTTATGTCTCGGTTAGGTCTGGGATTTGCCCCCATCTGGCTCGTACTTTCGCGTTTTTCTCATAGTTGTTGGCCAGATCCTGGGTTTTTTCTGGTTTGGATCACGTAGTAATGTGGTACCACACTGTCAATAAAAGCAGGTTCCGCTTAGTATTTTAGAGGATAACGCTGGTTATGCCTGGGATTGTTCTGGTATTTGCAATCATCTGGCTCATACGTTCGCGTTTTTCGCACACTTGTTGGCCAGACCCTGGACCTTTTCTGGTTTGGATCACGTAGTAATGTGGTACCACACTGAAACAGTCAATAGAAGCTGGTTCCGATAAGTATTTTAGAGGATAACGCTGGTTATGTCCGTGTTAGTTCTGGTATTTGCAATCATCTGGCTCATACTTTCGCATTTTTCGCATACTTGTTGGCCAGATCCTAGGTTTTTTCTGGTTTGGATCCCGTAGTAATGTGGTTCCACAACGAAACAGTCAATTACACCTGGTTGAGATTAATATTTTAGAGGATAACACCGGTTATGTCTCGGGTAGGTCTGGGATTTGTCCTCATCTGGCTCGGACTTTCCCATTTTTCGCATACTTGTTGGCCAGACCCTGGCCCTTTTCTGGTTTTGATCATGTAGTAATGTGGTACCACACTGAAACAGTCAATAGAAGCTGGTTCCGATAAGTATTTTAGAGGATAACGCTGGTTATGTCTGGGTGAGATCTGGTATTTGCATTCATCTGGCTCGTACTTTCGCGTTTTTCGCATACTTGTTGGCCAGATCCTGGCCTTTTTCAGGCTTGGATCCCGTAGTAATGTGGTTCCACACCGAAACAGTCAATTAAACCTGGTTGCGATTAATATTTTAGAGGATAGCGCCGGTTATGTCTCGGTTAGGTCTGGGATTTGCCCTCATCTGGATCGTACTTTCGCATTTTTCGTATACTTGTTGGCCAGATCCTGGGTTTTTTCTGGTTTGGATCCCGCAGTAATGTGGTTCCACAACGAAACAGCCAATTAAACCTGGTTGCGATTAATATTTTAGCGGATAACGCCGGTTATGTCTGGGTTAGGTCTGGGATTTTCCCTGATGTGGCTCGTACTTTCGCGTTTCTCGCATTCTTGTTGGCCCGATCCTGGGATTTTTCTGGTTTGGATCTCGTAGTAATGTGTTAGCACTCTGAAACAGTCATTAAAAGCATGTTCCGATTCGTATTTTAGAGGATAACGCAGGTTATGTCAGGCATAGTTCTGGTATTTGCAATCATCTCGCTCATACTTTCGCATTTTTCGCATACATGTTGGCCAGATCCTGGGCTTTTTCTGGTTTGGATCATCGTAGCAATGCGGTACCACACCGAAACAGTCAATTATACCTGGTTGCGATTAATATTTTAGAGGATAACGCTGGTTATGTCAGGGTTAGTTCTGGTATTTGTAACCATCTCGATCATATATTCGTATTTTTCTCATCCTTGTTGGCCAGATCCTGGCCTTTCTCTGGTTTGGATCCCGTAGTAATGTGGTTCCACAACGAAACAGTCAATTAAACCTGGTTGAGATAAATATTTTAGAGGATAACGCCGGTTATGTCTCGGGTAGGTCTGGGATTTGTCCTCATCTGGCTCGTACTTTCACGTTTTTCGCAAACTTGTTGGCCAGATCATGGCCTTTTTCTGGTTTGGATCACGTAGTAATGTGGTTCCACACTGAAACAGTCAATTAAACCTGGTTGCGATTAATATTTTAGAGGATAACGCTGGTTATGCCTGGGATTGTTCTGGTATTTGCAATCATCTGGCTCATACGTTCGCGTTTTTCGCACACTTGTTTGGTCAGACCCTGGCCCTTTTCTGGTTTGGATCCCGTAGTAATGAGGTTCCACACCGAAACAGTCAATTAAACTGGTTGCGATTAATATTTTAGAGGATAACGCTGGTTATGTCTCGGGTAGGTCTGGTATTTGCCCTCATCTCGCTCGTACTTTCGCGTTTTTCGCATACTTGTTGGCCAGATCTTGGCCTTTTTCTGGTTTGGGTCACGTAGTAATGTTGTACCACACTGAAATAGTCAATAGAATCTGGTTCCGATTAGTATTTTAGAGGATAACGCTGGTTATGTCTGTGTTAGCTCTGGTATTTGCTATCATCTGGCACATACTTTCGCGTTTTTCGCATACTCGTTGGCCAGATCCTGGGCTTTTTCTGGTTTGGATCACGTAGTAATGTGGTACCACACTGAAGCAGTCAATTAAACCTGGTTCAGATTAGTATGTTAGAGGATAGCGCTGGTTATGTCTGGGTGAGTTCTGGTATTTGCAATCATCTGGCTCGTACTTTCGCGTTTTTCGCATACTTGTTGGCCAGATCCTGGCCTTTTTCAGGCTTCGATCCCGTATTAATGTGGTTCCACACCGAAACAGTCAATTAAACCTGGTTGCGATTAATATTTTAGAGGATAACGCTGGTTATGTCTTGGTTAGGTCTGGTATTTGCCTTCAACTGGCTCGTACTTTCGCAGTTTTCGCATACTTGTTGTCCACATACTTCTTCTGGCTTGGACCACGTAGTGAAGTGGTACCACACTGAAACTGTCAATTAAACTTGGTTGCGATTAATATTTTAGAGGATAGCGCCGGTTATGTCTCGGTTAGGTCTGGTATTTGCCCTCAACTGGCTCGTACTTCCGCGTTTTTCGCATACTTGTTGGCCAGATCCTGTGCTTTTTCTGTTTTGGATCCCGTAGTAATGAGGTTCCACACCGAAACAGTCAATTAAACTGGATGCGATTAATATTTTAGAGGATAACGCCGGTTATGTCTCGGGTAGGTCTGGGATTTGTCCTCATCTGACGCGTACTTACACGTTTTTCGCATACTTGGCCAGATCCTGGGATTTTTCTGTTTTGGATCCCGTAGTAATGAGGTTCCACACCGAAACAGTCAATTAAACCTGGTTGCGAATAATATTTTAGTGGATAACGCTGGGTATGTCTGGGATAGTTCTGGTATTTGCAACCATCTGGCTCATACTTTCGCGTTTTTCTCATAGTTGTTGGCCAGATTCTGGGTTTTTTCTGGTTTGGATCCCGTAGTAATGTGGTTCCACACCGAAACAGTCAATTAAACCTGGTTGCGATTAATATTTTAGAGGATAACGCCGGTTATGTCTCGGTTAGGTCTGGTATTTGCCCTCAACTGGCTCGTACTTTCGCAGTTTTGGCATACTTGTTGGCCACATACTGGCCTTCTCCTGGCTTGGACTACGTAGTGAAGTGGTACCACACTGAAACTGTCAATTAAACCTGGTTGCGATTAATATTTTAGCGGATAACGCCTGTTATGTCTGGGTTAGCTATGGTGTTTGCCCTCGTCTGGCTCGTACTTTCGCATGTTTCGCATACTTGTTAGCCAGATCCTGGCCTTATTCTGGTTTGGATCACGTAGTAATGTGGTGCCACACTGAAACAGTCAATTAAACCTGGTTGCGATTAATATTTTAGTGGATAACGCCGGTTATGTCTGGGTTTGGTCTGGGATTTTCCCTGATGTGGCTCGTACTTTCGCGTTTCTCGCATTCTTGTTGGCCCGATCCTGGGATTTTTCTGGTTTGGATCTCGTAGTAATGTGGTTCCACAACGAAACAGTCAATTAAACCTGGTTGAGATTAATATTTTAGCGGATAACGCCGGTTATGTCTGGGTTAGGTCTGGTATTTGCTACCATCTGGCACATACTTCCGCGTTTTTCGCATACTTGTTGGTCAGATCCTGTGCTTTTTCTGTTTTGGATCCCGTAGTAATGAGGTTCCACACCGAAACAGTCAATTAAACTGGATGCGATTAATATTTTAGAGGATAACGCCGGTTATGTCTCGGGTAGGTCTGGGATTTGTCCTCATCTGACGCGTACTTACACGTTTTTCTCATACTTGGCCAGATCCTGGGATTTTTCTGGTTTGGATCTCGTAGTAATGTGGTACCACACTGAAACAGTCAATTAAACCTGGTTGCGATTAATATTTCAGAGGATAACGCCGGTTATGTCTCGGTTTGGTCTGGGATTTGCCATCATCTGGTTCGTACTTTCGCATTTTTCGCATACTTGTTGGCCAGATCCTGGCCTTTTTCTGGTCTGGATCACGTAGTAATGCGGTACCACACCGAAACGGTCAATTAAACCTGGTTGCGATTAATATTTTAGGGGATAACGCCGGTTATGTCTGGGTTAGTTCTGGTATTTGCAATCATCTGGCTCATACTTTCGCATTTTTCGCATACTTGTTGGCCAGATCCTAGGTTTTTTCTGGTTTGGATCCCGTAGTAATGTGGTTCCACAACGAAACTGTCAATTAAACCTGGTTGAGATTAATATTTTAGAGGATAACGCCGGTTATGTCTCGGGTAGGTCAGGGATTTGTCCTCATCTGGCTCGTACTTTCGAGTTTTTCGCATACTTGTTGGCCAGATCCTGGCCTTTTTCTGGTTTGGATCAGGTAGTAATGTGGTACCACACTGAAACAGTCAATAAAAGCTGGTTCCGATTAGTATTTTAGAGGATAACGCTGGTTATGTCTGTGTTAGTTCTGGTATTTGAAATCATCTGGCTCATACTTTCGCGTTTTTCGCACACTTGTTGGCCAGACCCTTTTCTCGTTTGGATCACGTAGTAATGTGGTACCACACTGAAACAGTCAATAGAAGCTGGTTCCGATAAGTATTTTTGAGGATAACGCCGGTTATGTCTCGGGTAGGTCAGGGATGTGTCCTCATCTGGCTCGTACTTTCGAGTTTTTCGCATACCTGTTGGCCAGATCCTGGCCTTTTTCTGGTTTGGATCAGGTAGTAATGTGGTACCACACTGAAACAGTCAATAAAAGCTGGTTCCGATTAGTATTTTAGAGGATAACGCTGGTTATGTCTGTGTTAGTTCTGGTATTTGCAATCATCTGGCTCATACTTTCGCGTTTTTCGCATACTTGTTGACAAGATCCTGGGTTTTTTCTGTTTTGGATCCCGTAGTAATGAGGTTCCACACCGAAACAGTCAATTAAACTGGTTGCGATTAATATTTTAGAGGATAACGCCGGTTGTGTCTCGGGTAGGTCTGGGATTTGTCCTTATCTGGCTCGTACTTTTGCGTTTTTCGCATACTTGTTGGCCAGATCCTGGCCTTTTTCTGGTTTGGATCACGTAGTAATGCGGCACAACACCGAAACAACCAATTAAACCTGGTTGCGATTTATATTTTAGAGGATAACGCTGGTTATGTCTCGGGTAGGTCTGGGATTTGTCCTTATCTGGCTCGTACTTTCGCGTTTTTCGCATACTTGTTGGCCAGATCCTGGCCTCTTTCTGGTTTGGATCACGTAGTAATGCGGTACAACACCGAAACAGTCAATTAAACCTGGTTGCGATAAATATTTTAGAGGATAACGCTGGTTATGTCTCGGTTAGGTCTGGGATTAGCCCCCATCTGGCTCGTACTTTCGCGTTTTTCTCATAGTTGTTGGCCAGATCCTGGGTTTTTTCTGGTTTGGATCACGTAGTAATGTGGTACCACACTGTCAATAAAAGCTGGTTCCGCTTAGTATTTTAGAGGATAACGCTGGTTATGCCTGGGATTGTTCTGGTATTTGCAATCATCTGGCTCATACTTTCGCGTTTTTCGCACACTTGTTGGCCAGACCCTGGCCCTTTTCTGGTTTGGATCAGGTAGTAATGTGGTACCACACTGAAACAGTCAATAGAAGCTGGTTGCTATAAGTATTTTAGAGGATAACGCTAGTTATGTCTGGGTTAGTTCTGGTATTTGCTATCATCTGGCACATACTTTCGCGTTTTTCGCACACTTGTTGGCCAGACCCTGGCCCTTTTCTGGTTTGGATCAGGTAGTAATGTGGTACCACACTGAAACAGTCAATAGAAGCTGGTTCCGATTAGTATTTTAGAGGATAACGCTGGTTATGTCTGTGTTAGTTCTGGTATTTGCAATCATCTGGCTCATACTTTCGCGTTTTTCGCATACTTGTTGACAAGATCCTGGGTTTTTTCTGGTTTGGATCCCGTAGTAATGAGGTTCCACACCGAAACAGCCAATTAAACTGGTTGGGATTAATATTTTAGAGGATAACGCCGGTTATGTCTCGGGTAGGTCTGGTATTTGCCCTCATCTCGCTCGTACTTTCGCATTTTTCGCTTACTTGTTGGCCTGATCCTAGCCTTTTTACGGTTTGGATCACGTAGTAATGCGGTACCACACCGAAACAGTCAACTAAACCTGGGTGCTATTAATATTTTAGAGGTTAACGCTGGTTATGTCTCGGTTAGGTCTGGGATTTGTCCTCGTCTGACTCGTACTTTCACGTTTTTCGCATACTTGTTGGCCAGATCCTGGGGTTTTTCTGGTTTGGATCACGTAGTAATGTGGTACCATACTGTCAATAAAAGCTGGTTCCGCTTAGTATTTTAGAGGATAACGCTGGTTATGCCTGGGATTGTTCTGGTATTTGCAATCATCTGGCTCATACTTTCGCGTTTTTCGCACACTTGTTGGCCAGACCCTGGCCCTTTTCTGGTTTGGATCAGGTAGTAATGTGGTACCACACTGAAACAGTCAATAGAAGCTGGTTGCTATAAGTATTTTAGAGGATAACGCTAGTTATGTCTGGGTTAGTTCTGGTATTTGCTATCATCTGGCGCATACTTTCGCGTTTTTCGCACACTTGTTGGCCAGACCCTGGCCCTTTTCTGGTTTGGATCAGGTAGTAATGTGGTACCACACTGAAACAGTCAATAAAAGCTGGTTCCGATTAGTATTTTAGAGGATAACGCTGGTTATGTCTGTGTTAGTTCTGGTATTTGCAATCATCTGGCTCATACTTTCGCGTTTTTCGCATACTTGTTGGCCAGATCCTGGCCTTTTTCTGGTTTGGATCACGTAGTAATGCGGTACCACACCGAAACAGTCAATTAAACCTGGTTGCGATAAATATTTTAGAGGATAACGCTGGTTATGTCTCGGTTAGGTCAGGGATTTGTCCTCATCTGGCTCGTACTTTCGCATTTTTCGCATTCTTGGTGGCCAGATCCTGGCCTTTTTCTGGTTTGGATCACGTAGTAATACGGCACAACACCGAAACAGTCAATTAAACCTGGTTGGGATTTATATTTTAGAGGATAACGCTGGTTATGTCTCGGGTAGGTCTGGGATTTGTCCTTATCTGGCTCGTACTTTCGCGTTTTTCGCATACTTGTTGGCCAGATCCTGGGCTTTTTCTGGTTTGGATCACGTAGTAATGTGGTACCACACTGTCAATAAAAGCTGGTTCCGCTTAGTATTTTAGAGGATAACGCTGGTTATGCCTGGGATTGTTCTGGTATTTGCAATCATCTGGCTCATACTTTCGCGTTTTTCGCATACTTGTTAGCCCGATCCTGGGTTTTTTCTGTTTTGGATCTTGTAGTAATGAGGTTCCACACCGAAACAGTCAATTGAACTGGTTGCGATTAATATTTTAGGGGATAACGCCGGTTATGTCACGGTTAGGTCTGGGATTTGCCCTCATCTGCCTCGTACTTTCGCACGTTTCGCATACTTGTTGGCCAGATCCTGGGCTTTTTCTGGTTTGGATCACGTAGTAATGTGGTACCACACTGTCAATAAAAGCTGGTTCCGCTTAGTATTTTAGAGGATAACGCTGGTTATGCCTGGGATAGTTCTGGTATCTGCAATCATCTGGCTCATACTTTCGCGTTTTTCACATACTTGTTGGCCAGATCCTGGGTTTTTTCTGGTTTGGATCCCGTAGTAATGTGGTTCCACACCGAAACAGTCAATTAAACCTGGTTGCGATTAATATTTTAGGGGATAACGCCGGTTACGTCTCGGTTAGGTCTGGGATTTTCCCTCATCTAGCCCGTACTTTCGCGTTTTTCGCATTCTTGTTAGCCCGATCCTGGGATTTTTCTGGTTTGGATCACGTAGTAATGTGTTACAACACTGAAACAGTCATTAAAAGCATGTTCCGATTCGTATTCTAGAGGATAACGCCGGTTACGTCTCGGGTAGGTCTGGGATTTGTCCTCATCTGGCTCGTACTTTCGCGTTTTTCGCATACTTGCTGGCCAGATCCTGGCCTTTCTTTGGCTTGGATCACGTAGTAATGTGGTACCACACTGAAACAGTCAATAGAAGCTGGTTTCGCTTAGTAGTTTAGAGGATAACGCTGGTTATGCCTGGGTTAGTTCTGGTATTTGCAATCATCTGGCTTATACTTTCGCGTTTTTCGCATACTTGTTAGCCAGATCCTGGGTGTGTTCTGGTTTGGATTCCGTAGTAATGTGGTTCCACACCGAAACAGTCAATTAAACCTGGTTGCGATTAATATTTTAGGGGATAACGCCGGTTACGCCTCGGTTAGGTCTGGGATTTTCCCTCATCTGGCTCGTACTTTCGCGTTTTTCGCATTCTTGTTGGCCCGATCCTGGGATTTTTCTGGTTTGGATCACGTAGTAATGTGTTACAACACTGAAACAGTCATTAAAACCATGTTCCGATTCGTATTCTAGAGGATAACGCTGGTTATGTCAGGGTTAGTTCTGGAATTTGCAATCATCTGGCTCATACTTTCGCATTTTTCGCATACTTGTTGGCCAGATCCTAGCCTTTTTCTGGTTTGGATCACGTAGTAATGCGGTACCACACCGAAACAGTCAATTAAACCTGGTTGCGATTAATATTTTAGCGGATAACGCCGGTTATGTCTCGGTTTGGTCTGGGATTTGCCCTCAACTGGCTCGTACTTTCGCATTTTGCGCACACTTGTTGGCCAGATCCTGGCCTTTTTCTGGTCTGGATCACGTAGTAATGCAGTACCACACCGAAACAGTCAATTAAACCTGGTTGCGATTAATATTTTAGAGGATATCGCTGGTTATGTCTGGGTTAGTTCTGGTATTTGCAATCATCTGGCTCATACTTTCGCATTTTTCGCATACTTGTTGGCCAGATCCTGGCCTCTTTCTGGTTTGGATCATCGTAGCAATGCGGTACCACACCGATACAGTCAATTACACCTGGTTGCGATTAATATTTTAGGGGATAAAGCCGGTTACGTCTCGGTTAGGTATGGGATTTTCCCTCATCAGGCTCGTACTTTCGCATTTTTCGCATTCTTGTTGGCCCGATACTGGGCTTTTTCTGGTTTGGATCAGGTTGTAATGTGGTGCCACACTGAAACAGTCATTAAGAGCATGTTCCGATGCGTATTTTAGAGGATAACGCCGGTTATGTCTCGGTTAGGTCTGGGATTTGCCCTCATCTGGATCGTACTTTCGCATTTTTCGCATACTTGTGGGCCAGACCCTGGGTTTTTTCTGGTTTGGATCGCGTAGTAATGTGGTTCCACAACGAAACAGTCAATTTATCCTGGTTGCGATTAATATTTTAGAGGATAACGCCGGTTATGTCTCGGATAGGTCTGGTATTTGCCCTCATCTGGCTCGTACTTTCGCATTTTTCGCATACTTGTTGGCCACATCCTGGCCTTCTTCTGGCTTGGACCACGTAGTAAAGTGGTACCACACTGAAACAGTCAATTAAACCTGGTTCCGATTAATACTTTAGAGGATAACGCTGGTTATGCCTGGGTTAGTTCTGGTATTTGAAATCATCTGGCTCATACTTTCGCGTTTTTCGCACACTTGTTGGCCAGACCCTTTTCTCGTTTGGATCACGTAGTAATGTGGTACCACACTGAAACAGTCAATAGAAGCTGGTTCCGATAAGTATTTTAGAGGATAACGCTGGTTATGTCAGGGTTAGTTCTGGTATTTGCAAACATCTGGCTCATACTTTCGCGTTTTTCGCATACTTGTTGACCAGATCCTGGGTTTTTTCTGTTGCGGATCCCGTAGTAATGAGGTTCCACACCGAACCAGTCAATTAAACTGGTTGCGATTAATATTTTAGAGGATAACGCCGGTTATGTCTCGGGTAGGTCTGGGATTTGTCCTTATCTGGCTCGTACTTTCGCGTTTTTCGCATACTTGTTGGCCAGATCCTGGCCTTCTTCTGGCTTGGACCACGTAGTAAAGTGGTACCACACTGAAACAGTCAATTAAACCTGGTTGCGATTTATATTTTAGAGGATAACGCTGGTTATGTCTCGGGTAGGTCTGGGATTTGTCCTTATCTGGCTCGTACTTTCGCGTTTTTCGCATACTTGTTGGCCAGATCCTGGCCTTTTTCTAATTTGGATCACGTAGTAATGTGGTACCACACTGAAACAGTCAATTAACCCTCGTTCAGATTAGTATTTTAGAGGATAGCGCTGGTTATGCCTGGGTTAGTTCTGGTATTTGCAATCATCTGCCTCATACTTTCGCGTTTGTCGCATACTTGTTGGCCAGATCCTGGCCTTTTTCTGGTTTGGATCACGTAGTAATGTGGTACCACACTGAAACAGTCAATAGAAGCTGGTTCCGATTTGTATTTTAGAGGATATCGCTGGTTATGTCTGGGATAGTTCTGGTATTTCTAATCATCTGGCTCGTACTTTCGCGTTTTTCGCATACTTGTTGGCCAGATCCTGGCCTCTTTCTGGTTTGGATCACGTAGTAATACGCCACAACACCGAAACAGTCAATTAAACCTGGTTGCGATTTATATTTTAGAGGATAACGCTGGTTATGTCTCGGGTAGGTCTGGTATTTGCAATCATCTGGCTCATACTTTCGCGTTTTTCGCATACTTGTTGGCCAGATCCGGGGTTTTTTCTGGTTTGGATCCCGTAGTAATGTGGTTCCACACCGAAACAGTCAATTAAACCTGGTTGCGATTAATATTTTAGGGGATAACGCCGGTCACGTCTCGGTTAGGTCTGGGAGTTTCCCTCATCTGGCTCGTACTTTCGCGTTTTTCGCATTCTTGTTGGCCCGATCCTGGGATTTTTCTGGTTTGGATCACGTTGTAATGTGTTACAACACTGAAACAGTCACTAAAAGCATGTTCCGATTCGTATTCTAGAGGATAACGCTGGTTATGTCAGGGTTAGTTCTGGAATTTGCAATCATCTAGCTCGTACTTTCGCATTTTTCGCATACTTGGCCAGATCCTGGCCTTTTTCTGGTTTGGATCACGTAGTAATGCGGTACCACACCGAAACAGTCAATGAAACCTGGTTGCGATTAATATTTTAGAGGATATCGCTGGTTATGTCTGGGTTAGTTCTGGTATTTCCAATCATCTGGCTCGTACTTTCGCGTTTTTCGCATACTTGTTGGCCAGATCCTGGCCTCTTTCTGGTTTGGATCATCGTAGCAATGCGGTACCACACCGAAACAGTCAATTACACCTGGTTGCGATTAATATTTTAGGGGATAACGCCGGTTACGTCTCGGTTAGGTCTGGGATTTTCCCTCATCAGGCTCGTACTTTCGCATGTTTCGCATTCTTGTTGGCCCGATCCTGGGCTTTTTCTGGTTTGGATCACGTTGTAATGTGATACCTCACTGAAACAGTCATTAAAAGCATGTTCTGATGCGTATTTTTGAGGATAACGCTGGTTATGTCAGGGTTAGTTCTGGTATTTGCAATCATATGGCTCATATATTCGCGTTTTTCGCATACTTGTTGGCCAGATCCTGGGCTTCTTCAGGTTTGGATCTCGTAGTAATGTGGTACCACACCGAAACAGTCAATTAAACTGGTTGCGATTCATATTTTAGAGGATAACGCCGGTTATGTCTCGGGTAGGTCTGGGATTTGTCCTCATCTGGCTCGTACTTTCGCGTTTTTTGCATACTTGTTGGCCAGATCCTTGCCTTTTTCTGGCTTGGACCACGTAGTAATGTGGTACCACACCGAAACAGTCAATTAAACCTGGTTGCGAATAATATTTTAGAGGATAACGCCGGTTATCGCTCGCTTAGGCCTGGGATTTGCCCTCATCTGGATCGTACTTTCGCATTTTTCGCATACTTGTTGGCCAGACCCTGGGTTTTATCTGGTTTGGATCCCGCAGTAATCTGGTTCCACAACGAAACAGATAATTTAACCGGGTTGCGATTAATATTTTAGAGGATAACGCCGGTTATGTCTCGGTTAGGTCTGGTATTTGCCCTCATCTGGCTCGTACTTTCGCATTTTTCGCATACTTGTTGGCCACATCCTGGCCTTCTTCTGGCTTGGACCACGTAGTAAAGTGGTACCACACCGAAACAGTCAATTAAACCTGGTTGCGAATAATATTTTAGAGGATAACGCCGGTTATGGCTCGCTTAGGCCTGGGATTTGCCCTCATCTGGATCGTACTTTCGCATTTTTCGCATTCTTGTTGGCCCGATCCTGGGCTTTTTCTGGTTTGGATCACGTTGTAATGTGGTACCACACTGGAACAGTCAATTAAACCTGGTTCCGATTAATACTTTAGAGGATATCGCTGGTTATGCCTGGGTTAGTTCTGGTATTTGCAATCATCAGCCTCATACTTTCGCGTTTGTCGCATACTTGTTGGCCAGATCCTGGGTTTTTTCTGTTTTGGATCCCGTTGTAATGAGGTTCCACACTGAAACAGTCAATAGAAGCTGGTTCCGATAAGTATTTTAGAGGATAACGCTGGTTATGTCTGTGTTAGTTCTGGTAGTTGCAATCATCTGGCTCATACTTTCGCGTTTTTCGCACACTTGTTGGCCAGACCCTGGCCCTTTTCTGGTTTGGATCACGTAGTAATGCGGTACCACACCGAAACAGTCAATGAAACCTGGTTGCGATTAATATTTTAGAGGATAACGCCGGTTATGTCACGGTTAGGTCTGGGATTTGCCCTCATCTGCCTCGTACTTTCGCACGTTTCGCATACTTGTTGGCCAGATCCTGGGCTTTTTCTGGTTCGGATCACGTAGTAACGTGTTACAACACTGAAACAGTCATTAAAAGCATGTTCCGATTCGTATTCTGGAGGATAACGCTGGTTATGTCAGGGTTAGTTCTGGAATTTGCAATCATCTGGCTCATACTTTCGCATTTTTCGCATACTTGTTGGCCAGATCCTGGCCTTTTTCTGGTTTGGATCACGTAGTAATGCGGTACCACACCGAAACGGTCAATTAAACCTGGTTGCGATTAATATTTTAGAGGATTACGCCGGTTATGTCTCGGTTTGGTCTGGGATTTGCCCTCAACTGGCTCGTACTTGCGCATTTTGCGCATACTTGTTGGCGAGATCCTGGCCTTTTTCTGGTCTGGATCACGTAGTAATGCAGTACCACACCGAAACAGTCAATTAAACCTGGTTGCGATTAATATTTTAGAGGATATCGCTGGTTATGTCTGGGTTAGTTCTGGTATTTGCAATCATCTGGCTCATACTTTCGCAATTTTCGCATACTTGTTGGCCAGATCCTGGCCTCTTTCTGGTTTGGATCATCGTAGCAGTGCGGTACCACACCGAAACAGTCAATTACACCTGGTTGCGATTAATATTTTAGGGGATAACGCCGGTTACGTCTCGGTTAGGTCTGGGATATTCCCTCATCAGGCTCGTTCTTTCGCGTTTTTCGCATACTTGTTGGCCAGATCCTTGCCTTTTTCTGGCTTGGACCACGTAGTAATGTGGTACCACACCTAAACAGTCAATTAAACCTGTTTGCGAATAATATTTTAGAGGATAACGCCGGTTATGTCTCGGGTAGGTCTGGGATTTGTCCTCATCTGGCTCGTACTTTCGCGTTTTTCGCATACTTGTTGGCCAGATCCTTGCCTTTTTCTGGCTTGGACCACGTAGTAATGTGGTACCACACCGAAACAGTCAATTAAACCTGTTTGCGAATAATATTTTAGAGGATAACGCCGGTTATGTCTCGGTTAGGTCTGAGATTTGCCCTCATCTGGATCGTACTTTCGCATTTTTCGCATACTTGTTGGCCAGACCCTGGGTCTTTTCTGGTTTGGATCCCGCAGTAATGTGGTTCCACAACGAAACAGTCAATTTAACCTGGTTGCGATTAATATTTTAGAGGATAACGCTGGTTATGCCTGGGTTAGTTCTGGTATTTGCAATCATCTGCCTCATACTTTCGCGTTTGTCGCATACTTGTTGGCCAGATCCTGGCCTTTTTCTGGTTTGGATCACGTAGTAATGTGGTACCACACTGAAACAGTCAATAGAAGCTGGTTCCGATTTGTATTTTAGAGGATATCGCTGGTTATGTCTGGGATAGTTCTGGTATTTCCAATCATCTGGCTCGTACTTTCGCGTTTTTCGCATACTTGTTGGCCAGATCCTGGCCTCTTTCTGGTTTGGATCACGTAGTAATACGCCACAACACCGAAACAGTCAATTAAACCTGGTTGCGATTTATATTTTAGAGGATAACGCTGGTTATGTCTCGGGTAGGTCTGGTATTTGCAATCATCTGGCTCATACTTTCGCGTTTTTCGCATACTTGTTGGCCAGATCCGGGGTTTTTTCTGGTTTGGATCCCGTAGTAATGTGGTTCCACACCGAAACAGTCAATTAAACCTGGTTGCGATTAATATTTTAGGGGATAACGCCGGTCACGTCTCGGTTAGGTCTGGGAGTTTCCCTCATCTGGCTCGTACTTTCGCGTTTTTCGCATTCTTGTTGGCCCGATCCTGGGATTTTTCTGGTTTGGATCACGTTGTAATGTGTTACAACACTGAAACAGTCACTAAAAGCATGTTCCGATTCGTATTCTAGAGGATAACGCTGGTTATGTCAGGGTTAGTTCTGGAATTTGCAATCATCTAGCTCGTACTTTCGCATTTTTCGCATACTTGGCCAGATCCTGGCCTTTTTCTGGTTTGGATCACGTAGTAATGCGGTACCACACCGAAACAGTCAATGAAACCTGGTTGCGATTAATATTTTAGAGGATATCGCTGGTTATGTCTGGGTTAGTTCTGGTATTTCCAATCATCTGGCTCGTACTTTCGCGTTTTTCGCATACTTGTTGGACAGATCCTGGCCTCTTTCTGGTTTGGATCATCGTAGCAATGCGGTACCACACCGAAACAGTCAATTACACCTGGTTGCGATTAATATTTTAGGGGATAACGCCGGTTACGTCTCGGTTAGGTCTGGGATTTTCCCTCATCAGGCTCGTACTTTCGCATGTTTCGCATTCTTGTTGGCCCGATCCTGGGCTTTTTCTGGTTTGGATCACGTTGTAATGTGATACCTCACTGAAACAGTCATTAAAAGCATGTTCTGATGCGTATTTTTGAGGATAACGCTGGTTATGTCAGGGTTAGTTCTGGTATTTGCAATCATATGGCTCATATATTCGCGTTTTTCGCATACTTGTTGGCCAGATCCTGGGCTTCTTCAGGTTTGGATCTCGTAGTAATGTGGTACCACACCGAAACAGTCAATTAAACTGGTTGCGATTCATATTTTAGAGGATAACGCCGGTTATGTCTCGGGTAGGTCTGGGATTTGTCCTCATCTGGCTCGTACTTTCGCGTTTTTTGCATACTTGTTGGCCAGATCCTTGCCTTTTTCTGGCTTGGACCACGTAGTAATGTGGTACCACACCGAAACAGTCAATTAAACCTGGTTGCGAATAATATTTTAGAGGATAACGCCGGTTATCGCTCGCTTAGGCCTGGGATTTGCCCTCATCTGGATCGTACTTTCGCATTTTTCGCATACTTGTTGGCCAGACCCTGGGTTTTTTCTGGTTTGGATCCCGCAGTAATCTGGTTCCACAACGAAACAGATAATTTAACCAGGTTGCGATTAATATTTTAGAGGATAACGCCGGTTATGTCTCGGTTAGGTCTGGTATTTGCCCTCATCTGGCTCGTACTTTCGCATTTTTCGCATACTTGTTGGCCACATCCTGGCCTTCTTCTGGCTTGGACCACGTAGTAAAGTGGTACCACACCGAAACAGTCAATTAAACCTGGTTGCGAATAATATTTTAGAGGATAACGCCGGTTATGGCTCGCTTAGGCCTGGGATTTGCCCTCATCTGGATCGTACTTTCGCATTTTTCGCATTCTTGTTGGCCCGATCCTGGGCTTTTTCTGGTTTGGATCACGTTGTAATGTGGTACCACACTGGAACAGTCAATTAAACCTGGTACCGATTAATACTTTAGAGGATATCGCTGGTTATGCCTGGGTTAGTTCTGGTATTTGCAATCATCAGCCTCATACTTTCGCGTTTGTCGCATACTTGTTGGCCAGATCCTGGGTTTTTTCTGTTTTGGATCCCGTTGTAATGAGGTTCCACACTGAAACAGTCAATAGAAGCTGGTTCCGATAAGTATTTTAGAGGATAACGCTGGTTATGTCTGTGTTAGTTCTGGTAGTTGCAATCATCTGGCTCATACTTTCGCGTTTCTCGCACACTTGTTGGCCAGACCCTGGCCCTTTTCTGGTTTGGATCACGTAGTAATGCGGTACCACACCGAAACAGTCAATGAAACCTGGTTGCGATTAATATTTTAGAGGATAACGCCGGTTATGTCACGGTTAGGTCTGGGATTTGCCCTCATCTGCCTCGTACTTTCGCACGTTTCGCATACTTGTTGGCCAGATCCTGGGCTTTTTCTGGTTCGGATCACGTAGTAACGTGTTACAACACTGAAACAGTCATTAAAAGCATGTTCCAATTCGTATTCTGGAGGATAACGCTGGTTATGTCAGGGTTAGTTCTGGAATTTGCAATCATCTGGCTCATACTTTCGCATTTTTCGCATACTTGTTGGCCAGATCCTGGCCTTTTTCTGGTTTGGATCACGTAGTAATGCGGTACCACACCGAAACGGTCAATTAAACCTGGTTGCGATTAATATTTTAGAGGATTACGCCGGTTATGTCTCGGTTTGGTCTGGGATTTGCCCTCAACTGGCTCGTACTTGCGCATTTTGCGCATACTTGTTGGCGAGATCCTGGCCTTTTTCTGGTCTGGATCACGTAGTAATGCAGTACCACACCGAAACAGTCAATTAAACCTGGTTGCGATTAATATTTTAGAGGATATCGCTGGTTATGTCTGGGTTAGTTCTGGTATTTGCAATCATCTGGCTCATACTTTCGCAATTTTCGCATACTTGTTGGCCAGATCCTGGCCTCTTTCTGGTTTGGATCATCGTAGCAGTGCGGTACCACACCGAAACAGTCAATTACACCTGGTTGCGATTAATATTTTAGGGGATAACGCCGGTTACGTCTCGGTTAGGTCTGGGATATTCCCTCATCAGGCTCGTACTTTCGCGTTTTTCGCATACTTGTTGGCCAGATCCTTGCCTTTTTCTGGCTTGGACCACGTAGTAATGTGGTACCACACCGAAACAGTCAATTAAACCTGTTTGCGAATAATATTTTAGAGGATAACGCCGGTTATGTCTCGGTTAGGTCTGAGATTTGCCCTCATCTGGATCGTACTTTCGCATTTTTCGCATACTTGTTGGCCAGACCCTGGGTCTTTTCTGGTTTGGATCCCGCAGTAATGTGGTTCCACAACGAAACAGTCAATTTAACCTGGTTGCGATTAATATTTTAGAGGATAACGCTGGTTATGCCTGGGTTAGTTCTGGTATTTGCAATCATCTGCCTCATACTTTCGCGTTTGTCGCATACTTGTTGGCCAGATCCTGGCCTTTTTCTGGTTTGGATCACGTAGTAATGTGGTACCACACTGAAACAGTCAATAGAAGCTGGTTCCGATTTGTATTCTAGAGGATATCGCTGGTTATGTCTGGGATAGTTCTGGTATTTGCAATCATCTGCCTCGTACTTTCGCATTTTTCGCATTCTTGGTGGCCAGATCCTGGCCTTTTTCTGGTTTGGATCACGTAGTAATACGCCACAACACCGAAACAGTCAATTAAACCTGGTTGCGATTTATATTTTAGAGGATAACGCTGGTTATGTCTCGGGTAGGTCTGGTATTTGCAATCATCTGGCTCATACTTTCGCGTTTTTCGCATACTTGTTGGCCAGATCCGGGGTTTTTTCTGGTTTGGATCCCGTAGTAATGTGGTTCCACACCGAAACAGTCAATTAAACCTGGTTGCGATTAATATTTTAGGGGATAACGCCGGTCACGTCTCGGTTAGGTCTGGGAGTTTCCCTCATCTGGCTCGTACTTTCGCGTTTTTCGCATTCTTGTTGGCCCGATCCTGGGATTTTTCTGGTTTGGATCACGTTGTAATGTGTTACAACACTGAAACAGTCACTAAAAGCATGTTCCGATTCGTATTCTAGAGGATAACGCTGGTTAGGTCAGGGTTAGTTCTGGAATTTGCAATCATCTAGCTCGTACTTTCGCATTTTTCGCATACTTGGCCAGATCCTGGCCTTTTTCTGGTTTGGATCACGTAGTAATGCGGTACCACACCGAAACAGTCAATGAAACCTGGTTGCGATTAATATTTTAGAGGATAACGCTGGTTATGCCTGGGGTAGTTCTGGTATTTGCAATCATCTGGCTCATACTTTCGCGTTTTTCGCATACTTGTTGGCCAGATCTTGGGTTTTTTCTGGTTTGGATCCCGTAGTAATGTGGTTCCACACCGAAACAGTCAATTAAACCTGGTTGCGATTAATATTTTAGGGGATAACGCCGGTTACGTCTTGGTTAGGTCTGGGATTTTCCCTCATCTGGCTCGTAGTTTCGCGTTTTTCGCATTCTTCTTGGCCCGATCCTGGGATTTTTCTGGTTCGGATCACGTAGTAACGTGTTACAACACTGAAACAGTCATTAAAAGCATGTTCCGATTCGTATTCTGGAGGATAACGCTGGTTATGTCAGGGTTAGTTCTGGAATTTGCAATCATCTGGCTCATACTTTCGCATTTTTCGCATACTTGTTGGCCAGATCCTTGCCTTTTTCTGGTTTGGATCACGTAGTAATGCGGTACCACACCGAAACGGTCAATTAAACCTGGTTGCGATTAATATTTTAGAGGATAACGCCGGTTATGTCTCGGTTTGGTCTGGGATTTGCCCTCAACTGGCTCGTACTTGCGCATTTTGCGCATATTTGTTGGCGAGATCCTGGCCTTTTTCTGGTCTGGATCACGTAGTAATGCAGTACCACACCGAAACAGTCAATTAAACCTGGTTGCGATTAATATTTTAGAGGATATCGCTGGTTATGTCTGGGTTAGTTCTGGTATTTGCAATCATCTGGCTCATACTTTCGCAATTTTCGCATACTTGTTGGCCAGATCCTGGCCTCTTTCTGGTTTGGATCATCGTAGCAGTGCGGTACCACACCGAAACAGTCAATTACACCTGGTTGCGATTAATATTTTAGGGGATAACGCCGGTTACGTCTCGGTTAGGTCTGGGATTTTCCCTCATCAGGCTCGTACTTTCGCGTTTTTCGCATACTTGTTGGCCAGATCCTTGCCTTTTTCTGGCTTGGACCACGTAGTAATGTGGTACCACACCGAAACAGTCAATTAAACCTGTTTGCGAATAATATTTTAGAGGATAACGCCGGTTATGTCTCGGGTAGGTCTGGGATTTGTCCTCATCTGGCTCATACTTTCGCGTTTTTCGCATACTTGTTGGCCAGATCCTTGCCTTTTTCTGGCTTGGACCACGTAGTAATGTGGTACCACACCGAAACAGTCAATTAAACCTGTTTGCGAATAATATTTTAGAGGATAACGCCGGTTATGTCTCGGTTAGGTCTGAGATTTGCCCTCATCTGGATCGTACTTTCGCATTTTTCGCATACTTGTTGGCCAGACCCTGGGTCTTTTCTGGTTTGGATCCCGCAGTAATGTGGTTCCACAACGAAACAGTCAATTTAACCTGGTTGCGATTAATATTTTAGAGGATAACGCTGGTTATGTCTGTGTTAGTTCTGGCATTTGAAATCATCTGGCTCACACTTTCGCGTTTTTCGCACACTTGTTGGCCAGACCCTTTTCTCGTTTGGCTCACGTAGTAATGTGGTACCACACTGAAACAGTCAATAGAAGCTGGTTCCGATAAGTATTTTAGAGGATAACGCTGGTTATGTCTGGGTTAGTTCTGGTATTTGCAATCCTCTGGCTCATACTTTCGCGTTTTTCGCATATTTGTTGACCAGATCCTGGGTTTTTTCTGTTGTGGATCCCGTAGTAATGAGGTTCCACACCGAAACAGTCAATTAAACAGGTTGCGATTAATATTTTGGAGGATAACGCCGGTTATGTCTCGGGTAGGTCTGGGATTTGTCCTTATCTGGCTCGTACTTTCGCGTTTTTCGCATACTTGTTGGCCAGATCCTGGCCTTTTTCTGGTTTGGATCACGTAGTAATGTGGTACCACACTGAAACAGTCAATTAACCCTGGTTCAGATTAGTATTTTAGAGGATAGCGCTGGTTATGTCTGGGTGAGTTCAGGTATTTGCAATCATCTGGCTCGTACTTTCGCGTTTTTCGCACACTTGTTGGCCAGACCCATTTCTCGTTTGGCTCACGTAGTAATGTGTTACCACACTGAAACATTCAACAGAAACTGGTTCCGATTTGTATTTTAGAGGATATCGCTGGTTATGTCTGGGATAGTTCTGGTACTTGCGATCATCTGGCTCGTACTTTCGCATTTTTCGCATTCTTGGTGGCCAGATCCTGGCCTTTTTCTGGTTTGGATCACGTAGTAATACGGCACAACACCGAAACAGTCAATTAAACCTGGTTGGGATTTATATTTTAGAGGATAACGCTGGTTATGTCTCGGGTAGGTCTGGGATTTGTCCTTATCTGGCTCGTACTTTCGCGTTTTTCGCATACTTGTTGGCCAGATCCTGGGCTTTTTCTGGTTTGGATCACGTAGTAATGTGGTACCACACTGTCAATAAAAGCTGGTTCCGCTTAGTATTTTAGAGGATAACGCTGGTTATGCCTGGGATTGTTCTGGTATTTGCAATCATCTGGCTCATACTTTCGCGTTTTTCGCATACTTGTTAGCCCGATCCTGGGTTTTTTCTGTTTTGGATCTTGTAGTAATGAGGTTCCACACCGAAACAGTCAATTGAACTGGTTGCGATTAATATTTTAGGGGATAACGCCGGTTATGTCTCGGTTAGGTCTGGGATTTGCCCTCATCTGCCTCGTACTTTCGCACGTTTCGCATACTTGTTGGCCAGATCCTGGGCTTTTTCTGGTTTGGATCACGTAGTAATGTGGTACCACACTGTCAATAAAAGCTGGTTCCGCTTAGTATTTTAGAGGATAACGCTGGTTATGCCTGGGATAGTTCTGGTATCTGCAATCATCTGGCTCATACTTTCGCGTTTTTCACATACTTGTTGGCCAGATCCTGGGTTTTATCTGTTGTGGATCCCGTAGTAATGAGGTTCCACACCGATACAGTCAATTAAACAGGTTGCGATTAATATTTTAGGGGATAACGCCGGTTACGTCTCGGTTAGGTCTGGGATTTTCCCTCATCTAGCTCGTACTTTCGCGTTTTTCGGATTCTTGTTAGCCCGATCCTGGGATTTTTCTGGTTTGGATCACGTAGTAATGTGTTACAACACTGAAACAGTCATTAAAAGCATTTTCCGATTCGTATTCTAGAGGATAACGCCGGTTACGTCTCGGGTAGGTCTGGGATTTGTCCTCATCTGGCTCGTACTTTCGCGTTTTTCGCATACTTGTTGGCCAGATCCTTGCCTTTTTCTGGCTTGGATCACGTAGTAATGCGGTACCACACCGAAACAGTCAATTAAACCTGGTTGCGATTAATATTTTAGCGGATAACGCCGGTTATGTCTCGGTTTGGTCTGGGATTTGCCCTCAACTGGCTCGTACTTTCGCATTTTGCGCATACTTGTTGGCCAGATCCTGGCCTTTTTCTGGTCTGGATCACGTACTAATGCAGTACCACACCGAAACAGTCAATTAAACCTGGTTGCGATTAATATTTTAGAGGATATCGCTGGTTATGTCTGGGTTAGTTCTGGTATTTGCAATCATCTGGCTCATACTTTCGCATTTTTCGCATACTTGTTGGCCAGATCCTGGCCTCTTTCTGGTTTGGATCATCGTAGCAATGCGGTACCACACCGATACAGTCAATTACACCTGGTTGCGATTAATATTTTAGGGGATAAAGCCGGTTACGTCTCGGTTAGGTATGGGATTTTCCCTCATCAGGCTCGTACTTTCGCATTTTTCGCATTCTTGTTGGCCCGATACTGGGCTTTTTCTGGTTTGGATCAGGTTGTAATGTGGTACCACACTGAAACAGTCATTAAAAGCATGTTCCGATGCGTATTTTAGAGGATAACGCCGGTTATGTCTCGGTTAGGTCTGGGATTTGCCCTCATCTGTATCGTACTTTCGCATTTTTCGCATACTTGTGGGCCAGACCCTGGGTTTTTTCTGGTTTGGATCGCGTAGTAATGTGGTTCCACAACGAAACAGTCAATTTATCCTGGTTGCGATTAATATTTTAGGGGATAACGCCGGTTATGTCTCGGGTAGGTCTGGGATTTGTCCTTATCTGGCTCGTACTTTCGCGTTATTCGCATACTTGTTGGCCAGATCCTGGCCTTCTTCTGGCTTGGACCACGTAGTAAAGTGGTACCACACTGAAACAGTCAATTAAACCAGGTTCCGATTAATACTTTAGAGGATAACGCTGGTTATGCCTGGGTTAGTTCTGGTATTTGCAATCATCTGCCTCATACTTTCGCGTTTGTCGCATACTTGTTGGCCAGATCCAGGGTTTTTTCTGTTTTGGATCCCGTTGTAATGAGGTTCAACACTGAAACAGTCAATAAAAGCTGGTTCCGATTAGTATTTTAGGGGATAACGCTGGTTATGTCTGTGTTAGTTCTGGTATTTGAAATCATCTGGCTCATACTTTCGCGTTTTTCGCACACTTGTTGGCCAGACCCTTTTCTCGTTTGGATCACGTAGTAATGTGGTACCACACTGAAACAGTCAATAGAAGCTGGTTCCGATAAGTATTTTAGAGGATAACGCTGGTTATGTCAGGGTTAGTTCTGGTATTTGCAATCATCTGGCTCATACTTTCGCGTTTTTCGCATACTTGTTGACCAGATCCTGGGTTTTTTCTGTTGCGGATCCCGTAGTAATGAGGTTCCACACCGAACCAGTCAATTAAACTGGTTGCGATTAATATTTTAGAGGATAACGCCGGTTATGTCTCGGGTAGGTCTGGGATTTGTCCTTATCTGGCTCGTACTTTCGCGTTATTCGCATACTTGTTGGCCAGATCCTGGCCTTCTTCTGGCTTGGACCACGTAGTAAAGTGGTACCACACTGAAACAGTCAATTAAACCTGGTTGCGATTTATATTTTAGAGGATAACGCTGGTTATGTCTCGGGTAGGTCTGGGATTTGTCCTTATCTGGCTCGTACTTTCGCGTTTTTCGCATACTTGTTGGCCAGATCCTGGCCTTTTTCTGGTTTGGATCACGTAGTAATGTGGTACCACACTGAAACAGTCAATTAACCCTCGTTCAGATTAGTATTTTAGAGGATAGCGCTGGTTATGCCTGGGTTAGTTCTGGTATTTGCAATCATCTGCCTCATACTTTCGCGTTTGTCGCATACTTGTTGGCCAGATCCTGGCCTTTTTCTGGTTTGGATCACGTAGTAATGTGGTACCACACTGAAACAGTCAATAGAAGCTGGTTCCGATTTGTATTTTAGAGGATATCGCTGGTTATGTCTGGGATAGTTCTGGTATTTGCAATCATCTGCCTCGTACTTTCGCATTTTTCGCATTCTTGGTGGCCAGATCCTGGCCTTTTTCTGGTTTGGATCACGTAGTAATACGCCACAACACCGAAACAGTCAATTAAACCTGGTTGCGATTTATATTTTAGAGGATAACGCTGGTTATGTCTCGGGTAGGTCTGGGATTTGCCCTCATCTGTCTCGTACTTTCGCATTTTTCGCATACTTGTTGGCCAGATCCTGGCCTTTTTCTGGCTTGGACCATGTAGTAATGTGGTACCACTCCGAAACAGTCAATTAAACCTGGTTGCGAATAATATTTTAGTGGATAACGCTGGGTATGTCTGGTATAGTTCTGGTATTTGCAACCATCTGGCTCATATATTCGTATTTTTCGCATACTTGTTGGCCATATCCTGGGTTTTTTCTGGTTTGGATCACGTAGTAATGTGGTACCACACTGAAACGTTCAATAGAAGCTGGTTCCGATTAGTATTTTAGAGGATAACGCTGGTTATGTCTAGGTTAGTTCTGGTATATGCTATCATCTGGCATATACTTTCGCGATGTCGCATACTTGTTGGCCAGATCCTGGGCTTTTTCTGGTTTGGATCGCGTAGTAATGTGGTACCCCACTGAAACAGTCAATTAAACCTGGTTGCGATTAATATTATAGAGGATAACGCCGGTTATGTCTCGGGTAGGGCTGAGATTTGCCCACATCTGGCTCGTACTTTCGCATTTTTCGCATTCTTGTTGGCCAGATCCTGGCCTCTTTCTGGTTTGGATCACGTAGTAATGCGGTACAACACCGAAACAGTCAATTAAATCTGGTTGCGATAAATATTTTAGAGGATAAAGCCGGTAATGTCTCGGTTTGGTCTGGTATTTGCCCTCATCTGGATCGTACTTTCGCATTTTTCGCATACTTGTGGGCCAGACCCTGGGTTTTTTCTGGTTTGGATCGCGTAGTAATGTGGTTCCACAACGAAACAGTCAATTTATCCTGGTTGCGATTAATATTTTAGAGGATAACGCCGGTTACGTCTCGGTTAGGTCTGCGATTTTCCCTCATCAGGCTCGTACTTTCGCATTTTTCGCATACTTGTTGGCCGGATACTGGGCTTTTTCTGGATTGGATCAGGTTGTAATGCGGTACCACACTGAAACAGTCATTAAAAGCATGTTCCGATGCGTATTTTAGAGGATAACGCTGGTTATGTCTGGGTTAGTTCTGGTATTTGCAATCATATGGCTCATATATTCGCGTTTTTCGCATACTTGTTGGCCAGATCCTGGGCTTTTTCTGGTTTGGATCACGTAGTAATGTGGTACCACACCGAAACAGTCGATTAAACTTGTTGCGATTAATATTTTAGAGGATAACGCCGGTTATGTCTCGGGTAGGTCTGGGATTTGTCCTCATCTGGCTCGTACTTTCGCGTTTTTCGCATACTTGTTGGCCAGATCCTTGCCTTTTTCTGGCTTGGACCACGTAGTAATGTGGTACCACACCGAAACAGTCAATTAAACCTGGTTGCGAATAATATTTTAGAGGATAACGCCGGTTATCGCTCGCTTAGGCCTGGGATTTGCCCTCATCTGGATCGTACTTTCGCATTTTTCGCATACTTGTTGGCCAGACCCTGGGTTTTTTCTGGTTTGGATCGCGTAGTAATGTGGTTCCACAACGAAACAGTCAATTTATCCTGGTTGCGATTAATATTTTAGAGGATAACGCCGGTTATGTCTCGGATAGGTCTGGTATTTGCCCTCATCTGGCTCGTACTTTCGCATTTTTCGCATACTTGTTGGCCACATCCTGGCCTTCTTCTGGCTTGGACCACGTAGTAAAGTGGTACCACACTGAAACAGTCAATTAAACCAGGTTCCGATTAATACTTTAGAGGATAACGCTGGTTATGCCTGGGTTAGTTCTGGTATTTGCAATCATCTGCCTCATACTTTCGCGTTTGTCGCATACTTGTTGGCCAGATCCTGGGTTTTTTCTGTTTTGGATCCCGTTGTAATGAGGTTCCACACTGAAACAGTCAATAAAAGCTGGTTCCGATTAGTATTTTAGGGGATAACGCTGGTTATGTCTCGGCTAGGTCTGGGATTTGCCCTCATCTGGCTCGTACTTTCGCATTTTTCGCATACTTGTTGGCCAGATCCTGGCCTTTTTCTGGCTTGGACCATGTAGTAATGTGGTACCACACCGAAACAGTCAATTAAACCTGGTTGCGAATAATATTTTAGGTGATAACGCTGGGTATGTCTGGGATAGTTCTGGTATTTGCAACCATCTGGCTCATATATTCGTATTTTTCGCATACTTGTTGGCCATATCCTGGGTTTTTTCTGGTTTGGATCACGTAGTAATGTGGTACCACACTGAAACGGTCAATAGAAGCTGGTTCCGATTAGTATTTTAGAGGATAACGCTGGTTATGTCTAGGTTAGTTCTGGTATATGCTATCATCTGGCATATACTTTCGCGATGTCGCATACTTGTTGGCCAGGTCCTGGGCTTTTTCTGGTTTGGATCGCGTAGTAATGTGGTACCCCACTGAAACAGTCAATTAAACCTGGTTGCGATTAATATTATAGAGGATAACGCCGGTTATGTCTCGGGTAGGTCTGAGATTTACCCACATCTGGCTCGTACTTTCGCATTTTTCGCATTCTTGTTGGCCAGATCCTGGCCTCTTTCTGGTTTGGATCACGTAGTAATGCGGTACAACACCGAAACAGTCAATTAAATCTGGTTGCGATAAATATTTTAGAGGATAAAGCCGGTAATGTCTCGGTTTGGTCTGGTATTTGCCCTCATCTGGCTCGTACTATCGCATTTTTCGCATACTTGTTGGCCAGGTCCTGGCCTTTTTCTGGCTTGGACCACGTAGTAATGTGGTACCACACCGAAACAGTCAATTAAACCTGGTTGCGATTAATATTTTAGAGGATAACGCCGGTTATGTCTCGGTTTGGTCTGGGATTTGCCCTCAACTGGCTCGTACTTTCGCATTTTGCGCATACTTGTACGCCAGATCCTGGCCTTTTTCTGGTCTGGATCACGTAGTAATGCAGTACCACACCGAAACAGTCAATTAAACCTGGTTGCGATTAATATCTTAGAGGATATCGCTGGTTATGTCTGGGTTAGTTCTGGTATTTGCAATCATCTGGCTCATACTTTCACATTTTTCGCATACTTGATGGCCAGATCCTGGCCTTTTTCTGGTTTGGATCACGTAGTAATGCGGTACCACACCGAAACAGTCAATTAAACCTGGTTGCGATTAATATTTTAGAGGATAACGCCGGTTATGTCTCGGTTTGGTCTGGGATTTGCCCTCAACTGGCTCGTACTTTCGCATTTTTCGCATACTTGTTGGCCAGACCCTGGGTTTTTTCTGGTTTGGATCCCGCAGTAATGTCGTTCCACAACGAAACAGTCAATTAAACCTGGTTGCGATTAATATTTTAGAGGATAACGCCGGTTAAGTCTCGGTTAGGTCTGGTATATTTGCCCTCATCTGGCTCGTACTTTCGCATTTTTCGCATACTCGTTGGCCACATCCTGGCCTTCTTCGGGCTTGGACCACGTAGTAAAGTGGTACCACACTGAAACAGTCAATTAAACCTGGTTCCGATTAATACTTTCGAGGATAACGCTGGTTATGCCTGGGTTAGTTCTGGTATTTGCAATCATCTGCCTCATACTTTCGCGTTTGTCGCATACTTGTTGGCCAAATCCTGGGTTTTTTCTGTTTTGGATCCCGTAGTAATGAGGTTCCACACCGAAACAGTCAATTAAACTGGTTGAGATTAATATTTTAGAGGATAACGCCGGTTATTTCTCGGGTAGGTCTGGGATTTGTCCTCATGTGGCTCGTTCTTTCGCGTTTTTCGCATACTTGTTGGCCAGATCCTGGCCTTTTTCTGGATTGGATCACGTAGTAATGTGGTACCACACTGAAACAGTCAATAGAAGCTGGTCCCGATTTGTATTTTAGAGGATAACGCTGTTTATGTCTGGGATAGTTCTGGTATTTGCAATCATCTGGCTCGTACTTTCGCATTTTTCGCATTCTTGGTGGCCAGATCCTGGCCTTTTTCTGGTTTGGATCACGTAGTAATGCGGCACAACACCGAAACAGTCAATTAAACCTGGTTGCGATTTATATTTTAGAGGATAACGCTGGTTATGTCTCGGGTAGGTCTGGAATTTGTCCTTATCTGGCTCGTACTTTCGCGTTTTTCGCATACTTGTTGGCCAGATCCTGGCCTTTTTCTGGTTTGGATCACGTTGTAATGTTGTACCACACTGAAACAGTCAATAGAAGCTGGTTCCGATTAGTATTTTAGAGGATAACGCCGGTTATGTCTGGGTTAGTTCTGGTATTTGCAATCATCTGGCTCGTACTTTCGCGTTTTTCGCATACTTGTTGGCCAGATCCTGGCCTCTTTCTGGTTTGGATCACGTAGTAATGCGGTACCACACCGAAACAGTCAATTAAATCTGGTTGCGATTAATATTTTACAGGATAATGCCGGTAATGTCTCGGTTAGGTATGGTATTTGCCCTCATCTGGATCGTACTTTCGCATTTTTCGTATACTTGTTGGCCAGATCCTGGGTTTTTTCTGGTTCGGATCCTGCAGTAATGTGGTTCCACAACGAAACAGTCAATTAAACCTGGTTGCGATTAATATTTTAGCGGATAACGCCGGTTATGTCGGGGTTAGGTCTGGTGTTTGCCCTCATCTGGCTCGTACTTTCGCATGTTTCGCATACTTGTTAGCCAGATCCTGGCCTTTTTCTGGTTTGGATCACGTAGTAATGTGGTGCCACACTGAAACAGTCAATAGAAGCTGGTTCCGATCAGTATTTTAGAGGATAACGCTGGTTATGTCTGAGTTAGTTCTGGTATTTGCAATCATCTGGCTCATACATTCGCGTTTTTCGCATACTTGTTGGCCAGATCCTGGGCTTTTTCTGGTTTGGATCACGTAGTAATGTGGCACCACACTGAAACAGTCAATTAAAAGCTTGTTGCGACTAATATTTTAGAGGATAACGCCGGTTATGTCTGGGTTAGGTCTGGGATTTTTGCCTCATGTGACTCGTACTTTCGCGTTTCTCGCATTCTTGTTGGCCCGATCCTGGGATTCTTCTGGTTTGGATCTCGTAGTAATGTGTTAGCACACTGAAACAGTCGTTAAAAGCATGTTCCGATTCGTATTTGAGAGGATAACGCAGGTTATATCAGGCATAGTTCTGGTATTTGCAATCATCTGGCTCATACTTTCGCATTTTTCGCTTACTTGTTGGCCAGATCATGGCCTTTTTCTGGTCTGGATCACGTAGTAATGCAGTACCACACCGAAACAGTCAATTAAACCTGGTTGCGATTAATATTTTAGAGGATAACGCCGGTTATGTCTCGGTTTGGTCTGGGATTTGCCCTCATCTGGTTCGTACTTTCGCATTTTGCGCATACTTGTTGGCATGATCATGGCCTTTTTCTGATCTGGATCACGTAGTAGTGCAGTACCACACCGACACAGTCAATTAAACCTGGTTGCGATTAATATTTTAGAGGATAACGCTGGTTATGTCTGGGTTTGTTCTGGTATTTGCAATCATCTGGCTCATACTTTCGCATTTTTCGCATACTTGTTGGCCAGATCCTGGCCTCTTTCTGGTTTGGATCATCGTAGCAATGCGGTACCACACCGAAACAGTCAATTATACCTGGTTGCGATTAATATTTTAGGGGATAACGCCGGTTACGTCTCGGTTAGGTCTGGGATTTTCCCTCATCTGGCTCGTACTTTCGCATTTTTCGCATTCTTGTTGGCCCGATCCTGGGCTTTTTCTGATTTGGATCACGTAGTAACGCGGCTCCACAACGAATCAGGCCAATTAAACCTGGTTGCGATTAATATTTTAGCGGATAACGCCGGTTATGTCTGGGGTAGGTCTGGTATTTGCCCTCATCTGACTCGTACTTTCGCATTTTTCGCATACTTGTTGGCCAGATCCTGGACTTTTTGTGGTTTGGATCACGTAGTAATGCGTCACCACACCGAAACAGTCAATTAAACCTGGTTGCGATTAATATTTTAGAGGATAACGCCGGTTATGTCTCGGTTAGGTCTGGGATTTGCCCTCATCTGGCTCGTACTTTCGCATTTTTCGCATACTTGTTGGCCAGAGACTGGGCTTTTTCTGGTTTAGATCACGTAGTAATGCGTTACCACACCGAAACAGTCAATTAAACCCGGTTGCGGTTAATATTTTAGAGGATAACGCCGGTTATGTCTCGGTTAGGTCTGGGATTTGCCCTCATCTGGCACGTACTTTCGCATTTTTCGCATATTTGTTGGCCAGATCCTGGCCTTTCTCTGGTTTGCATCACGTAGTAATGCGGTACCACACCGAAACAGTCAATTAAACCTGGTTGCGATTAATATTTTAGAGGATAACGCTGGTTATGTCTGGGTTAGTTCTGGTATTTGCAACCATCTGGCTCATACTTTCGCATTTTTCGCATACCTGTTGGCCAGATCGTGGGTTTTCTCTGGTTTGGATCCCGTAGTAATGCGGTTCCACAACGAAACAGTCAATTAAACCTGGTTGCGAATAATATTTTAGCGGATAACGCCGGTTATGTCTGGGCTAGGTCTGGTATTTGCCCTCATCTGGCTCGTACTTTCGCATTTTTCGCATACTTGTTGGCCAGATCCTGGCCTTTTTCTGGTTTGGATCACGTAGTAATGCGTCACCACACCGAAACAGTCAATTAAACCTGGTTGCGATTAATATTTTAGAGGATAACGCCGGTTATGTCTCGGTTAGGTCTGGGATTTGCCCTCATCTGGCTCGTACTTTTGCATTTTTCGCATACTTGTTGGCCAGATCCTGGGCTTTTTCTGGTTTGGATCACGTAGTAATGCGTTACCACACCGAAACAGTCAAATAAACCTGGTAGCGATTAATATTTTCGAGGATAATGCCGGTTATGTCTCGGTTAGGTCTGGGATTTGCCCTCATCTGGCACGTACTTTCGCATTTTTCGCATACTTGTTGGCCAGATCCTGGCCTTTCTCTGGTTTGGATCACGTAGTAATGCGGTACCACACCGAAGCTGTCAATTAAACCTGGTTGCGATTAATATTTTAGAGGATAACGCTGGTTATGTCTGGGTTAGTTCTGGTATTTGCAACCATCTGGCTCATACTTTCGCATTTTTCGAATACCTGTTGGCCAGATCGTGGGTTTTCTCTGGTTTGGATCCCGTAGTAATGTGGTTCCACAACGGAACAGTCAATTAAACCTGGTTGAGATTAATATTTTAGCGGATAACGCCGCTTATGTCAGGCCTAGTTCTGGTATTTGCAATCATCTGGCTCATACTTTCGCATTTTTCCAATACTTGTTGGCCAGATCATGGCCTTTTTCTGGTTCGGATCACGTAGTAATGCGGTACCACACCGAAACAGTCAATTGAACCTGGTTGCGATTAATATTTTAGAGGATAACGCCGGTTATGTCTCGGTTTTTTCTGGGATTTGCAATCATCTGGATTATATATTCGTATTTTTCTCATCCTTGTTGGCCAGATCCTGGCCTTTCTCTGGTTTGGATCACGTAGTAATGCGGTACCACACCGAAACAGTCAATTAAACCTGGTTGCGATTAATATTCTAGGGGATAACGCCGGTTATGTCAGGGTGAGTTCTGGTATTTGCAATCAACTGGATCATATATTCGTATTTTTCTCATCCTTGTTGGCCAGATCCTGGCCTTTCTCTGGTTTGGATCACGTAGTAATGCGGTACCACACCGAAACAGTCAATTAAACCTGGTTGCGATTAATATTTTAGAGGATAACGCCGGTTATGTCTGGGTAAGGTCTGGGATTTTCCCTCATGAGGCTCGTACTTTCGCGTTCCTCGCACTCTTGTTGGCCTGATCCTGAGTTTTTTCTGGTTTGGATCTCGTAGTAATGTGTTACCACACTGAAACAGTCATTAAAAGCATGTTCCGATCCGTATTTTAGAGGATAACGCTGGTTATGTCAGGCATAGTTCTGGTATTTGCAATCATCTGGCTCATACTTTCGCATTTTTCGCATACTTGTCGGCCAGATCATGGCCTTTTTCTGGTTTGGATCATCGTAGCAAAGCGGTACCACACCGAAACAGTCAATTATACCTGGTTGCGATTAATATTTTAGAGGATAACGCTGGTTATGTCAGGGTTAGTTCTGGTATTTGCAATCATCTGGATCATATATTCGTATTTTTCTCATCCTTGTTGGCCAGATCCTGGCCTTTCTCTGGTTTGGATCGCGTAGTAATGCGGTACCACACCGAAACAGTCAATTAAACCTGGTTGCGATTAATATTTTAGGGGATAACGCCGGTTATGTCTAGGCTAGTTCTGGTATTTGCTATCATCTGGCACATACTTTCGCGTTTTTCGCATACTTGTTGGCCAGATCCTGGGCTTTTTCTGGTTTGGATCACGTAGTAATGTGGTACCACACTGAAGCAGTCAATTAAACTTGGTTCAGATTAGTATTTTAGAGGATAGCGCTGGTTATGTCTGGGTGAGTTCTGGTATTTGCAATCATCTGGCTCGTACTTTCGCGTTTTTCGCATACTTGTTGGCCAGATCCCGGCCTCTTTCTGGTTTGGATCACGTAGTAATGCGGAACCACACCGAAACAGTCAATTAAATCTGGTTGCGATTAATATTTTAGAGGATAAAGCCGGTAATGTCTCGGTTAGGTATGGTATTTGCCCTCATCTGGCTCGTACTTTCGCATTTTTCGCATACTTGTTGGCCAGATCCTGGCCTTTTTCAGGCTTGGACCACGTAGTAATGTGGTACCACACCGAAACAGTCAATTAAACCTGGTTGTGAATAATAATTTAGTGGATAACGCTGAGTATGTCTGGGATAGTTCTGGTATTTGCAACCATCTGGCTCATACTTTCGCGTTTTTCTCATAGTTGTTGGCCAGATTCTGGGTTTTTTCTGGTTTGGATCCCGTAGTAATGTGGTTCCACACCGAAACAGTCAATTAAACCTGGTTGCGATTAATATTTTAGAGGATAACGCCGGTTATGTCTCGGTTAGGTCTGGTATTTGCCCTCAACTGGCTCGTACTTTCGCAGTTTTCGCATACTTGTTGGCCACATACTGGCCTTCTTCTGGCTTGGACCACGTAGTGAAGTGGTACCACACTGAAACTGCCAATTAAACCTGGTTCCGATTAATACTTTAGAGGATAACGCCGGTTATGTCTCGGTTAGGTCTGGGATTTGCCCTCATCTGGCTCGTACTTTCGCGTTTCTCGTATACTTGTTGGCCCGATCCTGGGATTTTTCTGGTTTGGAACTCGTAGTAATGTGTTAGCACACTGGAACTGTCATTAAAAGCATGTTCCGATTCGTATTTTATAGGATAACGCAGGTTATGTCAGGCATAGTTCTGGTATTTGCAATCATCTGGCTCATACTTTCGCGTTTTTCTCATAGTTGTTGGCCAGATTCTGGGTTTTTTCTGGTTTGGATCCCGTAGTAATGTGGTTCCACACCGAAACAGTCAATTAAACCTGGTTCCGATTAATACTTTAGAGGATAACGCCGGTTATGTCTCGGTTATGTCTGGGATTTTCTCTCATCTGGATCGTACTTTCGCGTTTTTCGCATTCTTGTTGGCCCGATCCTGGGATTTTTCTGGTTTGGATCACGTAGTAATGCGGTACCACACCGAAACAGTCATTTAAACCTGGTTGCGATTAATATTTTAAAGGATAACGCTAGTTATGTCTGGGTTACTTCTGGTATTTGCTATCATCTGGCACATACTTTCGCGTTTTTCGCACACTTGTTGGCCTGACCCTGGGTTTTTTCTGGTTTGGATCCCGTAGTAATGTGGTTCCACACCGAAACAGTCAATTAAACCTGGTTGCGATTAATATTTTAGGGGATAACGCCGGTTACGTCTCGGTTAGGTCTGGGATTTTCCCTCATCTAGCTCGTACTTTCGCGTTTTTCGCATTCTTGTTGGCCCGATCCTGGGATTTTTCTGGTTTGGATCACGTAGTAATGTGTTACAACACTGAAACAGTCATTAAAAGCATGTTCCGATTCGTATTCTAGAGGATAACGCTGGTTATGTCTGTGTTAGTTCTGGTATTTGCAATCATCTGGCTTATACTTTCGCGTTTTTCGCATACTTGTTGGCCAGATCCTGGGTTTTTTCTGGTTTGGATCATCGTAGCAATGCGGTACCACACCGAAACAGTCAATTACACCTGGTTGCGATTAATATTTTAGGGGATAAAGCCGGTTACGTCACGGTTATGTCTGGGATTTTCCCTCATCTGGCTCGTACTTTCGCGTTTTTCGCATTCTTGTTGGCCCGATCCTGGGATTTTTCTGGTTTGGATCACGTAGTAATGCGGTACCACACCGAAACAGTCTATTAAACCTGGTTGCGATTAATATTTTAGAGGATATCGCTGGTTATGTCTGGGTTACTTCTGGTATTTGCTATCATCTGGCACATACTTTCGCGTTTTTCGCATTCTTGTTGGCCCGATCCGGGGATTTTTCTGGTTTGGATCACGTTGTAATGTGGTACCACACTGAAACAGTCATTAAAAGCATGTTCCGATGCGTATTTTAGAGGATAACGCTGGTTATGTCAGGGTTAGTTCTGGTATTTGCAATCATCTGGCTCATATATTCGCGTTTTTCGCATACTTGTTGGCCAGATCCTGGGCTTTTTCTGGTTTGGATCACGTAGTAATGTGGTACCACACCGAAGCAGTCAATTAAACTGGTTGCGATTAATATTTTAGAGGATAACGCCGGTTATGTCTCGGGTAGGTCTGGGATTTGTCCACATCTGGCTCTTACTTTCGCGTTTTTCGCATACTTGTTGGCCAGATCCTTGCCTTTTTCTGGCTTGGACCACGTAGTAATGTGGTACCACACCGAAACAGTCAATTAAACCTGGTTGCGAATAATATTTTAGAGGATAACGCCGGTTATGTCTCGGTTAGGTCTGGGATTTGCCCTCATCTGGATCGAACTTTCGCATTTTTCGCATACTTGTTGGCCAGACCCTGGGATTTTCCTGGTTTGGATCCCGCAGTAATGTGGTTCCACAACGAAACAGTTAATTTAACCTGGTTGCGATTAATATTTTAGAGGATAACGCCGGTTATGTCTCGGTTAGGTCTGGGATTTTCCCTCATCTGGCTCGTACTTTCGCGTTTTTCGCATACTTGTTGGCCCGATCCTGGGATTTTTCTGGTTTGGATCACGTAGTAATGTGGTACCACACCGAAGCAGTCAATTAAACTGGTTGCGATTAATATTTTAGAGGATAACGCCGGTTATGTCTCGGTTAGGTCTGGGATTTGCCCTCATCTGGATCGAACTTTCGCATTTTTCGCATACTTGTTGGCCAGACCCTGGGATTTTCCTGGTTTGGATCCCGCAGTAATGTGGTTCCACAACGAAACAGTTAATTTAACCTGGTTGCGATTAATATTTTAGAGGATAACGCCGGTTATGTCTCGGTTAGGTCTGGGATTTTCCCTCATCTGGCTGATACTTTCGCGTTTTTCTCATAGTTGTTGGCCAGATCCTGGGCTTTTTCTTGTTTGGATCACGTAGTAATGTGGTACCACACTGTCAATAAAAGCTGGTTGCGCTTAGTACTTTAGAGGATAACGCTGGTTATGCCTGGGTTAGTTCTGGCATTTGCAATCATCTGGCTCATACTTTCGCGTTTTTCGCATACTTGTTGGCCAGATCCTGGGTTTTTTCTGGTTTGGATCCCGTCGCAATGTGGTTCCACACCGAAACAGTCAATTAAACCTGGTTGCGATTAATATTTTAGAGGATAATGCCGGTTATGTCTAGTTTAAGTCTGGTATTTGCCCTCAACTCGCTCGTACTTCCGCATTTTTCGCTTACTTGTTGGCCTGATCCTAGCCTTTTTACGGTTTGGATCACGTAGTAATGCGGTACCACACCGAAACAGTCAATTAAACCTGGTTGCGATAAATATTTTAGAGGATAAGGCCGGTTATGTCATGGTTAGGTCTGTGATTTGCCCTCATCTGCCTCGTACTATCCCACTTTTCGCATACTTGTTGGCCAGATCCCGGGCTTTTTCTTGTTTGGATCACGTAGTAATGTGGTACCACACTGTCAATAAAAGCTGGTTCCGCTTAGTACTTTAGAGGATAACGTTGGTTATGCCTGGGTTAGTTCTGGTATTTGCAACCATCTGGCTCATACTTTCGCGTTTTTCGCATACTTGTTGACCAGATCCTGGGTTTTTTCTGGCTTGGATCCCGTAGTAATGTGGTACCACACCGAAACAGTCAATTAAACCTGGTTGCGATTAATATTTTAGAGGATAACGCTGGTTATGCCTGGGTTAGTTCTGGTATTTGCAATCATCTGGCTCATACTTTCGCGTTTTTCGCATTCTTGTTGGCCAGATCCTGGGTTTTTTCTGGTTTGGATCTCGTAGTAATGTGTTAGCACACTGGAACTGTCATTGAAAGCATGTTCCGATTCGTATTTTATAGGATAACGCAGGTTATGTCAGGCATAGTTCTGGTATTTGCAATCATCTGGCTCATACTTTCGCATTTTTCTCATAGTTGTTGGCCAGATCTTGGGTTTTTTCTGGTTTGGATCCCGTAGTAATGTGGTTCCACACCGAAACAGTCAATTGAACCTGGTTGCGATTAATATTTTAGAGGATAACGCCGGTTATGTCTCGGTTATGTCTGGGATTTTCCCTCATCTGGCTCGTACTTTCGCGTTTTTCGCATTCTTGTTGGCCCGATCCTGGGATTTTTCTGGTTTGGATCACGTAGTAATGCGGTACCACACCGAAACAGTCATTTAAACCTGGTTGCGATTAATATTTTAGAGGATAACGCTAGTTATGTCTGGGTTACTTCTGGTATTTGCTATCATCTGGCACATACTTTCGCGTTTTTCGCACACTTGTTGGCATGACCCTGGCCCTTTTCTGGTTTGGATCACGTAGTAATGTGGTACCACACTGAAACAGTCAATAGAAACTGGTTCCGATATGTATTTTAGAGGATAACGCTGGTTATGTCTGGGTTACTTCTGGTATTTGCTATCATCTGGCACATACTTTCGCGTTTTTCGCACACTTGTTGGCCTGACCCTGGCCCTTTTCTGGTTTGGATCACGTAGTAATGTGGTACCACACTGAAACAGTCAATAGAAGCTGGTTCCGATATGTATTTTAGAGGATAACGCTGGTTATGTCTGTGTTAGTTCTGGTATTTGCAATCATCTGGCTTATACTTTCGCGTTTTTCGCATTCTTGTTGGCCAGATCCTGAGTTTTTTCTGGTTTGGATCCCGTAGTAATGAGGTTCCACACCGAAACAGTCAATTAAACAGGTTGCGATTAATATTTTAGTGGATACCGCCGGTTATGTCTCGGGTAGGTCTGGGATTTGCCCTCATCTGGATCGAACTTTCGCGTTTTTCGCATACTTGTTGGCCAGATCCTGGGTTTTTTCTGGTTTGGATCCCGTCGCAATGTGGTTCCACACCGAAACAGTCAATTAAACCTGGTTGCGATTAATATTTTAGAGGATAAGGCCGGTTATGTCTAGTTTAAGTCTGGTATTTGCCCTCATCTCGCTCGTACTTCCGCATTTTTCGCTTACTTGTTGGCCTGATCCTAGCCTTTTTACGGTTTGGATCACGTAGTAATGCGGTACCACACCGAAACAGTCAATTAAACCTGGTTGCGATAAATATTTTAGAGGATAAGGCCGGTTATGTCATGGTTAGGTCTGTGATTTGCCCTCATCTGCCTCGTACTATCCCACCTTTCGCATACTTGTTGGCCAGATCCCGGGCTTTTTCTTGTTTAGATCACGTAGTAATGTGGTACCACACTGTCAATAAAAGCTGGTTCCGCATAGTACTTTAGAGGATAACGCTGGTTATGCCTGGTTTAGTTCAGGTATTTGCAATCATCTGGCTCATACTTTCGCGTTTTTCGCATACTTGTTGACCAGATCCTGGGTTTTTTCTGGCTTGGATCCCGTAGTAATGTGGTACCACACCGAAACAGTCAATTAAACCTGGTTGCGATTAATATTTTAGAGGGTAACGCTGGTTATGCCTGGGTTAGTTCTGGTATTTGCAATCATCTGGCTCATACTTTCGCGTTTTTCGCATTCTTGTTGGCCAGATCCTGGGTTTTTTCTGGTTTGGATCACGTAGTAATGCGGTACCACACCGAAACAGTCAATTAAACCTGTTTGCGATTAATATTTTAGGGGATAACGCCGGTTATGTCTAGGTTAGTTCTGGTATTTGCTATCATCTGGCACATACTTTCGCGTTTTTCGCATACTTGTTGGCCAGATCCTGGGCTTTTTCTGGTTTGGATCACGTAGTAATGTGGTACCACACTGAAGCAGTCAATTAAAATTGGTTCAGATTAGTATTTTAGAGGATAGCGCTGGTTATGCCTGGGTGAGTTCTGATATTTGCAATCATCTGGCTCGTACTTTCGCGTTTTTCGCATACTTGTTGGCCAGATCCTGGGCTTTTTCTGGTTTGGATCACGTAGTATTGTGGTACCAGACCGAAACAGTCAATTAAACCTGTTTGCGATTAATATTTTAGGGGATAACGCCGGTTATGTCTAGGTTAGTTCTGGTATTTGCAATCATCTGGCTCATACTTTCGCGTTTTTCGCATACTTGTTGGCCAGATCCTGGGCTTCTTCTGGTTTGGATCACGTACTGATGTGGTACCACACTGTCAACTAAAGCTGGTTCTGCTTAGTATTTTAGAGGGTAACGCTGGTTATGCCTGGGTTAGTTCTGGTATTTGCAATCATCTGGCTCATAGTTTCGCGTTTTTCGCAAACTTGTTGGCCAGATCCTGGGCTTTTTCTGGTTTGGATCACGTAGTAATGCGTTACCACACCGAAACAGTCAATTAAACCTGGTTGCGATTAATATTTTAGCGGATAACGCCGGTTACGTCTGGGTTAGTTCTGGTATTAGCCCTCATCTGGCTCATACCTTCGCATTTTTCGCATACTTGTTGGCCATATCCTGGGTTTTTTTCTGGTTTGGATCCCGTAGTAATGTGGTTCCACACCGAAACAGTCACGAGAAGCTGGTTCCGATTCGTATTTTAGAGGATAACGCTGGTTAGGTCAGGCATAGTTCTGGTATTTGCAATCATCCGGCTCATACTTTCGCATTTTTCGCATACATGTTGGCCAGATCATGGCCTTTTTCTGGTTTGGATCACGTAGTAATGCGGTACCACACCGAAACAGTCAATTAAACCTGGTTGCGATTAATATTTTAGAGGATAACGCTGGTTATGTCTGGGTTAGTTCTGGTATTTGCAATCATCTGGCTCATACTTTCGCATTTTTCGCATACTTGGTGGCCAGATCCTGGGCTTTTTCTGGTTTGGATCACGTAGTAATGTGGTACCACACTGAAACAGTCAATTAAACCTGGTTGCGATTAATATTTTAGAGGACAACGCCGGCTATGTCTGGGTTAGGTCTGGGATTTTCCCTCATGAGGCTCGTACTTTCGCGTTCCTCGCATTCTTGTTGGCCTGATCCTGAGATTTTTCTGGTTTGGATCTCGTAGTAATGTGTTACCACACAGAAACAGTCATTAAAAGCATGTTCCGATTCGTATTTTAGAGGATAACGCTGGTTATGTCAGGCATAGTTCTGGTATTTGCAATCATCTGGCTCATACTTTCGCATTTTTCGTATACTTGTTGGCCAGATCATGGCCTTTTCCTGGTTTGGATCATCGTAGCAATGCGGTACCACACCGAAACAGTCCATTATACCTGGTTGCCATTAATATTTTAGAGGATAACGCTGTTTATGTCTGGGTTAGTTCTGGTATTTGCTATCATCTGGCACATACTTTCGCGTTTTTCGCATACTTGTTGGCCAGATCCTGGGCTTTTTCTGGTTTGGATCACGTAGTAATGTGGTACCACACTGAAGCAGTCAATTAAACTTGGTTCAGATTAGTATTTTAGAGGATAGCGCTGGTTATGTCTGGGTGAGTTCTGGTATTTCCAATCATCTGGCTCGTACTTTCGCGTTTTTCGCATACTTGTTGGCCAGATCCTGGCCTTTTTCAGGCTTGGACCACGTAGTAATGTGGTACCACACCGAAACAGTCAATTAAACCTGGTTGCGAATAATATTTTAGTGGATAACGCTGGGTATGTCTGGGATAGTTCTGGTATTTGCAACCATCTGGCTCATACTTTCGCGTTTTTCTCATAGTTGTTGGTCAGATTCCGGGTTTTTTCTGGTTTGGATCCCGTAGTACTGCGGTTCCACACCAAAACAGTCAATTAAACCTGGTTGCGATTAATATTTTAGAGGATAACGCCGGTTATGTCTCGGTTAGGTCTGGTATTTGCCCTCAACTGGCTCGTACTTTCGCAGTTTTCGCATACTTGTTGGCCACATACTGGCCTTCTTCTGGCTTGGACCACGTAGTGAAGTGGTACCACACTGAAACTGTCTATTAAACCTGGTTCCGATTAATACTTTAGAGGATAACGCCGGTTATGTCTCGGTTAGGTCTGGTATTTGTCCTCATCTGGCACGTACTTTCGCATGTTTCGAATACTTTTTGGCCAGATCCTCGCCTTTTTCTGGCTTGGACCACGTAGAAATGTGGTACCACACCGAAACGGTCAATTAAACCTCGGTCCGATTAATATTTTACAGGATAACGCCGGTTATGTCTCGGTTTGGTCTGGGATTTGCCCTCATCTGGCTCGTACTTTCGCATTTTTCGCATACTTGTTAGCCAGATCCTGGCCTCTTTCTGGTTTGGATCATCGTAGCAATGCGGTACCACACCGAAACAGTCAATTATACCTGGTTGCGATTAATATTTTAGAGGATAGCGCCGGTTATGTCTCGGTTAGGTCTGGGATTTGCCCTCATCTGGATCGTACTTTCGCATTTTTCGTGTACTTGTTGGCCAGATCCTGGGTTTTTTCTGGTTTGGATCCCGCAGTAATTTGGTTCCACAACGAAACAGTCAATTAAACCTGGTTGCGATTAATATTTTAGCGGATAACGCCGGTTATGTCTGGGTTAGGTCTGGTGTTTGCCCTCATCTGGCTCGTACTTTCGCATGTTTCGCATACTTGTTAGTCAGATCCTGGCCTTTTTCTGGATTGGATCACGTAGTAATGTGGTACCACACTGAAACAGTCAATTAAACCTGGTTGCGATTAATATTTTAAAGGATAACGCCGGTTATGTCTCGGTTAGGTCTGGGATTTGCCCTCATCTGGCACGTACTTTCGCATTTTTCGCATACTTGTTGGCCAGATCCTGGGCTTTTTCTGGTTTGGATCACGTAGTAATGTGGTACCACACTGAAACAGTCAATTAAACCTGGTTGCGATTAATATTTTAGAGGATAACGCCGGTTATGTCTGGGTTAGGTCTGGGATTTTCCCTCATGAGGCTCGTACTTTCGCGTTCCTCGCATTCTTGTTGGCCTGATCCTGAGATTTTTCTGGTTTGGATCTCGTAGTAATGTGTTACCACACTGAAACAATCATTAAAAGCATGCTCCGATTCGTATTTTAGAGGATAACGCTGGTTATGTCAGGCATAGTTCTGGTAGTTGCAATCATCTGGCTCATACTTTCGCATTTTTCGCATACTTGTTGGCCAGATCATGGCCTTTTTCTGGTTTGGATCATCGTAGCAATGCGGTACCACACCGAAACAGTCAATTATACCTGGTTGCGATTAATATTTTAGAGGATAACGCTGTTTATGTCAGGGTTAGTTCCGGTATTTGCAATCATCTGGATCATATATTCGTATTTTTCTCATCCTTGTTGGACAGATCCTGGCCTCTCTCTGGTTTGGGTCACGTAGTAATGCGATACCACACCGAAACAGTCAATTAAACCTGGTTGCGATTAATATTTTAGGGGATAACGCCGGTTATGTCTGGGTTAGTTCTGGTATTTGCTATCATCTGGCACATACTTTCGCGTTTTTCGCATACTTGTTGGCCAGATCCTGGGCTTTTTCTGGGTTGGATCACGTAGTAATGTGGTACCACACTGAAGCAGTCAATTAAACTTCATTCAGATTAGTATTTTAGTGGATAACGCTGGGTATGTCTGGGATAGTTCTGGTATTTGCAACCATCTGGCTCATACTTTCGCGTTTTTCTCATAGTTGTTGGCCAGATTCCGGGTTTTTTCTGGTTTGGATCCCGTAGTACTGTGGTTCCACACCGAAACAGTCAATTAAACCTGGTTGCGATTAATATTTTAGAGGATAACGCCGGTTATGTCTCGGTTAGGTCTGGTATTTGCCCTCAACTGGCTCGTACTTTCGCAGTTTTCGCCTACTTGTTGGCCACATACTGGCCTTCTTCTAGCTTGGACCACGTAGTGAAGTGGTACCACACTGAAACTGTCTATTAAACCTGGTTCCGATTAATACTTTAGAGGATAACGCCGGTTATGTCTCGGTTAGGTCTGGGATTTGTCCTCATCTGGCACGTACTTTCGTATGTTTCGAATACTTTTTGGCCAGATCCTCGCCTTTTTCTGGCTTGGACCACGTAGAAATGTGGTACCACACCGAAACGGTCAATTAAACCTCGGTCCGATTAATATTTTACGGGATAACGCCGGTTATGTCTCGGTTTGGTCTGGGATTTGCCCTCATCTGGCTCGTACTTTCGCATTTCTCGCATACTTGTTAGCCAGATCCTGGCCTCTTTCTGGTTTGGATCACGTAGTAATGCGGCACCACACCGAAACAGTCAATTAATCCTGGTTGCGATTTATATTTTAGAGGATAACGCTGGTTATGTCTCGGGTATGTCTGGGACTTGTCCTTATCTGGCTCGTACTTTCGCAGTTTTCGCATACTTGTAGGCTACATACTGGCCTTCTTCTGGCTTGGACCACGTAGTAATGTTGTACCACACTGAAACAGTCAATAGAAGCTGGTTCCGATTAGTATTTTAGAGGATAACGCTGGTTATGTCTGGGTTAGTTCTGGTATTTGCTATCATCTGGCACATACTTTCGCGTTTTTCGCATACTTGTTGGCCAGATCCTGGGCTTTTTCTGGTTTGGATCCCGTAGTAATGAGGTTCCACACCGAAACAGTCAATTCAACTTGTTGCGATTAATATTTTAGAGGATAACGCCGGTTATGTCTCGGTTAGGTCTGGGATTTGTCCTCATCTGGCTCGTACTTTCGCATGTTTCGCATACTTTTTGGCCAGATCCTGGCCGTTTTCTGGTTTGGATCACGTAGTAATGTGGTACCACACAGAAACAGTCAATAAATGTTGGTTCCGATTAGTATTTTAGAGGATAACGCTGGTTATGTCTGGGATAGTTCTGGTATTTGCAATCATCTGGCTCATACTTTCGCGTTTTTCGCATACTTGTTGGCCAGATCCTCGGTCTTTTCTGGTTTGGATCCCGTCGCAATGTGGTTCCACACCGAAACAGTCAATTAAACCTTGTTGCGATTAATATTTTAGAGGATAACGCAGGTTATGTCTCGGTTAGGTCTGGGATTTGTCCTCATCTGGCTCGTACTTTCGCATGTTTCGCATACTTTTTGGCCAGATCCAGGCCTTTTTCTGGTTTGGATCACGTAGTAGTGCGGTACCACACCGAAACAGTCATTTAAACCTGGTTGCTATAAATATTTTAGAGGATAAGGCCGGTTATGTCACGGTTAGGTCTGGGATTTGCCCTCAACTGCCTCGTACTTTCGCACTTTTCGCATACTTGTTGGCCAGATCCTGGGCTTTTTCTTGTTTGGATCACGTAGGAATGTGGTACCACACAGTCAATAAAAGCTGGTTCCGCTTAGTATTTTAGAGGATAACGCTGGTTATGCCTGGGTTAGTTCTAGTATTTGCAATCATCTGGCTCATACTTTCGCGTTTCTCGCATACTTGTTGGCCAGATCCTGGGTTGTTTCTGTTTTGGATCCCGTAGTAATGAGGTTCCACACCAAAACAGTCAATTAAGCCGGTTGCGATTAATATTTTAGAGGTTAACGCCGGTTATGTCTCGGGTAGGTCTGGGATTTGTCCTCATCTGGCTCGTACTTTCGCGTTTTCCACATTGTTGTTGGCCAGATCCTGGGTTTTTTCTGGTTTGGATCCCGTAGTAATGTGGTACCCCACCGAAACATTCAATTAAACCTAGTTGCGATTAATATTTTAGAGGATAACGCCGGTTATGTCTCGGTTAGGTCTGGCATTTGTTCTCACCTGGCTCGTACTTTCGCATGTTTCGCATACTTTTTGGCCAGATCCTGGCCTTTTTCTGGTTTGGATCACGTAGTAATGTGGTACGACACTGAAACAGTCAATAAAAGCTTGTTCCGATTAATATTTTAGAGGATAACGCTGGTTATGTCTGGGATAGTTCTGGTATTTGCAATCATCTGGCTCATACTTTCGCGTTTTTCGCATACTTTTTGGCCAGATCCTGGCCTTTTTCTGGTTTGGATCACGTAGTAATGTGGTACCACACTGAAACAGTCAATAAAAGCTGGTTCCGATTAGTATTTTCGAGGATAACGCTGGTTATGTCTGGGATAGTTCTGGTATTTGCAATCATCTGGCTCATACTTTCGCGTTTTTCGCATACTTGTTGGCCAGATCCTCGGTTTTTTCTGGTTTGGATCCCGTCGCAATGTGGTTCCACACCGAAACAGACAATTAAACCTTGTTGCGATTAATATTTTAGAGGATTACGCCGGTTATGTCTAGGTTAGGTCTGTGATTTGCCCTCATCTGCCTCGTACTATCGCACTTTTCGCATACTTGTTGGCCAGATCCCGGGCTTTTTCTTGTTTGGAACCACGTAGTAATGTGGTACTACACTGTCAATAAAAGCTGGTTCCGCTTAGTACTTTAGAGGATAACGCTGGTTATGCCTGGGTTAGTTCTGGTATTTGCAATCATCTGGCTCATACTTTCGCGTTTTTCGCATACTTGTTGACCAGATCCTGGGTTTTTTCTGGTTTGGATCCCGTAGTAATGTGGTACCACACCGAAACAGACAATTAAACTGGTTGCGATTAATATTTTAGAGGATAACGCCGGTTATGTCTCGGTTTGGTCTGGGATTTGTCCTCATCTGGCTCGTACTTTCGCATGTTTCGCATACTTTTTGGCCAGATCCAGGCCTTTTTCTGGTTTGGATCACGTAGTAATGTGGTACCACACTGAAGCAGTCAATTAAACTTGGTTCAGATTAGTATTTTAGAGGATAGCGCTGGTTATGTCTGGGTGAGTTCTGGTATTTCCAATCATCTGGCTCGTACTTTCGCGTTTTTCGCATACTTGTTGGCCAGATCCTGGCCTTTTTCAGGCTTGGACCACGTAGTAATGTGGTACCACACCGAAACAGTCAATTAAACCTGGTTGCGAATAATATTTTAGTGGATAACGCTGGGTATGTCTGGGATAGTTCTGGTATTTGCAACCATCTGGCTCACACTTTCGCGTTTTTCTCATAGTTGTTGGTCAGATTCCGGGTTTTTTCTGGTTTGAATCCCGTAGTACTGCGGTTCCACACCAAAACAGTCAATTAAACCTGGTTGCGATTAATATTTTAGAGGATAACGCCGGTTATGTCTCGGTTAGGTCTGGTATTTGCCCTCAACTGGCTCGTACTTTCGCAGTTTTCGCATACTTGTTGGCCACATACTGGCCTTCTTCTGGCTTGGACCACGTAGTGAAGTGGTACCACACTGAAACTGTCTATTAAACCTGGTTCCGATTAATACTTTAGAGGATAACGCCGGTTATGTCTCGGTTAGGTCTGGTATTTGTCCTCATCTGGCACGTACTTTCGCATGTTTCGAATACTTTTTGGCCAGATCCTCGCCTTTTTCTGGCTTGGACCACGCAGTAATTTGGTTCCACAACGAAACAGTCAATTAAACCTGGTTGCGATTAATATTTTAGCGGATAACGCCGGTTATGTCTGGGTTAGGTCTGGTGTTTGCCCTCATCTGGCTCGTACTTTCGCATGTTTCGCATACTTGTTAGTCAGATCCTGGCCTTTTTCTGGTTTGGATCACGTAGTAATGTGGTACCACACTGAAACAGTCAATTAAACCTGGTTGCGATTAATATTTTAGAGGATAACGCCGGTTATGTCTGGGTTAGGTCTGGGATTTTCCCTCATGTGGCTCGTACTTTCGCGTTTCTCGCATTCTTGTTGGCCCGATCCTGGGATTTTTCTGGTTTGGAACTCGTAGTAATGCGTTACCACACCGAAACAGTCAATTAAACCTGGTTGCGATTAATATTTTAGAGGATAACGCCGGTTATGTCTCGGTTAGGTCTGGGATTTGCCCTCATCTGGCACGTACTTTCGCATTTTTCGCATACTTGTTTGCGAGATCCTGGCCTTTCTCTGGTTTGGATCACGTAGTAATGCGGTACCACACCGAAACTGTCAATTAAACCTGGTTGCGATTAATATTTTAGAGGATAACGCTGGTTAGGTCTGGGTTAGTTCTGGTATTTGCAACCATCTGGCTCATACTTTCGCATTTTTCGCATACCTGTTGGCCAGATCGTGGGTTTTCTCTGGTTTGGATCACGTAGTAATGCAGTACCACACCGAAACAGTCAATTAAACCTGGTTGCGATTAATATTTTAGAGGATAGCGCCGGTTATGTCTGGGTTAGGTCTGGGATTTTCCCTCATGTGGCTCGTACTTTCGCGTTTCTCGCATTCTTGTTGGCCCGATCCTGGGTTTTTTCTGGTTTGGATCATCGTAGCAATGCGGTACCACACCGAAACAGTCAATTATACCTGGTTGCGATTAATATTTTAGAGGATAACGCTGTTTATGTCAGGGTTAGTTCCGGTATTTGCAATCATCTGGATCATATATTCGTATTTTTCTCATCCTTGTTGGACAGATCCTGGCCTCTCTCTGGTTTGGGTCACGTAGTAATGCGGTACCACACCGAAACAGTCAATTAAACCTGGTTGCGATTAATATTTTAGGGGATAACGCCGGTTATGTCTCGGTTAGGTCTGGGATTTGTCCTCATCTGGCACGTACTTTCGTATGTTTCGAATACTTTTTGGCCAGATCCTCGCCTTTTTCTGGCTTGGACCACGTAGAAATGTGGTACCACACCGAAACGGTCAATGAAACCTCGGTCCGATTAATATTTTACAGGATAACGCCGGTTATGTCTCGGTTTGGTCTGGGATTTGCCCTCATCTGGCTCGTACTTTCGCATTTTTCGCATACTTGTTAGCCAGATCCTGGCCTCTTTCTGGTTTGGATCATCGTAGCAATGCGGTACCACACCGAAACAGTCAATTATACCTGGTTGCGATTAATATTTTAGAGGATAGCGCTGGTTATGTCTGGGTGAGTTCTGGTGTTTGCCCTCATCTGGCTCGTACTTTCGCATTTTTCGTATACTTGTTGGCCAGATCCTGGGTTTTTTCTGGTTTGGATCCCGCAGTAATGTGGTTCCACAACGAAACAGTCAATTAAACCTGGTTGCGATTAATATTTTAGCGGATACCGCCGGTTATGTCTGGGTTAGGTCTGGTGTTTGCCCTCATCTGGCTCGTACTTTCGCATGTTTCGCATACTTGTTAGTCAGATCCTGGCCTTTTTCTGGCTTGGATCACGTAGTAATGTGGTGCCACAATGAAACAGTCAATAGAAGCTGGTTCCGATAAGTATTTTAGAGGATAACGCTGGTTATGTCTGAGTTAGTTCTGGTATTTGCAATCATCTGGCTCATACATTCGCGTTTTTCGCATACTTGTTGGCCAGATCCTGGGCTTTTCTGGTTTGGATCACGTAGTAATGTGGTACCACACTGAAACTGTCAATTAAACCTGGTTGCGATTAATATTTTAGAGGATAACGCCGGTTATGTCTGGGTTAGGTCTGGGATTTTCCCTCATGTGGCTCGTACTTTCGCGTTTCTCGCATTCTTGTTGGCCCGATCCTGGGATTTTTCTGGTTTGGAGGACGTAGTAATGTGTTAGCACACTGAAACAGTCATTAAAAGCATGTTCCGATTCGTATTTTAGAGGATAACGCACGTTATGTCAGGCATAGTTCTGGTATTTGCAATCATCTGGCTCATACTTTCGCATTTTTCGCATACTTGTTGACCACATACTGGCCTTCTTCTGGCTTGGACCACGTAGAAATGTGGTACCACACCGAAACTGTCAATTAACCCTGGGTCCGATTAATATTTTACAGGATAACGCCGGTCATGTATCGGTTTGGTCTGGGATTTGCCCTCATCTGGCTCGTACTTTCGCATTTTTCGCATACTTGTTAGCCAGATCCTGGCCTCTTTCTGGTTTGGATCATCGTAGCAATGCGGTACCACACCGAAACAGTCAATTATACCTGGTAGCGATTAATATTTTAGAGGATAGCGCCGGTTATGTCTCGGTTAGGTCCTGGATTTGCCCTCATCTGGATCGTTCTTTCGCATTTTTCGTATACTTGTTGGCCAGATCCTGGGTTTTTTCTGGTTTGGATCCCGTAGTAATGTGGTTCCACGCCGAAACAGTCAATTAAACCTGGTTGCGATTAATATTTTAGGGGATAACGCCGGTTACGTCTCGGTTAGGTCTGGGATTTTCCCTCATCAGGCTCGTACTTTCGCGTTTTTCGCATTCTTGTTGGCCCGATCCAGGGTTTTTTCTGGTTTGGATCCCGTAGTAATGTGGTTCCACACCGAAACAGTCAATTGAACCTGGTTGCGATTAATATTTTAGAGGATAACGCCGGTTATGTCTCGGTTAGGTCTGGGATTTTCCCTCATCTGGCTCGTACTTTCGCGTTTTTCGCATTCTTGTTGGCCAGATCCTGGCCCTTTTCTGGTTTGGATCACGTAGTAATGTGGTACCACACTGAAACAGTCAATAGAAGCTGGTTCCGATATGTATTTTAGAGGATAACGCTGGTTATGTCAGGGTTAGTTCTGGAATTTGCAATCATCTGGCTCATACTTTCGCATTTTGCGCATACTTGTTGGCCAGATCCTGGCCTCTTTCTGGTTTGGATCATCGTAGCAATGCGGTACCACACCGAAACAGTCAATTACACCTGGTTGCGATTAATATTTTAGGGGATAACGCCGGTTACGTCTCGGTTAGGTCTGGGATTTTCCCTCATCTGGCTCGTACTTTCGCGTTTTTCGCATTCTTGTTGGCCCGATCCTGGGATTTTTCTGGTTTGGATCAGGTAGTAATGCGGTACCACACCGAAACAGTCAATTAAACCTGGTTGCGATTAATATTTTAGAGGATAACGCCGGTTATGTCTCGGTTTGGTCTGGGATTTGCCCTCAACTGGCTCGTACTTTCGCATTTTGCGCCTACTTGTTGGCCAGATCCTGGCCTTTTTCTGGTCTGGATCACGTAGTAATGCAGTACCACACCGAAACAGTCAATTAAACCTGGTTGCGATTAATATTTTGGAGGATATCGCTGGTTATGTCTGGGTTACTTCTGGTATTTGCTATCATCTGGCTTGTACTTTCGCATTTTTCGCATTCTTGGTGGCCAGATCCTGGCCTTTTTCTGGTTTGGATCACGTAGTAATGTGGTCCCACAACGAAACAGCCAATTATACCTGGTTGCGATTAATATTTTAGCGGATAACGCCGGTCATGTCTGGGTAGGTCTGGGATTTGTCCTTATCTGGCTCGTACTTTCGCGTTTTTCGCATACTTGTTGGCCAGATCCTGGCCTTTTTCTGGTTTGGATCACGTAGTAATGTGGTACCACACTGAAACAGTCAATTAACCCTGGTTCAGATTAGTATTTTAGAGGATAGCGCTGGTTATGTCTGGGTGAGTTCTGGTATTTGCAATCATCTGGCTCGTACTTTCGCGTTTTTCGCATACTTGTTGGCCAGATCCTGGCCTCTTTCTGGTTTGGATCACGTAGTAATGCGGTACCACACCGAAACAGTCAATTAAATCTGGTTGCGATTAATATTTTAGGGGATAAAGCCGGTAATGTCTCGGTTAGGTATGGTATATGCCCTCATCTGGCTCGTACTTTCGCATTTTTCGCATACTTGTTGGCCAGATCCTGGCCTTTTTCTGGCTTGGACCACGTAGTAATGTGGTACCACACCGAAACAGTCAATTAAACCTGGTGGCGAATAATATTTTAGTGGATAACGCTGGGTATGTCTGGGATATTTCTGGTATTTGCAACCATCTGGCTCATACTTTCTCGTTTTTCTCATAGTTGTTGGCCAGATTCTGGGTTTTTTCTGGTTTGGATCCCGTAGTAATGTGGCTCCACACCGAAACAGTCAATTAAACCGGGTTGCGATTAATATTTTACAGGATAACGCCGGTTATGTTTCGGTTAGGTCTGGTATTTGCCCTCAACTGGCTCGTACTTTCGCAGTTTTCGCAGACTTGTTGGCCACATACTGGCCTTCTTCTGGCTTGGACCACGTACTGAAGTGGTACCACACTGAAAGTGTCAATTAAACCTGGTTCCGATTAATACTTTAGAGGATAACGCCGGTTATGTCTGGGTTAGGTCTGGGATTTGTCCTCATCTGGCACGTACTTTCGCATGTTTCGAATACTTTTTGGCCAGATCCTCGCCTTTTTCTGGCTTGGACCACGTAGAAATGTGGTACCACACCGAAACAGTCAATTAAACCTGGGTCCGATTAATATTTTAGAGGATAACGCCGATTTTGTCTGGGTTAGGTATGGTATTTGCCCTCATCTCGCTCATACTTTCGCATATTTCGCTTACTTGTTGGCCTGATCCCAGCCTTTTTATGGTTTGGATCACGTAGTAATGCGGTACCACGCCGAAACATTCAATTAAACCTGGTTGCTATAAATGTTTTAGAGGATAAGGCCGGTTATGTCACGGTTAGGTCCGGGATTTGCCCTCAACTGCCTCGTAGTTTCGCACTTTTCGCATACTTGTTGGCCAGATCCTGGCTTTCTCTTGTTTGGATCACGTAGTAATGTGGTACCACACTGTCAATAAAAGCTGGTTCCGCTTAGTATTTTAGAGGATAACGCTGGTTATGCCTGGGTTAGTTCTGGTATTTGCAATCATCTGGCTCATACTTGTTGGCCAGATCCTGGCCTTTTTCTGGTTTGGATCACGTAGTAATGTGGTACCACACTGAAACAGACAATAGAAGCCGGTTCCGATTAGTATTTTAGAGGATAACGCTGGTTATGTCTGGGATAGTTCTGGTATTTGCAATCATCTGGCTCGTACTTTCGCATTTTTCGCATTCTTGGTGGCCAGATCCTGGCCCTTTTCTGGTTTGGATCACGTAGTAATGCGGCACCACACCGAAACAGTCAATTAAACCTGGTTGCGATTTATATTTTAGAGGATAACGCTGGTTATGTCTCGCGTAGGTCTGGGATTTGTCCTTATCTGGCTCGTACTTTCGCAGTTTTCGCATACTTGTAGGCTACATACTGGCCTTCTTCTGGCTTGGACCACGTAGTAATGTTGTACCACCCTGAAACAGTCAATAGAAGCTGGTTCCGATTAGTATTTTAGAGGATAACGCTGGTTATGTCGGGGTTAGTTGTGGTATTTGCTATCATCTGGCACATACTTTCGCGTTTTTCGCATACTTGTTGGCCAGATCCTGGGCCTTTTCTGGTTTGGATCACGTAGTAATGTGGTACCACACTGAAACAGTCAATTAAAGCTGGTTCAGATTAGTATTTTAGAGGATAGCGCTGGTTATGTCTGGGTTAGGTCTGGCATTTGTCCTCATCTGGCTCGTACTTTCGCGTTTTTCGCATACTTGTTGGCCAGATCCTGGCCTTCTTCTGGCTTGGACCACGTAGTAAAGTGGTACCACACTGAAACAGTCAATAGAAGCTGGTTCCGATTAGTATTTTAGAGGATAACGCTGGTTATGTCTGGGATAGTTCTGGTATTTGCAATCATCTGGCTCATACTTTCGCGTTTTTCGCATACTTGTTGGCCAGATCCTCGGTTTTTTCTGGTTTGGATCCCATCGCAATGTGGTTCCACACCGAAACAGTCAATTAAACCTTGTTGCGATTAATATTTTAGAGGATAACGCCGGTTATGTCTCGGTTAGGTCTGGGATTTGTCCTCATCAGCCTCGTACTTTCGCACTTTTCGCATACTTGTTGGCCAGGTCCTGGGCTTTTTCTGGTTTGGATCACGTAGTAATGTGGTACCACACTGTCAATAAAAGCAGGTTCTGCTTAGTATTTTAGAGGATAACGCTGGTTATGCCTGGGTTAGTACTGGTATTTGCAATCATCTGGCTCATACTTTCGCGATTTTCGCATACTTGTTGGCCAGATCCTGGGTTTTTTCTGTTTTGGATCCCGTCGCAATGTGGTTCCACACCGAAACAGTCAATTAAACTGGTTGCGATTAATATTTTAGAGGATAACGCCGGTTATGTCACGGTTAGGTCTGGGCTTTGCCCTCATCTGCCTCGTACTTTCGTACTTTTCGCATACTTGTTGGCCAGACCCTATGCTCTTTTCTGGTTTGGATCACGTAGTAATGTGGTACCACACTGAAACATTCAATAAAAGCTGTTTCCGATTAGTATTTTAGAGGATAACGCTGGCTATGTCTGGGATAGTTCTGGTATTTGCAATCATCTGGCTCGTACTGTCGCGTTTTCCACATTGTTGTTGGCCAGATCCTGGGTTTTTTCTGGTTTGGATCCCGTACTAATGTGGTACCACACCGAAACAGTCAATTAAACCTAGTTGCGATTAATATTTTAGAGGATAACGCCGGTTATGTCTCGGTTAGGTCTGGCATTTGTCCTCATCTGGCTCGTACTTTCGCGTTTTTCGCATACTTGTTGGCCAGAACCTGGCCTTTTTCTGGTTTGGATCCCGTAGTAATGAGGTTCCACACCGAAACAGTCAATTAAACTGGTTGCGATTTATATTTTAGAGGATAACGCCGGTTATGTCTCGGTTAGGTCTGGGATTTGTCCTCATCTGGCTCGTACTTTCGCATGTTTCGCATACTTTTTGGCCAGATCCTGGCCTTTTTCTGGTCTGGATCACGTAGTAATGTGGTACCACACTGAAACATTCAATAAAAGCTGGTTCCGATTAGTATTTTAGAGGATAACGCGGGTTATGTCTGGGATAGTTCTGGTATTTGCAGTCATCTGGCTCATACTTTCGCGTTTTTCGCATACTTGTTGGCCAGATCCTGGGCTTTTTCTGGTTTGGATCCCGTAGTAATGTGGTACCACACCGAAACAGTCAATTAAACCTGGTTGCGATTAATATTTTAGAGGATAACTCCGGTTATGTCTCGGTTAGGTCTGGCATTTGTCCTCATCTGGCTCGTACTTTCGCATTTTTCGCATACTTGTTGGCCACATCCTGGCCTTCTTCTGGCTTCGACCACGTAGTAAAGTGGTACCACACTGAAACAGTCAATAGAAGCTGGTTCCGATTAGTATTTTAGAGGATAACGCTGGTTAAGTCTGGGATAGTTCTGGTATTTGCAATCATCTGGCACATACTTTCGCGTTTTTCTCATAGTTGTTGGCCAGGTCCTGGGCTTTTTCTGGTTTGGATCACGTAGTATTGTGGTACCACACTGTCAATAAAAGCAGGTTCTGCTTAGTATTTTAGAGGATAACGCTTGTTATGTCTGGGTTAGTTCTGGTATTTGCAATCATCTGGCTCATACATTCGCGTTTTTCGCATACTTGTTGGCCAGATCCTGGGCTTTTTCTGGTTTGGATCACGTAGTAATGTGGTGCCACACCGAAACAGTCAATTAAACCTGGTTGCGATTAATATTTTAGAGGATAACGCTGGTTATGTCACGGTTAGGTCTGGGCTTTGCCCTCATCTGCCTCGTACTTTCGCACTTTTCGCATACTTGTTGGCCAGATCCTGGGCTTTTTCTGGTTTGGATCACGTAGTAATATGGTACCACACTGTCAATAAAAGCAGGTTCTGCTTAGTATTTTAGAGGATAACGCTGGTTATGCCTGGGTTAGTTCTGGTATTTGCAATCATCTGGCTCATACTTTCGCGATTTTCGCATACTTGTTGGCCAGATCCTGGGTTTTTTCTGTTTTGGATCCCGTCGCAATGTGGTTCCACACCGAAACAGTCAATTAAACTGGTTGCGATTAATATTTTAGAGGATAACGCCGGTTATGTCACGGTTAGGTCTGGGCTTTGCCCTCATCTGCCTCGTACTTTCGCACTTTTCGCATACTTGTTGGCCAGATCCTGGCCTTTTTCTGGTTTGGGTCACGTAGTAATGCGGTACCACACCGAAACAGTTAATAAAAGCTGGTTCCGATTAGTATTTTAGAGGATAACGCTGGATATGTCTGTGTTAGTTCTGGTATTTGCAATCATCTGGCTCAAACTTTCGCGTTTTTCGCATACTTGTTGGTCAGATCCTGGGCTTTTTCTGGTTTGGATCACGTAGTATTGTGGTACCACACTGTCAATAAAAGCAGGTTCTGCTTAGTATTTTAGAGGATAACGCTTGTTATGTCTGGGTTAGTTCTGGTATTTGCAATCATCTGGCTCATACATTCGCGTTTTTCGCATACTTGTTGGCCAGATCCTGGGCTTTTTCTGGTTTGGATCACGTAGTAATGTGGTGCCACACCGAAACAGTCAATTAAACCTGGTTGCGATTAATATTTTAGAGGATAACGCCGGTTATGTCACGGTTAGGTCTGGGCTTTGCCCTCATCTGGCTCATACTTTCGCATTTTGCGCATACTTGTTGGCCAGATCCTGGCCTCTTTCTGGTTTGGATCATCGTAGCAATGCGGTACCACACCGAAACAGTCAATTACACCTGGTTGCGATTAATATTTTAGGGGATAACGCCGGTTACGTCTCGGTTAGGTCTGGGATTTTCCCTCATCTGGCTCGTACTTTCGCGTTTTTCGCATTCTTGTTGGCCCGATCCTGGGATTTTTCTGGTTTGGATCAGGTAGTAATGCGGTACCACACCGAAACAGTCAATTAAACCTGGTTGCGATTAATATTTTAGAGGATAACGCCGGTTATGCCTCGGTTTGGTCTGGGATTTGCCCTCAACTGGCTCGTACTTTCGCATTTTGCGCCTACTTGTTGGCCAGATCCTGGCCTTTTTCTGGTCTGGATCACGTAGTAATGCAGTACCACACCGAAACAGTCAATTAAACCTGGTTGCGATTAATATTTTAGAGGATATCGCTGGTTATGTCTGGGTTACTTCTGGTATTTGCTATCATCTGGCTTGTACTTTCGCATTTTTCGCATTCTTGGTGGCCAGATCCTGGCCTTTTTCTGGTTTGGATCACGTAGTAATGTGGTCCCACAACGAAACAGCCAATTATACCTGGTTGCGATTAATATTTTAGCGGATAACGCCGGTCATGTCTGGGTAGGTCTGGGATTTGTCCTTATCTGGCTCGTACTTTCGCGTTTTTCGCATACTTGTTGGCCAGATCCTGGCCTTTTTCTGGTTTGGATCACGTAGTAATGTGGTACCACACTGAAACAGTCAATTAACCCTGGTTCAGATTAGTATTTTAGAGGATAGCGCTGGTTATGTCTGGGTGAGTTCTGGTATTTGCAATCATCTGGCTCGTACTTTCGCGTTTTTCGCATACTTGTTGGCCAGATCCTGGCCTCTTTCTGGTTTGGATCACGTAGTAATGCGGTACCACACCGAAACAGTCAATTAAATCTGGTTGCGATTAATATTTTAGGGGATAAAGCCGGTAATGTCTCGGTTAGGTATGGTATATGCCCTCATCTGGCTCGTACTTTCGCATTTTTCGCATACTTGTTGGCCAGATCCTGGCCTTTTTCTGGCTTGGACCACGTAGTAATGTGGTACCACACCGAAACAGTCAATTAAACCTGGTTGCGAATAATATTTTAGTGGATAACGCTGGGTATGTCTGGGATATTTCTGGTATTTGCAACCATCTGGCTCATACTTTCTCGTTTTTCTCATAGTTGTTGGCCAGATTCTGGGTTTTTTCTGGTTTGGATCCCGTAGTAATGTGGCTCCACACCGAAACAGTCAATTAAACCGGGTTGCGATTAATATTTTACAGGATAACGCCGGTTATGTTTCGGTTAGGTCTGGTATTTGCCCTCAACTGGCTCGTACTTTCGCAGTTTTCGCAGACTTGTTGGCCACATACTGGCCTTCTTCTGGCTTGGACCACGTACTGAAGTGGTACCACACTGAAAGTGTCAATTAAACCTGGTTCCGATTAATACTTTAGAGGATAACGCCGGTTATGTCTGGGTTAGGTCTGGGATTTGTCCTCATCTGGCACGTACTTTCGCATGTTTCGAATACTTTTTGGCCAGATCCTCGCCTTTTTCTGGCTTGGACCACGTAGAAATGTGGTACCACACCGAAACAGTCAATTAAACCTGGGTCCGATTAATATTTTAGAGGATAACGCCGATTTTGTCTGGGTTAGGTATGGTATTTGCCCTCATCTCGCTCATACTTTCGCATATTTCGCTTACTTGTTGGCCTGATCCCAGCCTTTTTATGGTTTGGATCACGTAGTAATGCGGTACCACGCCGAAACATTCAATTAAACCTGGTTGCTATAAATGTTTTAGAGGATAAGGCCGGTTATGTCACGGTTAGGTCCGGGATTTGCCCTCAACTGCCTCGTAGTTTCGCACTTTTCGCATACTTGTTGGCCAGATCCTGGCTTTTTCTTGTTTGGATCACGTAGTAATGTGGTACCACACTGAAACAGACAATAGAAGCCGGTTCCGATTAGTATTTTAGAGGATAACGCTGGTTATGTCTGGGATAGTTCTGGTATTTGCAATCATCTGGCTCGTACTTTCGCATTTTTCGCATTCTTGGTGGCCAGATCCTGGCCCTTTTCTGGTTTGGATCACGTAGTAATGCGGCACCACACCGAAACAGTCAATTAAACCTGGTTGCGATTTATATTTTAGAGGATAACGCTGGTTATGTCTCGCGTAGGTCTGGGATTTGTCCTTATCTGGCTCGTACTTTCGCAGTTTTCGCATACTTGTAGGCTACATACTGGCCTTCTTCTGGCTTGGACCACGTAGTAATGTTGTACCACCCTGAAACAGTCAATAGAAGCTGGTTCCGATTAGTATTTTAGAGGATAACGCTGGTTATGTCGGGGTTAGTTGTGGTATTTGCTATCATCTGGCACATACTTTCGCGTTTTTCGCATACTTGTTGGCCAGATCCTGGGCCTTTTCTGGTTTGGATCACGTAGTAATGTGGTACCACACTGAAACAGTCAATTAAAGCTGGTTCAGATTAGTATTTTAGAGGATAGCGCTGGTTATGTCTGGGTTAGGTCTGGCATTTGTCCTCATCTGGCTCGTACTTTCGCGTTTTTCGCATACTTGTTGGCCAGATCCTGGCCTTCTTCTGGCTTGGACCACGTAGTAAAGTGGTACCACACTGAAACAGTCAATAGAAGCTGGTTCCGATTAGTATTTTAGAGGATAACGCTGGTTATGTCTGGGATAGTTCTGGTATTTGCAATCATCTGGCTCATACTTTCGCGTTTTTCGCATACTTGTTGGCCAGATCCTGGGCCTTTTCTGGTTTGGATCACGTAGTAATGTGGTACCACACTGAAACAGTCAATTAAAGCTGGTTCAGATTAGTATTTTAGAGGATAGCGCTGGTTATGTCTGGGTTAGGTCTGGCATTTGTCCTCATCTGCCTCGTACTTTCGCACTTTTCGCATACTTGTTGGCCAGGTCCTGGGCTTTTTCTGGTTTGGATCACGTAGTAATGTGGTACCACACTGTCAATAAAAGCAGGTTCTGCTTAGTATTTTAGAGGATAACGCTGGTTATGCCTGGGTTAGTACTGGTATTTGCAATCATCTGGCTCATACTTTCGCGATTTTCGCATACTTGTTGGCCAGATCCTGGGTTTTTTCTGTTTTGGATCCCGTCGCAATGTGGTTCCACACCGAAACAGTCAATTAAACTGGTTGCGATTAATATTTTAGAGGATAACGCCGGTTATGTCACGGTTAGGTCTGGGCTTTGCCCTCATCTGCCTCGTACTTTCGTACTTTTCGCATACTTGTTGGCCAGACCCTATGCTCTTTTCTGGTTTGGATCACGTAGTAATGTGGTACCACACTGAAACATTCAATAAAAGCTGTTTCCGATTAGTATTTTAGAGGATAACGCTGGCTATGTCTGGGATAGTTCTGGTATTTGCAATCATCTGGCTCGTACTGTCGCGTTTTCCACATTGTTGTTGGCCAGATCCTGGGTTTTTTCTGGTTTGGATCCCGTAGTAATGTGGTACCACACCGAAACAGTCAATTAAACCTAGTTGCGATTAATATTTTAGAGGATAACGCCGGTTATGTCTCGGTTAGGTCTGGCATTTGTCCTCATCTGGCTCGTACTTTCGCGTTTTTCGCATACTTGTTGGCCACATCCTGGCCTTCTTCTGGCTTCGACCACGTAGTAAAGTGGTACCACACTGAAACAGTCAATAGAAGCTGGTTCCGATTAGTACTTTAGAGGATAACGCTGGTTAAGTCTGGGATAGTTCTGGTATTTGCAATCATCTGGCACATACTTTCGCGTTTTTCTCATAGTTGTTGGCCAGGTCCTGGGCTTTTTCTGGTTTGGATCACGTAGTATTGTGGTACCACACTGTCAATAAAAGCAGGTTCTGCTTAGTATTTTAGAGGATAACGCTTGTTATGTCTGGGTTAGTTCTGGTATTTGCAATCATCTGGCTCATACATTCGCGTTTTTCGCATACTTGTTGGCCAGATCCTGGGCTTTTTCTGGTTTGGATCACGTAGTAATGTGGTGCCACACCGAAACAGTCAATTAAACCTGGTTGCGATTAATATTTTAGAGGATAACGCTGGTTATGTCACGGTTAGGTCTGGGCTTTGCCCTCATCTGCCTCGTACTTTCGCACTTTTCGCATACTTGTTGGCCAGATCCTGGGCTTTTTCTGGTTTGGATCACGTAGTAATGTGGTACCACACTGTCAATAAAAGCAGGTTCTGCTTAGTATTTTAGAGGATAACGCTGGTTATGCCTGGGTTAGTTCTGGTATTTGCAATCATCTGGCTCATACTTTCGCGATTTTCGCATACTTGTTGGCCAGATCCTGGGTTTTTTCTGTTTTGGATCCCGTCGCAATGTGGTTCCACACCGAAACAGTCAATTAAACTGGTTGCGATTAATATTTTAGAGGATAACGCCGGTTATGTCACGGTTAGGTCTGGGCTTTGCCCTCATCTGCCTCGTACTTTCGCACTTTTCGCATACTTGTTGGCCAGATCCTGGCCTTTTTCTGGTTTGGGTCACGTAGTAATGCGGTACCACACCGAAACAGTTAATAAAAGCTGGTTCCGATTAGTATTTTAGAGGATAACGCTGGATATGTCTGTGTTAGTTCTGGTATTTGCAATCATCTGGCTCAAACTTTCGCGTTTTTCGCATACTTGTTGGTCAGATCCTGGGCTTTTTCTGGTTTGGATCACGTAGTATTGTGGTACCACACTGTCAATAAAAGCAGGTTCTGCTTAGTATTTTAGAGGATAACGCTTGTTATGTCTGGGTTAGTTCTGGTATTTGCAATCATCTGGCTCATACATTCGCGTTTGTCGCATACTTGTTGGCCAGATCCTGGGCTTTTTCTGGTTTGGATCACGTAGTAATGTGGTACCACACTGAAACATTCAATAAAAGCTGTTTCCGATTAGTATTTTAGAGGATAACGCTGGCTATGTCTGGGATAGTTCTGGTATTTGCAATCATCTGGCTCGTACTTTCGCGTTTTCCACATTGTTGTTGGCCAGATCCTGGGTTTTTTCTGGTTTGGATCCCGTAGTAATGTGGTACCACACCGAAACAGTCAATTAAACCTAGTTGCGATTAATATTTTAGAGGATAACGCCGGTTATGTCTCCGTTAGGTCTGGCATTTGTCCTCATCTGGCTCGTACTTTCGCGTTTTTCGCATACTTGTTGGCCAGAACCTGGCCTTTTTCTGGTTTGGATCCCGTAGTAATGAGGTTCCACACCGAAACAGTCAATTAAACTGGTTGCGATTAATATTTTAGAGGATAACGCCGGTTATGTCTCGGTTAGGTCTGGGATTTGTCCTCATCTGGCTCGTACTTTCGCATGTTTCGCATACTTTTTGGCCAGATCCTGGCCTTTTTCTGGTCTGGATCACGTAGTAATGTGGTACCACACTGAAACATTCAATAAAAGCTGGTTCCGATTAGTATTTTAGAGGATAACGCGGGTTATGTCTGGGATAGTTCTGGTATTTGCAATCATCTGGCTCATACTTTCGCGTTTTTCGCATACTTGTTGGCCAGATCCTGGGCTTTTGCTGGTTTGGATCCCGTAGTAATGTGGTACCACACCGAAACAGTCAATTAAACCTGGTTGCGATTAATATTTTAGAGGATAACTCCGGTTATGTCTCGGTTAGGTCTGGCATTTGTCCTCATCTGGCTCGTACTTTCGCATTTTTCGCATACTTGTTGGCCACATCCTGGCCTTCTTCTGGCTTCGACCACGCAGTAAATTGGTACCACACTGAAACAGTCAATAGAAGCTGGTTCCGATTAGTATTTTAGAGGATAACGCTGGTTAAGTCTGGAATAGTTCTGGTATTTGCAATCATCTGGCACATACTTTCGCGTTTTTCTCATAGTTGTTGGCCAGGTCCTGGGCTTTTTCTGGTTTGGATCACGTAGTATTGTGGTACCACACCGAAACAGTCAATTAAACCTGGTTGCGGTTAATATTTTAGAGGATAACGCCGGTTATGTCTAGGTTAGGTCCGTGATTTGCCCTCATCTGCCTCGTACTATCGCAGTTTTCGCATACTTGTTGGCCAGATCCCGGGCTTTTTCTTGTTTGGATCACGTAGTAATGTGGTACTACACTGTCAATAAAAGCTGGTTCCGCTTAGTACTTTAGAGGATAACGCTGGTTATGCCTGGGTTAGTTCTGGTATTTGCAATCATCTGGCTCATACTTTCGCGTTTTTCGCATACTTGTTGACCAGATCCTGGGTTTTTTCTGGTTTGGATCACGTAGTAATTTGGTACCACACCGAAACAGACAATTAAACTGGTTACGATTAATATTTTAGAGGATAACGCCGGTTATGTCACGGTTAGGTCTGGGCTTTGCCCTCATCTGCCTCGTACTTTCGCACTTTTCGCATACTTGTTGGCCAGACCCTGGCTCTTTTCTGGTTTGGATCACGTAGTAATGTGGTACCACACTGAAACATTCAATAAAAGCTGTTTCCGATTAGTATTTTAGAGGATAACGCTGGCTATGTCTGGGATAGTTCTGGTATTTGCAATCATCTGGCTCGTACTTTCGCGTTTTCCACATTGTTGTTGGCCAGATCCTGGGTTTTTTCTGGTTTGGATCCCGTAGTAATGTGGTACCACACCGAAACAGTCAATTAAACCTAGTTGCGATTAATATTTTAGAGGATAACGCCGGTTATGTCTCCGTTAGGTCTGGCATTTGTCCTCATCTGGCTCGTACTTTCGCGTTTTTCGCATACTTGTTGGCCAGAACCTGGCCTTTTTCTGGTTTGGATCCCGTAGTAATGAGGTTCCACACCGAAACAGTCAATTAAACTGGTTGCGATTAATATTTTAGAGGATAACGCCGGTTATGTCTCGGTTAGGTCTGGGATTTGTCCTCATCTGGCTCGTACTTTCGCATGTTTCGCATACTTTTTGGCCAGATCCTGGCCTTTTTCTGGTCTGGATCACGTAGTAATGTGGTACCACACTGAAACATTCAATAAAAGCTGGTTCCGATTAGTATTTTAGAGGATAACGCGGGTTATGTCTGGGATAGTTCTGGTATTTGCAATCATCTGGCTCATACTTTCGCGTTTTTCGCATACTTGTTGGCCAGATCCTGGGCTTTTGCTGGTTTGGATCCCGTAGTAATGTGGTACCACACCGAAACAGTCAATTAAACCTGGTTGCGATTAATATTTTAGAGGATAACTCCGGTTATGTCTCGGTTAGGTCTGGCATTTGTCCTCATCTGGCTCGTACTTTCGCATTTTTCGCATACTTGTTGGCCACATCCTGGCCTTCTTCTGGCTTCGACCACGCAGTAAAGTGGTACCACACTGAAACAGTCAATAGAAGCTGGTTCCGATTAGTATTTTAGAGGATAACGCTGGTTAAGTCTGGAATAGTTCTGGTATTTGCAATCATCTGGCACATACTTTCGCGTTTTTCTCATAGTTGTTGGCCAGGTCCTGGGCTTTTTCTGGTTTGGATCACGTAGTATTGTGGTACCACACCGAAACAGTCAATTAAACCTGGTTGCGGTTAATATTTTAGAGGATAACGCCGGTTATGTCTAGGTTAGGTCTGTGATTTGCCCTCATCTGCCTCGTACTATCGCAGTTTTCGCATACTTGTTGGCCAGATCCCGGGCTTTTTCTTGTTTGGATCACGTAGTAATGTGGTACTACACTGTCAATAAAAGCTGGTTCCGCTTAGTACTTTAGAGGATAACGCTGGTTATACCTGGGTTAGTTCTGGTATTTGCAATCATCTGGCTCATACTTTCGCGTTTTTCGCATACTTGTTGACCAGATCCTGGGTTTTTTCTGGTTTGGATCACGTAGTAATCTGGTACCACACCGAAACAGACAATTAAACTGGTTGCGATTAATATTTTAGAGGATAACGCCGGTTATGTCTCGGTTAGGTCTGGGATTTGTCCTCATCTGGCTCGTACTTTCGCATGATTCGCATACTTTTTCGCCAGATCCAGGCCTTTTTCTGGTTTGGATCACGCAGTAATGTGGTACCACACTGAAACAGTCAATTAAACTGGTTGCGATTAATATTTTAGAGCATAACGCCGGTTATGTCACGGGTAGGTCTGGGATATGTCCTCATCTGGCTCATACTTTCGCGATTTTCTCACAGTTGTTGGCCAGATCCCGGGCTTTTTCTTGTTTGGATCACGTAGTAATGTGGTACTACACTGTCAATAAAAGCTGGTTCCGCTTAGTACTTTAGAGGATAACGCTGGTTATGCCTGGGTTAGTTCTGGTATTTGCAATCATCTGGCTCATACTTTCGCGTTTTTCGCATACTTGTTGACCAGATCCTGGGTTTTTTCTGGTTTGGATCACGTAGTAATTTGGTACCACACCGAAACAGACAATTAAACTGGTTGCGATTAATATTTTAGAGGATAACGCCGGTTATGTCACGGTTAGGTCTGGGCTTTGCCCTCATCTGCCTCGTACTTTCGCACTTTTCGCATACTTGTTGGCCAGATCCTGGGCTTCTTCTGGTTTGGATCACGTAGTGATGTGGTTCCACACCGAAACAGTCAATTAAACCTGGTTGCGATTAATATTTTAGAGGATAACGCCGGTTATGTCTCGGTTAGGTCTGGCATTTGTCCTCATCTGGCTCGTACTATCGCACGTTTCGCATACTTGTTGGCCAGATCCTGGGCTTTTTGTTGTTGGATCACGTAGTAATGTGGTACCACACTATCAATAAAAGCTGGTTCCGCTTAGTATTTTAGAGGATAACGCTGGTTATGCCTGGGTTAGTTCTGGTATTTGCAATGATCTGGCTCATACTTTCGCGTTTTTCGCATACTTGTTGGCCAGATCCTGGGTTTTTTCTGTTTTGGATCCCGTAGTAACGAGGTTCCACACCGAAACAGTCAATTAAACTGGTTGCGATCAATATTTTAGAGGATAACGCCGGTTATGTCTCGGGTAGGTCTGGGATTTGTCATCACCAGGCTCGTACTTTCGCGTTTATCGCATACTTGTTGGCCAGATCCAGGCCTTTTTCTGGTTTGGATCACGTACTAATGTGATACCACGCTGAAACAGTCAATAGAAGCAGGTTCCGATTAGTATTTTAGAGGATAATGCTGGTTATGTCTGGGTTAGCTCTTGTATTTGCAATCATCTGGCTCATACATTCGCGTTTTTCGCATACTTGTTGGCCAGATCCTGGGCGTTTTCTGGTTTGGATCACGTAGTAATGTGGTACCACACCGAAACAGTCAATTAAACCTGGTTGCGATTAATATTTTAGAGGATAACGCCGGTTATGTCTCGGTTAGGTCTGGCATTTGTCGTCATCTGGCTCGTACTTTCGCGTGTTTCGCATACTTGTTGGTCAGATCCTGGCCTTTTTCTGCTTTGGATCCCGTAGTAATGAGAGTCCACACCGAAACAGTCAATTAAACTGGTTGCCATTAATACTTTAGAGGATAACGCCGGCTATGTCTGGGTTAGGTCTGGTATTTGCCCTCATCTGGCACGTACTTTCACATTATTTGCATACTTGTTGGCCAGATCCTGGCCTTTTTCTGGTTTGGATCACGTAGTAACGCGGTACCACACCGGAACAGTCAATTAAACCTGGTTGCGATTACTATTTTGGAGGGTAACGTCGGTTATGTCACGGTTAGGTCTGGCATTTGTCCTCATCTGGCTCATACTTTCGCGTTTTTCGCATACTTGTTGGCCAGATCCTGGGTTTTTTCTGTTTTGGATCCCGTAGTCATGAGGTTCCACACCGAAACAGACAATTAAACTGGTTGCGATTAATATTTAAGAGGATAACGCCGGTTATGTCTAGGGTAGGTCTGGGATTTGTCATCATCTGGCTCGTACTTTCGCCTTTTTCGCATACTTGCTGGCCAGATCCTGGGCTTTTTCTGGTTTGGATCACGTAGTATTGTGGTACCACACCGAAACAGTCAATTAAACCTGGTTGCGATTCACATCTTAGCGGATAACCCCGGTTATGTCTGGGTTAGGTCTGGTATTTGCCCTCATCTGGCACGCACTTTCGCATTATTCGCATACTTGTTGGCCAGATCCTGGCCTTTTTCTGGTTTGGATCACGTAGTATCGCGGTACCACACCGAAACAGTCAATTAAACCTGGTTGCGATTACTATTTTGGAGGATAACGTCGGTTATGTCTGGGTTTGGTCTGGTATTTGCAATCATCTGACTCATACTTTCGCGTTTTTCGCATACTTGTTGGCCAGATCCTGGGTTTTTTCTGTTTTGGATCCCGTAGTAATGAGATTCCACACCGAAACAGTCAATTTAACTGGTTGCGATTAATATTTTAGAGGATAACGCCGGTTATGTCTCGGTTAGGTCTGGGATTTGCCCTCATCTGCCTCTTACAATCACACTTTTCGCATACTTGTTGGCCAGATCCTGGGCTTTTTCTTGTTTGTATCACGTAGTAATGTGGTACCACACTGTCAATAAAAGCTGGTTCCGCTTAGTATTTTAGAGGATAACGCTGGTTATGCCTGGGTTAGTTCTGGTATTTGCAATCATCTGGCTCATACTTTCGCGGTTTTCGCATACTTGTTGGCCAGATCCTGGGTTTTTTCTGTTCTGGATCCCGTAGTAATGAGAGTCCACACCGAAACAGTCAATTAAACTGGTTGCGATTAATATTTTAGAGGATAACGCCGGTTATGTCTGGGTTAGGTCTGATATTTGCCCTCATCTGGCACGTGCTTTCGCATTATTCGCATACTTGTTGACCAGATCCTAGGCTTTTTCTGGTTTGGATCACGTAGTAATGTGGTACCACACTGTCAATAAAAGCTGGTTCCGATTAATAGTTTAGAGGATAACGCCGGTTATGGCTGGGTTAGGTCTGGGATTTGCCCTCATCTGCCTCTTACAATCGCACTTTTCGCACACTTGTTGGCCAGATCCTGGGCTTTTTCTGGTTTGGATCACGTAGTAATGTGGTACCACACTGTCAATAAAAGCTGGTTCCGCTTAGTATTTTAGAGGATAACGCTGGTTATGCCAGGGTTAGTTCTGGTATTTGCTATCATCTGGCTCATACATTCGCGTTTTTCGCATACTTGTTGGCCAGATCCTGGGCTTCTTCTGGTTTGGATCACGTAGTATTGTGGTACCACACCGAAACAGTCAATTAAACCTGGTTGCGATTACTGTTTTGGAGGATAACGTCGGTTATGTCTGGGTTTGGTCTGGTATTTGCCCTCATCTGGCTCGTACTTTCGCGTTTTTCGCATTGTTGTTTGTCAGATCCTGGGTTTTTTCTGGTTTGGATCCCGTAGTAATGTGGTACCACACCGAAACAGTTAATTAAACCTGGTTGCGATTAATATTTTAGAGGATAACGCCGGTTATGTCACGGTTAGGTCTGGCATTTGTCCTCATCTGGCTCATACTTTCGCGTTTATCGCATACTTTTTGGCCAGATCCAGGCCTTTTTCTGGTTTGGATCACGTAGTAATGTGGTACCACACTGAAACAGTCAACTAAACTGGTTGCGATTAATATTTTAGAGGATAACGCCGGTTATGTCTCGTTTAGGTCTGGGATTTGCCCTCATCGGCCTCTTACAATCGCACTTTTCGCATACTTCTTGGCCAGATCCTGGGCTTTTTCTGGTTTGGATCACGTAGTAATGTGGTACCACACTGTCAATAAAAGCTGGTTCCGATTAATAGTTTAGAGGATAACGCCGGTTATGCCTGGGTTAGGTCTGGTATTTGCAATCATCTGGCTCATACATTCGCGTTTTTCGCATACTTTTTGGCCAGATCCAGGCCTTCTTCTGGCTTGGACCACGTAGTAAAGTGGTACCACACTGAAACAGTCAATTAAACCTGGTTCCGATTAGTATTTTAGAGGATAACGCTGGTTAAGTCTGGGATAGTTCTGGTATTTGCAATCATCTGGCTCATACTTTCGCGTTTTTCTCATAGTTGTTGGCCAGGTCCTGGGCTTTTTCTGGTTTGGATCACGTAGTATTGTGGTACCACACCGAAACAGTCAATTAAACCTGGTTGCGTTTAATATTTTAGAGGATAACGCCGGTTATGTCTAGGTTAGGTCTGGGATTTGCCCTCATCTGCCTCGTACTTTCGCACTTTTCGCATACTTGTTGGCCAGATCCTGGGCTTTTTCTTGTTTGGATCACGTAGTAATGTGGTACCACACTGTCAATAAAAGCTGGTTGCGCTTAGTACTTTAGAGGATAACGCTGGTTATGCCTGGGTTAGTTCTGGTATTTGCAATCATCTGGCTCATACTTTAGCGTTTTTCGCATACTGGTTGGCCAGATCCTGGGTTTTTTCTGGTTTGGATCCCGTCGCAATGTGGTTCCACACCGAAACAGTCAGTTAAACCTGGTTGCGATTAATATTTTAGAGGATATTGCCGGTTATGTCTAGTTTAGGTCTGGTATTTGCCATCATCTCGCTCGTACTTCCGCACTTTTCGCATACTTGTTGGCCAGATCCCGGGCTTTTTCTTGTTTGGATCACGTAGTAATGTGGTACTACACTGTCAATAAAAGCTGGTTCCGCTTAGTACTTTAGAGGATAACGCTGGTTATGCCTGAGTTAGTTCTGGTATTTGCAATCATCTGGCTCATACTTTCGCGTTTTTCGCATACTTGTTGACCAGATCCTGGGTTTTTTCTGGTTTGGATCCCGTAGTAATGTGGTACCACACCGAAACAGTCAATTAAACCTGGTTGCGATTAATATTTTAGAGGATAACGCTGGTTATGCCTGGGTTAGTTCTGGTATTTGCAATCATCTGGCTCATACTTTCGCGTTTTTCGCATTCTTGTTGGCCAGATCCTGGGTTTTTTCTGGTATGGATCCCGTAGTAATGAGGTTCCACACCGAAACAGTCAACTAACAGGTTGCGATTAAAATTTTAGAGGATACCGCCGGTTATGTCTCGGGTAGGTCTGGGATATGTCCTCATCTGGCTCGTACTTTCGCATTTTTCGCATACATGTTGGCCAGATCCTGGGCTTTTTCTGGTTTGGATCACGTAGCATTGTGGTACCAGACAGAAACAGTCAATTAAACCTGATTGCGATTAATATTTTAGAGGATAACGCCAGTTATGTCACGGTTAGGTCTGGGATTTGCCCTCATCTGCCTCGTACTTTCGCACTTTTCGCATACTTGTTGGCCAGATCCTGGGCTTCTTCTGGTTTGGGTCACGTAGTGATGTGGTACCACACTGTCAATTAAAGCTGGTTCTGCTTAGTATTTTAGAGGATAACGCTGGTTATGCCTGGGTTAGTTCTGGTAATTGCAATCATCTGGCTCATAGTTTCGCGTTTTTCGCATACTTGTTGGCCAGATCCTGGGTTTTTTATGTTTTGGATCCCGTACTAATGACGTTCCACACCGAAACAGTCAATTAAACTGGTTGCGATTAATATTTTAGAGAATAACGCCGGTTATGTCTCGGGTAGGTCTGAGATTTGTCCTTATCTCGTTCGTACGTTCGCGTTTTTCGCATACTTGTTGGCCAGATCCTGGCCTTTTTCTGGTTTGGATCCCGTAGTAATGAGGTTCCACACCGAAACAGACAATTAAACTGGTTGCGATTAATATTTAAGAGGATAACGCCGGTTATGTCTCGGGTAGGTCTGGGATATGTCCTCATCTGGCTCGTACTTTCGCGTTTATCGCATACTTGTTGGCCAGATCCTGGGCTTTTTCTGGTTTGGATCACGTAGTATTGTGGTACCAGACAGAAACAGTCAATTAAACCTGATTGCGATTAATATTTTAGAGGATAACGCCAGTTATGTCACGGTTAGGTCTGGGATTTGCCCTCATCTGCCTCGTACTTTCGCACTTTTCGCATACTTGTTGGCCAGATCCTGGGCTTCTTCTGGTTTGGGTCACGTAGTGATGTGGTACCACACTGTCAATTAAAGCTGGTTCTGCTTAGTATTTTAGAGGATAACGCTGGTTATGCCTGGGTTAGTTCTGGTATTTGCAATTATCTGGCTCATACTTTCGCGTTTTTCGCATACTTGTTGGCCAGATCCTGGGTTTTTTCTGCTTTGGATCCCGTAGTAATGAGGTTCCACACCGAAACAGTCAATTAAACTGGTTGCGATTACAATCTTGGAGGATAACGTCGGTTATGTCACGGTTAGGTCTGGCATTTGTCCTCATCTGGCTCGTACTTTCGCGTTTATCGCATACTTGTTGGCCAGATCCAGGCCTTTTTCTGGTTTGGATCACGTAGTAATGTGGTACCACGCTGAAACAGTCAATAGAAGCAGGTTCCGATTAGTATTTTAGAGGATAATGCTGGTTATGTCTGGATTAGCTCTTGTATTTGCAATCATCTGGCTCATACATTCGCGTTTTTCGCATACTTGTTGGCCAGATCCTGGGCTTCTTCTGGTTTGGATCACGTAGTAACGCGGTACCACACCGGAACAGTCAATTAAACCAGGTTGCGATTACAATCTAGGAGGATAACGTCGGTTATGTCACGGTTAGGTCTGGCATTTGTCCTCATCTGGCTCATACTTTCGCGTTTTTCGCATACTTGTTGGCCAGATCCTGGGTTTTTTCTGTTTTCGATCCCGTAGTAATGAGGTTCCACACCGAAACAGACAATTAAACTGGTTGCGATTAATATTTAAGAGGATAACGCCGGTTATGTCTAGGGTAGGTCTGGGATTTGTCATCATCTGGCTCGTACTTTCGACTTTTTCGCATACTTGCTGGCCAGATCCTGGGCTTTTTCTGGTTTGGATCACGTAGTATTGTGGTACCACACCGAAACAGTCAATTAAACCTGGTTGCGATTAATATTTTAGAGGATAACGCCGGTTATGTCTGGGTTAGGTCTGGTATTTGCCCTCATCTGGCACGCACTTTCGCATTATTCGCATACTTGTTGGCCAGATCCTGGCCTTTTTCTGGTTTGGATCACGTAGCATCTCGGTACCACACCGAAACAGTCAATTAAACCTGGTTGCGATTACTATTTTGGAGGATTACGTCGGTTATGTCTGGGTTTGGTCTGGTATTTGCAATCATCCGGCTCATACTTTCGCGTTTTTCGCATACTTGTTGGCCAGATCCTGGGTTTTTTCTGTTTTGGATCCCGTAGTAATGAGATTCCACACCGAAACAGTCAATTTAACTGATTGCGATTAATATTTTAGAGGATAACGCCGGTTATGTCTCGGTTAGGTCTGGGATTTGCCCTCATCTGCCTCTTACAATCGCACTTTTCGCATACTTGTTGGTCAGATCCTGGGCTTTTTCTTGTTTGGATCACGTAGTAATGTGGTACCAAACTGTCAATAAAAGCTGGTTCCGCTTAGTATTTTAGAGGATAACGCTGGTTAAGCCTGGGTTAGTTCTGGTATTTGCAATCATCTGGCTCATACTTTCGCCTTTTTCGCATACTTGTTGGCCAGATCCTGGGTTTTTTCTGTTTTGGATCCCGTAGTAATGAGAGTCCACACCGAAACAGTCAATTAAACTGGTTGCGATTAATATTTTAGAGGATAACGCCGGTTATGTCTGGGTTAGGTCTGGTATTTGCCCTCATCTGGCACGTACTTTCGCATTATTCGCATACTTGTTGACCAGATCCTAGGCTTTTTCTGGTTCGGATCACGTAGTAATGTGGTACCACAGTGTCAATAAAAGCTGGTTCCGATTAATAGTTTAGAGGATAACGCCGGTTATGGCTGGGTTAGGTCTGGTATTTGCCCACATCTGGCTCGTACTTTCGCGTTTTTCGCATTGTTGTTGGTCAGATCCTGGGTTTTTTCTGGTTTGGATCTCGTAGTAAAGTGGTACCACACCGAAACAGTCAATTAAACCTGGTTGCGATTAATATTTTAGAGGATAACGCCGGTTGTGTCACGGTTAGGTCTGTCATTTGCCCTCCTCTGCCTCGTACTATCGCACTTTTCGCATACTTGTTGGCCAGATCCCGGGCTTTTTCTTGTTTGGATCACGTAGTAATGTGGTACTACACTGTCAATAAAAGCTGGTTCCGCTTAGTACTTTAGAGGATAACGCTGGTTATGCCTGAGTTAGTTCTGGTATTTGCAATCATCTGGCTCATACTTTCGCGTTTTTCGCATACTTGTTGACCAGATCCTGGGTTTTTTCTGGTTTGGATCCCATAGTAATATGGTACCACACCGAAACAGTCAATTAAACCTGGTTGCGATTAATATTTTAGAGGATAACGCTGGTTATGCCTGGGTTAGTTCTGGTGTTTGCAATCATCTGGCTCATACTTTCGCGTTTTTCGCATTCTTGTTGGCCAGATCCTGGGTTTTTTCTGGTTTGGATCCCGTAGTAATGAGGTTCCACACCGAAACAGTCAATTAAACAGGTTGCGATTAATATTTTAGAGGATACCGCCGGTTATGTCTCGGGTAGGTCTGGGATATGTCCTCATCTGGCTCGTACTTTCGCGTTTATCGCATACTTGTTGGCCAGATCCTGGGCTTTATGTTGCTTGGATCACGTAGTAATGTGGTACCACACTATCAATAAAAGCTGGTTCCGCTTAGTATTTTAGAGGATAACGCTTGTTATGCCTGGGTTAGTTCTGGTATTTGCAATCATCTGGCTCATACTTTCGCGTTTTTCGCATACTTGTTGGCCAGATCCTGGGTTTTTTCTGTTTTGGATCCCGTAGTAATGAGGTTCCACACCGAAACAGTCAATTAAACTGGTTGCGATTAATATTTTAGAGGATAACGCCGGTTATGTCTCGGGTAGGTCTGGAATTTGTCATCATCAGGCTCGTACTTTCGCGTTTATCGCATACTTGTTGGCCAGATCCAGGCCTTTTTCTGGTTTGGATCACGTAGTAATGTGGTACCACGCTGAAACAGTCAATAGAAGCAGGTTCCGATTAGTATTTTAGAGGATAATGCTGGTTATGTCTGGATTAGCTCTTGTATTTGCAATCATCTGGCTCATACAGTCGCGTTTTTCGCATACTTGTTGGCCAGATCCTGGGTTTTTTCTGTTTTGGATCCCGTAGTAACGCGGTACCACACCGGAACAGTCAATTAAACCTGGTTGCGATTACAATCTTGGAGGATAACGTCGGTTATGTCACGGTTATGTCTGGCATTTGTCCTCATCTGGCTCATACTTTCGCGTTTTTCGCATACTTGTTGGCCAGATCCTGGGTTTTTTCTGTTTTGGATCCCGTAGTAATGAGGTTCCACACCGAAACAGACAATTAAACTGGTTGCGATTAATATTTAAGAGGACAACGCCGGTTATGTCTAGGGTAGGTCTGGGATTTGACATCATCTGGCTCGTACTTTCGCCTTTTTCGCATACTTGCTGGCCAGATTCTGGGCTTTTTCTGGCTTGGATCACGTAGTATTGTGGTACCACACCGAAACAGTCAATTAAACCTGGTTGCGATTAATATTTTAGAGGATAACGCCGGTTATGTCTGGGTTAGGTCTGGTATTTGCCCTCATCTGGCACGCACTTTCGCATTATACGCATACTTGTTGGCCAGATCCTGGCCTTTTTCTGGTTTGGATCACGTAGTATCTCGGTACCACACCGAAACAGTCAATTAAACCTGGTTGCGATTACTATTTTGGAGGATTACGTCGGTTATGTCTGGGTTTGGTCTGGTATTTGCAATCATCTGGCTCATACTTTCGCGTTTTTCGCATACTTGTTGGCCAGATCCTGTGTTTTTTCTGTTTTGGATCCCGTAGTAATGAGATTCCACACCGAAACAGTCAATTTAACTGGTTGCGATTAATATTTTAGAGGATAACGCCGGTTATGTCTCGGTTAGGTCTGGGATTTGCCCTCATCTGCCTCTTACAATCGCACTTTTCGCATACTTGCTGGCCAGATCCTGGGCTTTTTCTTGTTTGGATCACGTAGTAATGTGGTACCACACTGTCAATAAAAGCTGGTTCCGCTTAGTATTTTAGAGGATTACGCTGGTTAAGCCTGGGTTAGTTCTGGTATTTGCAATCATCTGACTCATACTTTCGCCTTTTTCGCATACTTGTTGGCCAGATCCTGGGTTTTTTCTGTTTTGGATCCCGTAGTAATGAGAGTCCACACCGAAACAGTCAATTAAACTGGTTGCGATTAATATTTTAGAGGATAACGCCGGTTATGTCTGGGTTAGGTCTGGTATTTGCCCTCATCTGGCACGTACTTTCGCATTATTCGCATACTTGTTGACCAGATCCTAGGCTTTTTCTGGTTCGGATCACGTAGTAATGTGGTACCACAGTGTCAATAAAAGCTGGTTCCGATTAATAGTTTAGAGGATAACGCCGGTTATGGCTGGGTTAGGTCTGGTATTTGCCCACATCTGGCTCGTACTTTCGCGTTTTTCGCATTGTTGTTGGTCAGATCCTGGGTTTTTTCTGGTTTGGATCTCGTAGTAAAGTGGTACCACACCGAAACAGTCAATTAAACCTGGTTGCGATTAATATTTTAGAGGATAACGCCGGTTGTCTCGGTTAGGTCTGGGATTTGCCCTCATCTGCCTCTTACAATCGCACTTTTCGCAGACTTGTTGGCCAGATCCTGGGCTTTTTCTGGTTTGGATCACGTAGTAATGTGGTACCACACTGTCAATAAAACCTGGTTCCGATTAATAGTTTAGAGGATAACGCCGGTTATGCCTGGGTTAGGTCTGGTATTTGCAATCATCTGGCTCATATATTCGCGTTTTTCGCATACTTTTTGGCCAGATCCAGGCCTTCTTCTGGCTTGGACCACGTAGTAAAGTGGTACCACACTGAAACAGTCAATAAAAGCTGGTTGCGCTTAGTACTTTAGAGGATAACGCTGGTTATGCCTGGGTTAGATCTCGTATTCGCAATCATCTGGCTCATACTTTAGCGTTTTTCGCATACTGGCTGGCCAGATCCTGGGTTTTTTCTGGTTTGGATCCCGTAGTAATGAGGTTCCACACCGAAACAGTCAATTAAACAGGTTGCGATTAATATTTTAGAGGATACCGCCGGTTATGTCCCGGGTAGGTCTGGGATATGTCCTCATCTGGCTCGTACTTTCGCGTTTATCGCATACTTGTTGGCCAGATCCTGGCCTTTTTCTGGTTTGGATCACGTAGTAAAGTGGTACCACACTGAAACAGTCAATAGAAGCTGGTTCCGATTAGTGTTTTAGAGGATAACGCTGGTTATGTCTGGGTTAGTTCTGGAATTTGAAATCATCTGGCTCATACATTCGCGTTTTTCGTATACTTGTTGGCCAGATCCTGGGCTTTTTCTGGTTTGGATCACGTAGTATTGTGGTACCAGACCGAAACAGTCAATAAAAGCTGGTTGCGCTTAGTACTTTAGAGGATAACGCTGGTTATGCCTGGGTTAGTTCTCGTATTCGCAATCATCTGGCTCATACTTTAGCGTTTTTCGCATACTGGTTGGCCAGATCCTGGGTTTTTTCTGGTTTGGATCCCGTCGCAATGTGGTTCCACACCGAAACAGTCAATTAAACCTGGTTGCGATTAATATTTTAGAGGATATTGCCGGTTATGTCTAGTTTAGGTCTGGTATTTGCCATCATCTCGCTCGTACTTCCGCATTTTTCGCTTATTTGTTGGCCTGATCCTAGCCTTTTTACGGTTTGGATCACGTAGTAATGCGGTACCACACCGAAACAGTCAATTAAACCTGGATGCGATAAATATTTTAGAGGATAAGGCCGGTTGTGTCACGGTTAGGTCTGTCATTTGCCCTCCTCTGCCTCGTACTATCGCACTTTTCGCATACTTGTTGGCCAGATCCCGGGCTTTTTCTTGTTTGGATCACGTAGTAATGTGGTACTACACTGTCAATAAAAGCTGGTTCCGCTTAGTACTTTAGAGGATAACGCTGGTTATGCCTGTTTTAGTTCTGGTATTTGCAATCATCTGGCTCATACTTTCGCGTTTTTCGCATACTTGTTGACCAGATCCTGGGTTTTTTCTGGTTTGGATCCCGTAGTAATGTGGTACCACACCGAAACAGTCAATTAAACCTGGTTGCGATTAATATTTTAGAGGATAACGCTGGTTATGCCTGGGTTAGTTCTGGTGTTTGCAATCATCTGGCTCATACTTTCGCGTTTTTCGCATTCTTGTTGGCCAGATCCTGGGTTTTTTCTGGTTTGGATCCCGTAGTAATGAGGTTCCACACCGAAACAGTCAATTAAACAGGTTGCGATTAATATTTTAGAGGATACCGCCGGTTATGTCTCGGGTAGGTCTGGGATATGTCCTCATCTGGCTCGTACTTTCGCGTTTATCGCATACTTGTTGGCCTGATCCTAGCGTTTTTACGGTTTGGATCACGTAGTAATGCGGTACCACACCGGAACAGTCACTTAAACCTGGATGCGATAAATATTTTAGAGGATAAGGCCGGTTGTGTCACGGTTAGGTCTGTCATTTGCCCTCCTCTGCCTCGTACTATCGCACTTTTCGCATACTTGTTGGCCAGATCCCGGGCTTTTTCTTGTTTGGATCACGTAGTAATGTGGTACTACACTGTCAATAAAAGCTGGTTCCGCTTAGTACTTTAGAGCATAACGCTGGTTATGCCTGAGTTAGTTCTGGTATTTGCAATCATCTGGCTCATACTTTCGCGTTTTTCGCATGCTTGTTGACCAGATCCTGGGTTTTTTCTGGTTTGGATCCCGTAGTAATGTGGTACCACACCGAAACAGTCAATTAAACCTGGTTGCGATTAATATTTTAGAGGATAACGCTGGTTATGCCTGGGTTAGTTCTGGTGTTTGCAATCATCTGGCTCATACTTTCGCGTTTTTCGCATTCTTGTTGGCCAGATCCTGGGTTTTTTCTGGTTTGGATCCCGTAGTAACGAGGTTCCACACCGAAACAGTCAATTAAACAGGTTGCGATTAATATTTTAGAGGATACCGCCGGTTATGTCTCGGGTAGGTCTGGGATATGTCCTCATCTGGCTCGTACTTTCGCGTTTATCGCATACTTGTTGGCCAGATCCTGGCCTTTTTCTGGTTTGGATCACGTAGTAAAGTGGTACCACACTGAAACAGTCAATACAAGCTGGTTCCGATTAGTATTTTAGAGGATAACGCTGGTTATGTCTGGGTTAGTTCTGGAATTTGAAATCATCTGGCTCATACATTCGCGTTTTTCGCATACTTGTTGGCCAGATCCTGGGCTTTTTCTGGTTTGGATCACGTAGTATTGTGGTACCAGACCGAAACAGTCAATTAAACCTGATTGCGATTAATATTTTAGAGGATAACGCCAGTTATGTCACGGTTAGGTCTGGGATTTGCCCTCATCTGCCCCGTACTTTCGCACTTTTCGCATACTTGTTGGCCAGATCCTGGGCATCTTCTGGTTTGGGTCACGTAGTGATGTGGTACCACACTGTCAATTAAAGCTGGTTCTGCTTAGTATTTTAGAGGATAACGCTGGTTATGCCTGGGATAGTTCTGGTATTTGCAATCATCTGGCTCATACTTTCGCGTTTTTCGCATTCTTGTTGGCCAGATCCTGGGTTTTTTCTGGTATGGATCCCGTAGTAATGAGGTTCCACACCGAAACAGTCAATTAAACAGGTTGCGATTAATATTTTAGAGGATAACGCCGGTTATGTCTCGGGTAGGTCTGGGATTTGTCATCATCAGGCTCGTACTTTCGCGTTTATCGCATACTTGTTGGCCAGATCCTGGCCTTTTTCTGGTTTGGATCACGTAGTAACGCGGTACCACACCGGAACAGTCAATTACACCTGGTTACGATTACTATTTTGGAGGATAACGTCGGCTATGTCTGGGTTTGGTCTGGTATTTGCCCTCATCTGGCTCGTATTTTCGCGTTTTTCGCATTGTTGTTGGTCAGATCCTGGGTTTTTTCTGGTTTGGATCACGTAGTATTGTGGTACCAGACAGAAACAGTCAATTAAACCTGATTGCGATTAATATTTTAGAGGATAACGCCAGTTATGTCTCGGTTAGGTCTGGCATTTGTCCTCATCTGGCTCGTACTATCGCACTTTTCGCATACTTGTTGGCCAGATCCTGGGCTATTTGTTGTTTGGATTTCGTAGTAATGTGGTACCACACTGTCAATAAAAGCTGGTTCCGCTTAGTATTTTAGAGGATAACGCTGGTTATGCCTGGGTTAGTTCTGGTATTTGCAATCATCTGGCTCATACTTTCGCGTTTTTCGCATACTTGTTGGCCAGATCCTGGTTTTTTTCTGTTTTGGATCCCGTAGTAATTAGGTTCCACACCGAAACAGTCAAATAAACTGGTTGCGATTAATATTTTAGAGGATAACGCCGGTTATGTCTCGGGTAGGTCTGGGATATGTCCTCATCTGGCTCGTACTTTCGCGTTTATCGCATACTTGTTGGCCAGATCCTGGCCTTTTTCTGGTTTGGATCACGTAGTAAAGTGGTACCACACTGAAACAGTCAATACAAGCTGGTTCCGATTAGTATTTTAGAGGATAACGCTGGTTATGTCTGGGTTAGTTCTGGAATTTGAAATCATCTGGCTCATACATTCGCGTTTTTCGCATACTTGTTGGCCAGATCCTGGCCTTTTTCTGGTTTGGATCACGTAGTAACGCGGTACCACACCGGAACAGTCAATTACACCTGGTTACGATTACTATTTTGGAGGATAACGTCGGCTATGTCTGGGTTTGGTCTGGTATTTGCCCTCATCTGGCTCGTATTTTCGCGTTTTTCGCATTGTTGTTGGTCAGATCCTGGGTTTTTACTGGTTTGGATCTCGTAGTAATGTGGTACCACGCCGAAACAGTCAATTAAACCTGGTTGCGCTAATATTTTAGAGGATAACGCCGGTTATGTCACGGTTAGGTCTGGCATTTGTCCTCATCTGTCTCATACTTTCGCGTTTTTCGCATACTTGTTGGCCAGATCCTGGCCTTTTTCTGGTTTGGTTCACGTAGTAACGCGGTACCACACCGGAACAGTCAATTAAACCTGGTTGCGATTACTATTTTGGAGGATAACGTCGGCTATGTCTGGGTTTGGTCTGGTATTTGCCCTCATCTGGCTCGTATTTTCGCGTTTTTCGCATTGTTGTTGGTCAGATCCTGGGTTTTTTCTGGTTTGGATCTCGTAGTAATGTGGTACCAGACCGAAACAGTCAATTAAACCTAGTTGCGATTAATATTTTAGAGGATAACGCCGGTTATGTCACGGTTAGGTCTGGCATTTGTCCTCATCTGGCTCATACATTCGCGTTTTTCGCATACTTGTTGGCCAGATCCTGGGCTTTTTCTTGTTTGGATCACGTAGTAATGTGGTACTACACTGTCAATAAAAGCTGGTTCCGCTTAGTACTTTAGAGGATAACGCTGGTTATGCCTGAGTTAGTTCTGGTATTTGCAATCATCTGGCTCATACTTTCGCGTTTTTCGCATACTTGTTGACCAGATCCTGGGTTTTTTCTGGTTTGGATCCCGTAGTAATGTGGTAGCTCACCGAAACAGTCAATTAAACCTGGTTGCGATTAATATTTTAGAGGATAACGCTGGTTATGCCTGGGTTAGTTCTGGTGTTTGCAATCATCTGGCTCATACTTTCGCGTTTTTCGCATTCTTGTTGGCCAGATCCTGGGTTTTTTCTGGTTTCGATCCCGTAGTAATGAGGTTCCACACCGAAACAGTCAATTAAACAGGTTGCGATTAATATTTTAGAGGATACCGCCGGTTATGTCTCGGGTAGGTTTGGGATATGTCCTCATCTGGCTCGTACTTTCGCGTTTATCGCATACTTGTTGGCCAGATCCTGGCCTTTTTCTGGTTTGGATCACGTAGTAAAGTGGTACCACACTGAAACAGTCAATAGAAGCTGGTTCCGATTAGTATTTTAGAGGATAACGTTGGTTATGTCTGGATTAGCTCTTGTATTTGCAATCATCTGGCTCATACATTCGCGTTTTTCGCATACTTGTTGGCCAGATCCTGGGCTTTTTCTGGTTTGGATCACGTAGTATTGTGGTACCAGACCGAAACAGTCAATTAAACCTGTATGCGATTAATATTTTAGAGGATAACGCCAGTTATGTCACGGTTAGGTCTGGGATTTGCCCTCATCTGCCCCGTACTTTCGCACTTTTCGCATACTTGTTGGCCAGATCCTGGGCTTCTTCTGGTTTGGGTCACGTAGTGATGTGGTACCACACTGTCAATTAAAGCTGGTTCTGCTTAGTATTTTAGAGGATAACGCTGGTTATGCCTGGGTTAGTTCTGGTATTTGCAATCATCTGGCTCATACTTTCGCGTTTTTCGCATACTTGTTGGCCAGATCCTGGCCTTTTTCTGGTTTGGATCCCGTAGTAATATGGTTCCACACCGAAACAGTCAATTAAACCTGGTTGCGATTAATATTTTAGAGGATAACGCCGGTTATGTCTCGGTTAGGTCTGGCATTTGTCCTCATCTGGCTCGTACTATCGCACTTTTCGCATACTTGTTGGCCAGATCCTGGGCTTTTTGTTGTTTGGATCACGTAGTAATGTGGTACCACACTGTCAATAAAAGCTGGTTCCGCTTAGTATTTTAGAGGATAAAGCTGGTTATGCCTGGGTTAGTTCTGGTATTTGCAATCATCTGGCTCATACTTTCGCGTTTATCGCATACTTGATGGCCAGATCCTGGTTTTTTTCTGTATTGGATCCCGTAGTAATTAGGTTCCACACCGAAACAGTCAAATAAACTGGTTGCGATTAATATTTTAGAGGATAACGCCGGTTATGTCTCGGGTAGGTCTGGGATTTGTCATCATCAGGCTCGTACTTTCGCGTTTATCGCATACTTGTTGACCAGATCCTGGCCTTTTTCTGGTTTGGATCCCGTAGTAATATGGTTCCACACCGAAACAGTCAATTAAACCTGGTTGCGATTAATATTTTAGAGGATAACGCCGGTTATGTCTCGGTTAGGTCTGGCATTTGTCCTCATCTGGCTCGTACTATCGCACTTTTCGCATACTTGTTGGCCAGATCCTGGGCTTTTTGTTGTTTGGATCACGTAGTAATGTGGTACCACACTGTCAATAAAAGCTGGTTCCGCTTAGTATTTTAGAGGATAACGCTGGTTATGCCTGGGTTAGTTCTTGTATTTGCAATCATCTGGCTCATACATTCGCGTTTTTCGCATTGTTGTTGGTCAGATCCTGGGTTTTTTCTGGTTTGGATCTCGTTTTAATGTGGTACCACGCCGAAACAGTCAATTAAACCTGGTTGCGAATAATATTTTGGAGGATAACGCCGGTTATGTCACGGTTAGGTCTGGCATTTGTCCTCATCTGGTTCATACTTTCTCGTTTTTCGCATACTTGTTGGCCAGATCCTGGCCTTTTTCTGGTTTGGATCACGTAGTAACGCGGTACCACACCGGAACAGTCAATTAAACCTGGTTGCGATTACTATTTTGGAGGATAACGTCGGCTATGTCTGGGTTTGGTCTGGTATTTGCCCTCATCTGGCTCGTATTTTCGCGTTTTTCGCATTGTTGTTGGTCAGATCCTGGGTTTTTTCTGGTTTGGATCTCGTAGTAATGTGGTACCAGACCGAAACAGTCAATTAAACCTAGTTGCGATTAATATTTTAGAGGATAACGCCGGTTATGTCACGGTTAGGTCTGGCATTTGTCCTCATCTGGCTCATACTTTCGCGTTTTTCGCATACTTGATGGCCAGATCCTGGTTTTTTTCTGTATTGGATCCCGTAGTAATTAGGTTCCACACCGAAACAGTCAAATAAACTGGTTGCGATTAATATTTTAGAGGATAACGCCGGTTATGTCTCGGGTAGGTCTGGGATTTGTCATCATCAGGCTCGTACTTTCGCGTTTATCGCATACTTGTTGACCAGATCCTGGCCTTTTTCTGGTTTGGATCCCGTAGTAATATGGTTCCACACCGAAACAGTCAATTAAACCTGGTTGCGATTAATATTTTAGAGGATAACGCCGGTTATGTCTCGGTTAGGTCTGGCATTTGTCCTCATCTGGCTCGTACTATCGCACTTTTCGCATACTTGTTGGCCAGATCCTGGGCTTTTTGTTGTTTGGATCACGTAGTAATGTGGTACCACACTGTCAATAAAAGCTGGTTCCGCTTAGTATTTTAGAGGATAACGCTGGTTATGCCTGGGTTAGTTCTTGTATTTGCAATCATCTGGCTCATACATTCGCGTTTTTCGCATTGTTGTTGGTCAGATCCTGGGTTTTTTCTGGTTTGGATCTCGTTTTAATGTGGTACCACGCCGAAACAGTCAATTAAACCTGGTTGCGATTAATATTTTGGAGGATAACGCCGGTTATGTCACGGTTAGGTCTGGCATTTGTCCTCATCTGGCTCATACTTTCTCGTTTTTCGCATACTTGTTGGCCAGATCCTGGCCTTTTTCTGGTTTGGATCACGTAGTAACGCGGTACCACACCGGAACAGTCAATTAAACCTGGTTGCGATTACTATTTTGGAGGATAACGTCGGCTATGTCTGGGTTTGGTCTGGTATTTGCCCTCATCTGGCTCGTATTTTCGCGTTTTTCGCATTGTTGTTGGTCAGATCCTGGGTTTTTTCTGGTTTGGATCTCGTAGTAATGTGGTACCAGACCGAAACAGTCAATTAAACCTAGTTGCGATTAATATTTTAGAGGATAACGCCGGTTATGTCACGGTTAGGTCTGGCATTTGTCCTCATCTGGCTCATACTTTCGCGTTTTTCGCATACTTGTTGGCCAGATCCTGGGTTTTTTCTGTTTTGGATCCCGTAGTAATGAGGTTCCACACCGAAACAGTCAATTAAACTGGTTGCGATTAATATTTTAGAGGATAACGCCGGTTATGTCTGGGTTTGGTCTGGTATTTGCAATCATCTGGCTCATACTTTCGCGTTTTTCGCATACTTGTTGGCCAGATCCTGGGTTTTTTCTGCTTTGGATCCCGTAGTAATGAGGTTCCACACCGAAACAGTCAATTAAACTGGTTGCGATTAATACTTTAGAGGATAACGCCAGTTATGTCTCGGTTAGGTCTGGGATTTGCCCTCATCTGCCTCTTACAATCGCATTTTTCGCATACTTGTTGGCCAGATCCTGGGCTTTTTCTTGTTTGGATCACGTAGTAATGTGGTACCACACTGTCAATAAGAGCTGGTTCCGCTTAGTATTTTAGAGGATAACGCCGGTTATCTCTGGGTTAGGTCTGATATTTGCCCTCATCTGGCACGTACTTTCGCATTATTCGCATACTTGTTGACCAGATCCTAGGCTTTTTCTGGTTTGGATCACGTAGTAATGTGGTACCACACTGTCCATAAAAGCTGGTTCCGATTAATAGTTTAGAGGATAACGCCGGTTATGGCTGGGTTAGGTCTGGTATTTGCCCTCATCTGGCACGTACTTTCGCATTATTCGCATACTTGTTGACCAGATCCTGGGTTTTTTCTGTTTTGGATCCCGTAGTAATGGGAGTCCACACCGAAACAATCAATTAAACTGGTTGCGATTAATATTTTAGAGGATAACGCCGGTTATGTCTGGGTTAGGTCTGGTATTTGCAATCATCTGTCTCATACTTTCGCGTTTTTCGCATACTTGTTGGCCAGATCCTGGGCTTTTTCTGGTTTGGATCACGTAGTAATGTGGTACCACACTGTCAATAAAAGCTGGTTCCGATTAATAGTTTAGAGGATAACGCCGGTTATGCCTGGGTTAGGTCTGGTATTTGCCCTCATCTGGCACGTACTTTCGCATTATTCGCATACTTGTTGACCAGATCCTGGCCTTTCTCTGGTTTGGCTCACGTAGTAACGCGGTACCACACCGAAACAGTCAATTAAACCTGGTTGCGATTACTATTTTGGAGGATAACGTCGGTTATGTCTGGGTTTGGTCTGGTATTTGCAATCATCTGGCTCATACTTTCGCGTTTTTCGCATACTTGTTGGCCAGATCCAGGGTTTTTTCTGTTTTGGATCCCGTAGTACAGAGGTTCCACACCGAAACAGTCAATTAAACTGGCTGCGATTAATATTTTAGAGGATAACGCTGGTTATGCCTGGGTTAGTTATGGTATTTGCAATCATCTGGCTCATACTTTCGCGTTTTTCGCATACTTGTTGGCCAGATCCTGGGTTTTCTCTGTTTTGGATCCCGTAGTAATGGGAGTCCACACCAAAACAGTCAATTAAACTGGTTGCGATTAATATTTTAGAGGATAACGCCGGTTATGTCTGGGTTAGGTCTGATATTTGCCCTCATCTGGCACGTACTTTCGCATTATTCGCATACTTCTTGACCAGATCCTAGGCTTTTTCTGGTTTGGATCACGTAGTAATGTGGTACCACACTGTCAATAAAAGCTGGTTCCGATTAATAGTTTAGAGGATAACGCCGGTTATGGCTGGGTTAGGTCTGGTATTTGCCCTCATCTGGCTCGTACTTTCGCGTTTTTCGCATTGTTGTTGGTCAGATCCTGGGTTTTTTTCTGGTTTGGATCTCGTATTAAAGTGGTACCACACCGAAACAGTCAATTAAACCTGGTTGCGATTAATATTTTAGAGGATAACGCCGGTTATGTCTCGGTTAGGTCTGGGATTTGCCCTCATCTGCCTCTTACAATCGCACTTTTCGCATACTTGTTGGCCAGATCCTGGGCTTTTTCTGGTTTGGATCACGTAGTAATGTGGTACCACACTGTCAATAAAAGCTGGTGCCGATTAATGGATTAGAGGATAACGCCGGTTATGCCTGGGTTAGGTCTGGTATTTGCAATCATCTGACACATACTTTCGCGTTTTTCGCATACTTGTTGGCCAGATCCTGGCTTTTTTCTGTTTTGGATCCCGTAGTAATGAGGTACCACACCGAAACAGTCAATTAAACCTGGTTGCGATTAATATTTTAGTGGATAACGCCGGTTACGTCTCGGTTAGGTCTGGCATTTGTCCTCATCTGGCTCGTACTTTCGCATAATTCGCATACTTGTTGGCCAGATCCTGCCCTTTTTCTGGTTTGGATCACGTAGTAACGCGGTACCATACCGAAACAGTCAATTAAACCTGGTTGCGATTACTATTTTGGAGGATAACGTCGGTTATGTCTGGGTTTGGTCTGGTATTTGCCCTCATCTGGCTCGTACTTTCGCGTTTTTCGCATTGTTGTTTGTCAGATCCTGGGTTTTTTCTGGTTTGGATCCCGTAGTAATGTGGTACCACACCGAAACAGTCAATTAAACCTGGTTGCGATTAATATTTTAGAGGATAACGCCGGTTATGTCACGGTTAGGTCTGGCATTTGTCCTCATCTGGCTCATACTTTCGCGTTTATCGCATACTTGTTGGCCAGATCCAGGCCTTTTTCTGGTTTGGATCACGTAGTAATGTGGTACCACACTGGAACAGTCAATAGAAGCTGGTTCCGATTAGTATTTTAGAGGATAACGCTGGTTATGTCTGGGTCAGTTCTTGTATTTGCAATCATCTGGCTCATACATTCGCCTTTTTCGCATACTTGTTGGCCAGAACCTGGGCTTTTTCTGGTTTGGATCACGTAGTAATGTGGTACCACACTGTCAATAAAAGCTGGTTCGGATTAATAGTTTAGAGGATAACGCCGGTTATGTCTGGGTTAGGTCTGGTATTTGCCCTCATCTGGCTCGTACTTTCGCATTTTTCGCATTGTTGTTGGCCAGAACCTGTCCTTTTTCAGGTTTGGATCACGTAGTAACGCGGCACCACACCGAAACAGTCAATTAAACCTGGTTCGGATTAATATTTTAGAGGATACGCCGGTTATGTCTCGGTTAGGTCTGGGATTTGCCCTGATCTGGCTCGTACTTTCGCATTTTTCGCATACTTGTTGGCCAGATCCTGGCCCTTTTCTGGATTGGATCACGTAGTAATGCGGTACCACACCGAAACAGTCAATTAAACTGGTTGCGATAAATATTTTAGAGGATAACGCCGGTTATGTCTCGGTTAGGTCTGGGATCTGCCCTCATCTGCCTCTTACAATCGCACTTTTCGCATACTTGTTGGCCAGATCCTGGGCTTTTTCTTGTTTGGATCACGTAGTAGTGTGGTACCACACTGTCAATAAAAGCTGGTTCCGCTTAGTATTCTAGAGGATAACGCTGGTTATGCCTGTGTTAGTTCTGGTATTTGCAATCATCTGGCCCATACTTTCGCGTTTTCCGCATACTTATTGGCCAGATCCTGGGTTTTTTCTGGTTTGCATCACGTAGTATTGTGGTTCCACACCAAACAGTCAATTGAACCTGGTTGCGATTAATATTTTAGAGGATAACGCCGGTTATGTCTGGGTCAGGTCTGGGATTTGTCCTCATCTGGCACGTACTTTCGCATTATTCGCATACTAGTTGGCCAGATCCTGGCCTTTTTCTGGTTTGGATCACGTAGTAACGCGGTACCACACCGGAACAGTCAATTAAACCTGGTTGCGATTACTATTTTGGAGGATAACGCCGGTTATGTCACGGTTAGGTCTGGCATTTGTCCTCATCTGGCTCATACTTTCGCGTTTTTCGCATAGTTGTTGGCCAGATCCTGGGTTTTTTCTGTTTTGGATCACGTAGTAACGCGGTACCACACCGAAACAGTCAATTAAACCTGGTTGCGATTACTATTTTGGAGGATAACGTCTGTTATGTCTCGGTTAGGTCTGGGATTTGCCCTCATCTGGCTCGTACTTTCGCATTTTTCGCATACTTGTTGGCCAGATCCTGGCCTTTTTCTGGATTGGAACACGTAGTAGTGCGGTACCACACCGAAACAGTCAATTAAACTGGTTGCGATAAATATTTTAGAGGATAACGCCGGTTATGTCTGGGTTAGGTCTGGTATTTGCCCTCATCTGGCTCGTATTTTCGCGTCTTTCGCATACTTGTTGGCCAGATCCTGGCCTTTTTCTGGTTTGGATCCCGTAGTAATGATAGTCCACACGGAAACAGTCAATTAAACTGGTTGCGATTAATATTTTAGAGGATAACGGCGGTTATGTCTGGGTTAGGCCTGGTATTTGCCCTCATCTGGCATGTACTTTCGCATTATTCGCATACTTGTTGGCCAGATCCTGGCCTTTTTCTGGATGGGATCACGTAGTAACGCGGTACCACACCGAAACAGTCAATGAAACCTGGTTGCGATTACTATTTTGGAGGATAACGTCGGTTATGTCTCGGTTAGGTCTGGGATTTGCCCACATCTGTCTCTTACAATCGCACTTTTGGCATACTTGTTGGCCAGATCCTGGCCTTTTTCTGGATTGGATCACGTAGTAATGCGGTACCACACCGAAACAATCAATTAAACTGGATGCGATAAATATTTTAGAGGATAACGCCGGTTATGTCTCGGTTAGGTCTGGGATTTGCCCACATCTGTCTCTTACAATCGCACTTTTGGCATACTTGTTGGCCAGATCCTGGGCTTTTTCTTGTTCGGATCACGTAGTAGTGTGGTACCACACTGTCAATAAAAGCTGGTTCCGCTTAGTATTTTAGAGGATAACGCTGGTTATGCCTGGGTTAGTTCTGGTATTTGCAATCATCTGGCTCATACTTTCGCGTTTTTCGCATACTTGTTGGCCAGATCCTGGGTTTTTTCTGTTTTGGATCCCGTAGTAATGAGAGTCCACACCGAAGCAGTCAATTAAACTGGTTGCGATTAATATTTTAGAGGATAACGCCGGTTATGTCTGGGTTAGGTCTGGTATTTGCCCTCATATGGCACGTACTTTCGCATTATTCGCATACTTGTTGACCAGATCCTAGGCTTTTTCTGGTTTGGATCACGTAGTAATGTGGTACCGCACTGTCAATAAAAGCTGGTTCCGATTAATAGTTTAGAGGATAACGCCGGTTATGTCTGGGTTAGGTCTGGTATTTGCCCTCATCTGGCACGTACTTTCGCATTATTCGCATACTTGTTGGCCAGATCCTGGCCTTTTTCTGGTTTGGATCACGTAGTAACGCGGTACCACACCGAAATAGACAATTAAACCTGGTTGCGATTACTATTTTGGAGGATAACTTCGGTTATGTCTGGGTTTGGTCTGGTATTTGCAATCATCTGGCTCATACTTTCGCGTTTTTCGCATATTTGTTGGCCAGATCCTGGGTTTTTTCTGTTTTGGATCCCGTAGTAATGAGGTACCACACCGAAACAGTCAATTAAACCTGGTTGCAATTACTATTTTGGAGGATAACGACTGTTATGTTTCGGTTATGTCTGGGATTTGCCCTCATCTGGCTCGTACTTTCGCATTTTTCGCATACTTGTTGGCCAGATCCTGGCCTTTTTCTGGATTGGAACACGTAGTAATGCGGTACTACACCGAAACAGTCAATTAAACTGGTTGCGATAAATATTTTAGACGATAACGCCGGTTATGTCTGGGTTAGGTCTGGTATTTGCCCTCATCTGGCTCGTATTTTCGCGTTTTTCGCATTCTTGTTGGCCAGATACTGGCCTTTATCTGGTTTGGATCCCGTAGTAATGATAGTCCACACGGAAACAGTCAATTAAACTGGTTGTGATTAATATTTTAGAGGATAACGCCGGTTATGTCTGGGTTAGGTCTGGTATTTGCCCTCATCTGGCACGTACTTTCGCATTATTCGCATACTTGTTGGCCAGATCCTGGCCTTTTTCTGGTTTGGATCACGTAGTAACGCGGTACCACACCGAAACAGTCAATTAAACCTGGTTGCGATTACTATTTTGGAGGATAACGTCGGTTATGTCTGGGTTTGGTCTGGTATTTGCAATCATCTGGCTCATACTTTCGCGTTTTTCGCATACTTGTTGGCCAGATCCTGGGCTTTTTTTTGTTTGGATCACGTAGTAATGTGGTACCACACTGTCAATAAGAGCTGGTTCCGCTTAGTATTTTAGAGGATAACGCCGGTTATCTCTGGGTTAGGTCTGATATTTGCCCTCATCTGGCACGTACTTTCGCATTATTCGCATACTTGTTGACCAGATCCTAGGCTTTTTCTGGTTTGGATCACGTAGTAATGTGGTACCACACTGTCCATAAAAGCTGGTTCCGATTAATAGTTTAGAGGATAACGCCGGTTATGTCTGGGTTAGGTCTGGTATTTGCCCTCATCTGGCACGTACTTTCGCATTATTCGCATTCTTGTTGGCCAGATCCTGGCCTTTTTCTGGTTTGGATCACGTAGTAACGCGGTACCACACCGAAACAGTCAATTAAACCTGGTTGCGATTACTATTTTGGAGGATAACGTCGGTTATGTCTGGGTTTGGTCTGGTATCTGCAATCATCTGGCTCATACTTTCGCGTTTTTCGCATACTTCTTGGCCAGATCCTGGGTTTTTTTCTGTTTTGGATCCCGTAGTAATGAGGTACCACACCGAAACAATCAATTAAACCTGGTTGCGATTAATATTTTAGAGGATAACGCCGTTTATGTCTCGGTTAGGTCTGGGATTTGCCCTCATCTGCCTCTTACAATCGCACTTTTCGCATACTTGTTGGCCAGATCCTGGGCTTTTTCTGGTTTGGATCACGTAGTAATGTGGTACCACACTGTCAATAAAAGCTGGTTCCGATTAATAGTTTAGAGGATAACGCCGGTTATGCCTGGGTTAGGTCTGGTATTTGCCCTCATCTGGCACGTACTATCGCATTATACGCATACTTGTTGACCAGATCCTGGCCTTTCTCTAGTTTGGCTCACGTAGTAACGCGGTACCACACCGAAACAGTCAATTAAACCTGGTTGCGATTACTATTTTGGAGGATAACGTCGGTAATGTCTGGGTTTGGTCTGGTATTTGCAATCATCTGGCTCATACTTTCGCGTTTTTCGCATACTTGTTGGCCAGATCCAGGGTTTTTTCTGCTTTGGATCCCGTAGTAATGAGGTTCCACACCGAAACAGTCAATTAAACCTGGTTGCGATTACTATTTTGGAGGATAACGTCGGCTATGTCTGGGTTTGGTCTGGTATTTGCCCTCATCTGGCTCGTATTTTCGCGTTTTTCGCATTGTTGTTGGTCAGATCCTGGGTTTTTTCTGGTTTGGATCTCGTAGTAATGTGGTACCAGACCGAAACAGTCAATTAAACCTAGTTGCGATTAATATTTTAGAGGATAACGCCGGTTATGTCACGGTTAGGTCTGGCATTTGTCCTCATCTGGCTCATACATTCGCGTTTTTCGCATACTTGTTGGCCAGATCCTGGGCTTTTTCTTGTTTGGATCACGTAGTAATGTGGTACTACACTGTCAATAAAAGCTGGTTCCGCTTAGTACTTTAGAGGATAACGCTGGTTATGCCTGAGTTAGTTCTGGTATTTGCAATCATCTGGCTCATACTTTCGCGTTTTTCGCATACTTGTTGACCAGATCCTGGGTTTTTTCTGGTTTGGATCCCGTAGTAATGTGGTACCACACCGAAACAGTCAATTAAACCTGGTTGCGATTAATATTTTAGAGGATAACGCTGGTTATGCCTGGGTTAGTTCTGGTGTTTGCAATCATCTGGCTCATACTTTCGCGTTTTTCGCATTCTTGTTGGCCAGATCCTGGGTTTTTTCTGGTTTGGATCCCGTAGTAATGAGGTTCCACACCGAAACAGTCAATTAAACAGGTTGCGATTAATATTTTAGAGGATACCGCCGGTTATGTCTCGGGTAGGTCTGGGATATGTCCTCATCTGGCTCGTACTTTCGCGTTTATCGCATACTTGTTGGCCAGATCCTGGCCTTTTTCTGGTTTGGATCACGTAGTAAAGTGGTACCACACTGAAACAGTCAATAGAAGCTGGTTCCGATTAGTATTTTAGAGGATAACGTTGGTTATGTCTGGATTAGATCTTGTATTTGCAATCATCTGGCTCATACATTCGCGTTTTTCGCATACTTGTTGGCCAGATCCTGGGCTTTTTCTGGTTTGGATCACGTAGTATTGTGGTACCAGACCGAAACAGTCAATTAAACCTGATTGCGATTAATATTTTAGAGGATAACGCCAGTTATGTCACGGTTAGGTCTGGGATTTGCCCTCATCTGCCCCGTACTTTCGCACTTTTCGCATACTTGTTGGCCAGATCCTGGGCTTCTTCTGGTTTGGGTCACGTAGTGATGTGGTACCACACTGTCAATTAAAGCTGGTTCTGCTTAGTATTTTAGAGGATAACGCTGGTTATGCCTGGGTTAGTTCTGGTATTTGCAATCATCTGGCTCATACTTTCGCGTTTTTCGCATACTTGTTGGCCAGATCCTGGTTTTTTTCTGTTTTGGATCCCGTAGTAATTAGGTTCCACACCGAAACAGTCAAATAAACTGGTTGCGATTAATATTTTAGAGGATAACGCCGGTTATGTCTCGGGTAGGTCTGGGATTTGTCATCATCAGGCTCGTACTTTCGCGTTTATCGCATACTTGTTGGCCAGATCCTGGCCTTTTTCTGGTTTGGATCCCGTAGTAATATGGTTCCACACCGAAACAGTCAATTAAACCTGGTTGCGATTAATATTTTAGAGGATAACGCCGGTTATGTCTCGGTTAGGTCTGGCATTTGTCCTCATCTGGCTCGTACTATCGCACTTTTCGCATACTTGTTGGCCAGATCCTGGGCTTTTTGTTGTTTGGATCACGTAGTAATGTGGTACCACACTGTCAATAAAAGCTGGTTCCGCTTAGTATTTTAGAGGATAACGCTGGTTATGCCTGGGATAGTTCTTGTATTTGCAATCATCTGGCTCATACATTCGCGTTTTTCGCATACTTGTTGGCCAGATCCTGGGCTTTTTCTGGTTTGGATCACGTAGTAATGTGGTACCACACCGAAACAGTCAATGAAACCTGGTTGCGATTAATATTTTAGAGGATAACGCCGGTTATGTCTCGGTTAGGTCTGGTATTTGCCCTCATCTGGCACGTACTTTCGCATTATTCGCATACTTGTTGGCCAGATCCTGGCCTTTTTCTGGTTTGGATCACGTAGTAACGCGGTACCACACCGGAACAGTCAATTAAACCTGGTTACGATTACTATTTTGGAGGATAACGTCGGCTATGTCTGGGTTTGGTCTGGTATTTGCCCTCATCTGGCTCGTATTTTCGCGTTTTTCGCATTGTTGTTGGTCAGATCCTGGGTTTTTTCTGGTTTGGATCTCGTAGTAATGTGGTACCACGCCGAAACAGTCAATTAAACCTGGTTGCGATTAATATTTTAGAGGATAACGCCGGTTATGTCACGGTTAGGTCTGGCATTTGTCCTCATCTGGCTCATACTTTCGCGTTTTTCGCATACTTGTTGGCCAGATCCTGGCCTTTTTCTGGTTTGGATCACGTAGTAACGCGGTACCACACCGGAACAGTCAATTAAACCTGGTTGCGATTACTATTTCGGAGGATAACGTCGGCTATGTCTGGGTTTGGTCTGGTATTTGCCCTCATCTGGCTCGTATTTTCGCGTTTTTCGCATTGTTGTTGGTCAGATCCTGGGTTTTTTCTGGTTTGGATCTCGTAGTAATGTGGTACCAGACCGAAACAGTCAATTAAACCTAGTTGCGATTAATATTTTAGAGGATAACGCCGGTTATGTCACGGTTAGGTCTGGCATTTGTCCTCATCTGGCTCATACTTTCGCGTTTTTCGCATACTTGTTGGCCAGATCCTGGGTTTTTTCTGTTTTGGATCCCGTAGTAATGAGGTTCCACACCGAAACAGACAATTAAACTGGTTGCGATTAATATTTAAGAGGATAACGCCGGTTATGTCTACGGTAGGTCTGGGATTTGTCATCATCTGGCTCGTACTTTCGCCTTTTTCGCATACTTGTTGGCCAGATCCTGGCCTTTTTCTGGTTTGGATCCCGTAGTAATGATAGTCCACACGGAAACAGTCAATTAAACTGGTTGCGATTAATATTTTAGAGGATATCGCCGGTTATGTCTGGGTTAGGTCTGGTATTTGCCCTCATCTGGCACGTACTTTCGCAATATTCGCATACTTGTTGGCCAGATCCTGGCCTTTTTCTGGTTGGGATCACGTAGTAACGCGGTACCACACCGAAACAGTAAATTAAACCTGGTTGCGATTACTATTTTGGAGGATAACGTCGGTTATGTCTGGGTTTGGTCTGGTATTTGCAATCATCTGGCTCATACTTTCGCGTTTTTCGCATACTTGTTGGCCAGAGCCTGGGTTTTTTCTGTTTTGGATCCCGTAGTAATGAGGTTCCACACCGAAACAGTCAATTAAACTGGTTGCGATTAATATTTTAGAGGATAACGCCGGTTATGTCTGGGTTTGGTCTGGTATTTGCAATCATCTGGCTCATACTTTCGCGTTTTTCGCATACTTGTTGGCCAGATCCTGGGTTTTTTCTGCTTTGGATCCCGTAGTAATGAGGTTCCACACCGAAACAGTCAATTAAACTGGTTGCGATTAATACTTTAGAGGATAACGCCAGTTATGTCTCGGTTAGGTCTGGGATTTGCCCTCATCTGCCTCTTACAATCGCATTTTTCGCATACTTGTTGGCCAGATCCTGGGCTTTTTCTTGTTTGGATCACGTAGTAATGTGGTACCACACTGTCAATATGAGCTGGTTCCGCTTAGTATTTTAGAGGATAACGCCGGTTATCTCTGGGTTAGGTCTGATATTTGCCCTCATCTGGCACGTACTTTCGCATTATTCGCATACTTGTTGGCCAGATCCTGGGTTTTTTCTGTTTTGGATCCCGTAGTAATGAGGTTCCACACCGAAACAGACAATTAAACTGGTTGCGATTAATATTTAAGAGGATAACGCCGGTTATGTCTACGGTAGGTCTGGGATTTGTCATCATCTGGCTCGTACTTTCGCCTTTTTCGCATACTTGTTGGCCAGATCCTGGCCTTTTTCTGGTTTGGATCCCGTAGTAATGATAGTCCACACGGAAACAGTCAATTAAACTGGTTGCGATTAATATTTTAGAGGATACCGCCGGTTATGTCTCGGGTAGGTCTGGGATATGTCCTCATCTGGCTCGTACTTTCGCGTTTATCGCATACTTGTTGGCCAGATCCTGGCCTTTTTCTGGTTTGGATCACGTAGTAAAGTGGTACCACACTGAAACAGTCAATAGAAGCTGGTTCCGATTAGTATTTTAGAGGATAACGTTGGTTATGTCTGGATTAGATCTTGTATTTGCAATCATCTGGCTCATACATTCGCGTTTTTCGCATACTTGTTGGCCAGATCCTGGGCTTTTTCTGGTTTGGATCACGTAGTATTGTGGTACCAGACCGAAACAGTCAATTAAACCTGATTGCGATTAATATTTTAGAGGATAACGCCAGTTATGTCACGGTTAGGTCTGGGATTTGCCCTCATCTGCCCCGTACTTTCGCACTTTTCGCATACTTGTTGGCCAGATCCTGGGCTTCTTCTGGTTTGGGTCACGTAGTGATGTGGTACCACACTGTCAATTAAAGCTGGTTCTGCTTAGTATTTTAGAGGATAACGCTGGTTATGCCTGGGTTAGTTCTGGTATTTGCAATCATCTGGCTCATACTTTCGCGTTTTTCGCATACTTGTTGGCCAGATCCTGGTTTTTTTCTGTTTTGGATCCCGTAGTAATTAGGTTCCACACCGAAACAGTCAAATAAACTGGTTGCGATTAATATTTTAGAGGATAACGCCGGTTATGTCTCGGGTAGGTCTGGGATTTGTCATCATCAGGCTCGTACTTTCGCGTTTATCGCATACTTGTTGGCCAGATCCTGGCCTTTTTCTGGTTTGGATGCCGTAGTAATATGGTTCCACACCGAAACAGTCAATTAAACCTGGTTGCGATTAATATTTTAGAGGATAACGCCGGTTATGTCTCGGTTAGGTCTGGCATTTGTCCTCATCTGGCTCGTACTATCGCACTTTTCGCATACTTGTTGGCCAGATCCTGGGCTTTTTGTTGTTTGGATCACGTAGTAATGTGGTACCACACTGTCAATAAAAGCTGGTTCCGCTTAGTATTTTAGAGGATAACGCTGGTTATGCCTGGGATAGTTCTTGTATTTGCAATCATCTGGCTCATACATTCGCGTTTTTCGCATACTTGTTGGCCAGATCCTGGGCTTTTTCTGGTTTGGATCACGTAGTAATGTGGTACCACACCGAAACAGTCAATGAAACCTGGTTGCGATTAATATTTTAGAGGATAACGCCGGTTATGTCTCGGTTAGGTCTGGTATTTGCCCTCATCTGGCACGTACTTTCGCATTATTCGCATACTTGTTGGCCAGATCCTGGCCTTTTTCTGGTTTGGATCACGTAGTAACGCGGTACCACACCGGAACAGTCAATTAAACCTGGTTACGATTACTATTTTGGAGGATAACGTCGGCTATGTCTGGGTTTGGTCTGGTATTTGCCCTCATCTGGCTCGTATTTTCGCGTTTTTCGCATTGTTGTTGGTCAGATCCTGGGTTTTTTCTGGTTTGGATCTCGTAGTAATGTGGTACCACGCCGAAACAGTCAATTAAACCTGGTTGCGATTAATATTTTAGAGGATAACGCCGGTTATGTCACGGTTAGGTCTGGCATTTGTCCTCATCTGGCTCATACTTTCGCGTTTTTCGCATACTTGTTGGCCAGATCCTGGCCTTTTTCTGGTTTGGATCACGTAGTAACGCGGTACCACACCGGAACAGTCAATTAAACCTGGTTGCGATTACTATTTCGGAGGATAACGTCGGCTATGTCTGGGTTTGGTCTGGTATTTGCCCTCATCTGGCTCGTATTTTCGCGTTTTTCGCATTGTTGTTGGTCAGATCCTGGGTTTTTTCTGGTTTGGATCTCGTAGTAATGTGGTACCAGACCGAAACAGTCAATTAAACCTAGTTGCGATTAATATTTTAGAGGATAACGCCGGTTATGTCACGGTTAGGTCTGGCATTTGTCCTCATCTGGCTCATACTTTCGCGTTTTTCGCATACTTGTTGGCCAGATCCTGGGTTTTTTCTGTTTTGGATCCCGTAGTAATGAGGTTCCACACCGAAACAGACAATTAAACTGGTTGCGATTAATATTTAAGAGGATAACGCCGGTTATGTCTACGGTAGGTCTGGGATTTGTCATCATCTGGCTCGTACTTTCGCCTTTTTCGCATACTTGTTGGCCAGATCCTGGCCTTTTTCTGGTTTGGATCCCGTAGTAATGATAGTCCACACGGAAACAGTCAATTAAACTGGTTGCGATTAATATTTTAGAGGATATCGCCGGTTATGTCTGGGTTAGGTCTGGTATTTGCCCTCATCTGGCACGTACTTTCGCAATATTCGCATACTTGTTGGCCAGATCCTGGCCTTTTTCTGGTTGGGATCACGTAGTAACGCGGTACCACACCGAAACAGTAAATTAAACCTGGTTGCGATTACTATTTTGGAGGATAACGTCGGTTATGTCTGGGTTTGGTCTGGTATTTGCAATCATCTGGCTCATACTTTCGCGTTTTTCGCATACTTGTTGGCCAGAGCCTGGGTTTTTTCTGTTTTGGATCCCGTAGTAATGAGGTTCCACACCGAAACAGTCAATTAAACTGGTTGCGATTAATATTTTAGAGGATAACGCCGGTTATGTCTGGGTTTGGTCTGGTATTTGCAATCATCTGGCTCATACTTTCGCGTTTTTCGCATACTTGTTGGCCAGATCCTGGGTTTTTTCTGCTTTGGATCCCGTAGTAATGAGGTTCCACACCGAAACAGTCAATTAAACTGGTTGCGATTAATACTTTAGAGGATAACGCCAGTTATGTCTCGGTTAGGTCTGGGATTTGCCCTCATCTGCCTCTTACAATCGCATTTTTCGCATACTTGTTGGCCAGATCCTGGGCTTTTTCTTGTTTGGATCACGTAGTAATGTGGTACCACACTGTCAATATGAGCTGGTTCCGCTTAGTATTTTAGAGGATAACGCCGGTTATCTCTGGGTTAGGTCTGATATTTGCCCTCATCTGGCACGTACTTTCGCATTATTCGCATACTTGTTGACCAGATCCTAGGCTTTTTCTGGTTTGGATCACGTAGTAATGTGGTACCACACTGTCCATAAAAGCTGGTTCCGATTAATAGTTTAGAGGATAACGCCGGTTATGGCTGGGTTAGGTCTGGTATTTGCCCTCATCTGGCACGTACTTTCGCATTATTCGCATACTTGTTGACCAGATCCTGGGTTTTTTCTGTTTTGGATCCCGTAGTAATGGGAGTCCACACCGAAACAGTCAATTAAACTGGTTGCGATTAATATTTTAGAGGATAACGCCGGTTATGTCTGGGTTAGGTCTGGTATTTGCAATCATCTGGCTCATACTTTCGCGTTTTTCGCATACTTGTTGGCCAGATCCTGGGCTTTTTCTGGTTTGGATCACGTAGTAATGTGGTACCACACTGTCAATAAAAGCTGGTTCCGATTAATAGTTTAGAGGATAACGCCGGTTATGCCTGGGTTAGGTCTGGTATTTGCCCTCATCTGGCACGTACTTTCGCATTATTCGCATACTTGTTGACCAGATCCTGGCCTTTCTCTGGTTTGGCTCACGTAGTAACGCGGTACCACACCGAAACAGTCAATTAAACCTGGTTGCGATTACTATTTTGGAGGATAACGTCGGTTATGTCTGGGTTTGGTCTGGTATTTGCAATCATCTGGCTCATACTTTCGCGTTTTTCGCATACTTGTTGGCCAGATCCTGGGTTTTTTCTGCTTTGGATCCCGTAGTAATGAGGTTCCACACCGAAACAGTCAATTAAACTGGTTGCGATTAATACTTTAGAGGATAACGCCAGTTATGTCTCGGTTAGGTCTGGGATTTGCCCTCATATGCCTCTTACAATCGCATTTTTCGCATACTTGTTGGCCAGATCCTGGGCTTTTTCTTGTTTGGATCACGTAGTAATGTGGTACCACACTGTCCATAAAAGCTGGTTCCGATTAATAGTTTAGAGGATAACGCCGGTTATGGCTGGGTTAGGTCTGGTATTTGCCCTCATCTGGCACGTACTTTCGCATTATTCGCATACTTGTTGACCAGATCCTGGGTTTTGTCTGTTTTGGATCCCGTAGTAATGGGAGTCCACACCGAAACAGTCAATTAAACTGGTTGCGATTAATATTTTAGAGGATAACGCCGGTTATGTCTGGGTTAGGTCTGATATTTGCCCTCATCTGGCACGTACTTTCGCATTATTCGCATACTTCTTGACCAGATCCTAGGCTTTTTCTGGTTTGGATCACGTAGTAATGTGGTACCACACTGTCAATAAAAGCTGGTTCCGATTAATAGTTTAGAGGATAACGCCGGTTATGGCTGGGTTAGGTCTGGTATTTGCCCTCATCTGGCTCGTACTTTCGCGTTTTTCGCATTGTTGTTAGTCAGATCCTGGGTTTTTTTCTGGTTTGGATCTCGTATTAAAGTGGTACCACACCGAAACAGTCAATTAAACCTGGTTGCGATTAATATTTTAGAGGATAACGCCGGTTATGTCTCGGTTAGGTCTGGGATTTGCCCTCATCTGCCTCTTACAATCGCACTTTTCGCATACTTGTTGGCCAGATCCTGGGCTTTTTCTGGTTTGGATCACGTAGTAATGTGGTACCACACTGTCAATAAAAGCTGGTGCCGATTAATGGTTTAGAGGATAACGCCGGTTATGCCTGGGTTATGTCTGGTATTTGCAATCACCCGGCTCATACATTCGCGTTTTTCGCATACTTGTTGGCCAGATCCTGGGCTTTTTCTGGTTTGGATCACGTCGTATTGTGGTACCACACCGAAACAGTCTATTAAACCTGGTTGCGATTACTATTTTGGAGGATAACGTCGGTTATGTCTGGGTTTGGTCTGGTATTTGCAATCATCTGGCTCATACTTCGCGTTTATCGCATACTTGTTGGCCAGATCCAGGGTTTGTTCTGTTTTGGATCCCGTAGTAATGAGGTTCCACACCGAAACAGTCAATTAAACTGGTTGCGATTAATATTTTAGAGGATAACGCCGGTTATGTCTGGGTTAGGTCTGGTATTTGCCCTCATCTGGCACGTACTTTCGCATTATTCGCATACTTGTTGGCCAGATCCTGGCCTTTTTCTGGTTTGGATCACGTAGTAACGCGGTACCACACCGAAACAGTCAATTAAACCTGGTTGCGATTACTATTTTGGAGGATAACGTCGGTTATGTCTGGGTTTGGGCTGGTATTTGCAATCATCTGACACATACTTTCGCGTTTTTCGCATACTTGTTGGCCAGATCCTGGCTTTTTTCTGTTTTGGATCCCGTAGTAATGAGGTACCACACCGAAACCGTCAATTAAACCTGGTTGCGATTAATATTTTAGTGGATAACGCCGGTTACGTCTCGGTTAGGTCTGGCATTTGTCCTCATCTGGCTCGTACTTTCGCGTTTTTCGCATACTTATTGGTCAGTTCCTGGCCTTTTTCTGCTTTGGATCCCGTAGTAATGAGAGTCCACACCGAAACAGTCAATTAAACTGATTGCGATTAATACTTTAGACGATAACGCCGGTTATGTCTGGGTTAGGTCTGGTATTTGCCCTCATCTGGCACGTACTTTCGCATAATTCGCATACTTGTTGGCCAGATCCTGCCCTTTTTCTGGTTTGGATCACGTAGTAACGCGGTACCATACCGAAACAGTCAATTAAACCTGGTTGCGATTACTATTTTGGAGGATAACGTCGGTTATGTCTGGGTTTGGTCTGGTATTTGCCCTCATCTGGCTCGTACTTTCGCGTTTTTCGCATTGTTGTTTGTCAGATCCTGGGTTTTTTCTGGTTTGGATCCCGTAGTAATGTGGTACCACACCGAAACAGTCAATTAAACCTGGTTGCGATTAATATTTTAGAGGATAACGCCGGTTATGTCACGGTTAGGTCTGGCATTTGTCCTCATCTGGCTCATACTTTCGCGTTTATCGCATACTTGTTGGCCAGATCCAGGCCTTTTTCTGGTTTGGATCACGTAGTAATGTGGTACCACACTGGAACAGTCAATAGAAGCTGGTTCCGATTAGTATTTTAGAGGATAACGCTGGTTATGTCTGGGTCAGTTCTTGTATTTGCAATCATCTGGCTCATACATTCGCCTTTTTCGCATACTTGTTGGCCAGAACCTGGGCTTTTTCTGGTTTGGATCACGTAGTAATGTGGTACCACACTGTCAATAAAAGCTGGTTCCGATTAATAGTTTAGAGGATAACGCCGGTTATGTCTGGGTTAGGTCTGGTATTTGCCCTCATCTAGCTCGTACTTTCGCATTTTTCGCATTGTTGTTGGCCAGAACCTGTCCTTTTTCAGGTTTGGATCACGTAGTAACGCGGCACCACACCGAAACAGTCAATTAAACCTGGTTCGGATTAATATTTTAGAGGATACGCCGGTTATGTCTCGGTTAGGTCTGGGATTTGCCCTGATCTGGCTCGTACTTTCGCATTTTTCGCATACTTGTTGGCCAGATCCTGGCCTTTTTCTGGATTGGATCACGTAGTAATGCGGTACCACACCGAAACAGTCAATTAAACTGGTTGCGATAAATATTTTAGAGGATAACGCCGGTTATGTCTCGGTTAGGTCTGGGATCTGCCCTCATCTGCCTCTTACAATCGCACTTTTCGCATACTTGTTGGCCAGATCCTGGGCTTTTTCTTGTTTGGATCACGTAGTAGTGTGGTACCACACTGTCAATAAAAGCTGGTTCCGCTTAGTATTCTAGAGGATAACGCTGGTTATGCCTGGGTTAGTTCTGGTATTTGCAATCATCTGGCTCATACTTTCGCGTTTTCCGCATACTTGTTGGCCAGATCCTGGGTTTTTTCTGGTTTGCATCACGTAGTATTGTGGTACCACACCAAACAGTCAATTGAACCTGGTTGCGATTAATATTTTAGAGGATAACGCCGGTTATGTCTGGGTCAGGTCTGGGATTTGTCCTCATCTGGCACGTACTTTCGCATTATTCGCATACTAGTTGGCCAGATCCTGGCCTTTTTCTGGTTTGGATCACGTAGTAACGCGGTACCACACCGGAACAGTCAATTAAACCTGGTTGCGATTACTATTTTGGAGGATAACGCCGGTTATGTCACGGTTAGGTCTGGCATTTGTCCTCATCTGGCTCATACTTTCGCGTTTTTCGCATACTTGTTGGCCAGATCCTGGGTTTTTTCTGTTTTGGATCACGTAGTAACGCGGTACCACACCGAAACAGTCAATTAAACCTGGTTGCGATTACTATTTTGGAGGATAACGTCTGTTATGTCTCGGTTAGGTCTGGGATTTGCCCTCATCTGGCTCGTACTTTCGCATTTTTCGCATACTTGTTGGCCAGATCCCGGCCTTTTTCTGGATTGGAACACGTAGTAATGCGGTACCACACCGAAACAGTCAATTAAACTGGTTGCGATAAATATTTTAGAGGATAACGCCGGTTATGTCTGGGTTAGGTCTGGTATTTGCCCTCATCTGGCTCGTATTTTCGCGTCTTTCGCATACTTGTTGGCCAGATCCTGGCCTTTTTCTGGTTTGGATCCCGTAGTAATGATAGTCCACACGGAAACAGTCAATTAAACTGGTTGCGATTAATATTTTAGAGGATAACGGCGGTTATGTCTGGGTTAGGCCTGGTATTTGCCCTCATCTGGCACGTACTTTCGCATTATTCGCATACTAGTTGGCCAGATCCTGGCCTTTTTCTGGATGGGATCACGTAGTAACGCGGTACCACACCGAAACAGTCAATTAAACCTGGTTGCGATTACTATTTTGGAGGATAACGTCGGTTATGTCTGGGTTTGGTCTGGTATTTGCAATCATCTGGCTCATACTTTCGCGTTTTTCGCATACTTGTTGGCCAGATCCTGGGTTTTTTCTGTTTTGGATCCCGTAGTAATGAGGTACCACACCGAAACAGTCAATTAAACCTGGTTGCGATTACTATTTTGGAGGATAACGCCGGTTATGTCTCGGTTAGGTCTGGGATTTGCCCTCATCTGGCTCGTACTTTCGCATTTTTCGCATACTTGTTGGCCAGATCCTGGCCTTTTTCTGGATTGGATCACGTAGTAATGCGGTACCATACCGAAACAATCAATTAAACTGGATGCGATAAATATTTTAGAGGATAACGCCGGTTATGTCTCGGTTAGGTCTGGGATTTGCCCACATCTGCCTCTTACAATCGCACTTTTGGCATACTTGTTGGCCAGATCCTGGGCTTTTCCTTGTTCGGATCACGTAGTAGTGTGGTACCACACTGTCAATAAAAGCTGGTTCCGCTTAGTATTTTAGAGGATAACGCTGGTTATGCCTGGGTTAGTTCTGGTATTTGCAATCATCTGGCTCATACTTTCGCGTTTTTCGCATACTTGTTGGCCAGATCCTGGGTTTTTTCTGTTTTGGATCCCGTAGTAATGAGAGTCCACACCGAAACAGTCAATTAAACTGGTTGCGATTAATATTTTAGAGGATAACGCCGGTTATGTCTGGGTTAGGTCTGGTATTTGCCCTCATATGGCACGTACTTTCGCATTATTCGCATACTTGTTGACCAGATCCTAGGCTTTTTCTGGTTTGGATCACGTAGTAATGTGGTACCGCACTGTCAATAAAAGCTGGTTCCGATTAATAGTTTAGAGGATAACGCCGGTTATGTCTGGGTTAGGTCTGGTATTTGCCCTCATCTGGCACGTACTTTCGCATTATTCGCATACTTGTTGGCCAGATCCTGGCCTTTTTCTGGTTTGGATCACGTAGTAACGCGGTACCACACCGAAACAGACAATTAAACCTGGTTGCGATTACTATTTTGGAGGATAACTTCGGTTATGTCTGGGTTTGGTCTGGTATTTGCAAACATCTGGCTCATACTTTCGCGTTTTTCGCATATTTGTTGGCCAGATCCTGGGTTTTTTCTGCTTTGGATCCCGTAGTAATGAGGTACCACACCGAAACAGTCAATTAAACCTGGTTGCAATTACTATTTTGGAGGATAACGCCGGTTATGTCTCGGGTAGGTCTGGGATTTGTCCTCATCTGGCTCGTACTTTCGCGTTTTTCGCATACTTGTTGGCCAGTTCCTGGCCTTTTTCTGGTTTGGATCCCGTAGTAATGTGGTTCCACACCGAAACAGTCAATTAAACCTGGCTGCGATTAATATTTTAGAGGATAACGCCGGTTATGTCTCGGTTAGGTCTGGCATTTGTCCTCATCTGGCTCGTACTTTCGCGTTTTTCGCATACTTCTTGGCCAGATCCTGGCCTTTTTCTGCTTTGGATCCCGTAGTTTTAAGAGTCCACACCGAAACAGTCAATTAAACTGGTTGCGATTAATATTTTAGAGGATAACGCCGGTTATGTCTGGGTTAGGTCTGGGATTTGCAATCATCTGGCTCATACATTCGCGTTTTTCGCATACTTGTTGGCCAGATCCTGGGCTTTTTCTGGTTTGGATCACGTAGTAACGCGGTACCACACCGAAACAGTCAATTAAACATGGTTGCGATTACTATTTTGGAGGATAACGTCGGTTATGTCTGGGTTTGGTCTGGTATTTGCAATCATCTGGCTCATACTTTCGCGTTTTTCGCATACTTCTTGGCCAGATCCTGGGTTCCTTTCTGTTTTGGATCCCGTAGTAATGAGGTACCACACCGAAACAGTCAATTAAACCTGGTTGCGATTACTATTTTGGAGGATAACGACTGTTATGTTTCGGTTATGTCTGGGATTTGCCCTCATCTGGCTCGTACTTTCGCATTTTTCGCATACTTGTTGGCCAGATCCTGGCCTTTTTCTGGATTGGAACACGTAGTAATGCGGTACTACACCGAAACAGTCAATTAAACTGGTTGCGATAAATATTTTAGACGATAACGCCGGTTATGTCTGGGTTAGGTCTGGTATTTGCCCTCATCTGGCTCGTATTTTCGCGTTTTTCGCATTCTTGTTGGCCAGATACTGGCCTTTTTCTGGTTTGGATCCCGTAGTAATGATAGTCCACACGGAAACAGTCAATTAAACTGGTTGCGATTAATATTTTAGAGGATAACGCCGGTTATGTCTGGGTTAGGTCTGGTATTTGCCCTCATCTGGCACGTACTTTCGCATTATTCGCATACTTGTTGGCCAGATCCTGGCCTTTTTCTGGTTTGGATCACGTAGTAACGCGGTACCACACCGAAACAGTCAATTAAACCTGGTTGCGATTACTATTTTGGAGGATAACGTCGGTTATGTCTGGGTTTGGTCTGGTATTTGCAATCATCTGGCTCATACTTTCGCGTTTTTCGCATACTTCTTGGCCAGATCCTGGGTTTTTTTCTGGTTTGGATCACGTAGTAATGTGGTACCACACTGTCAATAAAAGCTGGTTCCGATTAATAGTTTAGAGGATAACGCCGGTTATGGCTGGGTTAGGTCTGGTATTTGCCCTCATCTGGCTCGTACTTTCGCGTTTTCCGCATTGTTGTTGGTCAGATCCTGGGTTTTTTTCTGGTTTGGATCTCGTATTAAAGTGGTACCACACCGAAACAGTTAATTAAACCTGGTTGCGATTAATATTTTAGAGGATAACGCCGGTTATGTCTCGGTTAGGTCTGGGATTTGCCCTCATCTGCCTCTTACAATCGCACTTTTCGCATACTTGTTGGCCAGATCCTGGGCTTTTTCTGGTTTGGATCACGTAGTAATGTGGTACCACACTGTCAATAAAAGCTGGTTCCGATTAATGGTTTAGAGGATAACGCCGGTTATGCCTGGGTTAGGTCTGGTATTTGCAATCACCCGGCTCATACATTCGCGTTTTTCGCATACTTGTTGGCCAGATCCTGGGCTTTTTCTGGTTTGGATCTCGTCGTATTGTGGTACCACACCGAAACAGTCTATTAAACCTGGTTGCGATTACTATTTTAGAGGATAACGCCGGTTATGTCTGGGTTAGGTCTGGTATTTGCCCTCATCTGGCACGTACTTTCGCATTATTCGCATACTTGTTGGCCAGATCCTGGCCTTTTTCTGGTTTGGATCACGTAGTAACGCGGTACCACACCGAAACAGTCAATTAAACCTGGTTGCGATTACTATTTTGGAGGATAACGTCGGTTATGTCTGGGTTTGGGCTGGTATTTGCAATCATCTGACTCATACTTTCGCGTTTTTCGCATACTTGTTGGCCAGATCCTGGCTTTTTTCTGTTTTGGATCCCGTAGTAATGAGGTACCACACCGAAACAGTCAATTAAACCTGGTTGCGATTAATATTTTAGTGGATAACGCCGGTTACGTCTCGGTTAGGTCTGGCATTTGTCCTCATCTGGCACGTACTTTCGCGTTTTTCGCATACTTATTGGTCAGATCCTGGCCTTTTTCTGCTTTGGATCCCGTAGTTATGAGAGTCCACACCGAAACAGTCAATTAAACTGGTTGCGATTAATACTTTAGACGATAACGCCGGTTATGTCTGGGTTAGGTCTGGTATTTGCCCTCATCTGGCACGTACTTTCGCATAATTCGCATACTTGTTGGCCAGATCCTGCCCTTTTTCTGGTTTGGATCTCGTAGTAACGCGGTACCATACCGAAACAGTCAATTAAACCTGGTTGCGATTACTATTTTGGAGGATAACGTCGGTTATGTCTGGGTTTGGTCTGGTATTTGCCCTCATCTGGCTCGTACTTTCGCGTTTTTCGCATTGTTGTTTGTCAGATCCTGGGTTTTTTCTGGTTTGGATCCCGTAGTAATGTGGTACCACACCGAAACAGTCAATTAAACCTGGTTGCGATTAATATTTTAGAGGATAACGCCGGTTATGTCACGGTTAGGTCTGGCATTTGTCCTCATCTGGCTCATACTTTCGCGTTTATCGCATACTTGTTGGCCAGATCCAGGCCTTTTTCTGGTTTGGATCACGTAGTAATGTGGTACCACACTGGAACAGTCAATAGAAGCTGGTTCCGATTAGTATTTTAGAGGATAACGCTGGTTATGTCTGGGTCAGTTCTTGTATTTGCAATCATCTGGCTCATACATTCGCCTTTTTCGCATACTTGTTGGCCAGAACCTGGGCTTTTTCTGGTTTGGATCACGTAGTAATGTGGTACCACACTGTCAATAAAAGCTGGTTCCGATTAATAGTTTAGAGGATAACGCCGGTTATGTCTGGGTTAGGTCTGGTATTTGCCCTCATCTGGCTCGTACTTTCGCATTTTTCGCATTGTTGTTGGCCAGAACCTGTCCTTTTTCAGGTTTGGATCACGTAGTAACGCGGCACCACACCGAAACAGTCAATTAAACCTGGTTCGGATTAATATTTTAGAGGATACGCCGGTTATGTCTCGGTTAGGTCTGGGATTTGCCCTGATCTGGCTCGTACTTTCGCATTTTTCGCATCCTTGTTGGCCAGATCCTGGCCTTTTTCTGGATTGGATCACGTAGTAATGCGGTACCACACCGAAACAGTCAATTAAACTGGTTGCGATAAATATTTTAGAGGATAACGCCGGTTATGTCTCGGTTAGGTCTGGGATTTGCCCTCATCTGCCTCTTACAATCGCACTTTTCGCATACTTGTTGGCCAGATCCTGGGCCTTTTCTTGTTTGGATCACGTAGTAGTGTGGTACCACACTGTCAATAAAAGCTGGTTCCGCTTAGTATTCTAGAGGATAACGCTGGTTATGCCTGGGTTAGTTCTGGTATTTGCAATCATCTGGCTCATACTTTCGCGTTTTCCGCATACTTGTTGGCCAGATCCTGGGTTTTTTCTGGTTTGCATCACGTAGTATTGTGGTACCACACCAAACAGTCAATTGAACCTGGTTGCGATTAATATTTTAGAGGATAACGCCGGTTATGTCTGGGTCAGGTCTGGGATTTGTCCTCATCTGGCACGTACTTTCGCATTATTCGCATACTAGTTGGCCAGATCCTGGCCTTTTTCTGGTTTGGATCACGTAGTAACGCGGTACCACACCGGAACAGTCAATTAAACCTGGTTGCGATTACTATTTTGGAGGATAACGTCTGTTAAGTCTCGGTTAGGTCTGGGATTTGCCCTCATCTGGCTCGTACTTTCGCATTTTTCGCATACTTGTTGGCCAGATCCCGGCCTTTTTCTGGATTGGAACACGTAGTAATGCGGTACCACACCGAAACAGTCAATTAAACTGGTTGCGATAAATATTTTAGAGGATAACGCCGGTTATGTCAGGGTTGGGTCTGGTATTTGCCCTCATCTGGCTCGTATTTTCGCGTCTTTCGCATACTTGTTGGCCAGATCCTGGCCTTTTTCTGGTTTGGATCCCGTAGTAATGATAGTCCACACGGAAACAGTCAATTAAACTGGTTGCGATAAATATTTTAGAGGATAACGCCGGTTATGCCTGGGTTAGTTCTGGTATTTGCAATCATCTGGCTCATACATTCGCGTTTTTCGCATACTTGTTGGCCAGATCCTGGGCTTTTTCTGGTTTGGATCACGTAGTAATGCGGTACCACACCGAAACAGTCAATTAAACTGGTTGCGATAAATATTTTAGAGGATAACGCCGGTTATGTCTCGGTTAGGTCTGGGATTTGCCCTCATCTGCCTCTTACAATCGCACTTTTCGCATACTTGTTGGCCAGATCCTGGGCTTTTTCTTGTTTGGATCACGTAGTAGTGTGGTACCACACTGTCAATAAAAGCTGGTTCCGCTTAGTATTCTAGAGGATAACGCTGGTTATGCCTGGGTTAGTTCTGGTATTTGCAATCATCTGGCTCATACTTTCGCGTTTTCCGCATACTTGTTGGCCAGATCCTGGGTTTTTTCTGGTTTGCATCACGTAGTATTGTGGTACCACACCAAACAGTCAATTGAACCTGGTTGCGATTAATATTTTAGAGGATAACGCCGGTTATGTCTGGGTTAGGTCTGGTATTTGCCCTCATCTGGCTCGTATTTTCGCGTCTTTCGCATACTTGTTGGCCAGATCCTGGCCTTTTTCTGGTTTGGATCCCGTAGTAATGATAGTCCACACGGAAACAGTCAATTAAACTGGTTGCGATTACTATTTTGGAGGATAACGTCGGTTATGTCTGGGTTTGGTCTGGTATTTGCAATCATCTGGCTCATACTTTCGCGTTTTTCGCATACTTGTTGGCCAGATCCTGGGTTTTTTCTGTTTTGGATCCCGTAGTAATGAGGTACCACACCGAAACAGTCAATTAAACCTGGTTGCGATTACTATTTTGGAGGATAACGCCGGTTATGTCTCCGGTAGGTCTGGGATTTGTCCACATCTGGCTCGTACTTTCGCGTTTTTTGCATACTTGTTGGCCAGATCCTGGCCTTTTTCTGGTTTGGATCCCGTAGTAATGTGGTTCCACACCGAAACAGTCAATTAAACCTGGTTGCGATTAATATTTTAGAGAATAACGCCGGTTATGTCTCGGTTAGGTCTGGGATTTGCCCTCATCTGGCTCGTACTTTCGCATTTTTCGCATACTTGTTGGCCAGATCCTGGCTTTTTTCTGGATTGGATCACGTAGTAATTCGGTACCACACCGAAACAATCAATTAAACTGGATGCGATAAATATTTTAGAGGATAACGCCGGTTATGTCTCGGTTAGGTCTGGGATTTGCCCTCATCTGCCTCTTACAATCGCACTTTTGGCATACTTGTTGGCCAGATCCTAGGCTTTTTCTTGTTCGGATCACGTAGTAGTGTGGTACCACACTGTCAATAAAAGCTGGTTCCGCTTAGTATTTTAGAGGATAACGCTGGTTATGCCTGGGTTAGTTCTGGTATTTGCAATCATCTGGCTCATACTTTCGCGTTTATCGCATACTTGTTGGCCAGATCCTGGGTTTTTTCTGTTTTGGATCCCGTAGTAATGAGAGTCCACACCGAAACAGTCAATTAAACTGGTTGCGATTAATATTTTAGAGGATAACGCCGGTTATGTCTGGGTTAGGTCTGGTATTTGCCCTCATATGGCACGTACTTTCGCATTATTCGCATACTTGTTGGCCAGATCCTAGGCTTTTTCTGGTTTGGATCACGTAGTAATGTGGTACCGCACTGTCAATAGAAGCTGGTTCCGATTAATAGTTTAGAGGATAACGCCGGTTATGTCTGGGTTAGGTCTGGTATTTGCCCTCATCTGGCACGTACTTTCGCATTATTCGCATACTTGTTGGCCAGATCCTGGCCTTTTTCTGGTTTGGATCACGTAGTAACGCGGTACCACACCGAAACAGACAATTAAACCTGGTTGCGATTACTATTTTGGAGGATAACTTCGGTTATGTCTGGGTTTGGTCTGGTATTTGCAATCATCTGGCTCATACTTTCGCGTTTTTCGCATACTTGTTGGCCAGATCCTGGGTTTTTTCTGTTTTGGATCCCGTAGAAATGAGGTACCACACCGAAGCAGTCAATTAAACCTGGTTGCGATTACTATTTTGGAGGATAACGCCGGTTATGTCTCCGGTAGGTCTGGGATTTGTCCACATCTGGCTCGTACTTTCGCGTTTTTTGCATACTTGTTGGCCAGATCCTGGCCTTTTTCTGGTTTGGATCACGTAGTAACGCGGTACCACACCGAAACAGTCAATTAAACCTGGTTGCGATTACTATTTTGAAGGATAACTTCGGTTATGTCTGGGTTTGGTCTGGTATTTGCAATCATCTGGCTCATACTTTCGCGTTTTTCGCATATTTGTTGGCCAGATCCTGGGTTTTTTCTGTTTTGGATCCCGTAGTAATGAGGTACCACACCGAAACAGTCAATTAAACCTGGTTGCGATTACTATTTTGGAGGATAACGCCGGTTATGTCTCGGGTAGGTCTGGGATTTGTCCTCATCTGGCTCGTACTTTCGCGTTTTTCGCATACTTGTTGGCCAGTTCATGGCCTTTTTCTGGTTTGGATCCCGTAGTAATGTGGTTCCACACCGAAACAGTCAATTAAACCTGGCTGCGATTAATATTTTAGAGGATAACGCCGGTTATGTCTCGGTTAGGTCTGGCATTTGTCCTCATCTGGCTCGTACTTTCGCGTTTTTCGCATACTTCTTGGCCAGATCCTGGCCTTTTTCTGCTTTGGATCCCGTAGCAATGAGAGTCCACACCGAAACAGTCAATTAAACTGGTTGCGTTTAATATTTTAGAGGATAACGCCGGTTATGTCTGGGTTAGGTCTGGGATTTGCAATCATCTGGCTCATACATTCGCGTTTTTCGCATACTTGTTGGCCAGATCCTGGGCTTTTTCTGGTTTGGATCACGTAGTAATGTGGTACCACACCGAAACAGTCAATTAAACCTGGTTGCGATTAATATTTTAGAGGATAACCCCGGTTATGTCTCGGTTAGGTCTGGTATTTGCCCTCATCTGGCACGTACTTTCGCATTATTCGCATACTTCTTGGCCAGATCCTGGGTTTTTTCTGTTTTGGATCCCGTAGTAATGAGGTACCACACCGAAACAGTCAATTAAACCTGGTTGCGATTACTATTTTGGAGGATAACGTCTGTTATGTTTCGGTTAGGTCTGGCATTTGTCCTCATCTGGCTCGTACTTTCGCGTTTTTCGCATACTTGTTGGCCAGATCCTGGCCTTTTTCTGTATTGGAACACGTAGTAATGCGGTACCACACCGAAACAGTCAATTAAACTGGTTGCGATAAATATTTTAGACGATAACGCCGGTTATGTCTGGGTTAGGTCTGGTATTTGCCCTCATCTGGCTCGTATTTTCGCGTTTTTCGCATACTTTGTTGGCCAGATCCTGGCCTTTTTCTGGTTTGGATCCCGTAGTAATGATAGTCCACACGGAAACAGTCAATTAAACTTATTGCGATTAATATTTTAGAGGATAGCGCCGGTTATGTCTGGGTTAGGTCTGGTATTTGCCCTCATCTGGCACGTACTTTCGCATTATTCGCATACTTGTTGGCCAGATCCTGGCCTTTTTCTGGTTGGGATCACGTAGTAACGCGGTACCACACCGAAACAGGCAATTAAACCTGGTTGCGATTACTATTTTGGAGGATAACGTCGGTTATGTCTGGGTTTGGTCTGGTATTCGCAATCATCTGGCTCATACTTTCGCGTTTTTCGCATACTTGTTGGCCAGATCCTGGGTTTTTTCTGTTTTGGATCCCGTAGTAATGAGGCACCACACCGAAACAGTCAATTAAACCTGGTTGCGATTACTATTTTGGAGGATAACGCCGGTTATGTCTCGGGTAGGTCTGGGATTTGTCCTCATCTGGCTCGTACTTTCGCGTTTTTTGCATACTTGCTGGCCAGATCCTGGCCTTTTTCTGGTTTGGATCCCGTAGTAATGTGGTTCCACACCGAAACAGTCAATTAAACCTGGTTGCGATTAATATTTTAGAGAATAACGCCGGTTATGTCTCGGTTAGGACTGGGATTTGCCCTCATCTGGCTCGTACATTCGCATTTTTCGCATACTTGTTGGCCAGATCCTGGCCTTTTTCTGGGTTGGATCACGTAGTAATGTGGTACCACACTGTCAATAAAAGCTGGTTCCGATTAATAGTTTAGAGGATAACGCCGGTTATGTCTGGGTTAGGTCTGGGATTTGCCCTCATCTGCCTCTTACAATCGCACTTTTCGCATACTTGTTGGCCAGATCCTGGGCTTTTGGATCCCGTAGTAATGAGAGTCCACGCCGAAACAATCAATTAAACCTGGTTGCGATTACTATTTTGGAGGATAACGCCGGTTATGTCTCGGGTAGGTCTGGTATTAGCCCTCATCTGGCTCGTATTTTCGCGTTTTTCGCATACTTGTTGGCCAGATCCTGGCCTTTTTCTGGTTTGGATCCCGTAGTAATGATAGTCCACACGGAAACAGTCAATTATACTGGTTGCGATTAATATTTTGGAGGATAACGCCAGTTATGTCTGGGCTAGGTCTGGTATTTGCCCTCATCTGGCACTTACTTTCGCATTATTCGCATACTTGTTGGCCAGATCCTGGCCTTTTTCTGGTTGGGATCACGTAGTACCGCGGTACCACACCGGAACAGTCTATTAAGCCTGGTTGCGATTACTATTTTGGAGGATAACGTCGGTTATGACTGGGTTTGGTCTGGTATTTGCAATCATCTGGCTCATACTTTCGCGTTTTTCGCATACTTGTTGGCCAGATCCTGGGTTTTTTCTGTTTTTGATCCCGTAGTAATGAGGTACCACACCGAAACAGTCAATTAAACCTGGTTGCGATTACTATTTTGGAGGATAACGCCGGTTATGCCTCGGTTAGGTCTGGCATTTATCCTCATCTGGTTCGTACTTTCGCGTTTTTCGCATACTTGATGGCCAGATCCTGGCCTTCTTCTGGTTTGGATCACGTAGTAACGCGGTACCACACCGAAACAGTCAATTAAACCTGGTTGCGATTACTATTTTGGGAGATAACGTCGGTTATGTCTGGGTTTGGTCTGGTATTTGGAATCATCTGGCTCATACTTTAGCGTTTTTCGCATACTTGTTAGCCAGATCCTGGGTTTTTTCCGTTTTGGATCTCGTAGTAATGAGAGTCCACACCGAAACAGTCAATTAATCTGGTTGCGATTAATATTTTAGAGGATAACGCCGGTTATGTCTGGATTAGGTCTGGTATTTGCCCTCATCGGGCACGTACTTTCGCATTTTTCGCATACTTGTTGGCCAGATCCTGGCCTTTTTCTGGTTTGGATCACGTAGTAATGTGGTACCACACTGTCAATAAAAGCTGATTCCGATTAATAGTTTAGAGGATAACGCCGGTTATGTCTGGGTTAGGTCTGGTATTTGCCCTCATCTGGCACGAACTTTCGCATTTTTCGCATACTTGTTGGCCAGATCCTGGCCTTTTTCTGGTTTGGATCACGTAGTAACGCGGTACCACTTCGAAACAGTCAATTAAACCTGGTTGCGATTACTATTTTGGAGGATAACGTTGGTTACGTTTGGGTTTGGTCTGGTATTTGCAATCATCTGGCTCATACTTTCGCGTTTTTCGCATACTTGTTGGCCAGATCCTGGGTTTTTTCTGTTTTGGATCCCGTAGTAACGAGGTACCACGTCGAAACAGTCAATTAAACCTGGCTGCGATTAATATTTTAGAGGACAACGCCGGTTATGTCTCGGTTAGGTCTGGCATTTGTCCTCATCTGGCTCGTACTTTCGCGTTTTTCGCATACTTCTTGGCCAGATCCTGGCCTTTTTCTGGTTTGGATCACGTAGTAACGCGGTACCACACCGAAACAGTCAATTAAACCTGGTTGCGATTACTATTTTGGAGGATAACGTCTGTTATGTCTCGGTTAGGTCTGGGATTTGCCCTCATCTGACTCGTACAATCGCACTTTTCGCATACTTGTTGGCCAGATCCTGGGTTTTTCCTGTTTTGGATCCCGTAGTAATGAGGTTCCACACCGAAACAGTCAACTAAACTGGTTGCGATTAATATTTTAGAGGACAACGCCGGTTATGTCTCGGTTAGGTCTGGCATTTGTCCTCATCTGGCTCGTACTTTCGCGTTTTTCGCATACTTCTTGGCCAGATCCTGGCCTTTTTCTGGTTTGGATCACGTAGTAACGCGGTACCACACCGAAACAGTCAATTAAACCTGGTTGCGATTACTATTTTGGAGGATAACGTCTGTTATGTCTCGGTTAGGTCTGGGATTTGCCCTCATCTGACTCGTACAATCGCACTTTTCGCATACTTGTTGGCCAGATCCTGGGCTTTTTCTGGGTTGGATCACGTAATAATGTGGTACCACACTGTCAATAAAAGCTGGCTCCCCTTAGTATTTTAGAGGATAACGCTGGTAATGCCGGGGTTAGTCCTGGTATTTGCAATCATCTGGCTCATACTTTCGCGTTTTTCGCATACTTGTTGGCCAGATCCTGGGTTTTTCCTGTTTTGGATCCCGTAGTAATGAGGTTCCACACCGAAACAGTCAACTAAACTGGTTGCGATTAATATTTCAGAGGATAACGCCGGTTATGTCTGGGTTAGGTCTGGTATTTGCCCTCATCTGGCACGTACTTTCGCATTATTCGCATACTTGTTGGCTAGATCCTGGCCTTTTTCTGGTTTGGATCACGTAGTAACGCAGTACCACACCGAAACAGTCAATTAAACCTGGTTCGGATTAATATTTTAGAGGATAACGCCGGTTATGTCTCGGTTAGGTCTGGGATTTGTCCTCATCTGGCTCGTACTTTCGGGTTTTTCGCATACTTGTTGGTCAGATCCAGGGTTTTTTCTGTTTTGGATCCCGTATGAATGAGGTTCCACACCGAAACAGTCAATAGAAGCTGGTTCCGATTAGTATTTTAGAGGATAACGCTGGTTATGTCTGGATTAGTTCTGGTATTTGCAATCAACTGGCTCATACATTCGCGTTTTTCGCACACTTGTTGGCCAGATCCTGGGCTTTTTCTGGTTTGGATCACGTTGTATTGTGGTACCACACCGAACGAGTCAATTAAACCTGGTTGCGATTACTATTTTGGAGGATAACGCCGGTTATGTCTCGGGTAGGTCTGGGATTTGTCCTCATCTGGCTCGTACTTTCGCGTTTTTCGCATACTTGTTGGCCAGATCCTGGCCTTTTTCTGGTTTGGATCACGTAGTAATGTGGTACCACACTGAAACAGTCAATAGAAGCTGGTTCCGATTAGTATTTTAGAGGATAACGCTGGTTATGTCTGGATTAGTTCTGGTATTTGCAATCAACTGGCTCATACATTCGCGTTTTTCGCATACTTGTTGGCCAGTTCCTGGCCTTTTTCTGGTTTGGACCCCGTAGTATTGTGGTACTACACCGAAACAGTCAATTAAACCTGGTTGCGATCCATATTTTAGAGGATACCGCCGGTTATGTCTGGGTTAGGTCTGGTATTTGCCCTCATCTGGCACGTACTTTCGCATTATTCGCATACTTGTTGGCCAGATCCTGGCCTTTTTCTGGTTTGGATCACGTAGTAACGCGGTACCACAGCGAAACAGTCAATTAAACCTGGTTGCGATTACTATTTTGGAGGATAACGTCTGTTATGTCTCGGTTAGGTCTGGGATTTGCCCTCATCTGGCTCGTACTTTCGCATTTTTCGCATACATGTTGGCCAGATCCTGGCCTTTTTCTGGATTGGAACACGTAGTAATGCGGTACCACACCGAAACAGTCAATTAAACTGGTTGCGATAAATATTTTAGAGGATAACGCCGGTTATGTCTCGGTTAGGTCTGGGATTTGCCCTCATCGGCCTCGTACAATCGCACTTTTCGCATACTTGTTGGCCAGATCCTGGGCTTTTTCTTGTTTGGATCACGTAATAATGTGGTACCACACTGTCAATAAAAGCTGGTTCCCCTTAGTATTTTAGAGGATAACGCTGGTTATGCCTGGGTTAGTTCTGGTATTTGCAATCATCTGGCTCATACTTTCACGTTTTTCGCATACTGGTTGGCCAGATCCTGGGTTTTTTCTGTTTTGTATCCCGTAGTAATGAGGTTCCACACCGAAACAGTCAATTAAACTGGTTGCGATTAATATTTTAGAGGATAATGCCGGTTATGTCTGGGTTAGGTCTGGTATTTGCCCTCACCCGGCACGTACTTTCGCATTATTCGCATACTTGTTGGCTAGATCCTGGCCTTTTTCTGGTTTGGATCACGTAGTAACGCGGTACCACACCGAAACAGTCAATTAAACCTGGTTGCGATAACTATTTTGGAGGATAACGTCGGTTATGTCTGGGTTTGGTCTGGTATTTGCGATCATCTGGCTCATACTTTCGCGTTTTTCGCATACTTGTTGGCCAGATCCTGGGTTTTTTCTGTTTCCGGTCCCGTAGTAATGAGGTTCCACACCGAAACAGTCAATTAAACTGGTTGCGATTAATATTTTAGAGAATAACGGCGGTTATGTCTCGGTTAGGTCTGGCATTTGTCCTCATCTGGCTCGTACTTTCGCGTTTTTCGCATACATCTTGGCCAGATCCTGGCCTTTTTCTGGTTTGGATCACGTAGTAATGTGGTACCACACTGAAACAATCAATAGAAGCTGGTTCCGATTAGTATTTTAGAGGATAACGCTGGTTATGTCTGGATTAGTTCTGGTATTTGCAATCAACTGGCTCATACATTCGCGTTTTTCGCATACTTGTTGGCCAGATCCTGGGCTTTTTCTGGTTTGGATCACGTAGTATTGTGGCACTACACCGAAACAGTCAATTAAACCTGGTTGCGATTACTATTTTGGAGGAAAACGCCGGTTATGTCTCGGGTAGGTCTGGGATTTGTCCTCATCTGGCTCGTACTTTCGCGTTTTTCGCATACTTGTTGGCCAGTTCCTGGCCTTTTTCTGGTTTGGACCCCGTAGTAATGTGGTTCCACACCGAAACAGTCAATTAAACTGGTTGCGATCCATATTTTAGAGGATACCGCCGGTTATGTCTGGGTTAGGTCTGGTATTTGCCCTCATCTGGCACGTACTTTCGCATTATTCGCATACTTGTTGGCCAGATCCTGGCCTTTTTCTGGTTTGGATCACGTAGTAACGCGGTACCACAGCGAAACAGTCAATTAAACCTGGTTGCGATTACTATTTTGGAGGATAACGTCTGTTATGTCTCGGTTAGGTCTGGGATTTGCCCTCATCTGGCTCGTACTTTCGCATTTTTCGCATACATGTTGGCCAGATCCTGGCCTTTTTCTGGATTGGAACACGTAGTAATGCGGTACCACACCGAAACAGTCAATTAAACTGATTGCGATAAATATTTTAGAGGATAACGCCGGTTATGTCTCGGTTAGGTCTGGGATTTGCCCTCATCGGCCTCGTACAATCGCACTTTTCGCAGACTTGTTGGCCAGATCCTGGGCTTTTTCTTGTTTGGATCACGTAATAATGTGGTACCACACTGTCAATAAAAGCTGGTTCCCCTTAGTATTTTAGAGGATAACGCTGGTTATGCCTGGGTTAGTTCTGGTATTTGCAATCATCTGGCTCATACTTTCACGTTTTTCGCATACTTGTTGGCCAGATCCTGGGTTTTTTCTGTTTTGTATCCCGTAGTAATGAGGTTCCACACCGAAACAGTCAACTGAACAGGTTGCGATTAATATTTTAGAGGATAACGCCGGTTATGTCTCGGGTAGGTCTGGTATTTGCAATCATCTGGCTCATACTTTCGCGTTTTTCGCATACTTGTTGGCCAGATCCTGGGTTTTTTCTGTTTTAGATCCCGTAGTAATGAGATTCCACACCGAAACAGTCAATAGAAGCTGGTTCCGATTAGTATTTTAGAGGATAACGCTGGTTATGTATGGGTTAGTACTTATATTTGCAATCATCTGGCCCATACATTCGCGTTTTTCGCATACTTGTTGGCCAGATCCTGGGCTTTTTCTGGTTTGGATCACGTAGTATTGTGGTACCACACCGAAACAGTCAATTAAACCTGGTTGCGATTAATATTTTAGAGGATAACGCCGGTTATGTCTGGGTTAGGTCTGGTATTTGCCCTCATCTGGCTCGTACTTTCGCATTTTTCGCATTGTTGTTGGCCAGATCCTGGCCTTTTTCAGGTTTGGATCACGTAGTAACACGGTACCACACCGAAACAGTCAATTATACCTGGTTCGGATTAATATTTTAGAGGATAATGCCGGTTACGTCTCGGTTAGGTCTGGGATTTGTCCTCACATGGCTCGTACTTTCGCGTTTTTCGCATACTTGTTGGCCAGATCCTGGGCTTTTTCTGGGTTGGATCACGTAGTAATGTGGTACCACACTGTCAATAAAAGCTGGCTGCGATTAATATTTTAGAGGATAACGCCGGTTATGTCTCGGTTAGGTCTGGGATTTGTCCTCATCTGGCTCGTGCTTTCGCGTTTATCGCATACTTGTTGGCCAGATCCTGGCCTTTTTCTGGTTTGGATCACGTAGTAATGTGGTACCACACTGAAACAGTCAATAGAAGCTGGTTCCGATTAGTATTTTAGAGGATAACGCTGGTTATGTCTGGATTAGTTCTGGTATTTGCAATCAACTGGCTCATACTTTCGCGTTTTTCGCATACAGATCCTGGCCTTTTTCTGGTTTGGATCACGTAGTAGCGCGGTACCACACCGAAACAGTCAATTAAACCTGGTTGCGATTACTATTTTGGAGGATAACGCCGTATATGTCTCGGTTAGGTCTGGCATTTGTCCTCATCTGGCTCGTACTTTCGCGTTTTTCGCATACTTGGTGGCCAGATCGTGGGCTTTTTCTGGGTTGGTTCACGTAGTAATGAGGTTCCACACCGAAACAGTCAATTAAACTGGTTGCGATTAATATTTTAGAGAATAACGCCGGTTAGGTCTCGGGTAGGTCTGGGATTTGTCCTCATCTGGCTCGTACTTTCGCGTTTTTCGCATACTTGTTGGCCAGATCCTGGCCTTTTTCTGGTTTGGATCCCGTAGTAATGTGGTTCCACACCGAAACATTCAATTAAACCTGGTTGCGATTAATATTTTAGAGGATAACGCCGGTTATGTCTCGGTTAGGTCTGGCATTTGTCCTCATCTGGCTCGTACTTTCGCGTTTTTCGCATACTTGTGGGCCAGATCCTGGCCTTTTTCTGCTTTGGATCCCGTAGTAATGCGAGTCCACACCGAAACAGTCAATTAAACTGGTTGCGATTAATATTTTAGAGGATAATGCCGGTTATGTCTGGGTTAGGTCTGGTATTTGCCCTCACCTGGCACGTACTTTCGCATTATTCGCATACTTGTTGGCCAGATCCTGGCCTTTTTCTGCTTTGGATCCCGTAGTAATGAGGTTCCACACCGAAACAGTCAATTAAACTGGTTGCGATTAATATTTTAGAGAATAGCGCCGGCTACGTCTCGGGTAGGTCTGGGATTTGTCCTCATCTGTCTCGTACTTTCGCGTTTTTCGCATACTTGTTGGCCAGATCCTGGCCCTTCTCTGGTTTGGATCACGTAGCAATGTGGTACCACACTGAAACAGTCAATAGAAGCTGGTTTCGCTTTGTATTTTAGAGGATAACGCTGGCTATGCCTGGGTTAGTACTGGTATTTGCAATCATCTGGCTCATACTTTCGCGGTTTTCGCATACTTGTTGGCCAGATCCTGGCCTTTTTCTGGTTTGGATCCCGTAGTAATGTGGTTCCACACCGAAACAGTCAATTAAACCTGGTTGCGATTAATATTTTAGAGGATAACGCCGGTTATGTCTGGGTTAGGTCTGGTATTAACCCTCATCTGGCTCGTACTTTCGCATTTTTCGCATTGTTGTTGGCGAGATCCTGGTCTTTTTCAGGTTTGGATCACGTAGTAACACGGTACCACACCGAAACAGTCAATTATACCTGGTTCGGATTAATATTTTAGAGGATAATGCCGGTTATGTCTCGGTTAGGTCTGGGATTTGCCCTCATCTGGCTCGTACTTTCTCGTTTTTCGCATACTTGTTGTCCAGATCCTGGCCTTTTTCTGGATTGGATCACGTAGTAATGCGGTACCACACCGAAACAGTCAATTAAACCTGGTTGCGATTACTATTTTGGAGGATAACGTCGGTTATGTCTGTGTTTGGTCTGGTATTTGCTACCATCTGGCACATACTTTCGCGGTTTTCGCATACTTGTTGGCCAGATCCTGGCCTTTTTCTGGTTTGGACCCCGTAGTAATGTGGTTCCACACCGAAACTGTCAATTAAACCTGGTTGCGATTAATATTTTAGAGGATAACACCGGTTATGTCTGGGTTAGGTCTGGTATTTGCCCTTATCTGGCTGGTACTTTCGCATTTTTCGCATTGTTGTTGGCCAGATCCTGGTCTTTTTCAGGTTTGGATCACGTAGTAACACGGTACCACACCGAAACAGTCAATTATACCTGGTTCGGATTAATATTTTAGAGGATAACGCCGGTTATGTCTCGGTTAGGTCTGGGATTTGTCCTCATCTGGCTCGTGCTTTCGCGTTTATCGCATACTTGTTGGCCAGATCCTGGCCTTTTTCTGGTTTGGATCACGTAGTAATGTGGTACCACACTGAAACAGTCAATAGAAGCTGGTTCCGATTAGTATTTTAGAGGATAACGCTGGTTATGTCTGGATTAGTTCTGGTATTTGCAATCAACTGGCTCATACTTTCGCGTTTTTCGCATACAGATCCTGGCCTTTTTCTGGTTTGGATCACGTAGTAGCGCGGTACCACACCGAAACAGTCAATTAAACCTGGTTGCGATTACTATTTTGGAGGATAACGCCGTATATGTCTCGGTTAGGTCTGGCATTTGTCCTCATCTGGCTCGTACTTTCGCGTTTTTCGCATACTTGGTGGCCAGATCGTGGGCTTTTTCTGGGTTGGTTCACGTAGTAATGAGGTTCCACACCGAAACAGTCAATTAAACTGGTTGCGATTAATATTTTAGAGAATAACGCCGGTTAGGTCTCGGGTAGGTCTGGGATTTGTCCTCATCTGGCTCGTACTTTCGCGTTTTTCGCATACTTGTTGGCCAGATCCTGGCCTTTTTCTGGTTTGGATCCCGTAGTAATGTGGTTCCACACCGAAACATTCAATTAAACCTGGTTGCGATTAATATTTTAGAGGATAACGCCGGTTATGTCTCGGTTAGGTCTGGCATTTGTCCTCATCTGGCTCGTACTTTCGCGTTTTTCGCATACTTGTGGGCCAGATCCTGGCCTTTTTCTGCTTTGGATCCCGTAGTAATGCGAGTCCACACCGAAACAGTCAATTAAACTGGTTGCGATTAATATTTTAGAGGATAATGCCGGTTATGTCTGGGTTAGGTCTGGTATTTGCCCTCACCTGGCACGTACTTTCGCATTATTCGCATACTTGTTGGCCAGATCCTGGCCTTTTTCTGCTTTGGATCCCGTAGTAATGAGGTTCCACACCGAAACAGTCAATTAAACTGGTTGCGATTAATATTTTAGAGAATAGCGCCGGCTACGTCTCGGGTAGGTCTGGGATTTGTCCTCATCTGTCTCGTACTTTCGCGTTTTTCGCATACTTGTTGGCCAGATCCTGGCCCTTCTCTGGTTTGGATCACGTAGCAATGTGGTACCACACTGAAACAGTCAATAGAAGCTGGTTTCGCTTTGTATTTTAGAGGATAACGCTGGCTATGCCTGGGTTAGTACTGGTATTTGCAATCATCTGGCTCATACTTTCGCGGTTTTCGCATACTTGTTGGCCAGATCCTGGCCTTTTTCTGGTTTGGATCCCGTAGTAATGTGGTTCCACACCGAAACAGTCAATTAAACCTGGTTGCGATTAATATTTTAGAGGATAACGCCGGTTATGTCTGGGTTAGGTCTGGTATTTACCCTCATCTGGCTCGTACTTTCGCATTTTTCGCATTGTTGTTGGCGAGATCCTGGTCTTTTTCAGGTTTGGATCACGTAGTAACACGGTACCACACCGAAACAGTCAATTATACCTGGTTCGGATTAATATTTTAGAGGATAATGCCGGTTATGTCTCGGTTAGGTCTGGGATTTGCCCTCATCTGGCTCGTACTTTCTCGTTTTTCGCATACTTGTTGTCCAGATCCTGGCCTTTTTCTGGATTGGATCACGTAGTAATGCGGTACCACACCGAAACAGTCAATTAAACCTGGTTGCGATTACTATTTTGGAGGATAACGTCGGTTATGTCTGTGTTTGGTCTGGTATTTGCTACCATCTGGCACATACTTTCGCGGTTTTCGCATACTTGTTGGCCAGATCCTGGCCTTTTTCTGGTTTGGACCCCGTAGTAATGTGGTTCCACACCGAAACTGTCAATTAAACCTGGTTGCGATTAATATTTTAGAGGATAACACCGGTTATGTCTGGGTTAGGTCTGGTATTTGCCCTTATCTGGCTGGTACTTTCGCATTTTTCGCATTGTTGTTGGCCAGATCCTGGTCTTTTTCAGGTTTGGATCACGTAGTAACACGGTACCACACCGAAACAGTCAATTATACCTGGTTCGGATTAATATTTTAGAGGATAATGCCGGTTATGTCTCGGTTAGGTCTGGGATTTGCCCTCATCTGGCTCGTACTTTCTCGTTTTTCGTATACTTGTTGGCCAGATCCTGGCCTTTTTCTGGTTTGGATCACGTAGTAACGCGGTACCACACCGAAACTGTCAATTAAACCTGGTTGCGATTAATATTTTAGAGGATAACGCCGGTTATGTCTGGGTTAGGTCTGGTAATTGCCCTCATCTGGCACGTACTTTCGCATTATTCGTATACTTGTTGGCCAGATCCTGGTCTTTCTCTGGTTTGGATCACGTAGTAACGCGGTACCACACCGAAACAGGCAATTAAACCTGGTTGCGATTACTATTTTGGAGGATAACGTCGGTTATGTCTGTGTTTGGTCTGGTATTTGCAATCATCTGGCTCATACTTTTGCGTTTCTCGCATAATTGTTGGCCAGATCCTGGCCTTTTTCTGGTTTGGATCACGTAGTATCGCGGTACCACACCGAAACAGTCAATTAAACCTGGTTGCGATTACTATTTTGGAGGATAACGCCGGATATGTTTCGGTTAGGTCTGGCATTTGTCCTCATCTGGCTCGTACTTTCGCGTTTTTCGCATACTTGGTGGCCAGATCCTGGGCTTTTTCTGGGTTGCATCACGTAGTAATGTGGTACCACCCTGTCAATAAAAGCTGGTTCCGATTAATAGTTTAGAAGATAACGCCGGTTATGTCTGGGTTAGGTCTGGTATTTGCCCTCATCTGGCTCGTACTTTCGCATTTTACGCATTGTTGTTGGCCAGATCCTGGCCTTTTTCAGGTTTGGATCACGTAGTAACACGGTACCACACCGAAACAGTCAATTATACCTGGTTCGGATTAATATTTTAGAGGATAATGCCGGTTACGTCTCGGTTAGGTCTGGGATTTGTCCTCACATGGCTCGTACTTTCGCGTTTTTCGCATAATTGTTGGCCAGATCCTGGGCTTTTTCTGGGTTGGATCACGTAGTAATGTGGTACCACACTGTCAATAAAAGCTGGCTGCGATTAATATTTTAGAGGATAACGCCGGTTATGTCTCGGTTAGGTCTGGCATTTGTCCCCATCTGGCTCGTACTTTCGCGTTTTTCGCATACTTGTTGGTCAGATCCTGGGTTTTTTCTGTTTTGGATCCCGTAGTAATGAGGTTCCACACCGAAACAGTCAATTAAACTGGTTGCGATTAATATTTTAGAGGATAACGCCGGGTATGTCTCGGGTAGGTCTGGGATTTGTCCTCATCTGGCTCGTAGTTTCGCGTTTATCGCATACTTGTTGGCCAGATCCTGGCCTTTTTCTGGTTTGGATCACGTAGTAATGTGGTGCCACTCTGAAACAGTCAATAGAAGCTGGTTCCGATTAGTATTTTAGAGGATAACGCTGGTTATGTCTGGATTAGTTCTGGTATTTGCAATCAACTGGCTCATACATTCGCGTTTTTCGCATACTTGTTGGCCAGATCCTGGGCTTTTTCTGGTTTGGATCACGTAGTATTGTGGTACCACACCGAAACAGTCAATTAAACCTGGTTGCGATTAATATTTTAGAGGATAACGCCGGTTATGTCTGGGTTAGGTCTGGTATTTGCCCTCATCTGGCACGTACTTTCGCATTATTCGTATACTTGTTGCCCAGATCCTGGGCTTTCTCTGGTTTGGATCACGTAGTAACGCGGTACCACACCGAAACAGGCAATTAAACCTGGTTGCGATTACTATTTTGGAGGATAACGTCGGTTATGTCTGTGTTTGGTCTGGTATTTGCAATCATCTGGCTCATACTTTTGCGTTTTTCGCACAATTGTTGGCCAGATCCTGGGTTTCTTCTGTTTTGGATCCCGTAGTAATGAGGTTCCACACCGAAACAGTCAATTAAACTGGTTGCGATTAATATTTTAGAGAATAACGCCGGTTATGTCTCGGGTAGGTCTGGGATTTGTCCTCATCTGGCTCGTTCTTTCGCGTTTTTCGCATACTTGTTGGCCAGATCCTGGCCTTTTTCTGGTTTGGATCCCGTAGTAATGTGGTTCCACACAGAAACAGTCAATTAAACCTGGTTGCGATTAATATTTTAGAGGATAACGCCGGTTATGTCTCGGTTAGGTCTGGCATTTGTCCTCATCTGGCTCGTACTTTCGCGTTTTTCGCATACTTGTGGGCCAGATCCTGGCCTTTTTCTGCTTCGGATCCCGTAGTAATGCGAGTCCACACCGAAACAGTCAATTAAACTGGTTGCGATTAATATTTTAGAGGATAATGCCGGTTATGTCTGGGTTAGGTCTGGTATTTGCCCTCACCTGGCACGTACTTTCGCGTTTTTCGCATACTTGTTGGCCAGATCCTGGGTTTTTTCTGTTTTGGGTCCCGTTGTAATGAGGTTCCACACCGAAACAGTCAATTAAACTGGTTGCGATTAATATTTTAGAGAATAACGCCGGCTACGTCTCGGGTAGGTCTGGGATTTGTCCTCATCTGTCTCGTACTTTCGCGTTTTTCGCATACTTGTTGGCCAGATCCTGGCCCTTCTCTGGTTTGGATCACGTAGTAATGTGGTACCACACTGAAACAGTCAATAGAAGCTGGTTTCGCTTTGTATTTTAGAGGATAACGCTGGCTATGCCTGGGTTAGTTCTGGTATTTGCAATCATCTGGCTCATACCTTCGCGGTTTTCGCATACTTGTTGTCCAGATCCTGGCCTTTTCTGGATTGGATCACGTAGTAATGCGGTACCACACCGAAACAGTCAATTAAACCTGGTTGCGATTACTATTTTGGAGGATAATGTCGGTTATGTCTGTGTTTGGTCTGGTATTTGCAACCATCTGGCACATACTTTCGCGTTTTTCGCATACTTGTTGGCCAGATCCTGGGTTTTTTCTGTTTTGGATCCCGTAGTAATGAGGTTCCACACCGAAACAGTCTATTAAAACTGGTTGCGATTAATATTTTAGAGGATAACGCCGGTTATGTCTGGGTTAGGTCTGGTATTCGCCATCATCTGGCACGTACTTTCGCATTATTCGTATACTTGTTGGCCAGATCCTGGCCTTTTTCTGGTTTGGATCACGTAGTAACGCGGTACCACACCGAAACAGTCAATTAAACCTGGTTGCGATTACTATTTTGGAGGATAACGTCGGTTATGTCTGTGTTTGGTCTGGTATTTGCAACCATCTGGCTCATACTTTCGCGTTTTTCGCATACTTGTTGGCCAGATCCTGGGTTTTTTCTGTTTTGGATCACGTAGTAATGAGGTTCCACACCGAAACAGTCAATTAAACTGGTTGCGATTAATATTTTAGAGAATAACGCCGGATATGTCTCGGGTAGGTCTGGGATTTGTCCTCATCTGGCTCGTACTTTCGCGTTTTTCGCATACTTGTTGGCCAGATCCAGGCCTTTTTCTGGTTTGGGTCCCGTAGTAATGTGGTTCCACACCGAAACAGTCAATTAAACCTGGTTGCGATTAATATTTTAGAGGATTACGCCGGTTATGTCTGGGTTAGGTCTGGTATTCGCCATCATCTGGCACGTACTTTCGCATTATTCGTATACTTGTTGGCCACATCCTGGCCTTTTTCTGGTTTGGATCACGTAGCAACGCGGTACCACACCGAAACAGTCAATTAAACCTGGTTGCGATTACTATTTTGGAGGATAACGTCGGTTATGTCTGTGTTTGGTCTGGTATTTGCAACCATCTGGCTCATACTTTCGCGTTTTTCGCATACTTGTTGGCCAGATCCTGGGTTTTTTCTGTTTTGGATCACGTAGTAATGAGGATCCACACCGAAACAGTCAATTAAACTGGTCGGGATTAATATTTTAGAGAATAACGCCGGTTATGTCTCGGGTAGGTCTGGGATTTGTCCTCATCTGGCTCGTACTTTCGCGTTTTTCGCATACTTGTTGTCCAGATCCAGGCCTTTTTCTGGTTTGTGTCCCGTAGTAATGTGGTTCCACACCGAAACAGTCAATTAAACCTGGTTGCGATTAATATTTTAGAGGATAACGCCGGTTATGTCTCGGGTAGGTCTGGGATTTGTCCTCATCTGGCTCGTATTTTCGCGTTTTTCGCATACTTGTTGGCCAGATCCAGGCCTTTTTCTAGTTTGGATCCCGTAGTAACGCGGTACCACACCGAAACAGTCAATTAAACCTGGTTCGGATTAATATTTTAGAGGATAACGCCGGTTATGTCTCGGTTAGGTCTGGGATTTGTCCTCATCTGGCTCGTACTTTCGCGTTTTTCGCATACTTGTTGGCCAGATCCTGGCCTTTTTCTGCTGTGGATCCCGTAGTAATGAGAGTCCACACCGAAGCAGTCAATTAAACTGGTTGCGATTAATATTTTAGAGGATAACGCCGGTTACGTCTCGGATAGGTCTGGCATTTGTCCTCATCTGGCTCGTACTTTCGTGTTTTTCGCATACTTGTTGGCCAGATCCTGGCCTTTTTCTGGTTTGGATCCCGTAGTAACGCGGTACCACACCGAAACAGTCAATTAAACTGGTTGCGATTAATATTTTAGAGGATAATGCCGGTTATGTCTGGGTTAGGTCTGGTATTTGCCCTCACCTAGCACGTACTTTCGCATTATTCGCATACTTGTTGGCCAGATCCTGGCCTTTTTCTGCTTTGGATCCCGTAGTAATGAGGTTCCACACCGAAACAGTCAATTAAACTGGTTGCGATTAATATTTTAGAGAATAGCGCCGGCTACGTCTCGGGTAGGTCTGGGATTTGTCCTCATCTGTCTCGTACTTTCGCGTTTTTCGCATACTTGTTGGCCAGATCCTGGCCCTTCTCTGGTTTGGATCACGTAGTAATGTGGTACCACACTGAAACAGTCAATAGAAGCTGGTTTCGTTTTGTATTTTAGAGGATAACGCTGGCTATGCCTGGGTTAGTTCTGGTATTTGCAATCATCTGGCTCATACTTTCGCGGTTTTCGCATACTTGTTGGCCAGATCCTGGCCTTTTTCTGGTTTGGATCCCGTAGTAATGTGGTTCCACACCGAAACAGTCAATTAAACCTGGTTGCGATTAATATTTTAGAGGATAACGCCGGTTATGTCTGGGTTAGGTCTGGTATTTACCCTCATCTGGCTCGTACTTTCGCATTTTTCGCATAGTTGTTGGCCAGATCCTGGTCTTTTTCAGGTTTGGATCACGTAGTAACACGGTACCACACCGAAACAGTCAATTATACCTGGTTCGGATTAATATTTTAGAGGATAATGCCGGTTATGTCTCGGTTAGGTCTGGGATTTGCCCTCATCTGGCTCGTACTTTCTCGTTTTTCGCATACTTGTTGTCCAGATCCTGGCCTTTTTCTGGATTGGATCACGTAGTAATGCGGTACCACACCGAAACAGTCAATTAAACCTGGTTGCGATTACTATTTTGGAGGATAACGTCGGTTATGTCTGTGTTTGGTCTGGTATTTGCTACCATCTGGCACATACTTTCGCGGTTTTCGCATACTTGTTGGCCAGATCCTGGCCTTTTTCTGGTTTGGACCCCGTAGTAATGTGGTCCCACACCGAAACTGTCAATTAAACCTGGTTGCGATTAATATTTTAGAGGATAACGCCGGTTATGTCTGGGTTAGGTCTGGTATTTGCCCTTATCTGGCTGGTACTTTCGCATTTTTCGCATTGTTGTTGGCCAGATCCTGGTCTTTTTCAGGTTTGGATCACGTAGTAACACGGTACCACACCGAAACAGTCAATTATACCTGGTTCGGATTAATATTTTAGAGGATAATGCCGGTTATGTCTCGGTTAGGTCTGGGATTTGCCCTCATCTGGCTCGTACTTTCTCGTTTTTCGTATACTTGTTGGCCAGATCCTGGCCTTTTTCTGGTATGGATCACGTAGTAACGCGGTACCACACCGAAACAGTCAATTAAACCTGGTTGCGATTAATATTTTAGAGGATAACGCCGGTTATGTCTGGGTTAGGTCTGGTATTTGCCCTCATCTGGCACGTACTTTCGCATTATTCGTATACTTGTTGGCCAGATCCTGGTCTTTCTCTGCTTTGGATCACGTAGTAACGCGGTACCACACCGAAACAGGCAATTAAACCTGGTTGCGATTACTATTTTGGAGGATAACGTCGGTTATGTCTGTGTTTGGTCTGGTATTTGCAATCATCTGGCTCATACTTTTGCGTTTTTCGCATAATTGTTGGCCAGATCCTGGCCTCTTTCTGGTTTGGATCACGTAGTATCGCGGTACCACACCGAAACAGTCAATTAAACCTGGTTGCGATTACTATTTTGGAGGATAACGCCGGATATGTCTCGGTTAGGTCTGGCATTTGTCCTCATCTGGCTCGTACTTTCGCGTTTTTCGCATACTTGGTGGCCAGATCCTGGGCTTTTTCTGGGTTGCATCACGTAGTAATGTGGTACCACCCTGTCAATAAAAGCTGGTTCCGATTAATAGTTTAGAAGATAACGCCGGTTATGTCTGGGTTAGGTCTGGTATTTGCCCTCATCTGGCTCGTACTTTCGCATTTTACGCATTGTTGTTGGCCAGATCCTGGCCTTTTTCAGGTTTGGATCACGTAGTAACACGGTACCACACCGAAACAGTCAATTATACCTGGTTCGGATTAATATTTTAGAGGATAATGCCGGTTACGTCTCGGTTAGGTCTGGGATTTGTCCTCACATGGCTCGTACTTTCGCGTTTTTCGCATAATTGTTGGCCAGATCCTGGGCTTTTTCTGGGTTGGATCACGTAGTAATGTGGTACCACACTGTCAATAAAAGCTGGCTATGATTAATATTTTAGAGGATAACGCCGGTTATGTCTCGGTTAGGTCTGGCATTTGTCCCCATCTGGCTCGTACTTTCGCGTTTTTCGCATACTTGTTGGTCAGATCCTGGGTTTCTTCTGTTTTGGATCCCGTAATAATGAGGTTCCACACCGAAACAGTCAATTAAACTGGTTGCGATTAATATTTTAGAGGATAACGCCGGGTATGTCTCGGGTAGGTCTGGGATTTGTCCTCATCTGGCTCGTAGTTTCGCGTTTATCGCATACTTGTTGGCCAGATCCTGGCCTTTTTCTGGTTTGGATCACGTAGTAATGTGGTACCACTCTGAAACAGTCAATAGAAGCTGGTTCCGATTAGTATTTTAGAGGATAACGCTGGTTATGTCTGGATTAGTTCTGGTATTTGCAATCAACTGGCTCATACATTCGCGTTTTTCGCATACTTGTTGGCCAGATCCTGGGCTTTTTCTGGTTTGGATCCCGTAGTAACGCGGTACCACACCGAAACAGTCAATTAAACTGGTTGCGATTAATATTTTAGAGGATAATGCCGGTTATGTCTGTGTTTGGTCTGGTATTTGCAACCATCTGGCTCATACTTTCGCGTTTTTCGCATACTTGTTGGCCAGATCCTGGGTTTTTTCTGTTTTGGATCACGTAGTAATGAGGTTCCACACCGAAACAGTCAATTAAACTGGTCGGGATTAATATTTTAGAGAATAACGCCGGTTATGTCTCGGGTAGGTCTGGGATTTGTCCTCATCTGGCTCGTACTTTCGCGTTTTTCGCATACTTGTTGTCCAGATCCAGGCCTTTTTCTGGTTTGTGTCCCGTAGTAATGTGGTTCCACACCGAAACAGTCAATTAAACCTGGTTGCGATTAATATTTTAGAGGATAACGCCGGTTATGTCTCGGGTAGGTCTGGGATTTGTCCTCATCTGGCTCGTACTTTCGCGTTTTTCGCATACTTGTTGGCCAGATCCAGGCCTTTTTCTAGTTTGGATCCCGTAGTAACGCGGTACCACACCGAAACAGTCAATTAAACCTGGTTCGGATTAATATTTTAGAGGATAACGCCGGTTATGTCTCGGTTAGGTCTGGGATTTGTCCTCATCTGGCTCGTACTTTCGCGTTTTTCGCATACTTGTTGGCCAGATCCTGGCCTTTTTCTGCTGTGGATCCCGTAGTAATGAGAGTCCACACCGAAGCAGTCAATTAAACTGGTTGCGATTAATATTTTAGAGGATAACGCCGGTTACGTCTCGGATAGGTCTGGCATTTGTCCTCATCTGGCTCGTACTTTCGTGTTTTTCGCATACTTGTTGGCCAGATCCTGGCCTTTTTCTGGTTTGGATCCCGTAGTAACGCGGTACCACACCGAAACAGTCAATTAAACTGGTTGCGATTAATATTTTAGAGGATAATGCCGGTTATGTCTGGGTTAGGTCTGGTATTTGCCCTCACCTAGCACGTACTTTCGCATTATTCGCATACTTGTTGGCCAGATCCTGGCCTTTTTCTGCTTTGGATCCCGTAGTAATGAGGTTCCACACCGAAACAGTCAATTAAACTGGTTGCGATTAATATTTTAGAGAATAGCGCCGGCTACGTCTCGGGTAGGTCTGGGATTTGTCCTCATCTGTCTCGTACTTTCGCGTTTTTCGCATACTTGTTGGCCAGATCCTGGCCCTTCTCTGGTTTGGATCACGTAGTAATGTGGTACCACACTGAAACAGTCAATAGAAGCTGGTTTCGTTTTGTATTTTAGAGGATAACGCTGGCTATGCCTGGGTTAGTTCTGGTATTTGCAATCATCTGGCTCATACTTTCGCGGTTTTCGCATACTTGTTGGCCAGATCCTGGCCTTTTTCTGGTTTGGATCCCGTAGTAATGTGGTTCCACACCGAAACAGTCAATTAAACCTGGTTGCGATTAATATTTTAGAGGATAACGCCGGTTATGTCTGGGTTAGGTCTGGTATTTACCCTCATCTGGCTCGTACTTTCGCATTTTTCGCATAGTTGTTGGCCAGATCCTGGTCTTTTTCAGGTTTGGATCACGTAGTAACACGGTACCACACCGAAACAGTCAATTATACCTGGTTCGGATTAATATTTTAGAGGATAATGCCGGTTATGTCTCGGTTATGTCTGGGATTTGCCCTCATCTGGCTCGTACTTTCTCGTTTTTCGCATACTGGTTGTCCAGATCCTGGCCTTTTTCTGGATTGGATCACGTAGTAATGCGGTACCACACCGAAACAGTCAATTAAACCTGGTTGCGATTACTATTTTGGAGGATAACGTCGGTTATGTCTGTGTTTGGTCTGGTATTTGCTACCATCTGGCACATACTTTCGCGGTTTTCGCATACTTGTTGGCCAGATCCTGGCCTTTTTCTGGTTTGGACCCCGTAGTAATGTGGTCCCACACCGAAACTGTCAATTAAACCTGGTTGCGATTAATATTTTAGAGGATAACGCCGGTTATGTCTGGGTTAGGTCTGGTATTTGCCCTCATCTGGCACGTACTTTCGCATTATTCGTATACTTGTTGGCCAGATCCTGGTCTTTCTCTGCTTTGGATCACGTAGTAACGCGGTACCACACCGAAACAGGCAATTAAACCTGGTTGCGATTACTATTTTGGAGGATAACGTCGGTTATGTCTGTGTTTGGTCTGGTATTTGCAATCATCTGGCTCATACTTTTGCGTTTTTCGCATAATTGTTGGCCAGATCCTGGCCTCTTTCTGGTTTGGATCACGTAGTATCGCGGTACCACACCGAAACAGTCAATTAAACCTGGTTGCGATTACTATTTTGGAGGATAACGCCGGATATGTCTCGGTTAGGTCTGGCATTTGTCCTCATCTGGCTCGTACTTTCGCGTTTTTCGCATACTTGGTGGCCAGATCCTGGGCTTTTTCTGGGTTGCATCACGTAGTAATGTGGTACCACCCTGTCAATAAAAGCTGGTTCCGATTAATAGTTTAGAAGATAACGCCGGTTATGTCTGGGTTAGGTCTGGTATTTGCCCTCATCTGGCTCGTACTTTCGCATTTTACGCATTGTTGTTGGCCAGATCCTGGCCTTTTTCAGGTTTGGATCACGTAGTAACACGGTACCACACCGAAACAGTCAATTATACCTGGTTCGGATTAATATTTTAGAGGATAATGCCGGTTACGTCTCGGTTAGGTCTGGGATTTGTCCTCACATGGCTCGTACTTTCGCGTTTTTCGCATAATTGTTGGCCAGATCCTGGGCTTTTTCTGGGTTGGATAACGTAGTAATGTGGTACCACACTATCAATAAAAGCTGGCTATGATTAATATTTTAGAGGATAACGCCGGTTATGTCTCGGTTAGGTCTGGCATTTGTCCCCATCTGGCTCGTACTTTCGCGTTTTTCGCATACTTGTTGGTCAGATCCTGGGTTTCTTCTGTTTTGGATCCCGTAATAATGAGGTTCCACACCGAAACAGTCAATTAAACTGGTTGCGATTAATATTTTAGAGGATAACGCCGGGTATGTCTCGGGTAGGTCTGGGATTTGTCCTCATCTGGCTCGTAGTTTCGCGTTTATCGCATACTTGTTGGCCAGATCCTGGCCTTTTTCTGGTTTGGATCACGTAGTAATGTGGTACCACTCTGAAACAGTCAATAGAAGCTGGTTCCGATTAGTATTTTAGAGGATAACGCTGGTTATGTCTGGATTAGTTCTGGTATTTGCAATCAACTGGCTCATACATTCGCGTTTTTCGCATACTTGTTGGCCAGATCCTGGGCTTTTTCTGGTTTGGATCACGTAGTGTTGTGGTACCACACCGAAACAGTCAATTAAACCTGGTTGCGATTAATATTTTAGAGGATAACGCCGGTTATGTCTCGGTTAGGTCTGGCATTTGTCCTCATCTGGCTCGTACTTTCGCGTTTTTCGCATACTTGTGGGCCAGATCCTGGCCTTTTTCTGCTTCGGATCCCGTAGTAATGCGAGTCCACACCGAAACAGTCAATTAAACTGGTTGCGATTAATATTTTAGAGGATAATGCCGGTTATGTCTGGGTTAGGTCTGGTATTTGCCCTCACCTGGCACGTACTTTCGCATTATTCGCATACTTGTTGGCTAGATCCTGGCCTTTTTCTGGTTTGGATCACGTAGTAACGCGGTACCACACCGAAACAGTCAATTAAACCTGGTTGCAATTACTATTTTGGAGGATAACGTCGGTTATGTCTGGGTTTGGTCTGGTATTTGCAATCATCTGGCTCATACTTTCGCGTTTTTCGCATACTTGTTGGCCAGATCCTGGGTTTTTTCTGTTTCCGGTCCCGTAGTAATGAGGTTCCACACCGAAACAGTCAATTAATCTGGTTGCGATTAATATTTTAGAGAATAACGCCGGCTACGTCTTGGGTAGGTCTGGGATTTGTCCTCATCTAGCTCGTACTTTCGCGTTTTTCGCATACTTGTTGGCCAGATCCTGGCCCTTCTCTGGTTTGGATCAGGTAGTAATGTGGTACCACACTGAAACAGTCAATAGAAGCTGGTTTCGCTTTGTATTTTAGAGGATAACGCTGGTTATGCCTGGGTTAGTTCTGGTATTTGCAATCATCTGGCTCATACTTTCGCGTTTTTCGCATACTTGTTGGCCAGATCCTGGGTTTTTTCTGTTTTGGGTCCCGTTGTAATGAGGTTCCACACCGAAACAGTCAATTAAACTGGTTGCGATTAATATTTTAGAGAATAACGCCGGCTACGTCTCGGGTAGGTCTGGGATTTGTCCTCATCTGTCTCGTACTTTCGCGTTTTTCGCATACTTGTTGGCCAGATCCTGGCCCTTCTCTGGTTTGGATCACGTAGTAATGTGGTACCACACTGAAACAGTCAATAGAAGCTGGTTTCGCTTTGTATTTTAGAGGATAACGCTGGCTATGCCTGGATTAGTTCTGGTATTTGCAATCAACTGGCTCATACATTCGCGTTTTTCGCATACTTGTTGGCCAGATCCTGGGCTTTTTCTGGTTTGGATCACGTAGTATTGTGGTACCACACCGAAACAGTCAATTAAACCTGGTTGCGATTAATATTTTAGAGGATAACGCCGGTTATGTCTGGGTTAGGTCTGGTATTTGCCCTCATCTGGCTCGTACTTTCGCGTTTTTCACATACTTGGTGGCCAGATCCTGGGCTTTTTCTGGGTTGCATCACGTAGTAATGTGTTACCACCCTGTCAATAAAAGCTGGTTCTGATTAATAGTTTAGAAGATAACGCCGGTTATGTCTGGGTTAGGTCTGGTATTTGCCCTCATCTGGCTCGTACTTTCGCATTTTACGCATTGTTGTTGGCCAGATCCTGGCCTTTTTCAGGTTTGGATCACGTAGTAACACGGTACCACACCGAAACAGTCAATTATACCTGGTTCGGATTAATATTTTAGAGGATAATGCCGGTTACGTCTCGGTTAGGTCTGGGATTTGTCCTCACATGGCTCGTACTTTCGCGTTTTTCGCATAATTGTTGGCCAGATCCTGGGCTTTTTCTGGGTTGGATCACGTAGTAATGTGGTACCACACTGTCAATAAAAGCTGGCTGCGATTAATATTTTACAGGATAACGCCGGTTATGTCGGTTAGGTCTGGCATTTGTCCCCATCTGGCTCGTACTTTCGCGTTTTTCGCATACTTGTTGGTCAGATCCTGGGTTTTTTCTGTTTTGGATCCCGTAGTAATGAGGTTCCACACCGAAACAGTCAATTAAACTGGTTCCGATTAATATTTTAGAGGATAACGCCGGGTATGTCTCGGGTAGGTCTGGGATTTGTCCTCATCTGGCTCGTAGTTTCGCGTTTATCGCATACTTGTTGGCCAGATCCTGGCCTTTTTCTGGTTTGGATCACGTAGTAATGTGGTACCACTCTGAAACAGTCAATAGAAGCTGGTTCCGATTAGTATTTTAGAGGATAACGCTGGTTATGTCTGGATTAGTTCTGGTATTTGCAATCAACTGGCTCATACATTCGCGTTTTTCGCATACTTGTTGGCCAGATCCTGGGCTTTTTCTGGTTTGGATCACGTAGTATTGTGGTACCACACCGAAACAGTCAATTAAACCTGGTTGCGATTAATATTTTAGAGGATAACGCCGGTTATGTCTGGGTTAGGTCTGGTATTTGCCCTCATCTGGCACGTACCTTCGCATTATTCGTATACTTGTTGGCCAGATCCTGGGCTTTCTCTGGTTTGGATCACGTAGTAACGCGGTACCACACCGAAACAGGCAATTAAACCTGGTTGCGATTACTATTTTGGAGGATAACGTCGGTTATGTCTGTGTTTGGTCTGGTATTTGCAATCATCTGGCTCATACTTTTGCGTTTCTCGCACAATTGTTGGCCAGATCCTGGGTTTTTTCTGTTTTGGATCCCGTAGTAATGAGGTTCCACACCGAAACAGTCAATTAAACTGGTTGCGATTAATATTTTAGAGAATAACGCCGGTTATGTCTCGGGTAGGTCTGGGATTTGTCCTCATCTGGCTCGTACTTTCGCGTTTTTCGCATACTTGTTGGCCAGATCCTGGGTTTTTTCTGTTTCCGGTCCCGTAGTAATGAGGTTCCACACCGAAACAGTCAATTAATCTGGTTGCGATTAATATTTTAGAGAATAACGCCGGCTACGTCTCGGGTAGGTCTGGGATTTGTCCTCATCTGTCTCGTACTTTCGCGTTTTTCGCATACTTGTTGGCCAGATCCTGGCCCTTCTCTGGTTTGGATCACGTAGTAATGTGGTACCACACTGAAACAGTCAATAGAAGCTGGTTTCGCTTTGTATTTTAGAGGATAACGCTGGCTATGCCTGGGTTAGTTCTGGTATTTGCAATCATCTGGCTCATACCTTCGCGGTTTTCGCATACTTGTTGTCCAGATCCTGGCCTTTTTCTGGATTGGATCACGTAGTAATGCGGTACCACACCGAAACAGTCAATTAAACCTGGTTGCGATTACTATTTTGGAGGATAACGTCGGTTATGTCTGTGTTTGGTCTGGTATTTGCAGCCATCTGGCACATACTTTCGCGTTTTTCGCATACTTGTTGGCCAGATCCTGGGTTTTTTCTGTTTTGGATCCCGTAGTAATGAGGTTCCACACCGAAACAGTCAATTAAAACTGGTTGCGATTAATATTTTAGAGGATAACGCCGGTTATGTCTGGGTTAGGTCTGGTATTCGCCATCATCTGGCACGTACTTTCGCATTATTCGTATACTTGTTGGCCAGATCCTGGCCTTTTTCTGGTTTGGATCACGTAGTAACGCGGTACCACACCGAAACAGTCAATTAAACCTGGTTGCGATTACTATTTTGGAGGATAACGTCGGTTATGTCTGTGTTTGGTCTGGTATTTGCAACCATCTGGCTCATACTTTCGCGTTTTTCGCATACTTCTTGGCCAGATCCTGGGTTTTTTCTGTTTTGGATCACGTAGTAATGAGGTTCCACACCGAAACAGTCAATTAAACTGGTTGCGATTAATATTTTAGAGAATAACGCCGGTTATGTCTCGGGTAGGTCTGGGATTTGTCCTCATCTGGCTCGTACTTTCGCGTTTTTCGCATACTTGTTGGCCAGATCCAGGCCTTTTTCTGGTTTGGGTCCCGTAGTAATGTGGTTCCACACCGAAACAGTCAATTAAACCTGGTTGCGATTAATATTTTACAGGATTACGCCGGTTATGTCTGGGTTAGGTCTGGTATTCGCCATCATCTGGCACGTACTTTCGCATTATTCGTATACTTGTTGGCCAGATCCTGGCCTTTTTCTGGTTTGGATCACGTAGCAACGCGGTACCACACCGAAACAGTCAATTAAACCTGGTTGCGATTACTATTTTGGAGGATAACGTCGGTTATGTCTGTGTTTGGTCTGGTATTTGCAACCATCTGGCTCATACTTTCGCGTTTTTCGCATACTTGTTGGCCAGATCCTGGGTTTTTTCTGTTTTGGATCACGTAGTAATGAGGTTCCACACCGAAACAGTCAATTAAACTGGTCGGGATTAATATTTTAGAGAATAACGCCGGTTATGTCTCGGGTAGGTCTGGGATTTGTCCTCATCTGGCTCGTACTTTCGCGTTTTTCGCATACTTGTTGGCCAGATCCAGGCCTTTTTCTGGTTTGTGTCCCGTAGTAATGTGGTTCCACACCGAAACAGTCAATTAAACCTGGTTGCGATTAATATTTTAGAGGATAACGCCGGTTATGTCTCGGGTAGGTCTGGGATTTGTCCTCATCTGGCTCGTACTTTCGCGTTTTTCGCATAATTGTTGGCCAGATCCTGGCCTTTTTCTAGTTTGGATCCCGTAGTAACGCGGTACCACACCGAAACAGTCAATTAAACCTGGTTCGGATTAATATTTTAGAGGATAACGCCGGTTATGTCTCGGTTAGGTCTGGGATTTGTCCTCATCTGGCTCGTACTTTCGCGTTTTTCGCATACTTGTTGGCCAGATCCTGGCCTTTTTCTGCTGTGGATCCCGTAGTAATGAGAGTCCACACCGAAGCAGTCAATTAAACTGGTTGCGATTAATATTTTAGAGGATAACGCCGGTTATGTCTCGGATAGGTCTGGCATTTGTCCTCATCTGGCTCGTACTTTCGCGTTTTTCGCATACTTGTTGGCCAGATCCTGGCCCTTCTCTGGTTTGGATCACGTAGTAATGAGAGTCCACACCGAAGCAGTCAATTAAACTGGTTGCGATTAATATTTTAGAGGATAACGCCGGTTATGTCTCGGATAGGTCTGGCATTTGTCCCCATCTGGCTCGTACTTTCGCGTTTTTCGCATACTTGTTGGCCAGATCCTGGCCTTTTTCTGCTGTGGATCCCGTAGTAATGAGAGTCCACACCGAAGCAGTCAATTAAACTGGTTGCGATTAATATTTTAGAGGATAACGCCGGTTATGTCTCGGATAGGTCTGGCATTTGTCCTCATCTGGCTCGTACTTTCGCGTTTTTCGCATACTTGTTTGCCAGATCCTGGGTTTTTTCTGATTTGGGGGCGTGGTAATGAGGTTCCACACCGAAACAGTCAATTAAACTGGTTGCAACTAATATTTTAGAGAATAATGCCGGCTACGTCTCGGGTAGGTCTGGGATTTGTCCTCATCTGGCTCGTACTTTCGCGTTTTTCGCATACTTGTTGGCCAGATCCTGGCCCTTCTCTGGTTTGGATCACGTAGTAATGTGGTACCACACTGAAACAGTCAATAGAAGCAGGTTTCGCTTTGCATTTTAGAGGATAACTCTGGTTATGCCTGGGTTAGTTCTGGTATTTGCAATCATCTGGGTCATACTTTCGCGGTTTTCGCATACTTGTTGGCCAGATCCTGGGTTTTTTCTGGTTTGGATCCCGTAGTAATGAGGTTCCACAACGAGACAGTCAATTAAAATGGTTGCGATTAATACTTTAGAGGATAACGCCTGTTATCTCTCGGGTAGGTCTGGGATTTGTCCTCATCTGGCCAGGACTTTCGCGTCTTTCGCATACTTGTTGGCCAGATCCTGGCCTTTTTCTGGCTTGGACCACGTAGTAATGTGGTACCACACAGAAACAGTGAATTAAACCAGGTTGCGAATAATATTTTAGAGGATAACGCTGGTTAAGTCTGGGATAGTTCTGGTATTTGCAATCATCTGGCTCGTACTTTTGCATTTTTCGCTTACTTGTTGGCCTGATCATAGCCTTTTTCTGGTTTGGATCACGGAGTAATGTGGTACCACACCGAATCTGTCAATTAAACCTGGTTGCGATTACTATTTTGGAGGATAACGTCGGTTATGTCTGGGTTTGGTCTGGTATTTGCAATCATCTGCCTCATACTTTCGCGGTTTTCGCATACTCGTTGGCCAGACCCTGGCCTTTTTCTGCTTTGGATCCCGTAGTCATGAGAGTCCACACCGAAACAGTCAATTAAACTGGTTGCGATTAATATTTTAGAGGATAACGCCGGTTATGTCTGGGTTAGGTCTGGTATTTGCCCACATCTGGCACGTACTTTCGCATTATTCGCACACTTGTTGGCCAGCTCCTGACCTTTTTCTGGTTTGGTCCACGTAGTAAAGCGGTACCACACCGAAACAGTCAATTAAACCTGGTTGCAATTACTATTTTGCAGGATAACGTCGGTTATGTCTCGGTTAGGTCTGGGATTTGCCCTCATCTGGCTCGTACTTTCTCGTTTTTCGTATACTTGATGGTCAGATCCTGGCCTTTTTCTGGTTTGGATCACGTAGTAACGCGGTACCCCACCGAAACAGTCAATTAAACCTGGTTGCGATTAATATTTTAGAGGATAACGCCGGTTATGTCTCGGTTAGGTCTGGGATTTGCCCTCATATGGCTCGTAGTTTCGCATTTTTCGCATACTTGTTGGCCAGATCCTGGCCTTTTTCTGGATTGGATCACGTAGTAACGCGGTACCACACCGAAACAGTCAATTGAACCTGGTTGCGATTACTATTTTGGAGGATGACGCCAGTTATGTCTGGGTTTGGTCTGGTATTTGCCCTCATCCGGCTCGTACTTTCGCGTTTTTCGCATTGTTGTTGGCCAGATCCTGGGTTTTTTCTGGTTTGGATCCCGTAGTAATGAGGTTCCACAACGAGACAGTCAATTAAAATGGTTGCGATTAATACTTTAGAGGATAACGCCTGTTATCTCTCGGGTAGGTCTGGGATTTGTCCTCATCTGGCCAGGACTTTCGCGTTTTTCGCATACTTGTTGGCCAGATCCTGGCCTTTTTCTGGCTTGGACCACGTAGTAATGTGGTACCACACAGAGACAGTGAATTAAACCAGGTTGCGAATAATATTTTAGAGGATAACGCTGGTTAAGTCTGGGATAGTTCTGGTATTTGCAATCATCTGGCTCGTACTTTCGCATTTTTCGCTTACTTGTTGGCCTGATCATAGCCTTTTTCTGGTTTGGATCACGGAGTAATGTGGTACCACACCGAATCTGTCAATTAAACCTGGTTGCGATTACTTTTTTGGAGGATAACGTCGGTTATGTCTGGGTTTGGTCTGGTATTTGCAATCATCTGCCTCATACTTTCGCGGTTTTCGCATACTCGTTGGCCAGACCCTGGCCTTTTTCTGCTTTGGATCCCGTAGTCATGAGAGTCCACACCGAAACAGTCAATTAAACTGGTTGCGATTAATATTTTAGAGGATAACGCCGGTTATGTCTGGGTTAGGTCTGGTATTTGCCCTCATCTGGCACGTACTTTCGCATTATTCGCACACTTGTTGGCCAGCTCCTGACCTTTTTCTGGTTTGGTCCACGTAGTAAAGCGGTACCACACCGAAACAGTCAATTAAACCTGGTTGCAATTACTATTTTGCAGGATAACGTCGGTTATGTCTCGGTTAGGTCTGGGATTTGCCCTCATCTGGCTCGTACTTTCTCGTTTTTCGTATACTTGTTGGTCAGATCCTGGCCTTTTTCTGGTTTGGATCACGTAGTAACGCGGTACCACACCGAAACAGTCAATTAAACCTGGTTGCGATTAATATTTTAGAGGATAACGCCGGTTATGTCTCGGTTAGGTCTGGGATTTGCCCTCATCTGGCTCGTAGTTTCGCATTTTTCGCATACTTGTTGGCCAGATCCTGGCCTTTTTCTGGATTGGATCACGTAGTAACGCGGTACCACACCGAAACAGTCAATTGAACCTGGTTGCGATTACTATTTTGGAGGATGACGCCAGTTATGTCTGGGTTTGGTCTGGTATTTGCCCTCATCCGGCTCGTACTTTCGCGTTTTTCGCATTGTTGTTGGCCAGATCCTGGGTTTTTTCTGGTTTGGATCACGTAGTAATGTGGTACCACACTGAGACAGTCTATAGAAGCTGGTTCTGATTAGTATTTTAGAGGGCAACGCCGGTTATGTCTCGGTTAGGTCTGGGATTTGCCCTCATCAGGCTCATACTTTCGCGTTTTTCACATACTTGTTGAACAGATCCTGGGTTTTTTCCGGTTTAAGTCACGTAGTAGTGTGGTACCACACTGAAACAGTCGATTAAACCTTGTTTCGATCAATATTTTTGAGGATAACGCATGTTAGGTCTAGGTTAGGCCGGGGATTATCACTCATCAGACTCATACTTCCGCATTCTTCACATACTTGTTGAACGGATCCTGGGTTTTTACTGGTTTGGATCACGTAGTAATGTGGAACCACACTGAAACATTCAATGAAACCTGGTCTTGATAAATATTTTAGAGGATAACGCATGTTAGGTCTGGGTTAGGTCTAGGATTTGCCCCCATCAGGCTCATACTTTCGCGTTTTTCACATACTTGTTGAACAGATCCTGGGTTTTTTCTGGTTTGGGTCACGTAGTAATGTGGTACTACACTGAAACAGTCGATTAAACCAGGTTTCGATCAATATTTTTGAGGATAACGCATGTTAGGTCTAGGTTAGGCCTGGGATTTTCACTCATCAGACACATACTTTCGCATTCTTCACATACTTGTTGAACGGATCCTGGGTTTTTTCTGGTTTGGATCACGTAGTAATGTGGGACCACACTGAAACAGTCAATTAAACCTGGTTTCGATCAATATTTTAGAGAATAATTCATGTTAGGTCTAGGTTAGGTCTGGGATTTGCTCTCATCAGGCTCATTCTTTCGCATATTTCCCATACTTGATGGCTAGATCCTGGGCTTTTTCTGGATTGCATCACGTAGTAATGAAGTACAACACTGAACCAGTCAATTAAACCTGATTTCCATCAATATCTTAGAGGACAACGCAAGTTAGGTCTGGGATAGGTCTGGGATTTGCCCCCATCAGGCTCATACTTTCGCGTTTTTCACATACTTGTTGAACAAATCCTGGGTTTTTTCTGGTTTGGGTCACGTAGTAATGTGGTACTACACTGAAACAGTCGATTAAACCAGGTTTCGATCAATATTTTTGAGGATAACGCATGTTAGGTCTAGGTTAGGCCTGGGATTTTCACTCATCAAACACATACTTTCGCATTCTTCACATACTTGTTGAACGGATCCTGGGTTTTTTCTGGTTTGGATCACGTAGTAATGTGGGACCACACTGAAACAGTCAATTAAACCTGGTTTCGATCAATATTTTAGAGAATAATTCATGTTAGGTCTAGGTTAGGTCTGGGATTTGCTCTCATCAGACTCATTCTTTCGCATATTTCTCATACTTGATGGCTAGATCCTGGGCTTTTTCTGGATTGCATCACGTAGTAATGAAGTACAACACTGAACCAGTCAATTAAACCCGATTTCCATCAATATCTTAGAGGACAACGCAAGTTAGGTCTGGGATAGGTCTGGGATTTGCCCTCATCAGGCTCATACTTTCGCGTTTTTCACATACTTGTTTAACAGATCCTGGGTATTTTCTGGTTTGGATCACGTAGTAGTGTGGTACCACACTGAAACAGTCCATTAAACCTGGTTTGGATCAATATTTTAGAGGATAACGCATGTTAGGTCTAGGTTAGGTCTGGGATTTTCACTCATCAGTCTCATACTTTCGCATTCTTCACATACTTGTTGAACGGATCCTGGGTTTTTTTCTGGTTTGGATCACGTAGTAATGTGGAACCACACTGAAACAATCAATTAAACAAGGTCTTTATAAATATTTTAGAGGGTAACGCATGTTAGGTCTAGGTTAGGCCTGGGATTTTCACTCATCCGACTCATACTTTCGCATTCTTCACACACTTGTTGAGCGGATCCTGGGTTTTGCTGGTTTGGATCACGTAGTAATGTGGGACCACACTGAAACAATCAATTAAACCTGGTCTTTTTTTTTTTTTTTTTTTTTTTTTTTTTTTTGTCGTGGGGAAAATCTTCGAAAGACTTCCTCCCACCTCCTTGGGGAGAGGTGGGAGGGGTGTGTGGGATTCCCCGCGCCCGTGCAACGACAGGCGCGGGACCTACCCACTAAAAACCCCACGGTGACCCTTCGGCACGCTTTGGGAGGATACCGGGAATCGATCGAAGCATTCTTCCGGTATCCTCCCCGTGCCCGCGCTTTCGCGCCCATCCCCCGGGGGGACAATCGGTCCCCCCAGTAGACACACTGCCTCATAGCGGCGGGACGGGGCCACTCCATCCCGCCGCTATCCGTCCCGGGGCCGCGTTTAGTGGCGGCTGCGAGCCCCAACTCGCAACCGCCCGCGACCCCGTTTCCACCCCTCGGCGGCCGGGCGTTCATGGCCGCACCAGACCGCCGAGGGTGCCACCCCTTGCGTCGGACCGGTAGGGGGAGGCACTCCTACCCCCAACCGGTCCGACCCGGCGCTGCCTGGCGGGAGGAGGGTCCCCTCAGGACCCCCCTCCCAGCCTAGGTCATCCGCCACGCCGAGGCGGCCGCCCGCGACGCCTCGCGACCGGGCGACGACCTCGGGCCACCGCACGAGCGCGCGCTTCAGCACGCCGCTGAAGCTCGCGCTCCCTCCCCGCGGCCTCCTTCTGCAACATTACGTTCTCGCAGAAGGAGGCCACGGCCCTCCACTTCTCCTCGCTGCCGAGCATGGCGCGCACCACGCCCGGCAGCGAGACATCCCGCCCGACGACGCCGATCAGGACACGGCGCTCCCCCTCCCACGCGGGGCATACCTCCAGGGTATGATCCGCCGTGTCCTGCTCAGCGTCGCGGTGGCAGCAACGCGCCGTCGGCTCCTTCCCTATCCGGCACAGGTATCTTCCGAAGCTGCCATGCCCGGAAAATACCTGTGCCAGCCGGTAGGTGAGGCTGCCATGGCCTCTGTCCAGCCACTCCTTCAGGAGTGGCCGAACAGCCCCGACAGTCCGGTGCCCCGCGGTTGGCAGAGCCAGCCGCTCCTGCCACGCGAGCAACACGGACTGCCGGGCCTGGCGCTTCAAATCGCCCCAAGCAGGTTCCTGCCCGCCCGGGACCGCCCCCACCCCCGCGCGACGGTCGACGCGGTGCCGGTACATCACCGCGTGCGACCGCGCGAGCAGGTCCATGGGCGGCATCCCCGCTAGAACCGTCGCCGCCTCATGTGACATGGTCCGATACCCGCGGACGACCCTGAGCGCCATGCGCCTCTGCACCCGACGCAGCATAGTCATGCTGCGCCGGGAGGCAGCCAGGTCGTCCGCCCAGACGGGGGCCCCGTATAGGGCCACCGACTGGACCATTGCCACATAGAGGCGATGAACTCGGCCCGCCGGGCCTCCCAAGTTGGGCAGGATCCGGCCCAGAGCCGCAACCATCCTTTCCAACCGGGGGACCAGGCAGCGGAAATGCTTCTCGAAACGCCAGTGGCTATCGAGGATCAGCCCCAGATACCTGATCTGGGGCTTCACCTCGATGTCAGCCCCACCCACCCGAATCAGAGGGGGTGGCGGATCCTGCCGAGGTGAATGAAACGCAATCACCTCGGTCTTATGGACCGCCACCGTCATCCCCATCCCCCTGATCTGGTCGACGACGCGTTGCGACCCCTCCTCCGCGCGACGCATGGCCCTCCCCCAGTGCGCCCCGACGGCCAGCACCAGTGTGTCATCCGCATAACACACCGTGCTGACGCCGTCGGGGAGGCCAGCCCGCAACACCGAGTCGTACGCGATGTTCCACAGGAGTGGCCCGAGGACCGACCCCTGCGGAACACCGCAGTACACCTCCCTCCGCATATCACCATCCCGGCCCGGATACTCGATCCACCTGCCGCGGAGATAATCCCCGACGACCGCCCTGAGACAAGGGGGGACTCGATGATATTCGAGCCCCCTCCTTATCTCTTCCCAGGGGAGGGTGTTAAAGGCATTGGCAATATCCAAGGATATTGCCAATGCCACCCCTCCCCGGGAGACGGCCGCCTCCGAGAGGGCCCTCACACGACCTATCGCGTCGATAGTCGATCGGCCCCCCCGGAAACCGAACTGGCAGTCGGCCAGACCGGGATCACGCCGCGACAGGTGCTCGACGAGGCGGGCAGCAATCACACGCTCGAAGAGCTTGCCCACCTCGTCGAGGAGACAAATGGGCCGGTATGCGGAGGGAGACTCCGCGGGCCGACCCTCCTTCCGGAGGAGGACCATCCTCGCCACCTTCCAACTGGGAGGGAATCGCCCGTCCCTCAGGCAGCGGTCGAACAACCGCCTGAGGTCGGCCCCAAGGACGCCCTGGGTCAAGACCCAAACCCGGCCGGGCACACCATCCGGACCCGGGGCCGTGTTACGAACCCCGAGACGTCTGATGGCCGCTGCCAGTTCCTCCTGCGTGACCCCCAGCTCGGCCGTCCACCCCACTGGGACAGCCGCCGCCGCCGGAGGACGCGGTCCCCTCTCCCCAATTGGGAAGAGTGTATTGACCACGTCCTCCAGCAGCCGGGGGTCAAGACCCTCGGTGACGGGTGGCGCCCACGGGCGGAGCTTATTCAGCACCACCTTATACGGGCGCCCCCATGGATCGTCATCAAGGGTCTGGAGGAGCTCCTTCCATGCCTGGGTCTTGGCCCGTTTGATGGCGACCTGCAGAGCAACCCGCGCCACGCGGTATGCTCCATACAGGTCATCAGCTGCCCTCGCTCGCGCCACGCCGTCGCCTGTACGTTGACGACGGCGCGCGCGGGTGTACTGGCGTCGGGCGCGGACAGTCGCGACTCGCAACTCCGCGATCGCGTCCGACCACCAGTACACCGCCCGGCGAGGAGAAGCCCGCCCGACCCGAGGCATCGCCGCGTCGCAAATACCCGCGACCAATGCTCCGAGCCGGGCGACCTCCTCCTCTATGCTCGGCAACTCCGCCGCTCCCTGCGGCCAAGTTGCAGCGAGGGCAGCTGCCATCAGGGCGTCCTTGTCCAGGCGCCGAAGCGCCCAGCGGCGTGGTGGGGTGCCACGCAGGCGGCCGTGTCGGGATGCACTCGCGGCGGCAGAGACCTCCATCCGGATGTACCGGTGATCGGAGAGTGTCTCTGCCCCCGCGACCACGTGCCAACCCGACACCATGCGCACGGCGTTGGGGGTCGCGAATCCATCATCCACGATGGACCCCCCATATCGCCGCACGCATGTGTGCTCCGACCCCCGGTTTAATACCCGGAGGTCGAGCCCCGCCGCCCAATCGCCCAAGATCCCGCCGCGAACGGAGGTCCTGGGGGATCCCCAAGCCACCGACTTGGCATTAAAATCCCCCAGAACCAGCACCGGCCGGGCCGCGTAGCGCTGCACGCATGCCGCGACCTCGGCCAAGTACAGCTCGAACGCAGCGTGACCGCTACGGGGCGAAATGTAGCACCCCACCACAGCGACTCCCCCCCAGTCCACGGCGACGAATCCCCGACCGCGCTCCAACAAGGAGAACGGTGGGGACCCGTCGCCCCCTCCCCATACCGTCGCCACCAAGCCGTCCGCGTCGCCCACCCAATGAGGGTGATCAGGGACGCGGTACGGCTCGGCGGCGACCGCCAGGCCAACCCCCCACTCCGCGAGGACTTGGGACATCAAGTCCTGTGCCGCGCGGCAGTGGTTGAGGTTGGCCTGGAGGAGGAGGCGGGGCGGCATTAATTAATGGCCGCGCCAGCCTCCTCCCGGCCGTCCGTCCCCGTAGCACCGTCCACCTCCATGGAGGACGATGCCAGCGCCCTCGGCACCGGAGCCGGTGCAGCCCGCCTCTTCCTCTCCTTCCGGGAGGGGGGGGAGCACTTCTTGCTCCCCACCCTGTGATCGGCTGGCCTCCCCATGTCCGCACACAGCGGGCAGTGGGGGGCCGCCGAGCACTGGCTCGCACGGTGCTCTTTGGCACCGCAGCGGTAACACTGACCGCTGCGGTCCACCGGCGAGGTGCACCACTGCCTCACGTGCCCCAATTCGAGGCAGCGGTGACACTGGAGCGGGCGCGGCGCGAGGATTTCCACTCGCGCCGAAACCCACCCCACCAACACCCTCCCGGATTCCGCCACCTTACGGGCGGCGGAGAGGGGGCACCGGGCCCACACCGACCCGAGGCCGGAGGGCGACCTGCGGATCTCTCCGATCCGCAGGTCCTCCACAGGACAGTCCCCCGCCCTCGCAAGGGCACGGGACACATCCTGTGCGCTGACCGAGTCGTCCAGCCCACAAACGCGCATCTCCGTGCGCTTCGTGGGCCGGGCGACCCGGACACCTCGCTCGCCCAGCTGCTCCCGGAGCCTCTGGGCGAGACGATCCGCCTTCGCGCCGCCTTCTGCACCGGGGATCTCCAGCAAGAGACCCCCGGTCACGGCCCTCTTCGCCCTCACGGAGGCGATGCCCAGCTCTTCCAGGGAGATATTCTCCCTGGCGAGCCGCATCGCCTCCGCGAGGGTCAGGTCGCCCCCTTGCGCAACGGTCAGCGTCACCGCTGCCGTTTTTGGGGGACGACCTGGTCGTGCCTTCCCGACCTTCGCGGCCTTTACCTTGGCCGCCGGCGGCGGAGGCGGAGGCTGCGGTTGCGAGGCCTTCCTCGCCGCCCGCTTCGCCTTCCGCCCCACCACCTCACTCCACGCCACCCCCCCTTGGGAGGGCGCTGTGGAGGACGCGACCACCGCGACCACGGGTACACCACCCCCCTTGGGGGTCGCGACCCGGGGCCCTGGTGCCGCAACGCTGGGCGGAGCCTTCACTCCGCCCTTCTTTGCCTTCCCCGACTGTACCGGAACAGGTCGGGGAGGCACCGCCTTCCTGCTGACCGCTCTTCCGGCGAGGAGCTCCTCCCGGAAGGCGGCCAGCTTGCCATCAATCATGTCCCCAATCCTCCTCAGAAGATCGTCTTCTGAGGAGGACGGGGACTTCTTCACGGGCGGAGTGCGGGTGGAGGGGCCCGCGGTGCCCCGCACCACTGCCGCCGCACTCCGCTTATTTACCTCCGCCGAGGGACGCGGCGGTGGAGGAGGAGGGAGGATGGGAGGGAGGGCCGCGCTGTTCCACAGCGCCTCTGCCCTCCTCCTCCCCTGTCGCTCCTCCTCCAACAGGAGCTGCAGACGGGCGTTCCGCCCTCTGAGCTCCCGCGCCGCCTCCCTCATTTCCTCCGCCGCGGCCTTCAAGGCCTCCGCGCCACCGCTTTTCTGCCCCTTAAAGGCGCAGGCAGCGGCGACTTTCTCCACCCGCCTCAGGGACGAGGAGATCCTCTCCGATATCTCCTCGGTCACCTCGTCCCTGAGGCAACTCAGCCTCACCGACGGGCTCATCGCCCCGCCCACCTCGACGACGGCCTGCGCCGTCCTCTTCCTCTTAGAGCCTATGTGGCTCGTGCTGGAGGAGAAGGACGAGACCGACGCCGTCTCGTCGTCCTCCTCCACCCCCCACGAAGCCGGACCTGGCGCTGAGTGGGGCGCGAGCGCCGCCACCCTACCCCCGACCACGTCTCCGTCCTCCCCAACCGACAAAACCCGCCCCATCCCCATTTTATTTTCTGAGTCCATAATAGTCCCACGAGATGGTCGGAAATAAAGGTCCACCCGGGCAGAGCCGCCTTACCCGGGTAAGCCTAATACTCCGGGGGTTCGGCAGGTTCCCCGGAGGTGGTCGCTTGGGATTGGGCCTTCTCCCCCAACCATGCATCCCATCGCCGCGCACCATAGCTTAGGATTGGAGGGCGATTTTATAGAGTCGCCATACTCGTGGCCCAGGCGGTTAAGCCAAGACCCCCGTTCCTCCTGCCGTCACGTACCATTCACAAAACCAATAGGGAATTGTGAACGGGTCGTTGTGACGACCAACAGGAGGCTTACGGTGTGTGTATGACTCGGGTACCCCAGGTTCGTTAAGCCCGTACTGCAGCTGAAAGGCTGGCAGCCCCTGAGGGAAATTAAACCTGGTCTTGATAAATATTTTAGAGGACACCGTATGTTAGGTCTGGGTTAGGTCTAGGATTTGCCCTCATCAGGCTCATACTTTCGCATATTTTTCATACTTCACGGCTAGATCCTGGGCTATTTCTGGATTGGATCACGTAGTAATGTGGTACCACACTGAAACATTCCATTAAACCTGGTTTCGATCAATATTTTACACAATAACTCATGTTAGGTCTAGGTTAGGTCTGGGATCTGCCCTCATCAGGTTCATATTTTCGCATATTTCTCATACTTCATGGCTAGATCCTGGGCTATTTCTGGATTGGATCACGTAGTAATGTGGTACTACACTGAAACAGTCAATTAAACCTGGTTTCGCTCAATATTTTAGAAGATAACGCATGTTAGGCCTAGGTTAGGCCTGGGATTTGCCCTCATCAGGTTCATATTTTCGCGTTCTTCACATACTTGTTGAACAGATCCCTGGCTTTTTCTGGTTTGGATCACGTAGTAATGTGGTACTACACTGAAACAGTCAATAAAACCTGGTTTCGCTCAATATTTTAGAAGGTAACGCATGTTAGGCCTAGGTTAGGCCTGGGATTTGCCCTCATCAGGGTCATACTTTCGCAGTTTTAACATGCATGTTGACCTGATCGAGTGGTTTTTCTGCTTTGGATCGCGTAGTAAAGTGGTACCAAAACTAAAACAGTCAATTAAACCTGGTTTCGATCACTATTTTACAGGATAACGCAAGTTAGGTCTGGGATAGGTCTGGGATTAGCCCTCATCAGACTCATACTTTCGCACACTTCACATACTCGTTGACAAGATCCTGGGTTTTTTTCTGGTTTGGATCACGTAGTAATGTGGTACCAAACTGAAACAGTCCATTAAACCTGGTTTCGATCAATATTTTAGAGAATAACTCATGTTAGGTCTAGGTTAGGTCTGGGATCTGCCCTCATCAGGTTCATATCTTCGCGTTCTTCACATACTTGTTGAACAGATCCCTGGCTTTTTCTGGTTTGGATCACGTAGTAATGTGGTACCACACTGAAACAGTCGATTAAACCAGGTTTCGATCAATATTTTTGAGGATGACGCATGTTAGATCTAGGTTAGGCCTGGGATTTGCCCTCATCAGGGTCATACTTTCGCAGTTTTACATGCATGTTGACCTGATCGAGGGTTTTTTCTGCTTTGGATCACGTAGTAAAGTGGTACCACAACTAAGACAGTCAATTAAACCTGGTTTCGATCACTATTTTAGAGGATAACGCAAGTTAGGTCTGGGATAGGTCTGGGATTATCCCTCATCAGACTCATACTTTCGCACACTTCACATACTCGTTGACAAGATCCCGGGTTTTTTTCTGGTTTGGATCACGTAGTAATGTGGTACCACAGTGAAACTGTCGATTAAACCTGGTTTCGATTAATATTTTTGAGGATAACGCATGTTAGGTCTGGGATAGGTCTGGGATTTGCCCTCATCAGGCTCATACTTTCGCAGTTTTAACCTGCATGTTGACCTGATCGAGGGTTTTTTCTGCTTTGGATCACGTAGTAAAGTGGTACCACACTAAAACAGTCAATTAAACCTGGTTTGGATCAATATTTTAGAAGATAACGCATGTTAGGTCTAGGTTAGGCCTGGGATTTGCCCTCATCAGGGTCATACTTTCGCAGTTTTAACATGCATGTTGACCTGATCGAGTGTTTTTTCTGCTTTGGATCACGTAGTAAAGTGGTACCACAACTAAAACAGTCAATTAAACCTGGTTTCGATCACTATTCTAGAGGATAACGCAAGTTAGGTCTGGGATCCCCTCAGGGGCTGCCAGCCTTTCAGCTGCAGTACGGGCTTAACGAACCCGGGGTACCCGAGTCATACACACACCGTAAGCCTCCTGTTGGTCGTCACAACGACCCATTCACAATTCCCTATTGGTTTTGTGAATGGTACGTGACGGCAGGAGGAACGGGGGTCTTGGCTTAACCGCCTGGGCCACGAGTATGGCGACTCTATAAAATCGCCCTCCAATCCTAAGCTATGGTGCGCGGCGATGGGATGCATGGTTGGGGGAGGAGGCCCAATCCCAAGCGACCACCTCCGGGGAACCTGCCGAACCCCCGGAGTATTAGGCTTACCCGGGTAAGGCGGCTCTGCCCGGGTGGACCTTTATTTCCGACCATCTCGTGGGATTTTTTATGGACTCAGAAAATAAAATGGGGATGGGGCGGGTTTTGTCGGTTGGGGAGGACGGAGACGGGGTTGGGGTTAGGGTGGCGGCGCTCGCGCCCCACTCAGCGCCAGGTCCGGCTTCGTGGAGGGTGGAGGAGGACGACGAGACGGCGTCGGTCTCGTCCTTCTCCTCCAGCACGAGCCACATAGGCTCTAAGAGGAAGAGGACGGGGCAGGCCGTCGTCGAGGTGGGCGGGGCGATGAGCCCGTCGGTGAGGCTGAGTTGCCTCAGGGACGAGGTGACCGAGGAGATATCGGAGAGGATCTCCTCGTCCCTGAGGCGGGTGGAGAAAGTCGCCGCTGCCTGCGCCTTTAAGGGGCAGAAAAGCGGTGGCGCGGAGGCCCTGAAGGCCGCGGCGGAGGAAATGAGGGAGGCGGCGCGGGAGCTCAGAGGGCGGAACGCCCGTCTGCAGCTCCTGTTGGAGGAGGAGCGACAGGGGAGGAGGAGGGCAGAGGCGCTGTGGAACAGCGCGGCCCTTCCTCCCATCCTCCCTCCTCCTCCACCGCCGCGTCCCTCGGCGGAGGTAAATAAGCGGAGTGCGGCGGCAGTGGTGCGGGGCACCGCGGGCCCCTCCACCCGCACTCCGCCCGTGAAGAAGTCCCCGTCCTCCTCAGAAGACGATCTTCTGAGGAGGATTGGGGACATGATTGATGGCAAGCTGGCCGCCTTCCGGGAGGAGCTCCTCGCCGGAAGAGCGGTCAGCAGGAAGGCGGTGCCTCCCCGACCTGTTCCAGTACAGTCGGGGAAGGCAAAGAAGGGCGGAGTGAAGGCTCCGCCCAGCGTTGCGGCACCAGGGCCCCGGGTCGCGACCCCCAAGGGGGGTGGTGTACCCGTGGTCGCGGTGGTCGCGTCCTCCACAGCACCCTCCCAAGGGGGGGTGGCGTGGAGTGAGGTGGTGGGGCGGAAGGCGAAGCGGGCGGCGAGGAAGGCCTCGCAACCGCAGCCTCCGCCTCCGCCGCCGGCGGCCAAGGTAAAGGCCGCGAAGGTCGGGAAGGCACGACCAGGTCGTCCCCCAAAAACGGCAGCGGTGACGCTGACCGTTGCGCAGGGGGGCGACCTGACCCTCGCGGAGGCGATGCGGCTCGCCAGGGAGAATATCTCCCTGGAAGAGCTGGGCATCGCCTCCGTGAGGGCGAAGAGGGCCGTGACCGGGGGTCTCTTGCTGGAGATCCCCGGTGCAGAAGGCGGCGCGAAGGCGGATCGTCTCGCCCAGAGGCTCCGGGAGCAGCTGGGCGAGCGAGGTGTCCGGGTCGCCCGGCCCACGAAGCGCACGGAGATGCGCGTTTGTGGGCTGGACGACTCGGTCAGCGCACAGGATGTGTCCCGTGCCCTTGCGAGGGCGGGGGACTGTCCTGTGGAGGATCTGCGGGTCGGAGAGATCCGCAGGTCGCCCTCCGGCCTCGGGTCGGTGTGGGCCCGGTGCCCCCTCTCCGCCGCCCGTAAGGTGGCGGAATCCGGGAGGGTGTTGGTGGGGTGGGTTTCGGCGCGAGTGGAAATCCTCGCGCCGCGCCCGCTCCAGTGTCACCGCTGCCTCGAATTGGGGCACGTGAGGCAGTGGTGCACCTCGCCGGTGGACCGCAGCGGTCAGTGTTACCGCTGCGGTGCCAAAGAGCACTGTGCGAGCCAGTGCTCGGCGGCCCCCCACTGCCCGTTGTGTGCGGACATGGGGAGGCCAGCCGATCACAGGGTGGGGAGCAAGAAGTGCTCCGCCCCCTCCCGGAAGGAGAGGAAGAGGCGGGCTGCACCGGCTCCGGTGCCGAGGGCGGTGGCATCGTCCTCGATGGAGGTGGACGGTGCTACGGGGACGGACGGCCGGGAGGAGGCTGGCGCGGCCATTAATTAATGCCGCCCCGCCTCCTCCTCCAGGCCAACCTCAACCACTGCCGCGCGGCACAGGACTTGATGTCCCAAGTCCTCGCGGAGTGGGGGGTTGGCCTGGCGGTCGCCGCCGAGCCGTACCGCGTCCCTGATCACCCTCATTGGGTGGGCGACGCGGACGGCTTGGTGGCGACGGTATGGGGAGGGGGCGACGGGTCCCCACCGTTCTCCTTGTTGGAGCGCGGTCGGGGATTCGTCGCCGTGGACTGGGGGGGAGTCGCTGTGGTGGGGTGCTACATTTCGCCCCGTAGCGGTCACGCTGCGTTCGAGCTGTACTTGGCCGAGGTCGCGGCATGCGTGCAGCGCTGCGCGGCCCGGCCGGTGCTGGTCCTGGGGGATTTTAATGCCAAGTCGGTGGCTTGGGGATCCCCCAGGACCTCCGTTCGCGGCGGGATCCTGGGCGATTGGGCGGCGGGGCTCGACCTCCGGGTATTGAACCGGGGGTCGGAGCACACATGCGTGCGGCGATATGGGGGGTCCATCGTGGATGTTGGATTCGCGACCCCCAACGCCGTGCGCATGGTGTCGGGTTGGCACGTGGTCGCGGGGGCAGAGACACTCTCCGATCACCGGTACATCCGGATGGAGGTCTCTGCCGCCGCGAGTGCATCCCGACACGGCCGCCTGCGTGGCACCCCACCACGCCGCTGGGCGCTTCGGCGCCTCGACAAGGACGCCCTGATGGCAGCTGCCCTCGCTGCAACTTGGCCGCAGGGAGCGGCCGAGTTGCCGAGCATAGAGGAGGAGGTCGCCCGGCTCGGAGCATTGGTCGCGGGTATTTGCGACGCGGCGATGCCTCGGGTCGGGCGGGCTTCTCCTCGCCGGGCGGTGTACTGGTGGTCGGACGCGATCGCGGAGTTGCGAGTCGCGACTGTCCGCGCCCGACGCCAGTACACCCGCGCGCGCCGTCGTCGACGTACAGGCGACGGCGTGGCGCGAGCGAGGGCAGCTGATGACCTGTATGGAGCATACCGCGTGGCGCGGGTTGCTCTGCAGGTCGCCATCAAACGGGCCAAGACCCGGGCATGGAAGGAGCTCCTCCAGACCCTTGATGACGATCCATGGGGGCGCCCATATAAGGTGGTGCTGAATAAGCTCCGCCCGTGGGCGCCCCCCGTCACCGAGGGTCTTGACCCCCGGCTGCTGGAGGACGTGGTCAATACACTCTTCCCAATTGGGGAGAGGGGACCGCGTCCTCCGGCGGCGGCGGCTGTCCCAGTGGAGTGGACGGCCGAACTGGGGGTCACGCAGGAGGAGCTGGCAGCGGCCATCAGACGGCTCGGGGTTCGTAACACGGCCCCGGGTCCGGATGGTGTGCCCGGCCGGGTTTGGGTCTTGACCCAGGGCGTCCTTGGGGCCGACCTCAGGCGGTTGTTCGACCGCTGCCTGAGGGACGGGCGATTCCCCCCCAGTTGGAAGGTGGCGAGGATGGTCCTCCTCCGGAAGGAGGGTCGACCCGCGGAGTCTCCCTCCGCATACCGGCCCATTTGTCTCCTCGACGAGGTGGGCAAGCTCTTCGAGCGTGTGATTGCTGCCCGCCTCGTCGAGCACCTGTCGCGGGGTGATCCCGGTCTGGCCGACTGCCAGTTCGGTTTCCGGGGGGGCCGATCGACTATCGACGCGATAGGTCGTGTGAGGGCCCTCTCGGGGGCGGCCGTCTCCCGGGGAGGGGTGGCATTGGCAATATCCTTGGATATTGCCAATGCCTTTAACACCCTCCCCTGGGAAGAGATAAGGAGGGGACTCGAATATCATCGGGTCCCCCCTTGTCTCAGGGCGGTCGTCGGGGATTATCTCCGCGGCAGGTGGATCGAGTATCCGGCCCGGGATGGTGATATGCGGAGGGAGGTGTACTGCGGTGTTCCGCAGGGGTCGGTCCTCGGGCCACTCCTGTGGAACATCGCGTACGACTCGGTGTTGCGGGCCGGCCTCCCCGACGGCGTCAGCACGGTGTGTTATGCGGATGACACACTGGTGCTGGCCGTCGGGGCGCACTGGGGGAGGGCCATGCGTCGCGCGGAGGAGGGGTCGCAACGCGTCGTCGACCGGATCAGGGGGATGGGGATGACGGTGGCGGTCCATAAGACCGAGGTGATTGCGTTTCATTCACCTCGGCAGGATCCGCCACCCCCTCTGATCCGGGTGGGTGGGGCTGACATCGAGGTGAAGCCCCAGATCAGGTATCTAGGGCTGATCCTCGATAGCCACTGGCGTTTCGAGGAGCATTTCCGCTGCCTGGTCCCCCGGTTGGAAAGGATGGTTGCGGCTCTGGGCCGGATCCTGCCCAACCTGGGGGGCCCGGCGGGCCGAGTTCGTCGCCTCTATGTGGCAATGGTCCAGTCGGTGGCCCTATACGGGGCCCCCGTCTGGGCGGACGACCTGGCTGCCTCCCGGCGCGGCATGACTATGCTGCGTCGGGTGCAGAGGCGCATGGCGCTCAGGGTCGTCCGCGCGTATCGGACCATGTCACATGAGGCGGCGACGGTTCTAGCGGGGATGCCGCCCATGGACCTGCTCGCGCGGTCGCACGCGGTGATCTACCGGCACCGCGTCGACCGTCGCGCGGGGGTGGGGGCGGTCCCGGGCGGGCAGGAACCTGCTTGGGGCGATTTGAAGCGCCAGGCCCGGCAGTCCGTGTTGCTCGCGTGGCAGGAGCGGCTGGCTCTGCCAACCGCGGGGCACCGGACTGTCGGGGCGGTTCGGCCACTCCTGAAGGAGTGGCTGGACAGAGGCCATGGCAGCCTCACCTACCGGATGGCACAGGTATTTTCCGGGCATGGCAGCTTCGGAAGATACCTGTGCCGGATAGGGAAGGAGCCGACGGCGCGTTGCTGCCACTGCGACGCTGAGCAGGACACGGCGGATCATACCCTGGAGGTATGCCCCGCGTGGGAGGGGGAGCGCCGTGTCCTGGTCGGCGTCGTCGGGCGGGATGTCTCGCTGCCGGGCGTGGTGCGCGCCATGCTCGGCAGCGAGGAGAAGTGGAGGGCCGTGGCCTCCTTCTGCGAGAACGTAATGTTGCAGAAGGAGGCCGCGGGGAGGGAGCGCGAGCTTCAGCGGCGGGCTGAAGCTCGCGCTCGTGCGGTGGCCCGAGGTCGTCGCCCGGTCGCGAGGCGTCGCGGGCGGCCGCCTCGGCGTGGCGGATGACCTAGGCTGGGAGGGGGGTCCTGAGGGGACCCTCCTCCCGCCAGGCGGCGCCGGGTCGGACCGGTTGGGGGTAGGAGTGCCTCCCCCTACCGGTCCGACGCAAGGGGAGGCACCCTCGGCGGTCTGGTGCGGCCATGAACGCCCGGCCGCCGAGGGGTGGAAACGGGGTCGCGGGCGGTTGCGAGTTGGGGCTCGCAGCCGCCACTAAACGCGGCCCCGGGACGGATAGCGGCGGGATGGAGTGGCCCCGTCCCGCCGCTATGAGGCAGTGTGTCTACTGGGGGGACCGATTGTCCCCCCGGGGGATGGGCGCGAAAGCGCGGGCACGGGGAGGATACCGGAAGAATGCTTCGAGCGATTCCCGGTATCCTCCCAAAGCGTGCCGAAGGGTCACCGTGGGGTTTTTAGTGGGTAGGTCCCGCGCCTGTCGTTGTACGGGCGCGGGGAATCCCACACACCCCTCCCACCTCTCCCCAAGGAGGTGGGAGGGAGTCTTTCGAAGATTTTCCCCACGACAAAAAAAAAAAAAAAAAAAAAAAAAAAAAAAAAAGTTAGGTCTGGGATAGGTCTGGGATTAGCCCTCATCAGACTCATACATTCGCACACTTCACATACTCGTTGACAAGATCCTGGGTTTTTTTCTGGTTTGGATCACGTAGAAATGTGGTACCACACTGAAACAGTCCATTAAACCTGGTTTCGATCAATATTTTAGAGGATAACGCATGTTAGGTCTGGGTTAGGACTAGGATTTGCCCCCATCAGGCTCATACTTTCGCATATTTCTCATACTTCATGGCAGGATCCTGGGCTATTTCTGGAGTGGATCACGTAGTAATGTGGTACCACACTGAAACAGTCAATTAAACCTGGTTTTGATCAATATTTTAGAGAATAATTCATGTTATGTCTATGTTAGGTCTGGGATTTGCTATCATCAGGCTCATTCTTTCGCATATTTCTCATACTTGATGGCTAGATCCTGGGCTTTCTCTGGATTGCATCACGTAGTAATGAAGTAGAACACTGAAACAGTCAATTAAACCTGGTTTCCATCAATATTTTAGAGGTCAACGGATGTTAGGTCTAGGTTAGGCCTGGGATTTGCCCTCATCAGGGTCATACTTTCGCATTCTTCACATACTTGTTGAACGGATCATGGGTTTTTTCTGGTTTGGATCACGTAGTAATGTGGTACCACACTGAAACAGTCAATTAAACCTGGTTTCGATCAGTATTTTAGAGGATAACGCAAGTTAGGTCTGGGATTCCCCGACGGCGTCAGCACGGTGTGTTATGCGGATGACACACTGGTGCTGGCCGTCGGGGCGCACTGGGGGAGGGCCATGCGTCGCGCGGAGGAGGGGTAGCAACGCGTCGTCGACCGGATCAGGGGGATGGGGATGACGGTGGCGGTCCATAAGACCGAGGTGATTGCGTTTCATTCACCTCGGCAGGATCCGCCACCCCCTCTGATCCGGGTGGGTGGGGCTGACATCGAGGTGAAGCCCCAGATCAGGTATCTAGGGCTGATCCTCGATAGCCACTGGCGTTTCGAGGGGCATTTCCGCTGCCTGGTCCCCCGGTTGGAAAGGATGGTTGCGGCTCTGGGCCGGATCCTGCCCAACCTGGGGGGCCCGGCGGGCCGAGTTCGTCGCCTCTATGTGGCAATGGTCCAGTCGGTGGCCCTATACGGGGCCCCCGTCTGGGCGGACGACCTGGCTGCCTCCCGGCGCAGCATGACTATGCTGCGTCGGGTGCAGAGGCGCATGGCGCTCAGGGTCGTCCGCGGGTATCGGACCATGTCACATGAGGCGGCGACGGTTCTAGCGGGGATGCCGCCCATGGACCTGCTCGCGCGGTCGCACGCGGTGATGTACCGGCACCGCGTCAACCGTCGCGCGGGGGTGGGGGCGGTCCCGGGCGGGCAGGAACCTGCTTGGGGCGGTTTGAAGCGCCAGGCCCGGCAGTCCGTGATGCTCGCGTGGCAGGAGCGGCTGGCTCTGCCAACCGCGGGGCACCGGACTGTCGGGGCTGTTCGGCCACTCCTGAAGGAGTGGCTGGACAGAGGCCAGGGCAGCCTCACCTACCGGATGGCACAGGTATTTTCCGGGCATGGCAGCTTCGGAAGATACCTGTGCCGGATAGGGAAGGAGCCGACGGCGCGTTGCTGCCACTGCGACGCTGAGCAGGACACGGCGGATCATACCCTGGAGGTATGCCCCGCGTGGGAGGGGGAGCGCCGTGTCCTGGTCGGCGTCGTCGGGCGGGATGTCTCGCTGCCGGGCGTGATGCGCGCCATGCTCGGCAGCGAGGAGAAGTGGAGGGCCGTGGCCTCCTTCTGCGAGAACGTAATGTTGCAGAAGGAGGCCGCGGGGAGGGAGCGCGAGCTTCAGCGGCGCGCTGAAGCTCGCGCTCGTGCGGTGGCCCGAGGTCGTCGCCCGGTCGCGAGGCGTCGCGGGCGGCCGCCTCGGCGTGGCGGATGACCTAGGCTGGGAGGGGGGTCCTGAGGGGACCCTCCTCACGCCAGGCGGCGCCGGGTCGGACCGGTTGGGGGTAGGAGTGTCTCCCCCTACCGGTCCGACGCAAGGGGAGCACCCCCGGCGGTCCGGTGCGGCCATGAACGCCCGGCCGCCGAGGGGTGGAAACGGGGTCGCGGGCGGTTGCGAGTTGGGGCTCGCAGCCGCCACTAAACGCGGCCCCGGGACGGATAGCGGCGGGATGGAGTGGCCCCGTCCCGCCGCTATGAGGCAGTGTGTCTACTGGGGGGACCGATTGTCCCCCCGGGGGATGGGCGCGAAAGCGCGGGCACGGGGAGGATACCGGAAGAATGCTTCGAGCGATTCCCGGTATCCTCCCAAAGCGTGCCGAAGGGTCACCGTGGGGTTTTTAGTGGGTAGGTCCCGCGCCTGTCGCTGTACGGGCGCGGGGAATCCCACACACCCCTCCCACCTCTCCCCAAGGAGGTGGGAGGGAGTCTTTCGAAGATTTTCCCCACGACAAAAAAAAAAAAAAAAAAAAAAAAAGTTAGGTCTGGGATAGGTCTGGGATTTGCCCTCATCAGGCTCATACTTTCGCGTTTTTCACATACTTGTTAAACAGATCCTGGATTTTCTGGTTTGGATCACGCAGTAATGTGGTACCACACTGAAACGGTCCACTAAACCTGGTTTCGATCAATATTTTTGAGGATAACTCATGCTAGGTCTAGGTTAGGCCTGGGATTTGCCCTCATCAGGCTCATACTTTCGCGTTTTTCACATACTTGTTAAACAGATCCTGGATTTTCTGGTTTGGATCACGCAGTAATGTGGTACCACACTGAAACGGTCCACTAAACCTGGTTTCGATCAATATTTTTGAGGATAACTCATGCTAGGTCTAGGTTAGGCCTGGGATTTGCCCCCATCAGACACATACTTTCGCATATTTCTCATACTTCATGGCTAGATCCTGGGCTCTTTATGGATTGGGTCTCGTAGTAATGTGGCACCACACTGAAACAGTCCATTAAACCTGGCTTCGATCAATATTTTTGAGGATAACGCATGTTAGGTCTAGGTTAGGCCTGGGATTTTCACTCATCAGACTCATACTTTCGCATTCTTCACATACTTGTTGATCGGATCCTGTGTTTTTACTGGTTTTGATCACGTACTAAAGTGGTACCACACTGAAACATTCAATTAAACCTGGTCTAGGTAAATATTTTAGAGGATAACGCATGTTAGGTCTGGGTTAGGTCTAGGATTTGCCCTCATCAGGCTCATATTATCGCATATTTCTAATACTTCATGGCAAGATCCTGGGCTCTTTCTGGATTGGATCACGTATTAATGTTGTACCACACTGAAACAGTCCAATAAACCTGGTTTCGATCAATATTTTTGAGGATAACACATGTTAGGTCTAGGTTAGGTCTGGGATTTGCTCTCATCAGGCTCATTCTTTCACATATTTCTCATACTTGATTGCTAGACCCTGAGCTTTTTCTGGATTGGATCACGTAGTAATGTAGAACCACACTGAAACAGTCAATTAACTCTGGTTTCGATCACTATTTTAGAGGATAACGCATGTTAGGTCTGGGATAGGTCTGGGATTTTCTCTCATCAGACTCATACTTTCGCAATCCTCTCATACTTGTTGAACGGATCCTGTGTTCTTTCTGGTTTGGATCACGTAGTGATGTGGTACCACACTGAAACATTCAATTAAACCTGGTCTTGATAAATATTTTAGAGGATAACGCATGCTAGGTCTAGGTGAGACCTGGGATTTGCCCTCATCAGACTCATACTTTCGCACACTTCACATACTCGTAGACAAGATCCTGGGTTTTTTTCTGGTGTGGATCACGTAGTAATGTGGTACCACACTGAAACAGTTGATTAAACCTGGTTTCGATCAATATTTTTGAGGATAACGCATGTTAGGTCTAGGTAAGGCCTGGGATTTGCCTCATCAGGGTCATACTTTCGCGCTTTCACATACTTGTTGAACAGATACTGGGTTTTTTTCTGGTTTGGATCACGTAGTAATGTGGTACCACACTGAAACAGTCGATTAAACCTGGTTTCGATCGATATCTTTGAGGATAACGCATGTTAAGTCTGGGATAGGTCTAGGATTTGCCCTCATCAGACCCATACTTTCGCATATTTCTCATACTTCATGGCTAGATCCTGGGCTATTTCTGGATTGCATCACGTAGTAATGTAGTACCACACTGAAACAGTCAATTAAACCTGGTTTCCATCAATATTTTAGCGGATAACGCAAGTTATGTCTAGGATAGGTCTGGGATATGCCCTCATCAGGCTCATACTTTCGCGTTTTTCACATACTTGTTGAACAGATCCAGGGCTTTTTCTGATTCGGATCACGTAGTAATGTGGTACCACACTGAAACAGTCCATTAAACCTGGTCTCGATAAATATCTTTGAGGATAACGCATGTTAGGTCTGGGTTAGGTCTAGGATTTGCCCTCATCAGGCTCATACTTTTGCATATTTCTCATACTTCATGGCTAGATCCTGGGCTATTTCTGGACTGCATCACGTGGTAATGTAGTACCACACTGAAACAGTCAATTAAACCTGGTTTCCATCAATATTTTAGAGGATAACGCATGTTATGTCTAGGTTAGGCCTGGGATTGCCCTCATCAGGCTCATACTTTCAAATATTTCTAATACTTTATGGCTAGATCCTGGGCTCTTTCTGGATTGGATCACGTATTAATGTTGTACCACACTGAAACAGTCCATTAAACCTGGTTTCGATCAATATTTTTGAGGATAACACATGTTAGGTCTAGGTTAGGTCTGGGATTTGCTCTCATCAGGCTCATACTTTCGCATATTTCTAATACTTCATGGCTAGATCCTGGGCTCTTTCTGGATTGGATCAAGTATTAATGTAGTACCACACTGAAACATTCAATGAAACCTGGTCTGGATAAATATTTTAGAGGATAACGCATCTTAGGTCTGTGTTAGGTCTAAGATTTGCTCTCATCAGGCTCATTCTTTCGCATATCTCTCATACTTGATGGCTAGATACTGGGCTTTTTCTGGATTGCATCACGTAGTAATGAAGTACCACACTGAAACAGTCAATTAAACCTGGTTGCGAATAATATTTTAGAGGATAACGCTGGTTATGACTGGGATAGCTGTGGTATTTGCAATCATCTGGCTCATACTTTCGCATTTTTCGCATACTTGTTTGACAGATTCTGGGTTTTTTCTGGTTTGGATCCCGTAGTAATGTGGTACCACACTGAAACAGTCAATTAAACCTGGTTACGATTAATATTTTAGAGGATAACGCAAGTTAGGTCTGGGATTTGCAATCATCTGGCTCATACTTTCGCATTTTTCGCATACTTGTTTGACAGATTCTGGGTTTTTTCTGGTTTGGATCCCGTAGTAATGTGGTACCACACTGAAACAGTCAATTAAACCTGGTTACGATTAATATTTTAGAGGATAACGCAAGTTAGGTCTGGGATAGGTCTGGGATTCGCCCTCATCAGGCTCATACTTTTGCACACTTCACATACTCGTTTAACAGATCCTGGGTTTTTTCTGGTTTGGTTCACGTAGTAATGTGGTACCACACTGAAACATTCAATTAAACCTGGTCTTGATCAATATTTTAGAGGATAACGCATGTTAGGTTTGGGTTAGGTCTAGGATTTGCCCTCATCAGGCTCATACTTTCGCATATTTCTCATACTTGATGGCTAGATCCTGGGCTTTTTCTGGATTGCATCACGTAGTAATGAAGTACAACACTGAAACAGTCAATTAAACCTGGTTTCGATCAATATTTTAGAGAATAATTCATGTTAGGTCTAGGTTAGGCCTGGGATTTGCCCTCATCGGGGTCATACTTTCGCAGTTCTAACATACATGTTGACCTGATCGAGGGTTTTTTCTGCTTTGGATCACGTAGTAAAGTGGTACCACACTGAAACAGTACACTAAACCTGGTTTGGATCAATATTTTAGAGGATAATGCATGTTAGGTCTAGGTTAGCCCAGAAATTTTCACTCATCAGACTCATACTTTCGCATTCTTCAGATACTTGTTGAACAGATCCTGGGTTTTTTCTGGTATGGATCACGTAGTAATGTGGTACCACACTGAAACATTCAGTTAAACCTGGTCTTGATAAATATTTTTGAGGATAACGCATGTTAGGTCTGGGTTAGGTCTAGGATTTGCCCTCACAGGCTCATACTTTCGCATATTTCTCATACCTCATGGCTAGATCCTGGGCTATTTCTGGATTGGATCACGTAGTAATGTGGTACCACACTGAAACAGTCAATTAAACCTGGGTTACCATCAATATTTTAGAGGACAACGCAAGTTAGGTCTGGCACAGGTCTGGGATTTGCCCTCATCAGGGTCACACTTTCGCTTTTTTCACATACTTGTTAAACAGATCCTGGATTTTCTGGTTTGGATAACGCAGTAATGTGGTACCACACTGAAACGGTCCACTAAACCTGGTTTCGATCAATATTTTTGAGGATAACGCATGTTAGGTCTGGGTAAGGTCTAGGATTTGCCCTCTTCAGGCTCATACTTTCGCATATTTCTAATACTTAAAAGCTAGATCCTGGGCTCTTTCTGGATTGTATCGCGTAGTAATGTGGTACCACACTGAAACAGTCCATTAAACCTGGTTTCGATCAATATATTAGATGATAACGCGTGTTAGGTCTAGGATAGCCCTGGGATTTGCCCTCATCAGAGTCATACTTTCGCTGTTTTAACATACATGTTGACCTCATCGAGGGTTTATTCTGCTTTGGATTACGTAGTAAAGTGGTACCACACTAAAACAGTCAATTAAAGCTGGTTTCGACCAATATTTTAGAGGATAACGCATGTTAGGTCTGGGTTAGGTCTAGGATTTGCCCTCATCAGGCTCATACTTTCGCATATTTCTAATACTTCATGGCAAGATCCTGGGCTCTTTCTGGATTGGATCACGTATTAATGTAGTACCACACTGAAACAGTCCATTAAACCTGGTTTCGATCAATATTTTTGAGGATAACACATGTTAGGTCTAGGTTAGGTCTGGGATTTGCTCTCATCAGGCTCATTCTTTCACATATTTCTCATACTTGATGGCTAGATCCTGAGCTTTTTCTGGATTGGATCACGTAGTAATGTAGAACCACACTGAAACAGTCAATTAACTCTGGCTTCGATCACTATTATAGAGGATAACGCATGTTAGGTCTGGGATAGGTCTGGGATTTTCTTTCATCAGACTCATACTTTCGCAATCCTCTCATACTTGTTGAACGGATCCTGTGTTCTTTCTGGTTTGGATCACGTAGTGATGTGGTACCACACTGAAACATTCAATTAAACCTGGTCTTGATAAATATTTTAGAGGATAACGCATGCTAGGTCTAGGTGAGACCTGGGATTTGCCCTCATCAGGGTCATACTTTCGCAGTTTTAACATACATGTTGACCTGATCGAGGGTTTTTCCTGCTTTGGATCACGTACTAAAGTGGTACCACACTGAAACAGTCCATTAAACCTGGTTTCGATCAATATTTTAGAGGATAACGCAATTTAGGTCTGGGATAGGTCTGGGGATTTGCCCTCATCAGGGTCATACTTTCGCGCTTTCACATACTTGTTGAACAGATACTGGGTTTTTTTCTGGTTTGGATCACGTAGTAATGTGGTACCACACTGAAACAGTCGATTAAACCTGGTTTCGATCGATATCTTTGAGGATAATGCATGTTAGGTCTGGGATAGGTCTAGGATATGCCCTCATCAGACACATACTTTCGCATATTTCTCATACTTCATGGCTAGATCCTGGGCTATTTCTGGATTGCATCACGTAGTAATGTAGTACCACACTGAAACAGTCAATTAAACCTGGTTTCCATCAATATTTTAGCGGATAACGCAAGTTATGTCTAGGATAGGTCTGGGATATGCCCTCATCAGGCTCATACTTTCGCGTTTTTCACATACTTGTTGAACAGATCCAGTGTTTTTTCTGATTCGGATCACGTAGTAATGTGGTACCACACTGAAACAGTCCATTAAACCTGGTCTCGATAAATATCTTTGAGGATAACGCATGTTAGGTCTGGGTTAGGTCTAGGATTTGCCCTCATCAGGCTCATACTTTTGCATATTTCTCATACTTCATGGCTAGATCCTGGGCTCTTTCTGGATTGGATCACGTATTAATGTTGTACCACACTGAAACAGTCCATTAAACCTGGTTTCGATCAATATTTTTGAGGATAACACATGTTAGGTCTAGGTTAGGTCTGGGATTTGCTCTCATCAGGCTCATACTTTCAAATATTTCTAATACTTTATGGCGAGATCCTGGGCTCTTTCTGGATTGGATCACGTATTAATGTTGTACCACACTGAAACAGTCCATTAAACCTGGTTTCGATCAATATTTTTGAGGATAACACATGTTAGGTCTAGGTTAGGTCTGGGATTTGCTCTCATGAGGCTCATACTTTCGCATATTTCTAATACTTCATGGCTAGATCCTGGGCTCTTTCTGGATTGGATCAAGTATTAATGTAGTACCACACTGAAACATTCAATGAAACCTGGTCTGGATAAATATTTTGGAGGATAACGCGTCTTAGGTCTGTGTTAGGTCTAAGATTTGCTCTCATCAGGCTCATTCTTTCGCATATCTCTCATACTTGATGGCTAGATCCTGGGCTCTTTCTGGATTGGATCAAGTATTAATGTAGTACCACACTGAAACATTCAATGAAACCTGGTCTGGATAAATATTTTGGAGGATAACGCATCTTAGGTCTGTGTTAGGTCTAAGATTTGCTCTCATCAGGCTCATTCTTTCACATATCTCTCATACTTGATGGCTAGATCCTGGGCTTTTTCTGGATTGCATCACGTAGTAATGAAGTACCACACTGAAACAGTCAATTAAACCTGGTTGCGAATAATATTTTAGAGGATAACGCTGGTTATGACTGGGATAGCTGTGGTATTCGCCCCCATCAGGCTCATACTTTCGCACACTTCACATACTCGTTTAACAGATCCTGGGTTTTTTCTGGTTTGGTTCACGTAGTAATGTGGTACCACACTGAAACATTCAATTAAACCTGGTCTTGATCAATATCTTAGAGGATAACGCATGTTAGGTTTGGGTTAGGTCTAGGATTTGCCCTCATCAGGCTCATACTTTCGCATATTTCTCATACTTCATGGCTAGATCCTGGGCTATTTCTGGATTGGATCACGTAGTACTGTGGTACCACACTGAAACATTCAATGAAACCTGGTCTGGATAAATATTTTAGAGGATAACGCATCTTAGGTCTGTGTTAGGTCTAAGATTTGCTCTCATCAGGCTCATTCTTTCGCATATCTCTCATACCTCATGGCTAGATCCTGGGCTATTTCTGGATTGGATCACGTAGTAATGTGGTACCACACTGAAACAGTCAATTAAACCTGGTTTCGATCAATATTTTAGAGGATAACGCATGTTAGGTCTAGGTTAGGCCTGGGATTTTCACTCATCAGACTCATACTTTCGCATTCTTCACATACTTGTTGAACGGATCCTGGGTTTTTTCTGGTTTGGATCACGTAGTAATGTGGTACCGCACTGAAACAGTCAATTAAACCTGGTTTCGATCAATATTTTAGAGGATAACGCAAGTTAGGTCTGGGATAGGTCTGGGATTTGCCCTCATCAGGCTCATACTTTCGCGTTTTTCACATACTTGTTGAACAGATCCTGGGTTTTTTTCTGGTTTGGATCACGTAGTAGTGTGGTACCACACCGAAACTGTCCATTAAACCTGGTTTCGATCAATATTTTTGAGGATAACGCATGTTAGGTCTAGGTTAGGCCTGGGATTTTCACTTATCAGACTCATACTTTCGCATTCTTCACATACATGTTGAACGGATCCTAGGTTTTTTCTGGTTTGGATCACGTAGTAATGTGGTACCACACTGAAACAGTCAATTAAACCTGGTTTCGATCAATATTTTAGAGGATAACGCAAGTTAGGTCTGGGATACGTCTGGGATTTGCCCTCATCGGGCTCATACTTTCGCGTTTTTCACATACTTGTTGAACAGATCCTGGGTTTTTTTCTGGTTTGGATCACGTAGTAGTGTGGTACCACACCGAAACTGTCCATTAAACCTGGTTTCGATCAATATTTTTGAGGATAACGCATGTTAGGTCTAGGTTAGGCCTGGGATTTTCACTTATCAGACTCATACTTTCGCATTCTTCACATACTTGTTGAACGGATCCTGGGGTTTTACTGGATTGGATCGCGTAGTAATGTGGTACCACACTGAAACAGTCAATTAAACTTGGTTTCGATCAATATTTTAGAGAATAATTCATGTTAGGTCTAGGTTAGGTCTGGGATTTGCACTCATCAGACTCATTCTTTCGCATATTTCTCATACGTGATGGCTAGATCCTGGGCTTTTTCTGGATTGCATCACGTAGTAATGAAGTACAACACTGAAACAGTCAATTAAACCTGGTTTCCATCAATATCTTAGAGGACAACGCAAGTTAGGTCTGGGAAAGGTCTGGGATTTGCCCTCATCAGACTCTTACGTTCGCATTCTTCACTTACTTGTTGAACGGATCCTGCGTTTTTTCTGGTATGGATCACGTAGTAATGTGGTACCACACTGAAACATTCAAATAAACCTGGTCTTGATAAATATTTTAGAGGATAACGCATGTTGGGTTTGGGTTAGGTCTGGGATTTTCACTCATCAGACTCATACTTTCGCATTCCTCAAATACTTGTTGAACGGATCTTGGGTTTTTTCTGGTGTGGATCACTTAGTAATGTGGTACCACACTGAAACAATTAATTAAACCTGGTCTTGATAAATATTTTAGAGGATAACTGATGTTAGGTCTGGGTTAGGTCTAGGATTTGCCCTCATCAGGCTCATACTTTCGCATATTTCTTATACTTCATGGATAGATCCTGGGCTATTTCTGGATTGGATCACGTAGTAATGTGGTACCACACCGAAACAGTCAATTAAACCTGGTTTCGATCAATATTTTAGAGGAAAACGCAAGTTAGGTCTGGGATAGGTCTGGGATTTGCCCTCATCAGGCTCATACTTTCGCGTTTTTCACATACTTGTTGAACAGATCCTGGGTTTTTTCCTGGTTTGGATCACGTAGTAGTGTGGTACCACACTGAAACAGTAAATTAAACCTGGTTTCGATCAATATTTTAGAGAATAATTCATGTTATGTCTGGGTTAAGTCTGGGACTTGTCCTCATCAGGGTCATTCTTTCGCATATTTCTCATACTTGATGGCTAGATCCTGGGCTTTTCCTGGATTGCATCACGTAGTAATGAAGTACAACACTGAAACAGTCAATTAAACATGGTTGCCATCAATATTTTAGAGGACAACGCATGTTAGGTCTAGGTTAGGTCTGGGACTTGTCCTCATCAGGGTCATACTTTCGCAGTTTTAACATACATGTTGACCTGATCGAGGGTTTTTTCTGCTTTGGATCACGTAGTAAAGTGGTACCACACTGAAACAGTCCGTTAAACCTGGTTTGGATCTATATTTTAGAGGATAACGCATGTTAGGTCTAGGTTAGCCCTGGGATTTTCACTCATCAGACTCATACTTTCGCATATTTCTCATACTTCATGGCTAGATCCTGGGCTGTTTCTGGATTGTATCACATAGTAATGTGGTACCACGCTGTAACAGTCGATTAAACCTGCTTTCGATCAATATTTTAAAGGATAACGCAAGTTAAGTCTGGGATAGGTCTGGGATATGACCTCATCAGACTCATACTTTCGCGTTTTTCACATACTTGTTGAACAGATCCTGGTTTTTTCTGGTTTGGATCACGTAGTAGTGTGGTACCACACTGAAACAGTCCATTAAACCTGGTCTCGATAAATATCTTTGAGGATAACGCGTGTTAGGTCTAGGATAGGCCTGGGATTTGCCCTCATCAGAGTCATACTTTCGCTGTTTTAACATACATGTTGACCTCATCGAGGGTTTATTCTGCTTTGGATTACGTAGTAAAGTGGTACCACACTAAAACAGTCAATTAAAGCTGGTTTCGACCAATATTTTAGAGGATAACGCATGTTAGGTCTGGGTTAGGTCTAGGATTTGCCCTCATCAGGCTCATACTTTCGCATATTTCTAATACTTCATGGCAAGATCCTGGGCTCTTTCTGGATTGGATCACGTATTAATGTTGTACCACACTGAAACAGTCCATTAAACCTGGTTTCGTTCAATATTTTTGAGGATAACACATGTTAGGTCTAGGTTAGGTCTGGGATTTGCTCTCATCAGGCTCATTCTTTCACATATTTCTCATACTTGATGGCTAGATCCTGAGCTTTTTCTGGATTGGATCACGTAGTAATGTAGAACCACACTGAAACAGTCTATTAACTCTGGTTTCGATCACTATTATAGAGGATAACGCATGTTAGGTCTGGGATAGGTCTGGGATTTTCTTTCATCAGACTCATACTTTCGCAATCCTCTCATACTTGTTGAACGGATCCTGTGTTCTTTCTGGTTTGGATCACGTAGTGATGTGGTACCACACTGAAACATTCAATTAAACCTGGTCTTGATAAATATTTTAGAGGATAACGCATGCTAGGTCTAGGTGAGACCTGGGATTTGCCCTCATCAGACTCATACTTTCGCACACTTCACATACTCGTTGACAAGATCCTGGGTTTTTTTCTGGTGTGGATCACGTAGTAATGTGGTACCACACTGAAACAGTTGATTAAACCTGGTTTCGATCAATATTTTTGAGGATAACGCATGTTAGGTCTAGGTTAGGCCTGGGATTTGCCCTCATCAGGGTCATACTTTCGCAGTTTTAACATACATGTTGACCTGATCGAGGGTTTTTCCTGCTTTGGATCACGTACTAAAGTGGTACCACACTGAAACAGTCCATTAAACCTGGTTTCGATCAATATTTTAGAGGATAACGCAATTTAGGTCTGGGATAGGTCTGGGGATTTGCCCTCATCAGGGTCATACTTTCGCGCTTTCACATACTTGTTGAACAGATACTGGGTTTTTTTCTGGTTTGGATCACGTAGTAATGTGGTACCACACTGAAACAGTCGATTAAACCTGGTTTCGATCGATATCTTTGAGGATAATGCATGTTAGGTCTGGGATAGGTCTAGGATATGCCCTCATCAGACCCATACTTTCGCATATTTCTCATACTTCATGGCTAGATCCTGGGCTATTTCTGGATTGCATCACGTAGTAATGTAGTACCACACTGAAACAGTCAATTAAACCTGGTTTCCATCAATATTTTAGCGGATAACGCAAGTTATGTCTAGGATAGGTCTGGGATATGCCCTCATCAGGCTCATACTTTCGCGTTTTTCACATACTTGTTGAACAGATCCAGGGTTTTTTCTGATTCGGATCACGTAGTAATGTGGTACCACACTGAAACAGTCCATTAAACCTGGTCTCGATAAATATCTTTGAGGATAACGCATGTCAGGTCTGGGTTAGGTCTAGGATTTGCCCTCATCAGGCTCATACTTTTGCATATTTCTCATACTTCATGGCTAGATCCTGGGCTCTTTCTGGATTGGATCACGTATTAATGTTGTACCACACTGAAACAGTCCATTAAACCTGGTTTCGATCAATATTTTTGAGGATAACACATGTTAGGTCTAGGTTAGGTCTGGGATTTGCTCTCATCAGGCTCATACTTTCAAATATTTCTAATACTTTATGGCGAGATCCTGGGCTCTTTCTGGATTGGATCACGTATTAATGTTGTACCACACTGAAACAGTCCATTAAACCTGGTTTCGATCAATATTTTTGAGGATAACACATGTTAGGTCTAGGTTAGGTCTGGGATTTGCTCTCATGAGGCTCATACTTTCGCATATTTCTAATACTTCATGGCTAGATCCTGGGCTCTTTCTGGATTGGATCAAGTATTAATGTAGTACCACACTGAAACATTCAATGAAACCTGGTCTGGATAAATATTTTGGAGGATAACGCATCTTAGGTCTGTGTTAGGTCTAAGATTTGCTCTCATCAGGCTCATTCTTTCGCATATCTCTCATACTTGATGGCTAGATCCTGGGCTCTTTCTGGATTGGATCAAGTATTAATGTAGTACCACACTGAAACATTCAATGAAACCTGGTCTGGATAAATATTTTGGAGGATAACGCATCTTAGGTCTGTGTTAGGTCTAAGATTTGCTCTCATCAGGCTCATTCTTTCGCATATCTCTCATACTTGATGGCTAGATCCTGGGCTTTTTCTGGATTGCATCACGTAGTAATGAAGTACCACACTGAAACAGTCAATTAAACCTGGTTGCGAATAATATTTTAGAGGATAACGCTGGTTATGACTGGGATAGCTGTGGTATTTGCAATCATCTGGCTCATACTTTCGCATTTTTCGTATACTTGTTTGACAGATTCTGGGTTTTTTCTGGTTTGGATCCCGTAGTAATGTGGTACCACACTGAAACATTCAATTAAACCTGGTCTTGATCAATATCTTAGAGGATAACGCATGTTAGGTTTGGGTTAGGTCTAGGATTTGCCCTCATCAGGCTCATACTTTCGCATATTTCTCATACTTCATGGCTAGATCCTGGGCTATTTCTGGATTGGATCACGTAGTACTGTGGTACCACACTGAAACATTCAATGAAACCTGGTCTGGATAAATATTTTAGAGGATAACGCATCTTAGGTCTGTGTTAGGTCTAAGATTTGCTCTCATCAGGCTCATTCTTTCGCATATCTCTCATACCTCATGGCTAGATCCTGGGCTATTTCTGGATTGGATCACGTAGTAATGTGGTACCACACTGAAACAGTCAATTAAACCTGGTTTCCATCAATATCTTAGAGGACAACGCAAGTTAGGTCTGGGAAAGGTCTGGGATTTGCCCTCATCAGACTCTTACGTTCGCATTCTTCACTTACTTGATGAACGGATCCTGGGTTTTTTCTGGTTTGGATCACGTAGTAATGTGGTACCGCACTGAAACTGTCAATTAAACCTGGTTTCGATCAATATTTTAGAGGATAACGCAAGTTAGGTCTGGGATAGGTCTGGGATTTGCCCTCATCAGGCTCATACTTTCGCGTTTTTCACATACTTGTTGAACAGATCCTGGGTTTTTTTCTGGTTTGGATCACGTAGTAGTGTGGTACCACACCGAAACTGTCCATTAAACTTGGTTTCGATCAATATTTTTGAGGATAACGCATGTTAGGTCTAGGTTAGGCCTGGGATTTTCACTTATCAGACTCATACTTTCGCATTCTTCACATACTTGTTGAACGGATCCTAGGTTTTTTCTGGTTTGGATCACGTAGTAATGTGGTACCACACTGAAACAGTCAATTAAACCTGGTTTCGATCAATATTTTAGAGGATAACGCAAGTTAGGTCTGGGATACGTCTGGGATTTGCCCTCATCAGGCTCATACTTTCGCGTTTTTCACATACTTGTTGAACAGATCCTGGGTTTTTTTCTGGTTTGGATCACGTAGTAGTGTGGTACCACACCGAAACTGTCCATTAAACCTGGTTTCGATCAATATTTTTGAGGATAACGCATGTTAGATCTAGGTTAGGCCGAGGATTTTCACTCATCAGACTCATACTTTCGCATTCTTCACATACTTGTTGACGGATCCTGGGGTTTTACTGGATTGGATCGCGTAGTAATGTGGTACCACACTGAAACAGTCAATTAAACTTGGTTTCAATCAATATTTTAGAGAATAATTCATGTTAGGTCTAGGTTAGGTCTGGGATTTGCACTCATCAGACTCATTCTTTCGCATATTTCTCATACTTGATGGCTAGATCCTGGGCTTTTTCTGGATTGCATCACGTAGTAATGAAGTACAACACTGAAACAGTCAATTAAACCTGGTTTCCATCAATATCTTAGAGGACAACGCAAGTTAGGTCTGGGAAAGGTCTGGGATTTGCCCTCATCAGACTCTTACGTTCGCATTCTTCACTTACTTGATGAACGGATCCTGGGTTTTTTCTGGTATGGATCACGTAGTAATGTGGTACCACACTGAAACATTCAAATAAACCTGGTCTTGATAAATATTTTAGAGGATAACGCATGTTGGGTTTGGGTTAGGTCTGGGATTTTCACTCATCAGACTCATACTTTCGCATTCTTCAAATACTTGTTGAACGGATCTTGGGTTTTTTCTGGTGTGGATCACTTAGTAATGTGGTACCACACTGAAACAATTAATTAAACCTGGTCTTGATAAATATTTTAGAGGATAACTGATGTTAGGTCTGGGTTAGGTCTAGGATTTGCCCTCATCAGGCTCATACTTTTGCATATTTCTCATACTTCATGGCTAGATCCTGGGCTCTTTCTGGATTGGATCACGTATTAATGTTGTACCACACTGAAACAGTCAATTAAACCTGGTTTCGATCAATATTTTAGAGGATAACGCAAGTTAGGTCTGGGATACGTCTGGGATTTGCCCTCATCGGGCTCATACTTTCGCGTTTTTCACATACTTGTTGAACAGATCCTGGGTTTTTTTCTGGTTTGGATCACGTAGTAGTGTGGTACCACACCGAAACTGTCCATTAAACCTGGTTTCGATCAATATTTTTGAGGATAACGCATGTTAGATCTAGGTTAGGCCGAGGATTTTCACTCATCAGACTCATACTTTCGCATTCTTCACATACTTGTTGAACGGATCCTGGGGTTTTACTGGATTGGATCGCGTAGTAATGTGGTACCACACTGAAACAGTCAATTAAACTTGGTTTCGATCAATATTTTAGAGAATAATTCATGTTAGGTCTAGGTTAGGTCTGGGATTTGCACTCATCAGACTCATTCTTTCGCATATTTCTCATACGTGATGGCTAGATCCTGGGCTTTTTCTGGATTGCATCACGTAGTAATGAAGTACAACACTGAAACAGTCAATTAAACCTGGTTTCCATCAATATCTTAGAGGACAACGCAAGTTAGGTCTGGGAAAGGTCTGGGATTTGCCCTCATCAGACTCTTACGTTCGCATTCTTCACTTACTTGTTGAACGGATCCTGCGTTTTTTCTGGTATGGATCACGTAGTAATGTGGTACCACACTGAAACATTCAAATAAACCTGGTCTTGATAAATATTTTAGAGGATAACGCATGTTGGGTTTGGGTTAGGTCTGGGATTTTCACTCATCAGACTCATACTTTCGCATTCTTCAAATACTTGTTGAACGGATCTTGGGTTTTTTCTGGTGTGGATCACTTAGTAATGTGGTACCACACTGAAACAATTAATTAAACCTGGTCTTGATAAATATTTTAGAGGATAACTGATGTTAGGTCTGGGTTAGGTCTAGGATTTGCCCTCATCAGGCTCATACTTTCGCATATTTCTTATACTTCATGGATAGATCCTGGGCTATTTCTGGATTGGATCACGTAGTAATGTGGTACCACACCGAAACAGTCAATTAAACCTGGTTTCGATCAATATTTTAGAGGAAAACGCAAGTTAGGTCTGGGATAGGTCTGGGATTTGCCCTCATCAGGCTCATACTTTCGCGTTTTTCACATACTTGTTGAACAGATCCTGGGTTTTTTTCTGGTTTGGATCACGTAGTAGTGTGGTACCACACTGAAACAGTAAATTAAACCTGGTTTCGATCAATATTTTAGAGAATAATTCATGTTATGTCTGGGTTAAGTCTGGGACTTGTCCTCATCAGGGTCATTCTTTCGCATATTTCTCATACTTGATGGCTAGATCCTGGGCTTTTCCTGGATTGCATCACGTAGTAATGAAGTACAACACTGAAACAGTCAATTAAACATGGTTGCCATCAATATTTTAGAGGACAACGCATGTTAGGTCTAGGTTAGGTCTGGGACTTGTCCTCATCAGGGTCATACTTTCGCAGTTTTAACATACATGTTGACCTGATCGAGGGTTTTTTCTGCTTTGGATCACGTAGTAAAGTGGTACCACACTGAAACAGTCCGTTAAACCTGGTTTGGATCTATATTTTAGAGGATAACGCATGTTAGGTCTAGGTTAGCCCTGGGATTTTCACTCATCAGACTCATACTTTCGCATATTTCTCATACTTCATGGCTAGATCCTGGGCTGTTTCTGGATTGTATCACATAGTAATGTGGTACCACGCTGTAACAGTCGATTAAACCTGCTTTCGATCAATATTTTAAAGGATAACGCAAGTTAAGTCTGGGATAGGTCTGGGATATGACCTCATCAGACTCATACTTTCGCGTTTTTCACATACTTGTTGAACAGATCCTGGTTTTTTCTGGTTTGGATCACGTAGTAGTGTGGTACCACACTGAAACAGTCCATTAAACCTGGTCTCGATAAATATCTTTGAGGATAACGCGTGTTAGGTCTAGGATAGGCCTGGGATTTGCCCTCATCAGAGTCATACTTTCGCTGTTTTAACATACATGTTGACCTCATCGAGGGTTTATTCTGCTTTGGATTACGTAGTAAAGTGGTACCACACTAAAACAGTCAATTAAAGCTGGTTTCGACCAATATTTTAGAGGATAACGCATGTTAGGTCTGGGTTAGGTCTAGGATTTGCCCTCATCAGGCTCATACTTTCGCATATTTCTAATACTTCATGGCAAGATCCTGGGCTCTTTCTGGATTGGATCACGTATTAATGTTGTACCACACTGAAACAGTCCATTAAACTTGGTTTCGTTCAATATTTTTGAGGATAACACATGTTAGGTCTAGGTTAGGTCTGGGATTTGCTCTCATCAGGCTCATTCTTTCACATATTTCTCATACTTGATGGCTAGATCCTGAGCTTTTTCTGGATTGGATCACGTAGTAATGTAGAACCACACTGAAACAGTCTATTAACTCTGGTTTCGATCACTATTATAGAGGATAACGCATGTTAGGTCTGGGATAGGTCTGGGATTTTCTTTCATCAGACTCATACTTTCGCAATCCTCTCATACTTGTTGAACGGATCCTGTGTTCTTTCTGGTTTGGATCACGTAGTGATGTGGTACCACACTGAAACATTCAATTAAACCTGGTCTTGATAAATATTTTAGAGGATAACGCATGCTAGGTCTAGGTGAGACCTGGGATTTGCCCTCATCAGACTCATACTTTCGCACACTTCACATACTCGTTGACAAGATCCTGGGTTTTTTTCTGGTGTGGATCACGTAGTAATGTGGTACCACATTGAAACAGTTGATTAAACCTGGTTTCGATCAATATTTTTGAGGATAACGCATGTTAGGTCTAGGTTAGGCCTGGGATTTGCCCTCATCAGGGTCATACTTTCGCAGTTTTAACATACATGTTGACCTGATCGAGGGTTTTTCCTGCTTTGGATCACGTACTAAAGTGGTACCACACTGAAACAGTCCATTAAACCTGGTTTCGATCAATATTTTAGAGGATAACGCAATTTAGGTCTGGGATAGGTCTGGGGATTTGCCCTCATCAGGGTCATACTTTCGCGCTTTCACATACTTGTTGAACAGATACTGGGTTTTTTTCTGGTTTGGATCACGTAGTAATGTGGTACCACACTGAAACAGTCGATTAAACCTGGTTTCGATCGATATCTTTGAGGATAATGCATGTTAGGTCTGGGATAGGTCTAGGATATGCCCTCATCAGACCCATACTTTCGCATATTTCTCATACTTCATGGCTAGATCCTGGGCTATTTCTGGATTGCATCACGTAGTAATGTAGTACCACACTGAAACAGTCAATTAAACCTGGTTTCCATCAATATTTTAGCGGATAACGCAAGTTATGTCTAGGATAGGTCTGGGATATGCCCTCATCAGGCTCATACTTTCGCGTTTTTCACATACTTGTTGAACAGATCCAGGGTTTTTTCTGATTCGGATCACGTAGTAATGTGGTACCACACTGAAACAGTCCATTAAACCTGGTCTCGATAAATATCTTTGAGGATAACGCATGTTAGGTCTGGGTTAGGTCTAGGATTTGCCCTCATCAGGCTCATACTTTTGCATATTTCTCATACTTCATGGCTAGATCCTGGGCTCTTTCTGGATTGGATCACGTATTAATGTTGTACCACACTGAAACAGTCCATTAAACCTGGTTTCGATCAATATTTTTGAGGATAACACATGTTAGGTCTAGGTTAGGTCTGGGATTTGCTCTCATCAGGCTCATACTTTCAAATATTTCTAATACTTTATGGCGAGATCCTGGGCTCTTTCTGGATTGGATCACGTATTAATGTTGTACCACACTGAAACAGTCCATTAAACCTGGTTTCGATCAATATTTTTGAGGATAACACATGTTAGGTCTAGGTTAGGTCTGGGATTTGCTCTCATGAGGCTCATACTTTCGCATATTTCTAATACTTCATGGCTAGATCCTGGGCTCTTTCTGGATTGGATCAAGTATTAATGTAGTACCACACTGAAACATTCAATGAAACCTGGTCTGGATAAATATTTTGGAGGATAACGCATCTTAGGTCTGTGTTAGGTCTAAGATTTGCTCTCATCAGGCTCATTCTTTCGCATATCTCTCATACTTGATGGCTAGATCCTGGGCTCTTTCTGGATTGGATCAAGTATTAATGTAGTACCACACTGAAACATTCAATGAAACCTGGTCTGGATAAATATTTTGGAGGATAACGCATCTTAGGTCTGTGTTAGGTCTAAGATTTGCTCTCATCAGGCTCATTCTTTCGCATATCTCTCATACTTGATGGCTAGATCCTGGGCTTTTTCTGGATTGCATCACGTAGTAATGAAGTACCACACTGAAACAGTCAATTAAACCTGGTTGCGAATAATATTTTAGAGGATAACGCTGGTTATGACTGGGATAGCTGTGGTATTTGCAATCATCTGGCTCATACTTTCGCATTTTTCGTATACTTGTTTGACAGATTCTGGGTTTTTTCTGGTTTGGATCCCGTAGTAATGTGGTACCACACTGAAACATTCAATTAAACCTGGTCTTGATCAATATCTTAGAGGATAACGCATGTTAGGTTTGGGTTAGGTCTAGGATTTGCCCTCATCAGGCTCATACTTTCGCATATTTCTCATACTTCATGGCTAGATCCTGGGCTATTTCTGGATTGGATCACGTAGTACTGTGGTACCACACTGAAACATTCAATGAAACCTGGTCTGGATAAATATTTTAGAGGATAACGCATCTTAGGTCTGTGTTAGGTCTAAGATTTGCTCTCATCAGGCTCATTCTTTCGCATATCTCTCATACCTCATGGCTAGATCCTGGGCTATTTCTGGATTGGATCACGTAGTAATGTGGTACCACACTGAAACAGTCAATTAAACCTGGTTTCCATCAATATCTTAGAGGACAACGCAAGTTAGGTCTGGGAAAGGTCTGGGATTTGCCCTCATCAGACTCTTACGTTCGCATTCTTCACTTACTTGATGAACGGATCCTGGGTTTTTTCTGGTTTGGATCACGTAGTAATGTGGTACCGCACTGAAACTGTCAATTAAACCTGGTTTCGATCAATATTTTAGAGGATAACGCAAGTTAGCTCTGGGATAGGTCTGGGATTTGCCCTCATCAGGCTCATACTTTCGCGTTTTTCACATACTTGTTGAACAGATCCTGGGTTTTTTTCTGGTTTGGATCACGTAGTAGTGTGGTACCACACCGAAACTGTCCATTAAACTTGGTTTCGATCAATATTTTTGAGGATAACGCATGTTAGGTCTAGGTTAGGCCTGGGATTTTCACTTATCAGACTCATACTTTCGCATTCTTCACATACTTGTTGAACGGATCCTAGGTTTTTTCTGGTTTGGATCACGTAGTAATGTGGTACCACACTGAAACAGTCAATTAAACCTGGTTTCGATCAATATTTTAGAGGATAACGCAAGTTAGGTCTGGGATACGTCTGGGATTTGCCCTCATCAGGCTCATACTTTCGCGTTTTTCACATACTTGTTGAACAGATCCTGGGTTTTTTTCTGGTTTGGATCACGTAGTAGTGTGGTACCACACCGAAACTGTCCATTAAACCTGGTTTCGATCAATATTTTTGAGGATAACGCATGTTAGATCTAGGTTAGGCCGAGGATTTTCACTCATCAGACTCATACTTTCGCATTCTTCACATACTTGTTGACGGATCCTGGGGTTTTACTGGATTGGATCGCGTAGTAATGTGGTACCACACTGAAACAGTCAATTAAACTTGGTTTCAATCAATATTTTAGAGAATAATTCATGTTAGGTCTAGGTTAGGTCTGGGATTTGCACTCATCAGACTCATTCTTTCGCATATTTCTCATACTTGATGGCTAGATCCTGGGCTTTTTCTGGATTGCATCACGTAGTAATGAAGTACAACACTGAAACAGTCAATTAAACCTGGTTTCCATCAATATCTTAGAGGACAACGCAAGTTAGGTCTGGGAAAGGTCTGGGATTTGCCCTCATCAGACTCTTACGTTCGCATTCTTCACTTACTTGATGAACGGATCCTGGGTTTTTTCTGGTATGGATCACGTAGTAATGTGGTACCACACTGAAACATTCAAATAAACCTGGTCTTGATAAATATTTTAGAGGATAACGCATGTTGGGTTTGGGTTAGGTCTGGGATTTTCACTCATCAGACTCATACTTTCGCATTCTTCAAATACTTGTTGAACGGATCTTGGGTTTTTTCTGGTGTGGATCACTTAGTAATGTGGTACCACACTGAAACAATTAATTAAACCTGGTCTTGATAAATATTTTAGAGGATAACTGATGTTAGGTCTGGGTTAGGTCTAGGATTTGCCCTCATCAGGCTCATACTTTCGCATATTTCTTATACTTCATGGATAGATCCTGGGCTATTTCTGGATTGGATCACGTAGTAATGTGGTACCACACCGAAACAGTCAATTAAACCTGGTTTCGATCAATATTTTAGAGGAAAACGCAAGTTATGTCTGGTATAGGTCTGGGATTTGCTCTCATCAGGCTCATTCTTTCGCATATTTCTCATACTTGATGACTAGATCCGGGGCTTTTTCTGGATAGCATCACGTAGTAATGAAGTACGACACTGAAACAGTCAATTAAACCTAGTTTCCAACAATATTTTAGAGGACAACGCATGTTAGGTCTAGGTTAGGCCTGGGATTTGCCCTCATCAGGGTCATACTTTCGCAGTTTTAACATACACGTTGACCTGATCGAGGGTTTTTTCTGCTTTGCATCACGTAGTAAAGTGGTACCACGCTGAAACAGTCAATTAAACCTGGTTTCGATTAATATTTTAGAGGATAACGCAAGTTAGGTCTGGGTTAGGTCTGGGATTTGCCCTCATCAGACTCAAACTTTCGCACACTTCACATACTCGTTGAACAGATCCTGGGTTTTTTCTGGTTTGGATCACGTAGTAATGTGGGACCACTCCGAAACAATCAATTAAACCTGGTCTTGATAAATATTTTAGAGGATAACGCATGTTAGGTCTGGGTTAGGTCTAGGATTTGCCCTCGTCAGGCTCATACTTTCGCATATTTCCCATACTGCATGGCTAGATCATGGGCTATTTCTGGATTGGATCACGTAGTAATGTGGTACCACACCGAAACAGTCAATTAAACCTGGTTTCGATCAATATTTTAGAGGATAACGCAAGTTAGGTCTGTGATAGGTCTGGGATTTGCCCTCATCAGGCTCATACTTTCGCGTTTTTCACATACTTGTTGAACAGATCCTGGGTTTTTTTCTGGTTTGGATCACGTAGTAGTGTGGTACCACACTGAAACAGTAAATTAAACCTGGTTTCGATCAATATTTTAGAGAATAATTCATGTTATGTCTGGGTTAAGTCTGGGACTTGTCCTCATCAGGGTCATTCTTTCGCATATTTCTCATACTTGATGGCTAGATCCTGGGCTTTTCCTGGATTGCATCACGTAGTAATGAAGTACAACACTGAAACAGTCAATTAAACATGGTTTCCATCAATATTTTAGAGGACAACGCATGTTAGGTCTAGGTTAGCCCTGGGATTTTCACTCATCAGACTCATACTTTCGCATATTTCTCATACTTCATGACTGGATCCTGGGCTATTTCTGGATTGGATCACGTATTAATGTGGTACCACACTGAAACAGTCAATTAAACCTGGCTTTGATGAATATTTTGGAGGATAACGCAAGTTAGGTCTGGCATAGGTCTGGGATTCGCCCTCATCAGACTCATACTTTCGCGTTTTTCACATACTTGTTGAACTGATCCTGGGTTATTTTCTGGTTTGGATCACATAGTAATGTGGTACCACACTGAAACAGGCGATTAAACCAGGTTTCGATCAATATTTTTGAGGATAACGCATGTTAGGTCTAGGTTAGGTCTGGGATTTGCCCTCATCAGACTCATACTTTCGCACACTTCTCATACTTGTTGAACAGATCCTGGGTTTTTTCTGGTTTGGATCACGTAGTAATGTGGTACCACACTGAAACATTCAATTAAACCTGATCTTGATAAATATTTTAGAGTATAACGCATGTTATGCCTGGGTTAGGTCTAGGATTTGCCCTCATCAGCCTCATACTTTCGCATATTTCTCATACTTCATGGCTAGATCCTGGGCTGTTTCTGGATTGTATCACGTAGTAATGTGGTACCACGCTGAAACAGTCAATTAAACCTGGTTTCGATCAATATTTTGGAGGATAACGCAAGTTAGGTCTGGCATAGGTCTGGGATTCGCCCTCATCAGACTCATACTTTCGCGTTTTTCACATACTTGTTGAACTGATCCTGGGCTTTTTCTGGCTTGGATCACGTAGTAATGTGGTACCACACTGAAACAGTCAATTAAACCTGGTTTCGATCAATATTTTAGAGAATAATTCATGTTAGGTCTAGGTTAGGTCTGGGATTTGCTCTCATCTGGCTCATACTTTCGCATATTTCTCATACTAGATGGCTAGTTCCTGGGCTTTTTCTGGATTGCGTCACGTAGTAATGAAGTACAACACTGAAACACTCAATTAAACCTGGTTTCGATCAATATTATTGAGGATAACGCATGATAGGTCTAGGTTGGGCCTGGGATTTTCACTCATCAGACTCATACTTTCGCATTCTTCACATACTTGTTGAACGGATCCTGGGTTTTTTCTGGTTTGGATCACGTAGTAATGTGGGACCACACTGAAACAGTCAATTAAACCTGGTTTCGATCAATATTTTAGAGAATAATTCATGTTAGGTCTAGGTTAGGTCTGGGATTTGCTCTCATCAGGCTCATTCTTTCGCATATTTCTCATACGTGATGGCTAGATCCTGGGCTTTTTCTGGATTGCATCACGTAGTAATGAAGTGCAACACTGAAACAGTCAATTAGACCTGGTTTCCATCAATATCTTAGAGGACAACGAAAGTTTGTTCTGGGATAGGTCTGGGACTTGCCCTCATCAGGCTCATACTTTCGCGTTTTTCACATACTTGTTGAACAGATCCTTGGTTTTTTCTGGTTTGGATCACGTAGTAGTGTGGTACCACACTGAAACAGTCCATTAAACCTGGTTTGGATCAATATTTTAGAGGATAACGCATGTTAGGTCTAGGTTAGCCCTGGGATTTTCACTCATCAGACTCATACTTTCGCATTCTTCACATACTTGTTGAACGGATCCTGGGTTTTTTCTGGTTTGGTTCACGTAGTAACGTGGTACCACACTGAAACATTCAATTAAACCTGATCTTGATAAATATTTTAGAGGATAACGCATGTTAGGTCTGGGTTAGGTCTAAGATTTGCCCTCATCAGGCTCATACTTTCGCATATTTCTCATACTTCATGGCTAGATCCTGGGCTGTTTCTGGATTGTATCACGTAGTAATGTGGTACCACACTGAAACAGTCAATTAAACCTGGTTTTGATCAATATTTTAGAGAATAATTCATGTTAGGTCTAGGTTAGGTCTGGGATTTGCTCTCATCAGGCTCATACTTTCGCACACTTCACATACTCGTTTGACAGATCCTGGGTTATATTCTGGTTTGGATCGCATAGTAATGTGGTACCACACTGAAACAGTCGATTAAACCAGGTTTCGACCAATATTTTAGAGGATCACGCATGTTAGGTCTAGGTTAGGCCTGGGATTTGCCCTCATCAGGGTCATACTTCCGCGTTTTTCACATACTTGTTGACCTGATCGAGGGTTTTTTCTGGTTTGGATCACGTAGTAATGTGGTACCACACTGAAACAGTCAATTAAACCTGGTTTTGATCAATATTTTACAGAATAATTCATGTTAGGTCTAGGTTAGGTCTGGGATTTGCTCTCATCAGGCTCATTCTTTCGCATATTTCTCATACTTGATGGCTAGATCCTGGGCTTTTTCTGGATTGCATCACGTAGTAATGAAGTGCAACACTGAAACAGTCAATTAAACCTGGTTTCCATCAATATCTTAGAGGACAACGCATGTTAGGTCTGGGATAGGTCTGGGACTTGCCCTCATCAGGCTCATACTTTCGCGTTTTTCACACACTTGTTGAACAGATCCTGGGTTTTTTCTGGTTTGGATCACGTAGTAGTGTGGTACCACACTGAAACAGTCCATTAAACCTGGTTTGGATCAATATTTTAGAGGATAACGCATGTTAGGTCTAGAGTAGGTCGGGGATTTTCACACATCAGACTCATACTTTCGCATTCTTCACATACTTGTTGAACGGATCCTGGGCTTTTGCGGGTTTGGATCACGTAGTAATGTGGTACCACACTGAAACAGTCGATAAAACCTGGTTTTGATCAATATTTTAGAGGATAACGCAAGTTAAGTCTGGGATTGGTCTGGGATTTGACCTCATCAGACTCATACTTTCGCACACTTCACATACTCGTTGAACAGATCCTGGGTTATTTTCTGGTTTGGACCACATAGTAATGTGGTACCACACTGAAACAGTCGATTAAACCATGTTTCGATCAATATTTTTGAGGATAACGCATGTTAGGTCTAGGTTAGGCCTGGGATTTTCACTCATCAGGCTCATACTTTCGCATTCTTCACATACTTGTTGAACGGATCCTGGTTTTTTTCTGGTTTGGATCACGTAGTAATGTGGGACCACACTGAAACAGTCAATTAAACCTGGTTTCGATCAATATGTTAGAGAATAATTCATGTTAGGTCTAGGTTAGGTCTGGGATTTGCTCTCATCAGGCTCATTCTTTCGCATATTTCTCATACTTGATGGCTAGATCCTGGGCTTTTTCTAGATTGCATCATGTAGTAATGAAGTGCAACACTGAAACAGTCAATTAAACCTGGTTTCCATCAATATCTTAGAGGACAACGCAAGTTAGGTCTGGGATTGGTCTGGGATTTGACCTCATCAGACTCATACTTTCGCACACTTCACATACTCGTTGAACAGATCCTGGGTTATTTTCTGGTTTGGACCACATAGTAATGTGGTACCACACTGAAACAGTCGATTAAACCATGTTTCGATCAATATTCTTGAGGATAACGCATGTTAGGTCTAGGTTAGGCCTGGGATTTTCACTCATCAGGCTCATACTTTCGCATTCTTCACATACTTGTTGAACGGATCCTGAGTTTTTTCTGGTTTGGATCACGTAGTAATGTGGGTCCACACTGAAACAATCAATTAAACCTGGTCTTGATAAATATTTTAGAGGATAACGCATGTTAGATCTAGGATAGGTCTGGGATTTGCCCTCATCAGGCTCATACTTTCGCGTTTTTCACATACTTGTTGAACAGATCATGGGTTTTTTCTGGTTTGGGTCACGTAGTAGTGTGATACCACACTAAAACAGTCGATGAAACCTGGTTTCGATCAATATTTTAGAGGACAACGCAAGTTAGGTCTAGGTAAGGCCTGAGATTTTCACTGATCAGACTCATACTTTCGCATCCTTCACATACTTGTTGAACGGATCCTGAGTTTTTTCTGGTTTGGATCACGTAGTAATGTGGTACCACACTGAAACAGTCGATAAAACCTGGTTTCGATCAATATTTTAGAGGATAACGCAAGTTAAGTCTGGGATTGGTCTGGGATTTGACCTCATCAGACTCATACTTTCGCACACTTCACATACTCGTTGAACAGATCCTGGGTTATTTTCTGGTTTGGACCACATAGTAATGTGGTACCACACTGAAACAGTCGATTAAACCATGTTTCGATCAATATTTTTGAGGATAACGCATGTTAGGTCTAGGTTAGGCCTGGGATTTTCACTCATCAGGCTCATACTTTCGCATTCTTCACATACTTGTTGAACGGATCCTGGTTTTTTTCTGGTTTGGATCACGTAGTAATGTGGGACCACACTGAAACAGTCAATTAAACCTGGTTTCGATCAATATGTTAGAGAATAATTCATGTTAGGTCTAGGTTAGGTCTGGGATTTGCTCTCATCAGGCTCATTCTTTCACATATTTCTCATACTTGATGGCTAGATCCTGGGTTTTTTCTGGTTTGGTTCACGTAGTAATGTGGAACCACACTGAAATAATCAATTATACCTGGTCTTGATAAATGTTTTAGACGATAACGCATGATAGGTCTGGGTTAGGTCTGGGATTTGCTCTCATCAGGCTCATTCTTTCGCATATTTCTCATACTTGATGGCTAGATCCTGGGCTTTCTCTGGATTGCGTCACGTAGTAATGAAGTGCAACACTGAAACATTCAATTAAACCTGGTCTTGATAAATATTTTAGAGGATAACGCATGTTAGGTCTGGGTTAGGTCTAGGATTTGCCCTCATCAGGCTCATACTTTCGCATATTTCTCATACTTGATGGCTAAATCCTGGGCTTTTTCTGGATTGCATCACGTAGTAATGGAGTACAACACCGAAACAGTCAATTAAACCTGGTTTCCATCAATATCGTAGAGGACAACGCAAGTTAGGTCTGGGATAGGTCTTGGACTTGCCCTCATCAGGCTCATACTTTCGCACACTTCACATACTCGTTGAACAGATCCTGGGTTATTTTCTGGTTTGGATCAGATAGTAATGTGGTACCACACTGAAACAGTCGATTAAACCTGATTTCGATCAATATTTTAGAGAATAATTCATGTTAGGTCTAGGTTATGTCTGGGATTTGCTCTCATCAGGCTCATTCTTTCGCATATTTCTCATACTTGATGGCTAGATCCTGGGCTCTTTCTGGATTGCATCACGTAATAATGAAGTACAACACTGAAACAGTCAATTAAACCTGGTTCCCATCAATACCTTAGAGGACAACGCAAGTTAGGTCTGGGATATGTCTGGGATTTGCCCTCAACAGGCTCATACTTTCGCGTTTTTCACATACTTGTTGAACAGATCCTGGGTTTTTTCTGGTTTGGATCACGTAGTAGTGTGGTACCACACTGAAACAGTCCATTAAACCTGGTTTGGATCAATATTTTAGAGGATAACGCATGTTAGGTCTAGGTTAGGTCTGGGATTTTCACTCATCAGACTCATACATTCGCATTCTTCTCATACTTGTTGAACGGATCCTGGGTTTTTTCTGGTTTGGATCACGTAGTAATGTGGTACCACACTGAAACAGTCGAGTAAACCTGGTTCCGATCAAAATTTTAGAGGATAACGCAAGTTAGGTCTGGGATAGGTCTGGGATTTCACCTCATCTGACTCATACTTTCACACACTTCACATACTCCTTGAACAGATCCTGGGTTATTTTCTGGGTTGGATCACATAGTAATGTGGTACCACACTGAAACAGTCGATTAAACCAGGTTTCGATCAATATTTTAGAGGATAACGCATGTTAGGTCTAGGTTAGGCCTGGGATTTTCACTCATCAGACTCATACTTTCGCATTCTTCACATACTTGTTGAACGGAGCCTGGGTTTTTTCTGGTTTGGATCACGTAGTAATGTGGAACCACACTGAAACAGTCAATAAAACCTGGTTTCGATCAATATTTTAGAGAATAATTCATGTTAGGTCTATGTTAGGTCTGCGATTTGCCCTCATCAGGCTCTTACTTTCGCATATTTCTCATACTTCATGGCTAGATCCTGGGCTATTTCTGGATTGGATCACGTAGTAAAGTGGTACCACAGTGAAACATTCAAAGAAACCTTGTCTGGATAAATATTTTAGCGGATAACGCATCTTAGGTCTGGGTTAGGTCTAAGATTTGCCCTCATCAGGCTCACAGTTTCGCGTTTTTCACATACTTGTTGAACAGATCCTGGGTTTTGTCTTGTTCGGATCACGAAGTAGTGTGGTACCACACTGAAACAGTCCATTAAAGCTGGTTTCGCTCAATATTTTAGATGATAACGCATGTTAGGTCTAGGTTAGGTCTGGGACTTGCCCTCATCAGGCTCATACTTTCGCAGTTTTAACATGCATGTTGACCTGATCGAGGGTTTTTTCTGCTTTGGAGCACGTAGTAAAGTGGTACCACACTAAAACAGTCAATTAAACCTCGTTTCGATCAATATTTTAGAGGACAACGCAAGTTAGGTCTAGCTAAGGCCTGAGATTTTCACTGATCAGACTCATACTTTCGCATTCTTCACATACTTGTTGATCGGATCCTGGGTTTTTTCTGGTTTGGATCACGTAGTAATGTGGTACCACACTGAAACAGTCAATTAAACCTGGTTTCGATCAATATTTTAGAGAATAATTCATGTTAGGTCTAGGTTAGGTCTGGGATTTGCTCTCATCAGGCTCATTCCTTCGCATATTTCTCATACTTGATGGCTAGATTCTGGGCTTTTTCTGGATTGCATCACGTAGTAATGAAGTACAACACCGAAACAGTCAATTAAACCTGGTTTCCATCAATATCTTAGAGGACAACGCAAGTTAGGTCTGGGATATGTCTTGGATTTGCCCTCATCAGGCTCATACTTTCGCGTTGTTCACATACTTGTTTAACAGATCCTGGGTTTTTTCTGGTTTGGGTCACGTAGTAGTGTGGTGCCACACTGAAACAGTCGATTAAACCAGGTTTCGATCAATATTTTAGAGAATAATTCATGTTAGGTCTAGGTTAGGTCTGGGATTTGCTCTCATCAGGCTCATTCCTTCGCATATTTCTCATACTTGATGGCTAGATCCTGGGCTTTTTCTGGATTGCATCACGTAGTAATGAAGTACGACACTGAAACAGTCAATTAAACCTAGTTTCCAACAATATTTTAGAGGACAACGCATGTTAGGTCTAGGTTAGGCCTGGGATTTGCCCTCATCAGGGTCATACTTTCGCAGTTTTAACATACACGTTGACCTGATCGAGGGTTTTTTCTGCTTTGCATCACGTAGTAAAGTGGTACCACGCTGAAACAGTCAATTAAACCTGGTTTCGATTAATATTTTAGAGGATAACGCAAGTTAGGTCTGGGTTAGGTCTGGGATTTGCCCTCATCAGACTCAAACTTTCGCACACTTCACATACTCGTTGAACAGATCCTGGGTTTTTTCTGGTTTGGATCACGTAGTAATGTGGGACCACACCGAAACAATCAATTAAACCTGGTCTTGATAAATATTTTAGAGGATAACGCATGTTAGGTCTGGGTTAGGTCTAGGATTTGCCCTCGTCAGGCTCATACTTTCGCATATTTCCCATTCTGCATGGCTAGATCATGGGCTATTTCTGGATTGGATCACGTAGTAATGTGGTACCACACCGAAACAGTCAATTAAACCTGGTTTCGATCAATATTTTAGAGGATAACGCAAGTTAGGTCTGTGATAGGTCTGGGATTTGCCCTCATCAGGCTCATACTTTCGCGTTTTTCACATACTTGTTGAACAGATCCTGGGTTTTTTTCTGGTTTGGATCACGTAGTAGTGTGGTACCACACTGAAACAGTAAATTAAACCTGGTTTCGATCAATATTTTAGAGAATAATTCATGTTATGTCTGGGTTAAGTCTGGGACTTGTCCTCATCAGGGTCATTCTTTCGCATATTTCTCATACTTGATGGCTAGATCCTGGGCTTTTCCTGGATTGCATCACGTAGTAATGAAGTACAACACTGAAACAGTCAATTAAACATGGTTTCCATCAATATTTTAGAGGACAACGCATGTTAGGTCTAGGTTAGGTCTGGGACTTGTCCTCATCAGGGTCATACTTTCGCAGTTTTAACATACATGTTGACCTGATCGAGGGTTTTTTCTGCTTTGGATCACGTAGTAAAGTGGTACCACACTGAAACAGTTCGTTAAACCTGGTTTGGATCTATATTTTAGAGGATAACGCATGTTAGGTCTAGGTTAGCCCTGGGATTTTCACTCATCAGACTCATACTTTCGCATATTTCTCATACTTCATGACTGGATCCTGGGCTATTTCTGGATTGGATCACGTATTAATGTGGTACCACACTGAAACATTCAATTAAACCTGATCTTGATAAATATTTTAGAGAATAATTCATGTTATGTCTGGGTTAAGTCTGGGACTTGTCCTCATCAGGGTCATTCTTTCGCATATTTCTCATACTTGATGGCTAGATCCTGGGCTTTTCCTGGATTGCATCACGTAGTAATGAAGTGCAACACTGAAACAGTCAATTAAACCTGGCTTTGATGAATATTTTGGAGGATAACGCAAGTTAGGTCTGGCATAGGTCTGGGATTCGCCCTCATCAGACTCATACTTTCGCGTTTTTCACATACTTGTTGAACTGATCCTGGGTTATTTTCTGGTTTGGATCACATAGTAATGTGGTACCACACTGAAACAGGCGATTAAACCAGGTTTCGATCAATATTTTTGAGGATAACGCATGTTAGGTCTAGGTTAGGTCTGGGATTTGCCCTCATCAGACTCATACTTTCGCACACTTCTCATACTTGTTGAACAGATCCTGGGTTTTTTCTGGTTTGGATCACGTAGTAATGTGGTACCACACTGAAACATTCAATTAAACCTGATCTTGATAAATATTTTAGAGTATAACGCATGTTATGCCTGGGTTAGGTCTAGGATTTGCCCCCATCAGCCTCATACTTTCGCATATTTCTCATACTTCATGGCTAGATCCTGGGCTGTTTCTGGATTGTATCACGTAGTAATGTGGTACCACGCTGAAACAGTCAATTAAACCTGGTTTCGATCAATATTTTAGAGGATAACGCAAGTTAGGTCTGGCATAGGTCTGGGATTCGCCCTCATCAGACTCATACTTTCGCGTTTTTCACATACTTGTTGAACTGATCCTGGGCTTTTTCTGGTTTGGATCACGTAGTAATGTGGTACCACACTGAAACAGTCAATTAAACCTGGTTTTGGTCAATATTTTAGAGAATAATTCATGTTAGGTCTAGGTTAGGTCTGGGATTTGCTCTCATCAGGCTCATACTTTCGCACACTTCACATACTCGTTTGACAGATCCTGGGTTATATTCTGGTTTGGATCGCATAGTAATGTGGTACCACACTGAAACAGTCGATTAAACCAGGTTTCGACCAATATTTTAGAGGATCACGCATGTTAGGTCTAGGTTAGGCCTGGGATTTGCCCTCATCACGGTCATACTTCCGCGTTTTTCACATACTTGTTGACCTGATCGAGGGTTTTTTCTGGTTTGGATCACGTAGTAATGTGGTACCACACTGAAACAGTCAATTAAACCTGGTTTTGATCAATATTTTACAGAATAATTCATGTTAGGTCTAGGTTAGGTCTGGGATTTGCTCTCATCAGGCTCATTCTTTCGCATATTTCTCATACTTGATGGCTAGATCCTGGGCTTTTTCTGGATTGCATCACGTAGTAATGAAGTGCAACACTGAAACAGTCAATTAAACCTGGTTTCCATCAATATCATAGAGGACAACGCATGTTAGGTCTGGGATAGGTCTGGGACTTGCCCTCATCAGGCTCATACTTTCGCGTTTTTCACATACTTGTTGAACAGATCCTGGGTTTTTTCTGGTTTGGATCACGTAGTAGTGTGGTACCACACTGAAACAGTCCATTAAACCTGGTTTGGATCAATATTTTAGAGGATAACGCATGTTAGGTCTAGAGTTGGTCGGGGATTTTCACACATCAGACTCATACTTTCGCATTCTTCACATACTTGTTGAACGGATCCTGGGCTTTTGCGGGTTTGGATCACGTAGTAATGTGGTACCACACTGAAACAGTCGATAAAACCTGGTTTTGATCAATATTTTAGAGGATAACGCAAGTTAAGTCTGGGATTGGTCTGGGATTTGACCTCATCAGACTCATACTTTCGCACACTTCACATACTCGTTGAACAGATCCTGGGTTATTTTCTGGTTTGGACCACATAGTAATGTGGTACCACACTGAAACAGTCGATTAAACCATGTTTCGATCAATATTTTTGAGGATAACGCATGTTAGGTCTAGGTTAGCCCTGGGATTTTCACTCATCAGACTCATACTTTCGCATTCTTCACATACTTGTTGAACGGATCCTGGGTTTTTTCTTGTTTGGTTCACGTAGTAACGTGGTACCACACTGAAACATTCAATTAAACCTGATCTTGATAAATATTTTAGAGGATAACGCATGTTAGGTCTGGGTTAGGTCTAAGATTTGCCCTCATCAGGCTCATACTTTCGCATATTTCTCATACTTCATGGCTAGATCCTGGGCTGTTTCTGGATTGTATCACGTAGTAATGTGGTACCACGCTGAAACAGTCAATTAAACCTGGTTTCGATCAATATTTTAGAGGATAACGCAAGTTAGGTCTGGCATAGGTCTGGGATTCGCCCTCATCAGACTCATACTTTCGCGTTTTTCACATACTTGTTGAACTGATCCTGGGCTTTTTCTGGTTTGGATCACGTAGTAATGTGGTACCACACTGAAACAGTCAATTAAACCTGGTTTTGATCAATATTTTAGAGAATAATTCATGTTAGGTCTAGGTTAGGTCTGGGATTTGCTCTCATCAGGCTCATACTTTCGCACACTTCACATACTCGTTTGACAGATCCTGGGTTATATTCTGGTTTGGATCGCATAGTAATGTGGTACCACACTGAAACAGTCGATTAAACCAGGTTTCGACCAATATTTTAGAGGATCACGCATGTTAGGTCTAGGTTAGGCCTGGGATTTGCCCTCATCAGGGTCATACTTCCGCGTTTTTCACATACTTGTTGACCTGATCGAGGGTTTTTTCTGGTTTGGATCACGTAGTAATGTGGTACCACACTGAAACAGTCAATTAAACCTGGTTTTGATCAATATTTTACAGAATAATTCATGTTAGGTCTAGGTTAGGTCTGGGATTTGCTCTCATCAGGCTCATTCTTTCGCATATTTCTCATACTTGATGGCTAGATCCTGGGCTTTTTCTGGATTGCATCACGTAGTAATGAAGTGCAACACTGAAACAGTCAATTAAACCTGGTTTCCATCAATATCTTAGAGGACAACGCATGTTAGGTCTGGGATAGGTCTGGGACTTGCCCTCATCAGGCTCATACTTTCGCGTTTTTCACATACTTGTTGAACAGATCCTGGGTTTTTTCTGGTTTGGATCACGTAGTAGTGTGGTACCACACTGAAACAGTCCATTAAACCTGGTTTGGATCAATATTTTAGAGGATAACGCATGTTAGGTCTAGAGTAGGTCGGGGATTTTCACACATCAGACTCATACTTTCGCATTCTTCACATACTTGTTGAACGGATCCTGGGCTTTTGCGGGTTTGGATCACGTAGTAATGTGGTACCACACTGAAACAGTCGATAAAACCTGGTTTTGATCAATATTTTAGAGGATAACGCAAGTTAAGTCTGGGATTGGTCTGGGATTTGACCTCATCAGACTCATACTTTCGCACACTTCACATACTCGTTGAACAGATCCTGGGTTATTTTCTGGTTTGGACCACATAGTAATGTGGTACCACACTGAAACAGTCGATTAAACCATGTTTCGATCAATATTTTTGAGGATAACGCATGTTAGGTCTAGGTTAGGCCTGGGATTTTCACTCATCAGGCTCATACTTTCGCATTCTTCACATACTTGTTGAACGGATCCTGGTTTTTTTCTGGTTTGGATCACGTAGTAATGTGGGACCACACTGAAACAGTCAATTAAACCTGGTTTCGATCAATATGTTAGAGAATAATTCATGTTAGGTCTAGGTTAGGTCTGGGATTTGCTCTCATCAGGCTCATTCTTTCGCATATTTCTCATACTTGATGGCTAGATCCTGGGCTTTTTCTAGATTGCATCATGTAGTAATGAAGTGCAACACTGAAACAGTCAATTAAACCTGGTTTCCATCAATATCTTAGAGGACAACGCAAGTTAGGTCTGGGATTGGTCTGGGATTTGACCTCATCAGACTCATACTTTCGCACACTTCACATACTCGTTGAACAGATCCTGGGTTATTTTCTGGTTTGGACCACATAGTAATGTGGTACCACACTGAAACAGTCGATTAAACCATGTTTCGATCAATATTCTTGAGGATAACGCATGTTAGGTCTAGGTTAGGCCTGGGATTTTCACTCATCAGGCTCATACTTTCGCATTCTTCACATACTTGTTGAACGGATCCTGAGTTTTTTCTGGTTTGGATCACGTAGTAATGTGGGTCCACACTGAAACAATCAATTAAACCTGGTCTTGATAAATATTTTAGAGGATAACGCATGTTAGATCTAGGATAGGTCTGGGATTTGCCCTCATCAGGCTCATACTTTCGCGTTTTTCACATACTTGTTGAACAGATCATGGGTTTTTTCTGGTTTGGGTCACGTAGTAGTGTGATACCACACTAAAACAGTCGATGAAACCTGGTTTCGATCAATATTTTAGAGGACAACGCAAGTTAGGTCTAGGTAAGGCCTGAGATTTTCACTGATCAGACTCATACTTTCGCATCCTTCACATACTTGTTGAACGGATCCTGAGTTTTTTCTGGTTTGGATCACGTAGTAATGTGGTACCACACTGAAACAGTCGATAAAACCTGGTTTCGATCAATATTTTAGAGGATAACGCAAGTTAAGTCTGGGATTGGTCTGGGATTTGACCTCATCAGACTCATACTTTCGCACACTTCACATACTCGTTGAACAGATCCTGGGTTATTTTCTGGTTTGCACCACATAGTAATGTGGTACCACACTGAAACAGTCGATTAAACCATGTTTCGATCAATATTTTTGAGGATAACGCATGTTAGGTCTAGGTTAGGCCTGGGATTTTCACTCATCAGGCTCATACTTTCGCATTCTTCACATACTTGTTGAACGGATCCTGGTTTTTTTCTGGTTTGGATCACGTAGTAATGTGGGACCACACTGAAACAGTCAATTAAACCTGGTTTCGATCAATATGTTAGAGAATAATTCATGTTAGGTCTAGGTTAGGTCTGGGATTTGCTCTCATCAGGCTCATTCTTTCACATATTTCTCATACTTGATGGCTAGATCCTGGGCTTTTTCTAGATTGCATCACGTAGTAATGAAGTGCAACACTGAAACAGTCAATTAAACCTGGTTTCCATCAATATCTTAGAGGACAACGCAAGTTAGGTCTGGGATTGGTCTGGGATTTGACCTCATCAGACTCATACTTTCGCACACTTCACATACTCGTTCAACAGATCCTGGGTTATTTTCTGGTTTGGACCACATAGTAATGTGGTACCACACTGAAACAGTCGATTAAACCATGTTTCGATCAATATTCTTGAGGATAACGCATGTTAGGTCTAGGTTAGGCCTGGGATTTTCACTCATCAGGCTCATACTTTCGCATTCTTCACATACTTGTTGAACGGATCCTGAGTTTTTTCTGGTTTCGATCACTTAGTAATGTGGTACCACACTGAAGCGGTCAATTAAACCTGGTGTGGATAAATATTTTAGAGGATAACGCATCTTAGGTCTGGGTTAGTTCCAAGATTTGCCCTCATCAGGCTCACAGTTTCGCGTTTTTCACATACTTGTTGAACGGATCATGGGTTTTTTCTGGTTTGGATCACGTAGTAATGTGGGACCACACTGAAACAATCAATTAAACCTGGTCTTGATAAATATTTTAGAGGATAACGCGTGTTAGGTCTGGGATAGGTCTGGGATTTGCCCTTATCAGACTCATACTTTCGCACACTTCACATACTCATTGAACTGATCCTGGGTTTTTTCTGGTTTGGTTCACGTAGTAATGTGGAACCACACTGAAATAATCAATTATACCTGGTCTTGATAAATGTTTTAGACGATAACGCACGATAGGTCTGGGTTAGGTCTGGGATTTGCTCTCATCAGGCTCATTCTTTCGCATATTTCTCATACTTGATGGCTAGATCCTGGGCTTTCTCTGGATTGCGTCACGTAGTAATGAAGTGCAACACTGAAACATTCAATTAAACCTGGTCTTGATAAATATTTTAGAGGATAACGCATGTTAGGTCTGGGTTAGGTCTAGGATTTGCCCTCATCAGGCTCATACTTTCGCATATTTCTCATACTTGATGGCTAAATCCTGGGCTTTTTCTGGATTGCATCACGTAGTAATGAAGTACAACACCGAAACAGTCAATTAAACCTGGTTTCCATCAATATCGTAGAGGACAACGCAAGTTAGGTCTGGGATAGGTCTTGGACTTGCCCTCATCAGGCTCATACTTTCGCACACTTCACATACTCGTTGAACAGATCCTGGGTTATTTTCTGGTTTGGATCAGATAGTAATGTGGTACCACACTGAAACAGTCGATTAAACCTGATTTCGATCAATATTTTAGAGAATAATTCATGTTAGGTCTAGGTTATGTCTGGGATTTGCTCTCATCAGGCTCATTCTTTCGCATATTTCTCATACTTGATGGCTAGATCCTGGGCTCTTTCTGGATTGCATCACGTAATAATGAAGTACAACACTGAAACAGTCAATTAAACCTGGTTCCCATCAATACCTTAGAGGACAACGCAAGTTAGGTCTGGGATATGTCTGGGATTTGCCCTCAACAGGCTCATACTTTCGCGTTTTTCACATACTTGTTGAACAGATCCTGGGTTTTTTCTGGTTTGGATCACGTAGTAGTGTGGTACCACACTGAAACAGTCCATTAAACCTGGTTTGGATCAATATTTTAGAGGATAACGCATGCTAGGTCTAGGTTAGGTCTGGGATTTTCACTCATCAGACTCATACATTCGCATTCTTCTCATACTTGTTGAACGGATCCTGGGTTTTTTCTGGTTTGGATCACGTAGTAATGTGGTACCACACTGAAACAGTCGAGTAAACCTGGTTCCGATCAAAATTTTAGAGGATAACGCAAGTTAGGTCTGGGATAGGTCTGGGATTTCACCTCATCTGACTCATACTTTCACACACTTCACATACTCCTTGAACAGATCCTGGGTTATTTTCTGGGTTGGATCACATAGTAATGTGGTACCACACTGAAACAGTCGATTAAACCAGGTTTCGATCAATATTTTAGAGGATAACGCATGTTAGGTCTAGGTTAGGCCTGGGATTTTCACTCATCAGACTCATACTTTCGCATTCTTCACATACTTGTTGAACGGAGCCTGGGTTTTTTCTGGTTTGGATCACGTAGTAATGTGGAACCACACTGAAACAGTCAATAAAACCTGGTTTCGATCAATATTTTAGAGAATAATTCATGTTAGGTCTATGTTAGGTCTGCGATTTGCCCTCATCAGGCTCTTACTTTCGCATATTTCTCATACTTCATGGCTAGATCCTGGGCTATTTCTGGATTGGATCACGTAGTAAAGTGGTACCACAGTGAAACATTCAAAGAAACCTTGTCTGGATAAATATTTTAGCGGATAACGCATCTTAGGTCTGGGTTAGGTCTAAGATTTGCCCTCATCAGGCTCACAGTTTCGCGTTTTTCACATACTTGTTGAACAGATCCTGGGTTTTGTCTTGTTCGGATCACGAAGTAGTGTGGTACCACACTGAAACAGTCCATTAAAGCTGGTTTCGCTCAATATTTTAGAGGATAACGCATGTTAGGTCTAGGTTAGGTCTGGGACTTGCCCTCATCAGGCTCATACTTTCGCAGTTTTAACATGCATGTTGACCTGATCGAGGGTTTTTTCTGCTTTGGAGCACGTAGTAAAGTGGTACCACACTAAAACAGTCAATTAAACCTCGTTTCGATCAATATTTTAGAGGACAACGCAAGTTAGGTCTAGCTAAGGCCTGAGATTTTCACTGATCAGACTCATACTTTCGCATTCTTCACATACTTGTTGATCGGATCCTGGGTTTTTTCTGGTTTGGATCACGTAGTAATGTGGTACCACACTGAAACAGTCAATTAAACCTGGTTTCGATCAATATTTTAGAGAATAATTCATGTTAGGTCTAGGTTAGGTCTGGGATTTGCTCTCATCAGGCTCATTCCTTCGCATATTTCTCATACTTGATGGCTAGATCCTGGGCTTTTTCTGGATTGCATCACGTAGTAATGAAGTACAACACCGAAACAGTCAATTAAACCTGGTTTCCATCAATATCTTAGAGGACAACGCAAGTTAGGTCTGGGATATGTCTTGGATTTGCCCTCATCAGGCTCATACTTTCGCGTTGTTCACATACTTGTTTAACAGATCCTGGGTTTTTTCTGGTTTGGGTCACGTAGTAGTGTGGTGCCACACTGAAACAGTCGATTAAACCAGGTTTCGATCAATATTTTAGAGAATAATTCATGTTAGGTCTAGGTTAGGTCTGGGATTTGCTCTCATCAGGCTCATTCCTTCGCATATTTCTCATACTTGATGGCTAGATCCTGGGCTTTTTCTGGATTGCATCACGTAGTAATGAAGTACGACACTGAAACAGTCAATTAAACCTAGTTTCCAACAATATTTTAGAGGACAACGCATGTTAGGTCTAGGTTAGGCCTGGGATTTGCCCTCATCAGGGTCATACTTTCGCAGTTTTAACATACACGTTGACCTGATCGAGGGTTTTTTCTGCTTTGCATCACGTAGTAAAGTGGTACCACGCTGAAACAGTCAATTAAACCTGGTTTCGATTAATATTTTAGAGGATAACGCAAGTTAGGTCTGGGTTAGGTCTGGGATTTGCCCTCATCAGACTCAAACTTTCGCACACTTCACATACTCGTTGAACAGATCCTGGGTTTTTTCTGGTTTGGATCACGTAGTAATGTGGGACCACACCGAAACAATCAATTAAACCTGGTCTTGATAAATATTTTAGAGGATAACGCATGTTAGGTCTGGGTTAGGTCTAGGATTTGCCCTCGTCAGGCTCATACTTTCGCATATTTCCCATTCTGCATGGCTAGATCATGGGCTATTTCTGGATTGGATCACGTAGTAATGTGGTACCACACCGAAACAGTCAATTAAACCTGGTTTCGATCAATATTTTAGAGGATAACGCAAGTTAGGTCTGTGATAGGTCTGGGATTTGCCCTCATCAGGCTCATACTTTCGCGTTTTTCACATACTTGTTGAACAGATCCTGGGTTTTTTTCTGGTTTGGATCACGTAGTAGTGTGGTACCACACTGAAACAGTAAATTAAACCTGGTTTCGATCAATAGTTTAGAGAATAATTCATGTTATGTCTGGGTTAAGTCTGGGACTTGTCCTCATCAGGGTCATTCTTTCGCATATTTCTCATACTTGATGGCTAGATCCTGGGCTTTTCCTGGATTGCATCACGTAGTAATGAAGTACAACACTGAAACAGTCAATTAAACATGGTTTCCATCAATATTTTAGAGGACAACGCATGTTAGGTCTAGGTTAGGTCTGGGACTTGTCCTCATCAGGGTCATACTTTCGCAGTTTTAACATACATGTTGACCTGATCGAGGGTTTTTTCTGCTTTGGATCACGTAGTAAAGTGGTACCACACTGAAACAGTTCGTTAAACCTGGTTTGGATCTATATTTTAGAGGATAACGCATGTTAGGTCTAGGTTAGCCCTGGGATTTTCACTCATCAGACTCATACTTTCGCATATTTCTCATACTTCATGACTGGATCCTGGGCTATTTCTGGATTGGATCACGTATTAATGTGGTACCACACTGAAACAGTCAATTAAACCTGGCTTTGATGAATATTTTGGAGGATAACGCAAGTTAGGTCTGGCATAGGTCTGGGATTCGCCCTCATCAGACTCATACTTTCGCGTTTTTCACATACTTGTTGAACTGATCCTGGGTTATTTTCTGGTTTGGATCACATAGTAATGTGGTACCACACTGAAACAGGCGATTAAACCAGGTTTCGATCAATATTTTTGAGGATAACGCATGTTAGGTCTAGGTTAGGTCTGGGATTTGCCCTCATCAGACTCATACTTTCGCACACTTCTCATACTTGTTGAACAGATCCTGGGTTTTTTCTGGTTTGGATCACGTAGTAATGTGGTACCACACTGAAACATTCAATTAAACCTGATCTTGATAAATATTTTAGAGTATAACGCATGTTATGCCTGGGTTAGGTCTAGGATTTGCCCCCATCAGCCTCATACTTTCGCATATTTCTCATACTTCATGGCTAGATCCTGGGCTGTTTCTGGATTGTATCACGTAGTAATGTGGTACCACGCTGAAACAGTCAATTAAACCTGGTTTCGATCAATATTTTAGAGGATAACGCAAGTTAGGTCTGGCATAGGTCTGGGATTCGCCCTCATCAGACTCATACTTTCGCGTTTTTCACATACTTGTTGAACTGATCCTGGGCTTTTTCTGGTTTGGATCACGTAGTAATGTGGTACCACACTGAAACAGTCAATTAAACCTGGTTTTGATCAATATTTTAGAGAATAATTCATGTTAGGTCTAGGTTAGGTCTGGGATTTGCTCTCATCAGGCTCATACTTTCGCACACTTCACATACTCGTTTGACAGATCCTGGGTTATATTCTGGTTTGGATCGCATAGTAATGTGGTACCACACTGAAACAGTCGATTAAACCAGGTTTCGACCAATATTTTAGAGGATCACGCATGTTAGGTCTAGGTTAGGCCTGGGATTTGCCCTCATCACGGTCATACTTCCGCGTTTTTCACATACTTGTTGACCTGATCGAGGGTTTTTTCTGGTTTGGATCACGTAGTTATGTGGTACCACACTGAAACAGTCAATTAAACCTGGTTTTGATCAATATTTTACAGAATAATTCATGTTAGGTCTAGGTTAGGTCTGGGATTTGCTCTCATCAGGCTCATTCTTTCGCATATTTCTCATAGTTGATGGCTAGATCCTGGGCTTTTTCTGGATTGCATCACGTAGTAATGAAGTGCAACACTGAAACAGTCAATTAAACCTGGTTTCCATCAATATCATAGAGGACAACGCATGTTAGGTCTGGGATAGGTCTGGGACTTGCCCTCATCAGGCTCATACTTTCGCGTTTTTCACATACTTGTTGAACAGATCCTGGGTTTTTTCTGGTTTGGATCACGTAGTAGTGTGGTACCACACTGAAACAGTCCATTAAACCTGGTTTGGATCAATATTTTAGAGGATAACGCATGTTAGGTCTAGAGTTGGTCGGGGATTTTCACACATCAGACTCATACTTTCGCATTCTTCACATACTTGTTGAACGGATCCTGGGCTTTTGCGGGTTTGGATCACGTAGTAATGTGGTACCACACTGAAACAGTCGATAAAACCTGGTTTTGATCAATATTTTAGAGGATAACGCAAGTTAAGTCTGGGATTGGTCTGGGATTTGACCTCATCAGACTCATACTTTCGCACACTTCACATACTCGTTGAACAGATCCTGGGTTATTTTCTGGTTTGGACCACATAGTAATGTGGTACCACACTGAAACAGTCGATTAAACCATGTTTCGATCAATATTTTTGAGGATAACGCATGTTAGGTCTAGGTTAGGCCTGGGATTTTCACTCATCAGGCTCATACTTTCGCATTCTTCACATACTTGTTGAACGGATCCTGGTTTTTTTCTGGTTTGGATCACGTAGTAATGTGGGACCACACTGAAACAGTCAATTAAACCTGGTTTCGATCAATATGTTAGAGAATAATTCATGCTAGGTCTAGGTTAGGTCTGGGATTTGCTCTCATCAGGCTCATTCTTTCGCATATTTCTCATACTTGATGGCTAGATCCTGGGCTTTTTCTAGATTGCATCACGTAGTAATGAAGTGCAACACTGAAACAGTCAATTAAACCTGGTTTCCATCAATATCTTAGAGGACAACGCAAGTTAGGTCTGGGATTGGTCTGGGATTTGACCTCATCAGACTCATACTTTCGCACACTTCACATACTCGTTGAACAGATCCTGGGTTATTTTCTGGTTTGGACCACATAGTAATGTGGTACCACACTGAAACAGTCGATTAAACCATGTTTCGATCAATATTCTTGAGGATAACGCATGTTAGGTCTAGGTTAGGCCTGGGATTTTCACTCATCAGGCTCATACTTTCGCATTCTTCACATACTTGTTGAACGGATCCTGAGTTTTTTCTGGTTTGGATCACGTAGTAATGTGGTACCACACTGAAGCGGTCAATTAAACCTGGTCTGGATAAATATTTTAGAGGATAACGCATCTTAGGTCTGGGTTAGTTCTAAGATTTGCCCTCATCAGGCTCACAGTTTCGCGTTTTTCACATACTTGTTGAACAGATCCTGGGTTTTTTCTGGTTTGGATCACGTAGTAATGTGGGTCCACACTGAAACAATCAATTAAACCTGGTCTTGATAAATATTTTAGAGGATAACGCATGTTAGATCTAGGATAGGTCTGGGATTTGCCCTCATCAGGCTCATACTTTCGCGTTTTTCACATACTTGTTGAACAGATCATGGGTTTTTTCTGGTTTGGGTCACGTAGTAGTGTGATACCACACTAAAACAGTCGATGAAACCTGGTTTCGATCAATATTTTAGAGGACAACGCAAGTTAGGTCTAGATAAGGCCTGAGATTTTCACTGATCAGACTCATACTTTCGCATCCTTCACATACTTGTTGAACGGATCCTGAGTTTTTTCTGGTTTGGATCACGTAGTAATGTGGTACCACACTGAAACAGTCGATAAAACCTGGTTTCGATCAATATTTTAGAGGATAACGCAAGTTAAGTCTGGGATTGGTCTGGGATTTGACCTCATCAGACTCATACTTTCGCACACTTCACATACTCGTTGAACAGATCCTGGGTTATTTTCTGGTTTGGACCACATAGTAATGTGGTACCACACTGAAACAGTCGATTAAACCATGTTTCGATCAATATTTTTGAGGATAACGCATGTTAGGTCTAGGTTAGGCCTGGGATTTTCACTCATCAGGCTCATACTTTCGCATTCTTCACATACTTGTTGAACGGATCCTGGTTTTTTTCTGGTTTGGATCACGTAGTAATGTGGGACCACACTGAAACAGTCAATTAAACCTGGTTTCGATCAATATGTTAGAGAATAATTCATGTTAGGTCTAGGTTAGGTCTGGGATTTGCTCTCATCAGGCTCATTCTTTCACATATTTCTCATACTTGATGGCTAGATCCTGGGCTTTTTCTAGATTGCATCACGTAGTAATGAAGTGCAACACTGAAACAGTCAATTAAACCTGGTTTCCATCAATATCTTAGAGGACAACGCAAGTTAGGTCTGGGATTGGTCTGGGATTTGACCTCATCAGACTCATACTTTCGCACACTTCACATACTCGTTGAACAGATCCTGGGTTATTTTCTGGTTTGGACCACATAGTAATGTGGTACCACACTGAAACAGTCGATTAAACCATGTTTCGATCAATATTCTTGAGGATAACGCATGTTAGGTCTAGGTTAGGCCTGGGATTTTCACTCATCAGGCTCATACTTTCGCATTCTTCACATACTTGTTGAACGGATCCTGAGTTTTTTCTGGTTTCGATCACTTAGTAATGTGGTACCACACTGAAGCGGTCAATTAAACCTGGTCTGGATAAATATTTTAGAGGATAACGCATCTTAGGTCTGGGTTAGTTCCAAGATTTGCCCTCATCAGGCTCACAGTTTCGCGTTTTTCACATACTTGTTGAACAGATCCTGGGTTTTTTCTGGTTTGGATCACGTAGTAATGTGGGTCCACACTGAAACAATCAATTAAACCTGGTCTTGATAAATATTTTAGAGGATAACGCATGTTAGGTCTAGGTTAGGCCTGGGATTTTCACTCATCAGACTCATACTTTCGCATTCTTCACATACTTGTTGAACGGATCATGGGTTTTTTCTGGTTTGGATCACGTAGTAATGTGGGACCACACTGAAACAATCAATTAAACCTGGTCTTGATAAATATTTTAGAGGATAACGCGTGTTAGGTCTGGGATAGGTCTGGGATTTGCCCTCATCAGACTCATACTTTCGCACACTTCACATACTCATTGAACTGATCCTGGGTTTTTTCTGGTTTGGTTCACGTAGTAATGTGGAACCACACTGAAATAATCAATTATACCTGGTCTTGATAAATATTTTAGACGATAACGCATGATAGGTCTGGGTTAGGTCTGGGATTTGCTCTCATCAGGCTCATTCTATCGCATATTTCTCATACTTGATGGCTAGATCCTGGGCTTTCTCTGGATTGCGTCACGTAGTAATGAAGTGCAACACTGAAACATTCAATTAAACCTGGTCTTGATAAATATTTTAGAGGATAACGCATGTTAGGTCTGGGTTAGGTCTAGGATTTGCCCTCATCAGGCTCATACTTTCGCATATTTCTCATACTTGATGGCTAAATCCTGGGCTTTTTCTGGATTGCATCACGTAGTAATGAAGTACAACACCGAAACAGTCAATTAAACCTGGTTTCCATCAATATCGTAGAGGACAACGCAAGTTAGGTCTGGGATAGGTCTTGGACTTGCCCTCATCAGGCTCATACTTTCGCACACTTCACATACTCGTTGAACAGATCCTGGGTTATTTTCTGGTTTGGATCAGATAGTAATGTGGTACCACACTGAAACAGTCGATTAAACCTGATTTCGATCAATATTTTAGAGAATAATTCATGTTAGGTCTAGGTTATGTCTGGGATTTGCTCTCATCAGGCTCATTCTTTCGCATATTTCTCATACTTGATGGCTAGATCCTGGGCTCTTTCTGGATTGCATCACGTAATAATGAAGTACAACACTGAAACAGTCAATTAAACCTGGTTCCCATCAATACCTTAGAGGACAACGCAAGTTAGGTCTGGGATATGTCTGGGATTTGCCCTCAACAGGCTCATACTTTCGCGTTTTTCACATACTTGTTGAACAGATCCTAGGTTTTTTCTGGTTTGGATCACGTAGTAGTGTGGTACCACACTGAAACAGTCCATTAAACCTGGTTTGGATCAATATTTTAGAGGATAACGCATGTTAAGTCTAGGTTAGGTCTGGGATTTTCACTCATCAGACTCATACATTCGCATTCTTCTCATACTTGTTGAACGGATCCTGGGTTTTTTCTGGTTTGGATCACGTAGTAATGTGGTACCACACTGAAACAGTCGAGTAAACCTGGTTCCGATCAAAATTTTAGAGGATAACGCAAGTTAGGTCTGGGATAGGTCTGGGATTTCACCTCATCTGACTCATACTTTCACACACTTCACATACTCCTTGAACAGATCCTGGGTTATTTTCTGGGTTGGATCACATAGTAATGTGGTACCACACTGAAACAGTCGATTAAACCAGGTTTCGATCAATATTTTAGAGGATAACGCATGTTAGGTCTAGGTTAGGCCTGGGATTTTCACTCATCAGACTCATACTTTCGCATTCTTCACATACTTGTTGAACGGAGCCTGGGTTTTTTCTGGTTTGGATCACGTAGTAATGTGGAACCACACTGAAACAGTCAATAAAACCTGGTTTCGATCAATATTTTACAGAATAATTCATGTTAGGTCTATGTTAGGTCTGCGATTTGCCCTCATCAGGCTCTTACTTTCGCATATTTCTCATACTTCATGGCTAGATCCTGGGCTATTTCTGGATTGGATCACGTAGTAAAGTGGTACCACAGTGAAACATTCAAAGAAACCTTGTCTGGATAAATATTTTAGCGGATAACGCATCTTAGGTCTGGGTTAGGTCTAAGATTTGCCCTCATCAGGCTCACAGTTTCGCGTTTTTCACATACTTGTTGAACAGATCCTGGGTTTTGTCTTGTTCGGTTCACGAAGTAGTGTGGTACCACACTGAAACAGTCCATTAAAGCTGGTTTCGCTCAATATTTTAGAGGATAACGCATGTTAGGTCTAGGTTAGGTCTGGGACTTGCCCTCATCAGGCTCATACTTTCGCAGTTTTAACATGCATGTTGACCTGATCGAGGGTTTTTTCTGCTTTGGATCACGTAGTAAAGTGGTACCACACTAAAACAGTCAATTAAACCTCGTTTCGATAAATATTTTAGAGGACAACGCAAGTTAGGTCTAGCTAAGGCCTGAGATTTTCACTGATCAGACTCATACTTTCGCATTCTTCACATACTTGTTGATCGGATCCTGGGTTTTTTCTGGTTTGGATCACGAAGTAGTGTGGTACCACACTGAAACAGTCAATGAAACCTGGTTTCCATCAATATTTTAGAGGATAAAGCATGTTAGGTCTAGGTTAGGTCTGGGATTTGCTCTCATCAGGCTCATTCTTTCGCATATTTCTCATACTTGATGGCTAGATCCTGGGCTTTTTCTGGATTGCATCACGTAGTAATGTAGCACCACACTGAAACAGACAATGAAACCTGGTTTCCATCAATATTTTAGAGGACAACGCATGCTGGTCTAGGTAAGGCCTGAGAATTTCACTGATCGGACTCATACTTTCGCATTTTTCATATACTTGTTGAACGGATCCTGGGTTTTTTCTGTTTTGGATCACGTAGTAATGTGGTACCACACTGAAACGGTCAATTAAACCTGGTTTCGATCAATATTTTAGAGAATAATTCATGTTAGGTCAAGGTTAGGTCTGGGATTTGCCCTCATCAGGCTCATTCTTTCGCATATTTCTCAAACTTGATGGCTAGATCCTGGGCTTTTTCTGGATTGCATCACGTAGTAATGTGGTACCACACTGAAACATTCAATTAAACCTGGTCTTGATAAATATTTTAGAGGCTAACGCATGTTAGGTCTGGGTTAGGTCTAGGATTTGCCCTCATCAGGCTCATACTTTCGCATATTTCTCATACTTCATGGCTAGATCCTGGGCTTTTTCTGGATTGAATCACGTAGTAATGAAATACAACACTGAAACAGTCAATTAAACCTGGTTTCCATCAATATCTTAGAGGACAACGCAAGTTAGGTCTGGGATGTGTCTGGGGATTGCACTCATCAAGCTCATACTTTCGCGTTTTTCACATACTTGTTGAACAGATCCTGGGTTTTTTCTGGTTTGGATCACGTAGTAGTGTGGTACCACGCTGAAACAGTCGATTAAACCTGGTTAGGATCAATATTTTAGAGGATAACGCATGATAGGTCTAGGTTAGGCCTGGGATTTTCACTCATCAGACTCATACTTTCGTATTCTTCACATACTTGTTGAACGGATCCTGGGTTATTTCTGGTTTGGATCACGTAGTAATGTGGGACCACACTGAAACAGTCAGTTAAACCTGGTTTCGATCAATATTTTAGAGAATAATTCATGTTAGGTCTATGTTAGATCTGGGATTTGCTCTCATCAGGCTCATTCATTCGCATATTTCTCATACATGTTGAACAGATCCTGGCTTCTTTCTGGTTTGGATCACGTAGTAATGTGGGACCACACTGAAACAGTCGATTAAACCTGGTTTCGATCAATATTTTAGAGGATAACGCAAGTTAGGTCTGGGATAGGACTGGGATTTGACCTCATCAGACTCATACTTTCGCAACACTTCACATACTCCTTGAACAGATCCTGGGTTATTTTCTGGATTGGATCACGTAGTAAAGTGGTACCACACTGAAACATTCAATGAAACCTGGTCTGGATAAATATTTTAGAGGGTAACGCATCTTAGGTCTGGGTTAGGTCTAAGATTTGCGCTCATCAGGCTCACAGTTTCGCGTTTTTCACATACTTGTTGAACAGATCCTAGGTCTTTTCTGGTTTGGATCACGAAGTAGTGTGGTACCACACTGAAACAGTCAATGAAACCTGGTTTCCATCAATATTTTAGAGGATAAAGCATGTTAGGTCTAGGTTAAGTCTGGGATTTGCTCTCATCAGGCTCATTCTTTCGCATATTTCTCATACTTGATGGCTAGATCCTGGGCTTTTTCTGGATTGCATCACGTAGTAATGTAGCACCACACTGAAACAGACAATGAAACCTGGTTTCCATCAATATTTTAGAGGACAACGCATGCTGGTCTAGGTAAGGCCTGAGAATTTCACTGATCGGACTCATACTTTCGCATTTTTCATATACTTGTTGAACGGATCCTGGGTTTTTTCTGTTTTGGATCACGTAGTAATGTGGTACCACACTGAACGGTCAATTAAACCTGGTTTCGATCAATATTTTAGAGAATAATTCATGTTAGGTCAAGGTTAGGTCTGGGATTTGCCCTCATCAGGCTCATTCTTTCGCATATTTCTCAAACTTGATGGCTAGATCCTGGGCTTTTTCTGGATTGCATCACGTAGTAATGTGGTACCACACTGAAACATTCAATTAAACCTGGTCTTGATAAATATTTTAGAGGCTAACGCATGTTAGGTCTGGGTTAGGTCTAGGATTTGCCCTCATCAGGCTCATACTTTCGCATATTTCTCATACTTCATGGCTAGATCCTGGGCTTTTTCTGGATTGAATCACGTAGTAATGAAATACAACACTGAAACAGTCAATTAAACCTGGTTTCCATCAATATCTTAGAGGACAACGCAAGTTAGGTCTGGAATAGGTCTTGGATTTGCCCCCATCAGGCTCATACTTTCGTGTTTTTCACATACTTGTTGAACAGATCCTGGGTTTTTTCTGGTTTGGATCACGTAGTAATGTGGTACCACACTGAAACAGTCGATTAAACCTGGTTTCGATCAATATTTTAGAGGATAACGCAAGTTAAGTCTGGGAATGGTCTGGGATTTGACCTCATCAGACTCATACTTTCGCACACTTCACATACTCGTTGAACAGATCCTGGGTTATTTTCTGGTTTGGATCACATAGTAATGTGGTACCACACTGAAACAGTCGATTAAACCAGGTTTCGATCAATATTTTAGAGAATAATTCATGTAAGGTCTAGGTTAGGTCTGGGATTTGCTCTCATCAGGCACATTCTTTCGCATATTTCTGATACATGTTGAACAGATCCTGGGTTTTTTCTGGTTTGGATCACGTAGTAATGAAGTACAACACTGAAACAGTCAATTAAACCTGGTTTCCATCAATATCTTAGAGGACAACGCAAGTTAGGTCTGGGATATGTCTGGGGATTGCACTCATCAAGCTCATACTTTCGCCTTTTTCACATACTTGTTGAACAGATCCTGGGTTTTTTCTGGTTTGGATCACGTAGTAGTGTGGTACCACGCTGAAACAGTCGATTAAACCTGGTTAGGATCAATATTTTAGAGGATAACGCATGATAGGTCTAGGTTAGGCCTGGGATTTTCACTCATCAGACTCATACTTTCGTATTCTTCACATACTTGTTGAACGGATCCTGGGTTATTTCTGGTTTGGATCACGTAGTAATGTGGGACCACACTGAAACAGTCAGTTAAACCTGGTTTCGATCAATATTTTAGAGAATAATTCATGTTAGGTCTATGTTAGATCTGGGATTTGCTCTCATCAGGCTCATTCATTCGCATATTTCTCATACATGTTGAACAGATCCTGGGTTCTTTCTGGTTTGGATCACGTAGTAATGTGGGACCACACTGAAACAGTCGATTAAACCTGGTTTCGATCAATATTTTAGAGGATAACGCAAGTTAGGTCTGGGATAGGTCCGGGATTTGACCTCATCAGACTCATACTTTCGCAACACTTCACATACTCCTTGAACAGATCCTGCGTTATTTTCTGGATTGGATCACGTAGTAATGTGGTACCACACTGAAACATTCAATGAAACCTGGTCTAGATAAGTATTTTAGAGGGTAACGCATCTTAGGTCTGGGTTAGGTCTAAGATTTGCCCTCATCAGGATCACAGTTTCGCGTTTTTCACATACTTGTTGAACAGATCCTAGGTTTTTTCTGGTTTGGATCACAAAGTAGTATGGTACCACACTGAAACAGTCAATGAAACCTGGTTTCCATCAATATTTTAGAGGATAAAGCATGTTAGGTCTAGGTTAGGTCTGGGATTTGCTCTCATCAGGCTCATTCTTTCGCATATTTCTCATACTTGATGGCTAGATCCTGGGCTTTTTCTGGATTGCATCACGTAGTAATGTAGCACCACACTGAAACAGAGAATGAAACCTGGTTTCCATCAATATTTTAGAGGACAACGCATGCTGGTCTAGGTAAGGCCTGAGATTTTCACTGATCGGACTCATACTTTCGCATTTTTCACATACTTGTTGAACGGATCCTGGGTTTTTTCTGTTTTGGATCACGTAGTAATGTGGTACCACACTGAAACGGTCAATTAAACCTGGTTTCGATCAATATTTTAGAGAATAATTCATGTTAGGTCAAGGCTAGGTCTGGGATTTGCCCTCATCAGGCTCATTCTTTCGCATATTTCTCAAACTTGATGGCTAGATCCTGGGCTTTTTCTGGATTGCATCACGTAGTAATGTGGTACCACACTGAAACATTCAATTAAACCTGGTCTTGATAAATATTTTAGAGGCTAACGCATGTTGGGTCTGGGTTAGGTCTAGGACTTGCCCTCATCAGGCTCATACTTTCGCGTTTTTCACATACTTGTTGAACAGATCCTGGGTTTTTTCTGGTTTGGATCACATAGTAATGTGGTACCTTACTGAAACAGACGATTAAACCAGGTTTCGATCAATATTTTTGAGGATAACGCATGTTAGGTCTAGGTTAGGCCAGGGATTTTCACTCATCAGACTCATACTTTCGCATTCTTCACATACTTGATGGCTAGATCCTGGGTTTTTTCTGGTTTGGATCACGTAGTAATGTGGTACCACACTGAAACAGTCGATTAAACCTGGTTTAGATCAATATTTTAGAGGATAACGCAAGTTAAGTCTGGGAATGGTCTGGGATTTGACCTCATCAGACACATACTTTCGCACACTTCACATACTCGTTGAACAGATCCTGGGTTATTTTCTGGTTTGGATCACATAGTAATGTGGTACCGCACTGAAACAGTCGATTAAACCAGGTTTCGATCAATATTTGAGAGGATAACGCATGTTAGGTCTAGGTTAGGCCTGGGATTTGACCTCATCAGACTCATACTTTCGCATTCTTCACATACTTGTTGAACGGATCCTGGGTTTTTTCTCGTTTGGATCACGTAGTAATGTGGGACCACACTGAAACAGTCAATTAAACCTGGTTTCGATCAATATTTTAGAGAATAATTCATGTTAGGTCTAGGTTAGGCCTGGGATTTGCTCTCATCAGGCTCATTCTTTCGCATATTTCTCATACTTGATGGCTAGCTCCTGGGCTTTTTCTGGATTGCATCACGTAGTAATGAAGTACAACACTGAAACAGTCAATTAAACCTGGTTTCCATCAATATCTTAGAGGACAACGCAAGTTAGGTCTGGGATATGTCTGGGATTTGCCCTCATCAGGCTCATACTTTCGCGTTTTTCACACACTTGTTGAACAGATCCTGGGTTTTTTCTGGTTTGGATCACGTAGTAGTGTGGTACCACGCTGAAACAGTCCATTAAACCTGGTTTGGATCAATGTTTTAGAGGATAACGCATGTTAGGTCTAGGTTAGGTCTGGGATTTTCACCCATCAGACTCATACTATCGCATTCTTCACATACTTGTTGAACGGATCCTGGGTTTTTTCTGGTTCGGATCACGTAGTAATGTGGGACCACACTGAAACAGTCGATTAAACCTGGTTTCGATCAATATTTTAGAGGATAACGCAAGTTAGGTCTGGGATAGGTCTGGGATTTGACCTCATCAGACTCATACTTTCGCAACACTTCACATACTCCTTGAACAGATCCTGGGTTATTTTCTGGATTGGATCACGTAGTAATGTGGTACCACACTGAAACATTCAATGAAATCTGGTCTGGATAAATATTTTAGAGGGTAACGCATCTTAGGTCTGGGTTAGGTTAGGTCTAAGGTTAGGTCTAAGATTTGCCCTCATCAGACTCACAGTTTCGCGTTTTTCACATACTTGTTGAACAGATCCTAGGTTTTTTCTGGTTTGGATCACAAAGTAGTATGGTACCACACTGAAACAGTCAATGAAACCTGGTTTCCATCAATATTTTAGAGGATAAAGCATGTTAGGTCTAGGTTAGGTCTGGGATTTGCTCTCATCAGGCTCATTCTTTCGCATATTTCTCATACTTGATGGCTAGATCCTGGGCTTTTTCTGGATTGCATCACGTAGTAATGTAGCACCACACTGAAACAGACAATGAAACCTGGTTTCCATCAATATTTTAGAGGACAACGCATGCTGGTCTAGGTAAGGCCTGAGATTTTCACTGATCGGACTCATACTTTCGCATTTTTCACATACTTGTTGAACGGATCCTGGGTTTTTTCTGTTTTGGATCACGTAGTAATGTGGTACCACACTGAAACGGTCAATTAAACCTGGTTTCGATCAATATTTTAGAGAATAATTCATGTTAGGTCAAGGCTAGGTCTGCGATTTGCCCTCATCAGGCTCATTCTTTCGCATATTTCTCAAACTTGATGGCTAGATCCTGGGCTTTTTCTGGATTGCATCACGTAGTAATGTGGTACCACACTGAAACATTCAATTAAACCTGGTCTTGATAAATATTTTAGAGGCTAACGCATGTTAGGTCTGGGTTAGGTCTAGGATTTGCCCTCATCAGGCTCATACTTTCGCGTTTTTCACATACTTGTTGAACAGATCCTGGGTTTTTTCTGGTTTGGATCACATAGTAATGTGGTACCTTACTGAAACAGACGATTAAACCAGGTTTCGATCAATATTTTAGAGAATAATTCATGTTAGGTCTAGGTTAGGCCTGGGATTTGCTCTCATCAGGCTCACTCTTTCGCATATTTCTCATACTTGATGGCTAGCTCCTGGGCTTTTTCTGGATTGCATCACGTAGTAATGAAGTACAACACTGAAACAGTCAATTAAACCTGGTTTCCATCAATATCTTAGAGGACAACGCAAGTTAGGTCTGGGATATGTCTGGGATTTGCCCTCATCAGGCTCATACTTTCGCGTTTTTCACACACTTGTTGAACAGATCCTGGGTTTTTTCTGGTTTGGATCACGTAGTAGTGTGGTACCACGCTGAAACAGTCCATTAAACCTGGTTTGGATCAATATTTTAGAGGATAACGCATGTTAGGTCTAGGTTAGGTCTGGGATTTTCACCCATCAGACTCATGCTATCGCATTCTTCACATACTTGTTGAACGGATCCTGGGTTTTTTCTGGTTTGGATCACGTAGCAATGTGGGACCACACTGAAACAGTCGATTAAACCTGGTTTCGATCAATATTTTAGAGGATAACGCAAGTTAGGTCTGGGATAGGTCTGGGATTTGACCTCATCAGACTCATACTTTCGCAACACTTCACATACTCCTTGAACAGATCCTGGGTTATTTTCTGGATTGGATCACGTAGTAATGTGGTACCACACTGAAACATTCAATGAAATCTGGTCTGGATAAATATTTTAGAGGGTAACGCATCTTAGGTCTGGGTTAGGTCTAAGATTTGCCCTCATCAGGCTCACAGTTTCGCGTTTTTCACATACTTGTTGAACAGATCCTAGGTTTTTTCTGGTTTGGATCACAAAGTAGTATGGTACCACACTGAAACAGTCAATGAAACCTGGTTTCCATCAATATTTTAGAGGATAAAGCATGTTAGGTCTAGGTTAGGCCTGGGATTTGCTCTCATCAGGCTCACTCTTTCGCATATTTCTCATACTTGATGGCTAGCTCCTGGGCTTTTTCTGGATTGCATCACGTAGTAATGAAGTACAACACTGAAACAGTCAATTAAACCTGGTTTCCATCAATATCTTAGAGGACAACGCAAGTTAGGTCTGGGATATGTCTGGGATTTGCCCTCATCAGGCTCATACTTTCGCGTTTTTCACATACTTGTTGAACAGATCCTAGGTTTTTTCTGGTTTGGATCACAAAGTAGTATGGTACCACACTGAAACAGTCAATGAAACCTGGTTTCCATCAATATTTTAGAGGATAAAGCATGTTAGGTCTAGGTTAGGTCTGGGATTTGCTCTCATCAGGCTCATTCTTTCGCATATTTCTCATACTTGATGGCTAGATCCTGGGCTTTTTCTGGATTGCATCACGTAGTAATGTAGCACCACACTGAAACAGACAATGAAACCTGGTTTCCATCAATATTTTAGAGGACAACGCATGCTGGTCTAGGTAAGGCCTGAGATTTTCACTGATCGGACTCATACTTTCGCATTTTTCACATACTTATTGAACAGATCCTGGGTTTTTTCTGTTTTGGATCACGTAGTAATGTGGTACCACACTGAAACGGTCAATTAAACCTGGTTTCGATCAATATTTTAGAGAATAATTCATGTTAGGTCAAGGCTAGGTCTGCGATTTGCCCTCATCAGGCTCATTCTTTCGCATATTTCTCAAACTTGATGGCTAGATCCTGGGCTTTTTCTGGATTGCATCACGTAGTAATGTGGTACCACACTGAAACATTCAATTAAACCTGGTCTTGATAAATATTTTAGAGGCTAACGCATGTTAGGTCTGGGTTAGGTCTAGGATTTGCCCTCATCAGGCTCATACTTTCGCGTTTTTCACATACTTGTTGAACAGATCCTGGGTTTTTTCTGGTTTGGATCACATAGTAATGTGGTACCTTACTGAAACAGACGATTAAACCAGGTTTCGATCAATATTTTTGAGGATAACGCATGTTAGGTCTAGGTTAGGCCTGGGATTTTCACTCATCAGACTCATACTTTCGCATTCTTCACATACTTGATGGCTAGATCCTGGGTTTTTTCTGGTTTGGATCACGTAGTAATGTGGTACCACACTGAAACAGTCGATTAAACCTGGTTTCGATCAATATTTTAGAGGATAACGCAAGTTAAGTCTGGGAATGGTCTGGGATTTGACCTCATCAGACTCATACTTTCGCACACTTCACATACTCGTTGAACAGATCCTGGGTTATTTTCTGGTTTGGATCACATAGTAATGTGGTACCGCACTGAAACAGTCGATTAAACCAGGTTTCGATCAATATTTTTGAGGATAACGCATGTTAGGTCTAGGTTAGGCCTGGGATTTGACATCATCAGGCTCATACTTTCGCATTCTTCACATACTTGTTGAACGGATCCTGGGTTTTTTCTCGTTTGGATCACGTAGTAATGTGGGACCACACTGAAACAGTCAGTTAAACCTGGTTTCGATCAATATTTTAGAGAATAATTCATGTTAGGTCTATGTTAGATCTGGGATTTGCTCTCATCAGGCTGATTCATTCGCATATTTCTCATACATGTTGAACAGATCCTGGCTTCTTTCTGGTTTGGATCACGTAGTAATGTGGGACCACACTGAAACAGTCGATTAAACCTGGTTTCGATCAATATTTTAGAGGATAACGCAAGTTTGGTCTGGGATATGTCTGGGATTTGCCCTCATCAGGCTCATACTTTCGCGTTTTTCACACACTTGTTGAACAGATCCTGGGTTTTTTCTGGTTTGGATCACGTAGTAGTGTGGTACCACGCTGAAACAGTCCATTAAACCTGGTTTGGATCAATATTTTAGAGGATAACGCATGTTAGGTCTAGGTTAGGTCTGGGATTTTCACCCATCAGACTCATACTATCGCATTCTTCACATACTTGTTGAACGGATCCTGAGTTTTTTCTGGTTTGGATCACGTAGTAATGTGGGACCACACTGAAACAGTCGATTAAACCTGGTTTCGATCAATATTTTAGAGGATAACGCAAGTTAGGTCTGGGATAGGTCTGGGATTTGACCTCATCAGACTCATACTTTCGCAACACTTCACATACTCCTTGAACAGATCCTGGGTTATTTTCTGGATTGGATCACGTAGTAATGTGGTACCACACTGAAACATTCAATGAAATCTGGTCTGGATAATTATTTTAGAGGGTAACGCATCTTAGGTCTGGGTTAGGTCTAAGATTTGCCCTCATCAGGCTCACAGTTTCGCGTTTTTCACATACTTGTTGAACAGATCCTAGGTTTTTTCTGGTTTGGATCACAAAGTAGTATGGTACCACACTGAAACAGTCAATGAAACCTGGTTTCCATCAATATTTTAGAGGATAAAGCATGTTAGGTCTAGGTTAGGTCTGGGATTTGCTCTCATCAGGCTCATTCTTTCGCATATTTCTCATACTTGATGGCTAGATCCTGGGCTTTTTCTGGATTGCATCACGTAGTAATGTAGCACCACACTGAAACAGACAATGAAACCTGGTTTCCATCAATATTTTAGAGGACAACGCATGCTGGTCTAGGTAAGGCCTGAGATTTTCACTGATCGGACTCATACTTTCGCATTTTTCACATACTTGTTGAACGGATCCTGGGTTTTTTCTGTTTTGGATCACGTAGTAATGTGGTACCACACTGAAACGGTCAATTAAACCTGGTTTCGATCAATATTTTAGAGAATAATTCATGTTAGGTCAAGGCTAGGTCTGGGATTTGCCCTCATCAGGCTCATTCTTTCGCATATTTCTCAAACTTGATGGCTAGATCCTGGGCTTTTACTGGATTGCATCACGTAGTAATGTGGTACCACACTGAAACATTCAATTAAACCTGGTCTTGATAAATATTTTAGAGGCTAACGCATGTTAGGTCTGGGTTAGGTCTAGGATTTGCCCTCATCAGGCTCATACTTTCGCGTTTTTCACATACTTGTTGAACAGATCCTGGGCTGTTTCTGGATTGTATCACGTAGTAATGTGGTACCACACTGAAACATTCAATTAAACCTGGTCTTGATAAATATTTTAGAGGATAACGCATGTTAGGTTTGGGTTAGGTCTAGGATTTGCCCTCATCAGGCTCATACTTTCGCATATTTCTCATACTTCATGGCTAGATCCTGGGCTGTTTCTGGGTTGTGTCACGTAGTAATGTGGTACCACGCTGAAACAGTCAATTAAACCTGGTCTTGATAAATATTTTAGAGGGTAACGCTTGTTAGGTCTAGGTTAGCCCTGGGATTTTCGCTCATCACACTCATACTTTCGCATTCTTCACGTACTTGTTGAACGGATCCTGGGTTTTTACTGGATTGGATCAGGTAGTAATGAAGTGCAACACTGAAACAGTCAATTAAACCTGCTTCCATCAATATTTTAGAGGACAACGCATGTTAGGTCTAGGTTAGGCCGAGGATTTTCACTCATCAGACTCATACTTTCGCATTCTCCACATACTTGTTGAACGGATCCTGGGTTTTTACTGGTTTGGATCACGTAGTAATGTGGCACCACACTGAAACAGTCGATTAAACCTGGTATCGATCAATATTTTAGAGAATACTTCATGTTAGGTCTAGATTAGGTCTGGGATTTGCTCTCATCAGGCTCATTCTTTCGCATATTTCTCATACTTGATGGCTAGATCCTGGGCTTTTTCTGGATTGCATCACGTAGTAATGTGGGACCACACTGAAACAATCAATTAAACCTGGTCTTGATAAATATTTTAGAGGACAACGCATGTTAGGTCTGGGTTAGGTCTAGGATTTGCCCTCATCAGGCTCATACTTACGTGTTTTTCACATACTTGTAGAACAGATTCTGGGTTTTTTCTGGTTTGGGTCTCGTAGTAATGTGGTACCACACTGAAACAGTCGATTAAACCAGGTTTCGATCAATAACTTTGAGGATAACGCATGTTAGGTCTAGGTTAGGCCTGGGATTTTCACTCATCAGACTCATACTTTCGCATTCTTCACATACTTGTTGAACGGATCCTGGGTTTTTTCTGGTTTGGATCACGTAGTAATGTGGGGCCACACTGAAACAATCAATTAAACCTGGTCATGATAAATATTTTAGAGGACAACGCAAGTTAGGTCTGGGATAGGTCTGGGATTTGCCCTCACCAGGCTCATACTTTCGCGTTTTTCACATACTTGTTGAACAGATCCTGGGTCTTTTCTGGTTTGGATTACGTAGTTGTGTGGTACCACACTGAAACAGTCCATTAAACCTGGTTTGGATAAATATTTTAGAGGATAACGCAAGTTAGGTCTGGGATAGGTCTGGGATTTGCCCTCATCAGGCTCATACTTTCGCGTTTTTCACTTACTTGTTGAACAGATCCTGGGTTTTTCCTGGTTTGGGTCACGTAGTAATGTGGTACCACACTGAAACAGTCGATTAAACTAGGTTTCGATCAATATTTATGAGGATAACGCATGTTAGGTCTAGGTTAGGCCTGGGATTTTCACTCACCAGACACATACTTTCGTATTCTTCACATACTTGCTGAACGGAGCCTTGGTTTTTTCTGGTTTGGATCACGTAGTAATGTGGGACCACACCGAAACAGTCCATTAAACCTGGTTTGGATCAATATTTTAGAGGATAACGCATGTTAGGTTTGGGTTAGGTCTAGGATTTGCCCTCATCAGGCTCATACTTTCGCATATTTCTCATACTTCATGGCTAGATCCTGGGCTGTTTCTGGATTGTATCACGTAGTAATGTGGTACCACGCTGAAACAGTCAATTAAACCTGGTTTCGATCAATATTTTATAGGATAACGCAAGTTAGGTCTGGGATAGGTCTGGGATTCGCCCTCATCAGGCTCATACTTTCGCGTTTTTCACATGCTCGTTGAACTGATCCTGGGTTTTTTCTGGTTTGGATCACGTAGCAAAGTGGTACCACACTGAAACAGTCGATTAAACCTGGTTTCGATCAATATTTTACAGGATAACGCAAGTTTGGTCTGGGATAGGTCTGGGATTTTCACTCATCAGACTCATACTTTCGCATTCTTCACATACTTGTTGAACAGATCCTGGGTTTTTTCTGGTTTGGGTCAGGTAGTAATGTGGTACCACACAGATACAGTCGATTAAACTCGGTTTCGATCAATATTTTTGAGGATAACGCAAGTTAGGTCTAGGTTTGGTCTGGGATTTTCACTCATCAGACTCATACTTTCGCATTCTTCACATACTTGTTGAACGGATCCTGGGTTTTTTCTGGTTTGGATCACGTAGTAATGTGGGACCACACTGAAACAGTCGATTAAACTAGGTTTCGATCAATATTTATGAGGATAACGCATGTTAGGTCTAGGTTAGGCCTGGGATTTTCACTCACCAGACACATACTTTCGTATTCTTCACATACTTGCTGAACGGAGCCTTGGTTTTTTCTGGTTTGGATCACGTAGTAATGTGGGACCACACCGAAACAGTCCATTAAACCTGGTTTCGATCAATATTTTAGAGAATAATTCATGTTAGGTCTAGGTTAGGTCAGGGATTTGCTCTCATCAGGCTCATTCTTTCGCATATTTCTCATACTTGATGGCTAGATCCCGGACTTTTTCTGGATTGCATCACGTAGTAATGAAGTACAACACTGAAACAGTCAATTAAACCTGGTTTCGATCAATATTTTAGAGAATAATTCATGTTAGGTCTACGTTAGGTCTGGGATTTGCTCTCATCAGGCTCATTCTTTCGCATATTTCTCATACTTGATGGCTAGATCCTGGGCTTTTTCTGGATTGCATCACGTAGTAATGAAGTACAACACTGAAACAGTCAATTAAACCTGGTTTCCATCAATATTTTAGAGGACAACGCATGTTAGGTCTAGGTTAGGCCTGGGATTTGCCCTCATCAGGGTCATACTGTCGCAGTTTCAACATACTTGTTGAACGGATCCTGGGTTTTTTCTGGTTTGGTTCACGTAGTAATGTGGTACCACACTGAATCAGTCGACTTAACCTGGTTTCGATCAATATTTTAGAGGATAACGCATGTTAGGTCTAGGTTAGGCCTGGGATTTTCCCTCATCAGACTCAAACTTTCGCATTCTTCACATACTTGTTGAACGGAACCTGGGTTTTTTCTGGTTTGGATCACGTAGTAATGTGGGACCACGCTGAAACAGTCAATTAAACCTGGTTTCGATCAATATTTTAGAGGATAACGCAAGTTAGGTCTGGGATAGGTCTAGGATTTGCCCTCATCAGGCTCCTACTTTCGCATATTTCTCATACTTCATGGCTAGATCCTGGGCTATTTCTGGATTGGATCACGTAGTAAAGTGGTACCACATTGAAACATTCAATGAAACCTGGTCTGGATAAATATTTTAGAGGATAACGCATCTTAGGTCTGTGTTAGGTCTAAGATTTGCCCTCATCAGGCTCACAGTTTAGCGTTTTTCACATACTTGTTTAACAGATCCTGGGTTTTTTCTGGTTTGGATCACGAAGTAGTGTGGTACCACACTGAAACAGTCCATTAAACCTGGTTTCGATCAATATTTTAGAGGATAACGCAAGTTAAGTCTGGGATAGGTCTGGGATTTGACCTCATCAGACTCATACTTTCGCATTCTTCACATACTTGTTGAACGGATCCTGGGTTTTTTCTGGTTTTGATCACGTAGTAATATGGTACCACACTGAAACATTCAATTAAACCTGGTCTTGATAAATATTTTAGAGAATAACGCATGTTAGGTCTGGGTTAGGTCTACGATTTGTCCTCATCAGGCTCATACTTTCGCATATTTCTCATACTTCATGGCTAGATCCTGGGCTATTTCTGGATTGGATCACGTAGTAATGTGGTACTACACTGAAACAGTCAATTAAACCTGGTTTTGACCAATATTTTAGAGAATAATTCATGTTAGGTCTAGGTTAGGTCTGGGATTTGCTCTCATC